>NC_136065.1:467433583-468033583 GCF_964261635.1 Lissotriton helveticus
GCTGCAACGCCAAGCGAGACCTAAAACTCACATTAAGTACAGCTAGACAGAGCAGCTTCACTTCAGCCCAGCCAGGAGAATTCCTTTTTACTACCTGTGGGGCAGTGAGCCGAGTTTACTTTCTCTGTTGTAATTTAGGGTCAGAGAAGACATGAGGTATGCGATGCATATATGATATTGGCTTGTTAACTTATCTATCTAAGACGGCCACTGGGAAGGCTTTTTAGAGTTGCGGGCTAACTAGTGCCACATGGAACTGGGCTGTACCTGAAAGTGTCCAGTGGGCAGTTTCGAGGATTCTGCGGTTAGTTGTGTGTGCCAAGTCTGGGCATACCCTTCCCACTTAGGGCGACATATGCAAAAGAAACAATTGATGGACGGAATGCTGGACAATGCAAATATTCACCCCCAGTCACAAAGATCTGGGTTTAATCCATCATTTTTTTGCTCCTCGCACCACCCCAGTTTGGACCCAGCCATATGCAAATCAGTCTTGACCCTGTTCCTTGTGGGAACAGTCCAGCCCGAAGTGCCAAGCCAGGTCCTTCCTGGACCAGAAACAAGCATCCTGGGACCGGTTTCAGGGCATCACCTTTCATCAGCCAGGCTCGCTTGAATCCAGTGGTGTAGTGAGCACGGGACCCATGTCTGGGCATACCCTTTCCCACTTAGGGCGACATATGCAAAAGAAACAAATGATGGACAGAATGCTGGAGAAAGCAAACATTCACCCCCAGTCACAAAGATCTGGGTTTAAACCATCATTCTTTTGCTCACCACACCACCCCAGTTTGGACCCAGCCATATGCAAATCAGTCTTGACCCTGTTCTTTGTGGGAACAGTCCAGCCCGAACTGCCAAGCCAGGACTGATATATATATATATATATATAATATATTATATATATATATATATATATATATATATATTCCTTAGAATCTTCTCAGCTCGCTCCTTGCGATAGAAGTCACGGCACAGCACCAGGTTGATTTTAACAAAATTATTTATTTACACACCATGTGCAAAATAACGTGCATCGATTAGGACGGCCTACGCGTTTCAGCTACTACAAGCCTTCCACTGGACCATAGCGTCCCTAGTGTCTAGACCATTTTTAAAGTGCTGTGTGCAGTACAAAAAACCCTTTTTCCATTTCGATTATAGTCTAGACTGTCAACCTTGCTATTACATAATGGCTCGATGGTAGTCGCCATTTTGTGGATGTTTTTCAATGTGCATTGTGATCATCAAACTTTGTATATTATTCATTCACAGTAAAGTACTCATTGTGATTGATTTACACTATATACACTTTACACCCAAATATTTACAACCTATGTACAATTTCCGACAAATGGGGGAGGATGATTTTATCTATTTAAGATGTTAATTTTTGGTCTTTAGCCAAGTACTCATAACACAAACCCTCCCACATACCCCCACATGTTCAATCCGAGTGCCATTCCTAAGTGTGAAGTACACCTAGTCCTGTACATATTCTACATTATTTACACATTGGTTCAAATGTCCACAAAACCAATCCTTTCATGTGATCATTACCTTCTACCATGGTTGGTTATTTGCGTTTCAAAGTGAATATCGCAATTCTACATTCCCCACGGTTTTTGCAGTTTCAGTCTGTGAAGTACATTATATACAATATAGGTTCTTGGTTAAAAGTGGACTTGGTATTATAATTCAACATAATGGCATTCTCATCCATGTGCTACATATTTATTTTGCCTCGGAGTTGTATATAGATTGAAAAAAATGTTTGTTCTCTTTTGTGGCGATTTATCTTATCAAGAATCTCGCACTATTTACAATTGTGTTACTCAGTTTGCAGAAGGATTCGTAGATAAACAGTTCATTTTATGGTTCCATGAAAGCTTTACAAGTGTACAAACAGTTCGGCATCCAAGTTATGTCCAAAGGGGGATTCCGTGCCCATTGCTAGGATAATTCTCGATTCAAGTTTGCGTAACAGTAATGTTTGATCACCCCCGCTCTCAGTTGGTTTGCTAAGTTTTATTCCAGCATATTTTAGCAAGTTGGGGTTCGATTGATGGTATTTCGCAAAATGTATAGCCATAGGGTAGCTCGTGTCCTCATTTTTGATCGCTCTTAGATGTTGCAGGATCCTTAGTTTGAGTCTATTGATTGTGCTCCCTATGTAGAATTTTCGCAAGGGCACGTCGGTCTGTATACCACACATTTAGATTCACACGTTATGTGGTCCCTTATTTTTTCAATACATCCGCATTGTAGTCTGTACTCTGTGATATTCGTGCCATGTTCACAGGCTTTACATTTGGAGCATTTCCAGAACCCTGGTGTTGTAAGCCATGATGGTTTCTTAGGGAGTTTCAGCTGTAAGTGACTTTGACTTAAAATGTCACGTAGTGATGAAGTTCTTCTATAAGTGATGCTAGGGTAGGAGGTCAAGCTCTCTTTCAAAGTATCATCAAGCATTAAGATGTTCCAATTTCTTTTTAGAGCCTTTTTAAGTTCATTACTCTGGTTGTTGTAGTCGACAATCAATCGTGTCACATTCTCCTCTTTATCTGGGTCATATCTCATTCCATCACTTTTACTATCCACCGGTAAAAGGAGATCTGCTCTCTTTTTCATATTCATCCTCTCCCGTGTCGCTGTGATTACTTCTACAGGATATCCTCGTTCCTGGAATCGCTTGCTTAATCCATCAATTTCTTTCTCAAGATCATCCAATTCTGAGCAGTTGCTTTTGGCTTGTAGCATTTGTCCATATGGAATGCTCCATTTTATTTGATTGGATGCCCGCTGTTCGCATGTAGCAAACTGTTGCAGGACGTCGGTTTTCTATGAATTTTTGTACACAAGATTCCTTGTTTAACAAAAACTTCAATGTCAAGAAAGATCAAATTAGTTGCACTGATTGATGAAGTAAAATGGAGGTTAAGATCATTTCTCTCCAATGAGTCTATGAATGTTTGTAGATCATTGCTGTTTCCATCCCAGATTATAAATAAGTCGTCTATGAAACGACACCAGAGTTTAATTCTTGATTCATGCTTTTTCTCCTCTTCCATCACTCCAGTCTCCCACATGGCCATCAGAAGGTTCGCATATGTGGGAGCAAATGATGTCCCCATCACGGTACCTTGCTTCTGCAGGTACAGTTTCCCCAGAAACAAAAATGCATTGTGCGTTAAGCAATAAGTAAGCATTTCTATCAACATTGCGGAATGCTCCAAGTAGCTAATAGATCTTACTTCCAAAGCTTTTTTAATGGCCTTGATGCCATCCTCATGGCGTATTGATGTATAAAGTGATGTTACATCTATATATATATATATATATATATATATATATACTGGCAGAAACATGTTCGCATTTTTAAAGGATGATGTGGCCATGGTACTCCTAAACATCAAGTGATTTGTTTATTCACATGTTAATCATACCTTAGGTACCATATAAACAAGCATTTACAATGCAACGGTCTCTTATTAAAGGTAGAGCTATTGGCATTGCTCATGGCATTTTTTTTTTCTTTTTTTTTTAAATCATAAATAAATGGCATTGTCATTTACATTGCCATTAGCTTAATTGTTAAATAAATGGCATTGTCATTTACAATGCCAATAGCTTAATCGCTCGCAAATGCATGACCTATTGCATTTGCACCCACACAGAGCCACCCACACAGAGCCACCCACACACACATACAGAGCCACCCACACAGAGCCACCCACACAGTCATTCACATAGAGCCCCCTACACAGAGCCACCCTCACACAGACAGAGCCACCCACACATAGAGCCACCTACAAAAAAAGCTATCCTCACAGAGCCACACACACACACACACATAGCCCCACACACACACATAGCCCCCCACACACCTACACAGAGCCCCCCCACACAGAGCCCCCCTCCACACACACACAGAACCCCACACACACAGAGCCCCCCACACACACACAGAGCCCCCCCACACACAGAGCCCCCCCCCACACACACAGAGCCCCCCCACACACACAGAGCCCCCCCCACACACACAGAGCCCCCCCCCACACACAGAGCCCCCCCCACACACACAGAGCCCCCCCCCACACACACAGAGCCCCCCCCACACACACAGAGCCCCCCCACACACACACAGAACCCCCCCACACACACACAGAACCCCCCCACACACAGAGCCACACACACACCAAGCCACACACACACCCAGAGCCACACACACACCCAGAGCCACACACACACCCAGAGCCACACACACACCCAGAGCCACACACACACCCAGAGCCACACACACACCCAGAGCCACACACACACCCAGAGCCACACACACACCTAGAGCCCCACACACACACCCAGAGCCACATACACCCAGAGCCACACACACACACACACACAGGAGAGCAAGCACAGCCAGGGGGCAGGAGAGCAAGCACAGCCAGGGGGCAGGAGAGCAAGCGCAGCTGGGGGGCAGGAGACCAAGCACAGCGAGGGGGCAGGAGAACCAGGGGGCAGGGGAGCAAGCACAGCCAGGGGGCAGGAGACAAGCACAGCCAGGGGGCAGGGGAGCAAGCACAGCCAGGGGCAGGGGAGCAACACAGCGAGGGGGCAGGGAAGCAAGCACTGCGAGGGGGCAGGGGAGCAAGCACAGCCAGGGGAGCAAGCACATAACAGATGCTGTTAACAGCTCATTTAACAGTACTCAGTTTATCGACCTCAGAAGAAAGGAACAGCGAGCTGCCTTTTATTGAGACCTCTACATTACAGCGGTGAGGTCATGGTACAAACCATCTTGCCAGAGTGACAACCACTTTAATGGCAGAAAGGGTGAAAACCTGTTGGCGCTCTCTCTCTCTCCTTGTGCCATGTATATACTTGTAAGGTTCACCAGCTGCAATGTGTTCAGTTTTCTACCAGACACCCTTCTTCTCCTTTATATTCTACTCCCACGGTCCAGGTACAGGATTTTTCCTTGTCATTTGTCTAGTGGGCATATAGTACTTAGAAGCGATGGGGAGCTGCTCGAGCAGTGTTTAGGAAGAGCCTGACCCTGCGGTCTTGGAAGCTTGGCCTCAGGGCAGGCTTCTGCGGGCCAGGGTGACGGGATCTCGGGGCCAGTTATTCCTCCCCCCTACAGATGCCACTCAACCCTTCCACCCCACCACCAAAGGCTCCATCCCTCCTCACATGAAGCAAGTAGGGAAACAGAGGCACGAAAACAGCGGGCACAATCACCGGATCACAAGCAGGGAAACAGAGGCACGAAAACGGCGGGCACAATCACCGGATCACAAGCAGGGAAACAGAGGCACGAAAACGGCGGGCACAATCACCGGATCACAAGCAGGGAAACAGAGGCACAAAAACGGCGGGCACAATCACCGGATCACAAGCAGGGAAACAGAGGCACGAAAACGGCGAGCACAATCACCGGATCACAAGCAGGGAAACAGAGGCACGAAAACGGCGGTCACAATCACCGGATCACAAACAGGGAAACAGAGGCACGAAAACAAGAAAACGCCGGGCACAATCACCGGATCACAAGCAGGGAAACAGAGGCACAAAAACAAGAAAACGGGCACAATCAGGGAAACAGAGGCACGATAAAAACTTACCGGCTCAAGGAGGAGGGGGGGGAGTCCCTCGAAGACTTCCTCGGCTGCCGCTGTGAAATCCTGTGGCTGAGAGGTGGTCGGAACACCAAGCAGCACTACCATCTTTCTCCGAGGCGAGGCAGAAATGCCTCGGAGAAAGCATAGTCATTTTCTGATTCGGGGGTGTGGTTTTCTTTCTCTCCTCTTCCCATTGGCTGGAAGGTAAAATTCCCGCCAATGGGAAGAGAATGGAAAGAAAACCAGAAAGAATCGAAAAAAGACGCCCCCGAATCGGAAAAAGACGGGGCTTGAACGGAGTGATGCCCCTCTCCTCCAATGGCTGGCCTCCGTTTAGGAAGCCAGCCAATGGAGAAAAGGGGCGGGTTCAAGCCCCCTACTAAAAAACATTAAATCTCGGAGCTCCGCCCACACTGCTACGCAGTGCGACGCAGTCCTCGACCTAAAAAGAAGCAGCAATTTGTCAGGAGACATAGCCTGATATTTGATCTGTCTTTGAAACGCAGCAAATGTGACAATATCTGATTTTAAAGGCATCTCTATGTATTGCTTGGACTTTAGCAACCCCCCAAAATCAGCTTGAGACCCACAGTTTGGGAAACATATGTACAGGTTCAATTATTTTTTCCTGAACAACAGTGTATAGACTATCTTGACTAATATATTCGTAATAGCAGAGAATCATATTGCCTACCCGGGTGCTTTCAGCGGGTTTGGTTTTAATTATATAAATTTGTACCTGGATGCTACAAAGTTACATTGCATGATGAATACCTGCATTAGAAAGTTGGGAATAAGTATGAAACTTCTTCTTTAGTGACAAAAGCATTCACACTCTGGGGCTTTAGCAGACTATCCACATTGGGTTTCATAGTGCCTGTCTGTCAAAATAAAAATGATAAGAAGGCATCAATAATGGTTAAGAAATTTCCTTACCAGTCTGTCCACAGGGTGTTTATGATTGCCAGAGTCTGTCAAAAGTTAGAACAAAAAGGAGGCATCAATATTGGTAAAGAAGTTTCCTTACCAGTACTTTGTACTCCTGCATTGTCTGTCATCTTGCTAATATCCTTAATCGCCATTCTGTTCTAGGGTTACTCTAGCATCCAAAAATTAGCAACCATGAATTGGGGCATTACTGCATTCTGTTACTGATTACAGAGCAGAGCCTTATTGTAAAGAGTTAGGCCGCGATTAAGAAGTGGGCAGGAAAAGCGTACTATATTTAGCGTACCATTTATATTCCAGCATTGCAGAAATCTGAATTTATCAGGTGCAATAAATATCACCCACTTACAATTATCGCCTGAAATATGGGGAATGAAACCGGTTTTGGTACTCACCCCATTAAAATCTGCATATCCCGTTATTTACCAGGCATTTTTTCTCTGGTAAATTCAAGCATGTTTAACCATCTGAAATTTACCTAGGGACATTTTCAATGGGATTTGGTGCTGATGGCACAACTCATGTTTGTGCGGGTAACATCATTTACTGCACATATCGTACTTTATTGGGCCAACCACATATGGGCGACAGGGTTCTTTATTTATTAGCGGACACAATGCTGAGTTTTCCAAAGCAATGTTATTTTGAAGGTTTAAGTGGTTACCTTGAAGAGGCTAGCATGGGGGCCAGGGCGAGATCTGAGAGGCAGCAGTCATACCCGATGCATGTGAAACTGTGAGCTGGCGCAGCAGTTAGCAGTGAGATTCGTAGCATCCACTGTGACATGTGGACTTGGCTCAGGCTTGACTAGTGTACAGGTGGCAGGCATAATGATGGTAAAAACAACAAGTGATGGACTGAATGTGGATCAATGTCACACACTCCCCCAGTCAAAAGATCTGGGCCCAAATCCATCGTTTTTTTGCACTCCACACCACCCTGGGTTAGACAATGGCGATATGCAAATCAGCTCTGACCCTGTTGCCCCATGGGAACAGTCCAGTCCGAACTACAAAAGCCATGTCCTTCCCAGAACGGAATCAAGCATCCGAGGACCGGACCGGTTTCGAGGTAACACCTCTCTTCAGCCCGGCTAGCTTGACTCCAAGTGGTGTGGAGTGCCTGGGACCCACGTCTGGGCATCCCCAGCGCACTTAGGGCGGCAATTGCAAAAACAACAAGTGATGGACTGAATGTGGATCAATGTCACACACTCCCCCAGTCAAAAGATCTCGGCCCAAATCCATCGTTTTTTTGCACTCCACACCACCCTGGGTTAGACAATGGCGATATGCAAATCAGCTCTGACCCTGTTGCCCCATGGGAACAGTCCAGTCCGAACTACAAAAGCCATGTCCTTCCCAGAACGGAATCAAGCATCCGAGGACCGGACCGGTTTCGAGGTAACACCTCTCTTCAGCCCGGCTAGCTTGACTCCAAGTGGTGTGGAGTGCCTGGGACCCACGTCTGGGCATCCCCAGCGCACTTAGGGCGGCAATTGCAAAAACAACAAGTGATGGACTGAATGTGGATCAATGTCACACACTCCCCCAGTCAAAAGATCTGGGCCCAAATCCATCGTTTTTTTGCACTCCACACCACCCTGGGTTAGACAATGGCGATATGCAAATCAGCTCTGACCCTGTTGCCCCATGGGAACAGTCCAGTCCGAACTACAAAAGCCATGTCCTTCCCAGAACGGAATCAAGCATCCGAGGACCGGACCGGTTTCGAGGTAACACCTCTCTTCAGCCCGGCTAGCTTGACTCCAAGTGGTGTGGAGTGCCTGGGACCCACGTCTGGGCATCCCCAGCGCACTTAGGGCGGCAATTGCAAAAACAACAAGTGATGGACTGAATGTGGATCAATGTCACACACTCCCCCAGTCAAAAGATCTGGGCCCAAATCCATCGTTTTTTTGCACTCCACACCACCCTGGGTTAGACAATGGCGATATGCAAATCAGCTCTGACCCTGTTGCCCCATGGGAACAGTCCAGTCCGAACTACAAAAGCCATGTCCTTCCCAGAACGGAATCAAGCATCCGAGGACCGGACCGGTTTCGAGGTAACACCTCTCTTCAGCCCGGCTAGCTTGACTCCAAGTGGTGTGGAGTGCCTGGGACCCACGTCTGGGCATCCCCAGCGCACTTAGGGCGGCAATTGCAAAAACAACAAGTGATGGACTGAATGTGGATCAATGTCACACACTCCCCCAGTCAAAAGATCTGGGCCCAAATCCATCGTTTTTTTGCACTCCACACCACCCTGGGTTAGACAATGGCGATATGCAAATCAGCTCTGACCCTGTTGCCCCATGGGAACAGTCCAGTCCGAACTACAAAAGCCATGTCCTTCCCAGAACGGAATCAAGCATCCGAGGACCGGACCGGTTTCGAGGTAACACCTCTCTTCAGCCCGGCTAGCTTGACTCCAAGTGGTGTGGAGTGCCTGGGACCCACATCTGGGCATCCCCAGCGCACTTAGGGCGGCAATTGCAAAAACAACAAGTGATGGACTGAATGTGGATCAATGTCACACACTCCCCCAGTCAAAAGATCTGGGCCCAAATCCATCGTTTTTTTGCACTCCACACCACCCTGGGTTAGACAATGGCGATATGCAAATCAGCTCTGACCCTGTTGCCCCATGGGAACAGTCCAGTCCGAACTACAAAAGCCATTTCCTTCCCAGAACGGAATCAAGCATCCGAGGACCGGACCGGTTTCGAGGTAACACCTCTCTTCAGCCCGGCTAGCTTGACTCCAAGTGGTGTGGAGTGCCTGGGACCCACGTCTGGGCATCCCCAGCGCACTTAGGGCGGCAATTGCAAAAACAACAAGTGATGGACTGAATGTGGATCAATGTCACACACTCCCCCAGTCAAAAGATCTGGGCCCAAATCCATCGTTTTTTTGCACTCCACACCACCCTGGGTTAGACAATGGCGATATGCAAATCAGCTCTGACCCTGTTGCCCCATGGGAACAGTCCAGTCCGAACTACAAAAGCCATGTCTTTCCCAGAACGGAATCAAGCATCCGAGGACCGGACCGGTTTCGAGGTAACACCTCTCTTCAGCCCGGCTAGCTTGACTCCAAGTGGTGTGGAGTGCCTGGGACCCACGTCTGGGCATCCCCAGCGCACTTAGGGCGGCAATTGCAAAAACAACAAGTGATGGACTGAATGTGGATCAATGTCACACACTCCCCCAGTCAAAAGATCTGGGCCCAAATCCATCGTTTTTTTGCACTCCACACCACCCTGGGTTAGACAATGGCGATATGCAAATCAGCTCTGACCCTGTTGCCCCATGGGAACAGTCCAGTCCGAACTACAAAAGCCATGTCCTTCCCAGAACGGAATCAAGCATCCGAGGACCGGACCGGTTTCGAGGTAACACCTCTCTTCAGCCCGGCTAGCTTGACTCCAAGTGGTGTGGAGTGCCTGGGACCCACGTCTGGGCATCCCCAGCGCACTTAGGGCGGCAATTGCAAAAACAACAAGTGATGGACTGAATGTGGATCAATGTCACACACTCCCCCAGTCAAAAGATCTGGGCCCAAATCCATCGTTTTTTTGCACTCCACACCACCCTGGGTTAGACAATGGCGATATGCAAATCAGCTCTGACCCTGTTGCCCCATGGGAACAGTCCAGTCCGAACTACAAAAGCCATGTCCTTCCCAGAACGGAATCAAGCATCCGAGGACCGGACCGGTTTCGAGGTAACACCTCTCTTCAGCCCGGCTAGCTTGACTCCAAGTGGTGTGGAGTGCCTGGGACCCACGTCTGGGCATCCCCAGCGCACTTAGGGCGGCAATTGCAAAAACAACAAGTGATGGACTGAATGTGGATCAATGTCACACACTCCCCCAGTCAAAAGATCTGGGCCCAAATCCATCGTTTTTTTGCACTCCACACCACCCTGGGTTAGACAATGGCGATATGCAAATCAGCTCTGACCCTGTTGCCCCATGGGAACAGTCCAGTCCGAACTACAAAAGCCATGTCCTTCCCAGAACGGAATCAAGCATCCGAGGACCGGACCGGTTTCGAGGTAACACCTCTCTTCAGCCCGGCTAGCTTGACTCCAAGTGGTGTGGAGTGCCTGGGACCCACGTCTGGGCATCCCCAGCGCACTTAGGGCGGCAATTGCAAAAACAACAAGTGATGGACTGAATGTGGATCAATGTCACACACTCCCCCAGTCAAAAGATCTGGGCCCAAATCCATCGTTTTTTTGCACTCCACACCACCCTGGGTTAGACAATGGCGATATGCAAATCAGCTCTGACCCTGTTGCCCCATGGGAACAGTCCACTCCGAACTACAAAAGCCATGTCCTTCCCAGAACGGAATCAAGCATCCGAGGACCGGACCGGTTTCGAGGTAACACCTCTCTTCAGCCCGGCTAGCTTGACTCCAAGTGGTGTGGAGTGCCTGGGACCCACGTCTGGGCATCCCCAGCGCACTTAGGGCGGCAATTGCAAAAACAACAAGTGATGGACTGAATGTGGATCAATGTCACACACTCCCCCAGTCAAAAGATCTGGGCCCAAATCCATCGTTTTTTTGCACTCCACACCACCCTGGGTTAGACAATGGCGATATGCAAATCAGCTCTGACCCTGTTGCCCCATGGGAACAGTCCAGTCCGAACTACAAAAGCCATGTCCTTCCCAGAACGGAATCAAGCATCCGAGGACCGGACCGGTTTCGAGGTAACACCTCTCTTCAGCCCGGCTAGCTTGACTCCAAGTGGTGTGGAGTGCCTGGGACCCACGTCTGGGCATCCCCAGCGCACTTAGGGCGGCAATTGCAAAAACAACAAGTGATGGACTGAATGTGGATCAATGTCACACACTCCCCCAGTCAAAAGATCTGGGCCCAAATCCATCGTTTTTTTGCACTCCACACCACCCTGGGTTAGACAATGGCGATATGCAAATCAGCTCTGACCCTGTTGCCCCATGGGAACAGTCCAGTCCGAACTACAAAAGCCATGTCCTTCCCTTCCGTTCTGGGAAGGACATGGCTTTTGTAGTTCGGACTGGACTGTTCCCTTGGGGCACAGGGTCAGCGCTGATTTGCATATCGCCATTGTCTAACCCAGGGTGGTGTGGAGTGGAAAAACGATGGATTTGGGCCCAGATCTTTTGACTGGGGTGAATGTGTGACATTGATCCACATTCTGTCCATCATTGTTGTTTTTGCAGTAATCGCTCTAAGTGTACTGGGGATGCTCAGACGTGAGTCCCAGGCACTCCACACCACTGGAAGCAAGCTAGCCGGGCTGATGAGAGGTGTTACCTCGAAACCGGGCCGGTCCTCGGATGCTTGTTTCCGTTCTGGGAAGGACATGGCTTTTGTAGTTCGGACTGGACTGTTCCCTTGGGGCACAGGGTCAGCGCTGATTTGCATATCGCCATTGTCTAACCCAGGGTGGTGTGGAGTGGAAAAACGATGGATTTGGGCCCAGATCTTTTGACTGGGGTGAATGTGTGACATTGATCCACATTCTGTCCATCATTGTTGTTTTTGCAGTAATCGCTCTAAGTGTACTGGGGATGCTCAGACGTGAGTCCCAGGCACTCCACACCACTGGAAGCAAGCTAGCCGGGCTGATGAGAGGTGTTACCTCGAAACCGGGCCGGTCCTCGGATGCTTGTTTCCATTCTGGGAAGGACATGGCTTTTGTAGTTCGGACTGGACTGTTCCCTTGGGGCACAGGGTCAGCGCTGATTTGCATATCGCCATTGTCTAACCCAGGGTGGTGTGGAGTGGAAAAACGATGGATTTGGGCCCAGATCTTTTGACTGGGGTGAATGTGTGACATTGATCCACATTCTGTCCATCATTGTTGTTTTTGCAGTAATCGCTCTAAGTGTACTGGGGATGCTCAGACGTGAGTCCCAGGCACTCCACACCACTGGAAGCAAGCTAGCCGGGCTGATGAGAGGTGTTACCTCGAAACCGGGCCGGTCCTCGGATGCTTGTTTCCGTTCTGGGAAGGACATGGCTTTTGTAGTTCGGACTGGACTGTTCCCTTGGGGCACAGGGTCAGCGCTGATTTGCATATCGCCATTGTCTAACCCAGGGTGGTCTGGAGTGGAAAAACGATGGATTTGGGCCCAGATCTTTTGACTGGGGTGAATGTGTGACATTGATCCACATTCTGTCCATCATTGTTGTTTTTGCAGTAATCGCTCTAAGTGTACTGGGGATGCTCAGACGTGAGTCCCAGGCACTCCACACCACTGGAAGCAAGCTAGCCGGGCTGATGAGAGGTGTTACCTCGAAACCGGGCCGGTCCTCGGATGCTTGTTTCCGTTCTGGGAAGGACATGGCTTTTGTAGTTCGGACTGGACTGTTCCCTTGGGGCACAGGGTCAGCGCTGATTTGCATATCGCCATTGTCTAACCCAGGGTGGTGTGGAGTGGAAAAACGATGGATTTGGGCCCAGATCTTTTGACTGGGGTGAATGTGTGACATTGATCCACATTCTGTCCATCATTGTTGTTTTTGCAGTAATCGCTCTAAGTGTACTGGGGATGCTCAGACGTGAGTCCCAGGCACTCCACACCACTGGAAGCAAGCTAGCCGGGCTGATGAGAGGTGTTACCTCGAAACCGGGCCGGTCCTCGGATGCTTGTTTCCGTTCTGGGAAGGACATGGCTTTTGTAGTTCGGACTGGACTGTTCCCTTGGGGCACAGGGTCAGCGCTGATTTGCATATCGCCATTGTCTAACCCAGGGTGGTGTGGAGTGGAAAAACGATGGATTTGGGCCCAGATCTTTTGACTGGGGTGAATGTGTGACATTGATCCACATTCTGTCCATCATTGTTGTTTTTGCAGTAATCGCTCTAAGTGTACTGGGGATGCTCAGACGTGAGTCCCAGGCACTCCACACCACTGGAAGCAAGCTAGCCGGGCTGATGAGAGGTGTTACCTCGAAACCGGGCCGGTCCTCGGATGCTTGTTTCCGTTCTGGGAAGGACATGGCTTTTGTAGTTCGGACTGGACTGTTCCCTTGGGGCACAGGGTCAGCGCTGATTTGCATATCGCCATTGTCTAACCCAGGGTGGTGTGGAGTGGAAAAACGATGGATTTGGGCCCAGATCTTTTGACTGGGGTGAATGTGTGACATTGATCCACATTCTGTCCATCATTGTTGTTTTTGCAGTAGGCATAATGATGGTGGCACTTCCCGCATCCTGCCAGTAGGCAGCTTGAAGCCTATATTCACCAGCAAAGCAAATAGAATAAAGGCACTCCGTAGTAAGCTGTGGGACTTGATTGTTTAGTATAAAGAAAGTGGATGATTTAGCCACTTTCAGGCACCACTGAAGAAAGATGGAGAGAGGAATTCTCATTTTTAGACCCACCAGCCTCCACCTCAAGTCAATCTTAGAGAGAAGGT
This sequence comes from Lissotriton helveticus, assembly GCF_964261635.1. Taxonomy (NCBI): domain Eukaryota; kingdom Metazoa; phylum Chordata; class Amphibia; order Caudata; family Salamandridae; genus Lissotriton; species Lissotriton helveticus. The sequence goes on from NC_136065.1 coordinate 467,447,576, forward strand.
GGACTTTGACTCGGGCTAGTAATGGGAATACACAGTTGGACAGAGAGCTTCATGAAGTCACTCAACCTTTCACAGAAATTAAAGTGACTTCAAACCGGGGACAGTGGATAAACATGATGGCATTGTGTAAACAATGGTGCTCGAGCCGGAAATAGGTTTTGAGGAGCAGCCTAGCGTTATCTTTCCAAACTTGAGTGCAGATCCATTAGACGAAGAAGACATCACTGAGAATTAAAAGGGAATTACATGACCTGGAGATTGCTGCGCCGTGCAGCCACTCTCTCCCAGCCTGAAGGTATTTTATTGAAACAAATCATGTTTAGGCCTGACTTAACAGCGCTGCTGGTAACCTTAAGTGATGAACTGAAAATGAGCTACCGGGAACACTACTTGGAGAGGGGCTGGGGCCCCACCCATATTGATTACCTTGACTACAGCTTTTGAGTGGGCAGATATTGTGTGCATCGTCCCAAAGATGGCGTGTACTGCATTTCCTTTGGCTACTGAAGGGGTCCCCACACTCACTCTAGCTGTCTCTTTAAACGTAATTGCGATGCAGCGCGGAAGGGGAAATCATCATGACGTCATCGCATTTGCTGAGATGGTTTTCTTTTAACCATGCTGCGTGAATCAGCAGTGGTATGACCGCTATTAAACATTTTCTCCCTGGAGAAGCTCACAACAAATCCTAGCCGAAGCGTCCTGGCGTTATTTCAGATCACATTCTCTCTCGTGCTTGGCATGCGTTGTCCATCAGGGTAATCCTGTCGGACCCTGAGTGGACCTCACTCAGCTTCCTGCTCCCTCCCCAGCGCTGACCCCCACCCTCAAGCCCCAAGAAACCAGAGCTCCAACCTCTTACTCTGAAGGGGGGGAACCCAACTGCATAATTATTCGCTCCTTTCTCCCTCTCCGTTATCCTTCTCTGCTTCTGAGGGGCTTAGGGCAGAGCTGTTGAAATAAACATTTTCTATGAGATGAGCACACGCTTGCTTTTCTCTGGCCTCTCGTCTAGTCATCAGTAAAACGGCTGCCGTGCTCCGACCTCTTGGGTGCACGTTGTCCACCGGGCCAGATTCGATGCTGAGCATTGCCGAAGTCTTGTATTTCTGCTCTTAATTGACGCATAGATACAGTAATTAGAGGCACTTTAAACAAGCGGATGGATGCAAGGGCCGGACGCGGTCGGGCAGAAATGGCTGTCGCAAAGCTCCGATATTTTCGGAATCGGGGGTGTGTTTTTTGGTGAGTGACGGATGACGTCACAGATAGAAAGAACCTAAAAAACACGCCCCCGAATCCGAAAAAGACGGGATTTAAAGGGAGTGACACCACTCTACTCCAATGGCTAGCCAGCATTTACGAGGCCAGCCAATGGAGAAGAGGGGCGGGTTCAAGACCCCTACACTAAGAAACATAACATCTCGGAGCTCCGCCCACTGCTTACGCAGTGCGACGGAGTCCTCGACCTAAAAAGGATATACCTGAGTTATACCTGAAAGTATTTTTATTACAAACTGGATTCCTGTATTATCCAGTGAAAGAATAGATCTTGAGTACGCCTCCGTTAATTGGGGTTGAGTCCGCCCCGGTAGTATCATCTTACCAGGGTGGGATGAGGTAGCCTATGATTAAGCATGTGGGTTAGACCATCACATTCAAAATCTTTTTTTGACCCAAAGGCATCCAATAACCTGGAGATAAGTAGTTAGAAAAATGGATTACCTGTTCTGTCAATCGATTCACAGCACTCGTAATTTTTGATGTCTCAGGAGGAAGTGCAGTGTCTAAATCCTCCCATTTTTTCACTGTGATATGATGGCCCTGATTTCTTGACTAAATATCCTACACCAGAAGCTTCACCCAGCAAGGTGAACTCCTGTTTATTCCTTAGCACTTCCCGTATAGGGAGTCTAAGAAGAAAGTTATGGCGCTTATTTGTAGCTCTGCTCCTTCACTTCGGGGAGGTATAAAGTCATTGAGGAGCCACACTGGGCCACTTATCAGTGTGTGGGAGAATTGCTGGTGAAAGCTTTCCAGATCCAATCTGAAGCCTGGGAAGTAATCTAAGATGAGGAGTCTGCGGTTTGATGGATTATTCACCAGAAAGTGCTACCAAAGGTAAGTACCTTGATTTTTTTGATCATCATCATGATACCTGCCCTTTAACTCCTCACGTCCCTCTTGAGTCATTAATGCCTGTCAAGATATGTACTGCAATCCGACATTACAGCTGCTGTGGGTGAAATTAACAGAGTTATCCTCCATTCGGTAATTTTCAAGGAATTTCAAACAATATTTTGCCTATACAATGCTTTTGAACTGATTTGAAAAAACATTGTACCAAGTTAGTGATTTGTTTTTTCCGCTTCTTGTGAGTGGCAGGTATAGGTGTATGTTGAAATGGTATAAATTTAAAAAGAAAACTCTTTTTATTCTCCTAACATGTTCTACATTCTAGTTTTCCTTTCTTTTTCTTGCAGTTGTTAAACAAACCTGAAAACTGCTGTGGACTGAAGGAAAGTCAAGTGCTTTATTTGCTCAGTGATGTAGGTAAGTGCTTCGAAGCTCATCCTACTCTCCTATTTTTCCAAAATATACTGGAATGTTGCATCTGACAGGCCAGGCAGGGCAGAATTGTTTCAATCCTGCAGTACCTTTCACATGGCCGAATATCATGCCCTATTCCAGTTTAACCCCCCCAGACACATTAATTTGTGTTCCGTTTCATATTTCAGTTGGTTTTGATACACCATGCTCTGTGCTAAAAACTGTTTACTTTTCCGGTTTGCAGAAGGATTGAGGCCAAAGTACCAAAAGCATGCATCAGAATTTACAACCTTAACTGCTGTAAAATCTCCCTGTCTCATTATTTATATTGACAAAAAATTGTTTAAATGAGCTTAATTAGTCTTTAAACTCTACAGTTGTGATTCAACTGGCCTAATGGAAGAATTCCCTGTAGCTCTAACAGTTGTAAAAGGTGTGTGATTTATCATCATGGCTTGAATGTGCTCATCGCCTTTTGATTCTGACTCTTGTTGCACATGAATGTGGTCAGGTGAAAAAGGTGAACTTCCCCTTTGCCTTTTTTAGGTATATGTCTAAATTATGTGGCTATTAATTGAGTGACTTCAGTTAGGAAGAGAGTCATTCTTACACTGCACACAATATTCACCGGTTTGGCTGGATTAATAATTGCAGACTACATGCTGTTTCTCTGGGATACTTCTGCAACTGTAGAGTATTTTTCTGGTTCTGCTGATTAGTCCTCAGGTAAAAAAAAAAACATCTCAAAATAGCCTGTTCACTCGGGGCACAGATAGAGGAACCCAGGGAAGGAAGGGTGCAAAAATATAATGGGTGCTGAAGGAATTTAGACAGTTGAAGCAATCACTAAGTGGTCAACAGAAACACTATGGACTTCTGAAAACGAGTAGCATCAGATTCAATATTGCATCCAACAGAAACATATTCCAAAATTGCATACGTCTTGTTAACTCCCCTTGCAACCATGTGTGTGTGTACACACATACATACACACACATATGCATGCACCCACACACACACCTAAGATGTGCGCTTGTAAGAGATTGGTAATAAATGTTGAGGGAGGTGAGTACTCACCTGAAATACTAATTACAATGCCTATCTGGAAGAACCACTAAATTAACCTGAGCTCAACCTCCAGGTAGGTATGTCAAAGGGCAGACTGGTGTAACTTAGTGGCAATTTGTTAAGTATTTATTAAATACTAAAATAGAAACTAAGACAAAATGCAAAACAATAAACATCCCAAAACTAATTGGAAAAATCAACAAAATGTTACCAACATGATATAATCCAATAAGGGGAACAGGAGATATTCATTGTTAAAGTTTCAAGTACAAATAGTGCTAAGAAGCACAAAATGCCAGTGCTAGTCAATAGTCGTATGGAAGCACAGGTCAGTTACACTAACCAGGTTCGTCCTGATAAAATATATTTTCTTATGACTTTAGTCCTTTAAGTCTCAATCCACTACAGGTGTAGAATTCTAAACCCCTGTACTACCATAGGGAGGCAATTGGAAACTTTCAGGCTGGCAGACAGAGGTCAACTTGATAGTCCAGTCCTGGTCCAATTGCCACTGGGAAGCTGCAGGAAAAGGGCACTTGTACTTGTCCTGTCCCTGTAGGTTTACAGGAGGTCAGCCTTAGGACTTTTGACGTCCACTTCTTTGTTTTGGGTACAAGAGAGAGAGCAGGTTCAGTCTTTTAGGCTCTTCCCAGGTCTCAAACAACAGGTTCAGTCCCCTTTTGATCTTCCACAGGTCGAGGAGTGTTCTGAAGTAGGTGTCTAGAGAATGTTTATTTATGCTTTGCAAGAGCTAGTTGGTGGGAATGACATCTGGGGGGTACCCTACCTAACTGGGTAAAGGATCCCAGGGCTAACCCTACTAAATGTGGCCATTTTCAAGGTGAGAAACGTCTTCGGGCATACTACACGTTGGCTCTGAGGACTACGGTGTGTGCGGGAAGTGTACTATGTTAATCCTAGGTTCTCCCACATCGAATAGTAAAATCCAGTTTGAGGCAGGCCCCGTACCTACAACCTCAGAGACCGAAATCTGGTAGATCAAATTCAGCAACCAGACATAGATACACACGAATTGTGTTTGGCATCCTTTTTCCCTCCTTTGAAGTGAACCCAAGCACAAGCAGACCTGTCCAGGAGGTTTGGACACTCCAACAGGACTTGACACTGTGATGTCAACAAGAGGCCCACTGTGATTGGGGTCAGTCTGTCTTTGGGGATAAAAGAAGTGCCCAGCCCAAGTGTCACAATGCCCAGATAACATTTGACTGTGATAGAGAAAACCCTTCCCCTCTTTCAGAGCGAGTTACAATGTGACCAACCTCATGAATATTATTGAAGTGAGTCATAAATTGTGTCTCACTTTAATTGGTGGCCATGAGTGGGATGATGGCTTGCTAGGTAGAGAAGACCACTCAGTCTGTGATCGCCTTAAAATAAACTTAACGTTTTAAAAATGTAGCCCGTTTTAGAGGAAACAGTGCCTAGTTTATTTTTTATTTTAAAAAAAAGTTAATTTTGTAAGGTTGTTTGAGAGTTGTTAGTGGGTCACTGGTTCACTGCCTACTCCCCAACAAAGTTTATTTTTTATTTTTTTTTACATTCACAAGTGGGGAAGAGGTCCTAAGGGGCCCCTTCCCGTTTACGAATGGGATACAACGCTCACTCGGTGATCAGTTATTAGAAAGTTTTCACCAATGAATTTCAGCTGCAAAGCACGTAAACATTTATTACCTATTTTGTTATTTGAATGGGATGCCTACAAAAGGCCCCTTCCAAATAACAAATTGGTATGGGAATGGCAATCCCATTATAAGAGTCAATAAAAGTTTACAGACTCCTAAAATGGATTTAGTACATCAAAAAAAGCATTTCTATAGTCACAAACTCAGAATTGATTCCCAGTGTTAGACTAATCTTCTGATTTGTTACCTTTGCCTCCAATTGTAAAGCGCTCTGATATCCTTCGGGATCAAGTTTGTGCTATATAAAACTTTATAAATAAGTGTTAACAACTGTAAAAAATGCTTTGCACATCGGCCCAGAATGTATTATTAATTGATAATTATGCAATACAAAGAATTCATAACTGTGAATGGAAGCGTATGATTTGTGGTAGGGTGAACTTTAGTGAGTGGGAGACGGGATAAAAAAAATACTGTCAAATGGTATTTGTAGGAAGCCGTCTTTTTATGTGGTTTACCAAAACGAGGTACACTGTAGGAAGTCCAGATGACCCATATTGGCTTACAGGGCTTAAATTAATAATTTGTGGTATTTTGGGTGAGCAGTTTAGGCTTATCAGAGGGTAATGTTGAGCATTTGTTGAACATACAGAGCCAATAAATAAGACACACACTCAAGAAAAAACTCGAAACCCAATTTAGAAAAATAACAGGTATTATATATTTTCAAACACTAAGAACTTCGCAATTGGGTAAGTACTTTTTGAGTTATCAGTTTTTACTGGTAAGCAAAAATGTCATTCAAATGCATTTTTATGCAGTAATGCTTTTTTCCTGTGGAGAAAGAAACATATACTGCATACGGGTATTTGCAATTGTATCTCCGGGGGGTGGGGGGCGCTTGGTGTTCCCTTTAGGACTTAAGGTGGTAAGGGGTCAAGGTCACAAGATGCAGTTCGGGTTTACCTGCATGGAGTTTTCGCGTGCAGAGGTGCTGGACAGGTTGGTTGGTAGTCTTCCTCCCTACATCTCTAACAAAGGGGGACACCTAGAAACAGGTTGCAGAGTGGTACTTGGGGACAAGTCTGGGAGCTCCTAATGGGGGTGCTCCGTTTGTGAAGAACTTGGGAGCAGTGGGGCACAGTCGGTGTATGTGGACTTGGGCCAGGGAGGGCTCCGGTACAGGGGGTTTTGGTTGTCTGGGCCCTTGTGTCCAAGGTACTCACGGTCAGAACTACAAAGGACCGCTGGGCCATTCTGTGCTGGACTCTGCGATGCTGATGTCACTTGACGGCTGGTCAGTCTTTGTGGTGTTGGAATCAGGATTGGACTTCAACAAGTGTTGGTTGCTGCAAGAGGTCCGGTACACCGAGTATTGGTGCAGGGCGGCTCCTGGAGGTCCTGGCATCATCAACCCTGGTGGGGAGATGGATCTGACCTCTAGGGGCACGGTGGCTTCCTCCTGGGCATTTGCTGCGTCAGTGGACCTGGTGGTCAGCAAAAAGGTGAACCAGATGTTGTCAGTACCTGCAGGTTGCAGGAAAGTGGCACTCCACTTTAAGGTAGATGCTGACGGCTTGGCACAGTGCTGGTGGCCCTCTGAAGATTTTGGAGGTTGAGAAAATCAAAAAAGGGGGGGGGGGTGAAGAGGTGGTGCCAGTGGGCACCGAGGTGGGCACGTCCTCCTCTTATCAGGGTTGTAGTTTAATCAGAAAGGGCCACCTCACATTGGGTGGATGTGTATCCAGATGTCATTGGAATACAACATCTTTGTTAAAATACCCCTCACACACCAAAAGGGCCCTTGGTGTCATGCTTCATCATCGGGGTCTTCCCGTCCCTCTGCGGGGCGGGGCAGTGCTGCGACAAGCGGATACGCTGGAGCACCTTTAGATGGAGGTGCTATGTGTTTGGAGTGAGTGTCAGTGGGGTCAGGAGTGATATAAGTGTGAGTTAAAAAACACCTGGCCTAGTGGAAAAAACAATTTTATTCAACACTGGCTGGTATTATTAAAAGAAAAGTGAAGCGGAGAGATGGAGCAGGTTAATGGGCTCTCTCTCCTAAGTGGGTCAACATGTTTCGAGGCGCGAGGCCTCTTCGTCAGGACCTAGGGGAGATCCCCCTGTCACTCACTAGTGTTTCTCCACAAAGGTAGAAAAAAGTGTATGTACAAAAAAGTGAACAAAAAAGGACTATGTGAGTAACTACAAATTAATAATTACAACACATATGCTACCACACTAATAGTGTAGTATGCCTGCAAGGTAAGAACAATAGATTAAAAATGCGCCGATCCCAAGGTGCGCTTAACTCTAATTCACCTGTAATGAAAAATGAGAAACACACACAAACATACAAGGTAGGGGATCATGCATAAACTGTGAAGATTATTAAGGATTTCCTTCAGAAAACACACGGTCAGTCACACACAGAATAAGTAACACATGGTGGTTGGGAAAAAACAGGGATTAGAGGTATTCAAATGCATACTTATCAATGGGGGGGTCAATGCCTCATGAGCCAGCTTTTGACAGAAGGGTATGGTGGGGTCTCAACTACAGAGAGGGAGAAGAGGGAGTATAATGTAATTCAATCCCCACAGTTGTATATTACAGCTCCATAAGGTAAAGATGGTATACAGGCTTCATCTCAGTGGAGACGGCTATGCCGTACTTACTGTGCCCCTAGCACGCTTGTGCTTCCTCCTTCGTCCGCGGCTTCCGTGGATATGAGGGAGGCGGAGGGCGGCGTGTTTATATACTGGATAGTAATTGGTTAATTGATCAATTAGGCACTGCGAAAGCCCGCCGAAATTATAAGGGGCAGAAAGGTAACTACCGCGGGCGGCCATATTAAAGTGTTAGGTGGTTCCTATAGAAGTGGTAAGGATCTTCCCTACTCAGATCGGGTACCCGGTTGATATCCGGTACAGTCACGCATCTTAATTCTGAGGAAAATCTTAGCTCACTGGTATCCCGGGCTGGGAAGGGGAGTCGCTGGTAGCGCACAGTGCAGACCGCATTGTATCTGCGCATGTGCCGGAGCAACCGCACTCAGCGCATGCGCGTCGGGCGTTCGCTGATGCCGGCGCGCATGCGCACACTGACTCCAAGGTAGTGTCTCGTGTTTACATGCGCGACCCAGGAGGAATAACCAGTGGTATCGGGTTTAAACACATTATGGCTAGTGCAAGGCTAATACAGATGAAACTACTCCATATTGATATACTGTCTATACCAAGAATGTGTGAAAGAAAATACAATGTCCATTATGAGAGGACTAGAGGGGTTACAATTTACAGGTGCTGGGATACTCCAGAAAGAGTGTGTCAGTTGTTACGATATGTTTATGTATATAATCACATTAAAGTTCCTAAGGGGAACTTATACTGTAGTGCTTATATGCTTCAGTGGCCATTCTCTTAAAAGCTAAATTTCTTTTTTGGAGACAGAGGTGTCTGCAGTAGTATAACAACCAGCGAGCCCTAGGTATTCAGTTGAGCCCACGGGATGTCATCATTAAGGCCTGTGCGATGTGTCCCCAAACGGAACACCCAACGTTGTTCTTTTGATAGAAGGTCTCTATCATTGGGGAAGGCCTCAATGACAGTCCACTTAAGGTCATGGACATTGTGTCCTACTGTGGCAAAATGTGCAGACATCTTCGTAGTTGACCTGTTGCAGCGTACATTGCTGCGGTGTTCACCCATTCGAATTTTCACGGGTCTACTGGTCATACCTACATACTCCTTGTTGCACGGACACGTGATTAAGTACACCACATTGCGACTGTTGCAATTTGTGAAGGCTCGCTGCTCCCATGTAGACTGGTTAGAAAAAGTGATACTCTTGCTCTTCTTTGTGTATTGGCAAGAGACACATGTCCCGCAAGGATGGTGTCCACTGACCCCTGTGACTCTAGACGGTTCGATTTCCCCCGTTGCTTTTGGTCTGGTATGGACCAAGAGGTCCTTTAGGTTCGTTCCCCTCCTATGTGCAAACATTGGTTTGGGAAAACCCAGTTGGCCACATGATAACACCCTCCAATGTTTGTTCACGATCTTCGTGATCTGATTGGAGTTGGTGTTGTAGGTGGTTACGCAGATGGGGCGTAGATCAGGTTCTTTCGCTTCTGTGTCATCCAAGAGGGCTTCCCTGTTATTGCGTGCACGCTTGAGGCCTTTACGAACAATGTTCGCCGGGTACTGTCTGCCCAGGAGTTTGCACTCCAGGTCTGCTGCTTGTGTCTTAAAATCCTCTATGTTGCTACAGTTACGCCGTAAGCGGAGAAATTGTCTGTACGGAAGGTTCTCACGCAAGTGGCGCGGGTGGAAACTACTGTACAAAAGCAGACTGTTCTTGGCTGTGGGCTTGAAGTGAGTGCTAGTTGCAAGTTTGCCTCCTTTGGGGAAGATGTTCAGATCTAGAAACACCAGATTCTCATTGGAAGCAGTGTGAGTAAATTTAAGGAACTGATCTTGTTGGTTCAGCCAGTTCATGAAGCAGGTGACAGAGTCTAGGTCGCCCCTCCAGATGACAAAAATGTCATCTATGTACCTCTTCCATGTAAGTACATGATGCCTATGGGGGTTGCTCTGATCCAAAATTTTGGTGGATTCCAGGTGGTGTACGTAAAGACCTGCCAGACTAGGAGCACAGGTGCTCCCCATACTGGTTCCGTGTCTTTGGAGGTAGTAAGTGTCCTCATATTGAAAAAAGTTCTTTGTGAGGGACAAAGAGATGCATTCGAGGACCACTTGTCTGGGGGTGTGGTAATCCCATGGTGTGGAGAATAGTACTTCCTCTATTATCTCCAAGGTTTCTCTATGTGGAAGACTCGTATAGAGGCTTTCCACGTCAAGTCCCACAAGAAGATCGTGTTCTGGGTCAAAGGGAACATCCTTGATTACTTGGAGGACTGCCTTAGTATCCCTTAGATAGGTATCAGTGCTCTGCACCATTGGACGGAGGAATGCGTCTGCAAACTTAGATAATGGTTCCAAGATCGAGTTTATGCCAGACACTATCGGACGCCCAGGTGGATACGGGGCGTCCTTGTGAATCTTGGGTATAGTGTAAAAGTACGGTACTTTGGGTTTGTCTTGGATTAGAAACTCACTCTCTTTTCTAGTCAGCCAATCGTGAGCTCTGGCTTCCTCAATCATTATCAGGATCGAGATCCTCACTTCCTCAGTTGGATCTTCTCGTAGTACCTGGTAGTTACGCCCATCGTTCAACAGTTTCCTGCATTCCCTGTCATAGTTACTATAGGTCTGTACAACCGTCGCCCCACCCTTATCGGCTGGTTTGATTACTATAGTTTGGTTATTTGCAAGTTCCTGTAGTGCAACCTGTTCCTGTCTAGACGTGTTCCGAAAGGAGATCTTGTCACCGTTGGGTAACTTCTCTAGATCTTCCATTACTGCTTTTTCGAAAGTCAGGAGTACAACAGGCATGGTGGAGTCTAACGGGGTAAAAGTTGACTTTTTCTTTAGTCCCGTGTCAGACTCTTCGGTACCTACGTTGGTAGAGTCCTGGAAAAAAGCCCGAAGTTTGAGTTTCCTCATGAACTCTTTCATCTCTTGGCAGATTTTAAATTTATCCATTTTGTTCGTGGGGACATAGCCGAGCCCTTTTGACAGAACCTTCTCTTGGTCTTCTGTTAGCTCTTGGTCCGACAGGTTCACTACTAGGTTCCCCGGCTGGTGGAGGCTGTTTGGCTCCGGGTTGATACACCTGGTACAGTCTCTGGTGGTTGGTTCCAATGAACCTGATTTCCTTTTCGATTTCTTCCCCTTCTGGGGCCTCGGCGCTGGCCTAAAAAAGGCTGCTGCCCATAGTAGTTAAACTGGGGAGCCTGTGGGTCCCAAGGTTGGAAGGGATGACCCATGAAGGGTGGAGCCGGTGGGTATTGCATATAACCTGGGGGTGCTTGGTATGGTATCCATCCTCTTCCACCCCTTGGGAATTGTCCTCTGAACGAGGGTTTTCCTCTGTTTGCACCCTGATTGCTATTCCTACTCGAGTTAGAGCTATTCGAGCTAGTATCAGAAAGGTTGGTGTCTTGATCACTGCTTTGACTTCTTGACACATAGTCTTTCTTAATGTATGGGTAAATCCGCTCATGTGTGAACTCCTCTGTGTGTTTTTTATGTTTTTTACTTTTACTTTTTTTCAGAGTGAGTTCGAACTCGGTAATTTCTTGGTTTAGTTCCTCGAGTCGTTTTTTCAGGGCAGTGGGGGATAGGTACTTGCAAATAACCAAACTATAGTGATCAAACCAGCCGATAAGGGTGGGGCGACGGTTGTACAGACCTATAGGAACTATGACAGGGAATGCAGGAAACTGTTGAACGATGGGCGTAACTACCAGGTACTACGAGAAGATCCAACTGAGGAAGTGAGGATCTCGATCCTGATAATGATTGAGGAAGCCAGAGCTCACGATTGGCTGACTAGAAAAGAGAGTGAGTTTCTAATCCAAGACAAACCCAAAGTACCGTACTTTTACACTATACCCAAGATTCACAAGGACGCCCCGTATCCACCTGGGCGTCCGATAGTGTCTGGCATAAACTCGATCTTGGAACCATTATCTAAGTTTGCAGACGCATTCCTCCGTCCAATTGTGCAGAGCACTGATACCTATCTAAGGGATACTAAGGCAGTCCTCCAAGTAATCAAGGATGTTCCCTTTGACCCAGAACACGATCTTCTTGTGGGACTTGACGTGGAAAGCCTCTATACGAGTCTTCCACATAGAGAAACCTTGGAGATAATAGAGGAAGTACTATTCTCCACACCATGGGATTACCACACCCCCAGACAAGTGGTCCTCGAATGCATCTCTTTGTCCCTCACAAAGAACTTTTTTCAATATGAGGACACTTACTACCTCCAAAGACACGGAACCAGTAAGGGGAGCACCTGTGCTCCTAGTCTGGCAGGTCTTTACGTACACCACCTGGAATCCACCAAAATTTTGGATCAGAGCAACCCCCATAGGCATCATGTACTTACATGGAAGAGGTACATAGATGACATTTTTGTCATCTGGAGTGGCGACCTAGACTCTGTCACCTGCTTCATGAACTGGCTGAACCAACAAGATCAGTTCCTTAAATTTACTCACACTGCTTCCAATGAGAATCTGGTGTTTCTAGATCTGAACATCTTCCCCAAAGGAGGCAAACTTGCAACTAGCACTCACTTCAAGCCCACAGCCAAGAACAGTCTGCTTTTGTACAGTAGTTTCCACCCGCGCCACTTGCGTGAGAACCTTCCGTACGGACAATTTCTCCGCTTACGGCGTAACTGTAGCAACATAGAGGATTTTAAGACACAAGCAGCAGACCTGGAGTGCAAACTCCTGGGCAGACAGTACCCGGCGAACATTGTTCGTAAAAGCCTCAAGCGTGCACGCAATAACAACAGGGAAGCCCTCTTGGATGACACAGAAGCGAAAGAACCTGATCTACGCCCCATCTGCGTAACCACCTACAACACCAACTCCAATCAGATCACGAAGATCGTGAACAAACATTGGAGGGTGTTATCATGTGGCCAACTGGGTTTTCCCAAACCAATGTTTGCACATAGGAGGGGAACGAACCTAAAGGACCTCTTGGTCCATACCAGACCAAAAGCAACGGGGGAAATCGAACCGTCTAGAGTCACAGGGGTCAGTGGACACCATCCTTGCGGGACATGTGTCTCTTGCCAATACACAAAGAAGAGCAAGAGTATCACTTTTTCTAACCAGTCTACATGGGAGCAGCGAGCCTTCACAAATTGCAACAGTCGCAATGTGGTGTACTTAATCACGTGTCCGTGCAACAAGGAGTATGTAGGTATGACCAGTAGACCCGTGAAAATTCGAATGGGTGAACACCGCAGCAATGTACGCTGCAACAGGTCAACTACGAAGATGTCTGCACATTTTGCCACAGTAGGACACAATGTCCATGACCTTAAGTGGACTGTCATTGAGGCCTTCCCCAATGATAGAGACCTTCTATCAAAAGAACAACGTTGGGTGTTCCGTTTGGGGACACATCGCACAGGCCTTAATGATGACATCCCGTGGGCTCAACTGAATACCTAGGGCTCGCTGGTTGTTATACTACTGCAGACACCTCTGTCTCCAAAAAAGAAATTTAGCTTTTAAGAGAATGGCCACTGAAGCATATAAGCACTACAGTATAAGTTCCCCTTAGGAACTTTAATGTGATTATATACATAAACATATCGTAACAACTGACACACTCTTTCTGGAGTATCCCAGCACCTGTAAATTGTAACCCCTCTAGTCCTCTCATAATGGACATTGTATTTTCTTTCACACATTCTTGGTATAGACAGTATATCAATATGGAGTAGTTTCATCTGTATTAGCCTTGCACTAGCCATAATGTGTTTAAACCCGATACCACTGGTTATTCCTCCTGGGTCGCGCATGTAAACACGAGACACTACCTTGGAGTCAGTGTGCGCATGCGCGCCGGCATCAGCGAACGCCCGACGCGCATGCGCTGAGTGCGGTTGCTCCGGCACATGCGCAGATACAATGCGGTCTGCACTGTGCGCTACCAGCGACTCCCCTTCCCAGCCCGGGATACCAGTGAGCTAAGATTTTCCTCAGAATTAAGATGCGTGACTGTACCGGATATCAACCGGGTACCCGATCTGAGTAGGGAAGATCCTTACCACTTCTATAGGAACCACCTAACACTTTAATATGGCCGCCCGCGGTAGTTACCTTTCTGCCCCTTATAATTTCGGCGGGCTTTCGCAGTGCCTAATTGATCAATTAACCAATTACTACCCAGTATATAAACACGCCGCCCTCCGCCTCCCTCATATCCACGGAAGCCGCGGACGAAGGAGGAAGCACAAGCGTGCTAGGGGCACAGTAAGTACGGCATAGCCGTCTCCACTGAGATGAAGCCTGTATACCATCTTTACCTTATGGAGCTGTAATATACAACTGTGGGGATTGAATTACATTATACTCCCTCTTCTCCCTCTCTGTAGTTGAGACCCCACCATACCCTTCTGTCAAAAGCTGGCTCATGAGGCATTGACCCCCCCATTGATAAGTATGCATTTGAATACCTCTAATCCCTGTTTTTTCCCAACCACCATGTGTTACTTATTCTGTGTGTGACTGACCGTGTGTTTTCTGAAGGAAATCCTTAATAATCTTCACAGTTTATGCATGATCCCCTACCTTGTATGTTTGTGTGTGTTTCTCATTTTTCATTACAGGTGAATTAGAGTTAAGGGCACCTTGGGATCGGTGCATTTTTAATCTATTGTTCTTACCTTGCAGGCATACTACATTATTAGTGTGGTAGCATATGTGTTGTAATTATTAATTTGTAGTTACTCACATAGTCCTTTTTTGTTCACTTTTTTGTACATACACCTTTTTCTACCTTTGTGGAGAAACACTAGTGAGTGACAGGGGGATCTCCCCTAGGTCCTGACGAAGAGGCCTCGCGCCTCGAAACATGTTGACCCACTTAGGAGAGAGAGCCCATTAACCTGCTCCATCTCTCCGCTTCACTTTTCTTTTAATAATACCAGCCAGTGTTTAATAAAATTGTTTTTTCCACTAGGCCAGGTGTTTTTTAACTCACACTTATATCACTCCTGACCCCACTGACACTCACTCCAAACACATAGCACCTCCATCTAAAGGTGCTCCAGCGTATCCGCTTGTCGCAGCACTGCCCCGCCCCGCAGCGGGACGGGAAGACCCCGATGATGAAGCATGACACCAAGGGCCCTTTTGGTGTGTGAGGGGTATTTTAACAAAGATGTTGTATTCCAATGACATCTGGATACACATCCACCCAATGTGAGGTGGCCCTTTACGATTTTGGAGGTTGAACAGATGAAGGATGAGTCGGGTTGTTGTCATTGTTGGGACAGGAGCTGGCAGGCAGGGTTTGGCGCCTAAGTCCACCAGTAGTCCACAGTTCTCACTTCTTTTTTGGCTCTTTTTTGTCCTTCTTTTGTCAGGTGAATTTGCTTTCCTATTGTCAGGGGGCCAATTATATACTCAATTTAGGGGCGTTACGGGGAGTGTAGAGTAATAGCCAATGGGCTACTTACCCATGGGGTCATTACACCCCCTATATGTCGACTTCCTGCAGGGAGTGGGCATAACCCTGTGCCATCAAAATCAAAATGGTGGAACTCTTCTCTCGTGGAGCACATCAGGCAGCCCACCTTAGGGCTGTGACTAGCCTGGTGGTGCAACACGCCTACTTGCATAGCTGATTTCCTGCTTCACCTGGTCCCAAATGGGCCCCAGGGCAAGGGGGTGTCCTCTCCCAGGTCTGGGGGAATGCATATCAAAGGCGGCAGAGTCTTAGAAGCCTATGGCCTTGGTATGCAGATTCACAAGCCATTCTGCTGGTGCAGGCCAGAGCAGGCATTGTTTTTGACCTCTGAGAGCCTAAGGTCTCCCCTCCCGGGGGTCAGAAATTTGTCTGTAGTGGCAGGTTGGAAGATGCCAGTCAGCAGCACACTAAGATGCTGGTTTGTTTTCAGGGGGCACCACTAAGGTGCCCTCTGGGTGCATATCTTAATACAGTTACAAGCCACATGTGCCAAAAGAGTCGACAACCTTATTTACTGCATGTAGCAGATCAGGCATAGGATTTAATCAGTGTGAACACTACAGAAAAAGATTTCATGCAACATTCCAAACAACTTCAGTCCTTGGTTTTTTAAATTTTGTGTGTGAAAAACGGTATATTATCAGAAGAGCTCCATCAATAAGCTAGGAAATTGCACTAAATGTTACTTTACAGTCCAATAGATTATGCCAACCAGAGCAGACATATACTGTCCGTGGAAATGGAAGCACCGACTTTCAACACTTTGACTCACAATTTTCGAATTCTTTATAGTGTTGTTTCTGTTGCTAATAGGCATGACCATTAATTGATGCCATCAAATACTGAAGAATGTATTGTATACTGTTCAAGGCTCGATTTAGAAGGTTTGCATTAAAAATATGAAACTGTCTAGACGTATAGGTTTGTGTAATTGAAATCTAAATCACCAAAGCACCGGTTGCATGCATATAAATTGTGATCCAAATGTTTTTACTATAGAAAAAAAGTTATTTGTTCAGGCTAGGCCACTACTAAGTTTTCAGTTGTACTTGTTTTTGTCTTCCGATTGTGCAAAATTGCAGGTAAAAATGTTTGTCTTACAAGAAATGTTATTCCTCCTAGGAAGATGGTATGAGGTTAATCCTTAATGTAGAGACATTCTTTTATTTTTCTTTGGTAAATGTAAATGTAGACATGTCCTTATTTATCTAATGTGTATACTGATTTTGTTTTTGTCTTCCGATTGTGCAAAATTGCAGGTAAAAATGTTTGTCTTACAAGAAATGTTATTCCTCCTAGGAAGATGGTATGAGGTCAATCCTTAATGTAGAGACATTATTTTATGTTTCTTTGGTAAATGTAAATGTAGACATGTCCTTATTTATCTAATGTGTATACTGATTTTTGTGAACGCTAAATTAGATGTCACAATTTTTCAATAATCATTTGAATATATATGCAATAATAGTTTAGAGAGAGGTCCTTTCCCAGAACAGAGGATGTGATCAGAGCGCCCATGATCAAACCCAAAGCTACAACCCAATCAGCCAAGCCACGTGTATATCTCCTTGAGAAAGATACCTGTCCTTCACTAGTGTAAGTATTGTAAATTGGTTCATACCTTACGAAAGAGAGGTTTTACCATGGTAATGCACTGCTAGGCGAAGCTCCTGCTCATTCCCCTAAACTGAATTTTAACGTTGCTGATATTGATGCTGCTAACATAGGGCGAGGGAAGAGTTGGAATAGTCCCTGGCTTCTGCATCAAACCACTCTCCCTTCTTGGAGCCTGTACTTTCAAGCTCGCGAATAAAAACTCACTGCCACCGACAGTAACTGCGCAATTATCAGCCACAGCTTTGAAGAAAGAAATCTTCCTGGGAGGACGTATGGGCCAGCAGTTACTCATCATTGTCTACAGCAGGGAGCAGCAGAGACCCCCGCCTCCTCATCTGCTCCACCTGTCAACAACATGGCAGATTCACCAGCTAGCAGCTAATCAAAATGTATGCTATTAATAATGAATGCTGATCAAGTTTACAGTTTGAACATTACTTTAATACATTCATAATGTTTCTTGGTGTAATTCAAGACACTAAAAGAGAAAATACATGGGTGTACTACACATTTTGACAACTTGTCCATGGTTAAACTATGACATTTTAGTTTTTGTGTTAATTAAAAAGAAATATATATCATCCCTTCCAAAGGTTACAGATTGAAGTCGACATAAGGTTTGAACTCTTATAAATGTGGATGTCATAGGTAATTTCTCTCTCCTTAATACACAGTATGGTTTGCCTTTCAGGTTCTGGTATCCAATACTTACACAAAAATCGAATCATTCATCGAGATTTGAAACCGGAGAACATTGTCCTCCAGGAGTGCAGTGGCAAGGTATGACGTGGGAGTTAAATGGGCAGGTTGCAGAGACATTTTAGAATGCAGTGTGCTGGTGTGTTTCATTTGTGTATTATGGATTTCCCAAGTTCATATTAGTGTACCTCTTATGCATATCATTATTTGATGAAAAACCTTTGTGGTCATAATGTCATGGTTGCAATTTCACTTTATCACAAAGGGAAAGTTGGAGGTACAACTATTGCATAATCTCTTGTCAGAAAAGCATGAATGGGGGAGGGGGCTGGGGCGTGACAGGGTTGTGTCTGACTTGGACAGTAGCCTAAATCCTAGGTTAAGTTAGTTTTCAACTTATATTGATTGAAGAAGCCTCACCCACAGTTTTGTGGCATGCGTCATTATTGGCAACCTCACCCCACCCAAATAAGGTTGGTATGATCAGGGCGGACTCGACATCAGTAGGAGGGAGTTGTTGTTAAGAGATAAACTGGATAAAGGTGTCATCCCGATTGATATAAAAATACCTTGCAGTTGACTAAAAGAGAAATAAGTTTATTAGTAGGTAGTCTCGGGTATGATTAAAAAGAAAGAAGTAAGAGTAGATGATGAATGGGTACAATCGCACCTTCACCCATTTAAAGCCAACTTGTTTCTGCCCATACTTGTGCCAATCTGTGGTGAAGGGCGTTCATCACAGCAAAAAAGATCCCCTGCTCCTAGTGCTATCTATAACATTCAAGTGTGGAGAAAGGAATTTCCTTCCTCCGCGACAGATTGGAATAAGATAAACCTAGGGAATAAAAAATATTGTTTATCTATGTATACCATGCGCAAATAATAATTGACGAGAGAATGCACTGCGAGTTCCTAACACCACATGACGAAAAGCCCACTGGCTGCACTGCACTGCAAACAAAAATGGGTAAACTCATTCATAGATGCTGTCACTTATCCTAACTTTGGGTTACTAGAGCTTTGTGATCTGGGTGGAGGAAGGCACTTCTGTAGTCGCACACTTCAGGCAGAAAAGGCCATTGGTTACAAGAATTAAAGAACATCACACACAACTAATGCTGTGCCATCCATTCTAGTGGGATATCAGTATTAAAAGTGGGGCGCTTTATTTGACATGCAGATAGTGTTCTTACCACATAAATCTGTGCTTGCATAAAAAGGCCATTAAAAAAACTCATTACATAAATCATATTAATGCTGCTGCAGTATGATCACAGACAGTAATGAATACCCCAATGTAGCATAACCTACACACTGTAAGATGTATTCAGGGTAATCAACATTGATGGGAGGGGGCACTCCTATATAGTTCAAAAGAGTAGCTGCACACAAGCATATAGAGGCTCATAGTAGGGCTCGCATGTGAGTAATTATCCATTTATCTCACAAAAAATCAGCGTAGTCTTTTTCTGCATACATAGTTCAGATCTGAGATTTGAAATAAGGGTGCCCCCTACTTGGCATAGCCTTCATGCTGCGATGGCTCCTATTGCCTCAAGTGCTTGTAAGAGGGAACTTTCGTTCCTAGTCACAATTTCTTCTGCTTTTGCATAAACCATGCCGGGTATACCTGTGTGGTGAACAAACGCTCTTATCCTTACCAGACCACAACACCAAACAGCGATTTAACCATCATTAGCTTCTATGATCACAATATATAGAAATAATGGGTTTTGTGACCATTGGTAGATGCACAAGCAGAGTTTTGGTTCTATGACAACCACAATGCTTTAATTTCCTAGCTTAATTTTTGTGGCATGTGTAGCTGGAGATACAAATGCTGTGCTTACTTCTGCAATATAGTATTGGGTTTGGATGTGCACAACTTGTTTTTCTTTGAAATAAGTCTACTCGAGTCGCAGGACCTAGCGACTCCACCTATTGATTGTATTGTGAGTGCTCATTGACTCCATTGTTAGATTTTAGTGCAAGATTTGCAAATGGAGCACGAAGAATATAGGTAAAAAAATGGCCATGCGAAGCAGATAAATAAGGGTAACTAAAGAAAGGAGATATATGCTCAGGTGACCGGTGGGCCCATGTGAAACTGCAGCACTACATGCCACGAACAGATGCTTCCAAAGTAACACTTTCAGTATGTGGCTTGTGTAACTGTAGATACACAATCTATGCATAAACTGTAATAACAAACAGCTGGCTCATGAGGGATATATTTTACCAATTCCTTTGTCGATTATAGTCTGTTAGTTACTATTGGACTTCATTTACTTATTTTAACATGTAGTTTTAATAATTGTTTCAAAAGACTACCAGAGATAGCTGTAAATCCGTTCGTTATTTCTTATTTTTATATTTCAAAATAATGGCAATATCTATATTATTAGAAAAAAACCAAAATCTTTCCTCATATTGTATTTTTTTTGCAAAAACAATGGTGGCCCAGGCCTTGCTTTATATGCTACGTCTGTCTCATAGGTCATCCACTTATATATCCAATCAACCACAAGTATAATGTCCATATACTATACACATGATGTTTTTAGACTGCTGTTTCTTGTACCAATATTTCTTTGCATCTTTTGTGGAGCCCTTATAGATTGTAAAGCAGTCCTCCCAAAAGCAGTGGCTTAGCCTGAGGATGTTGAAGTGGACAAAAAGTGTGCGTAAGACAGCTTGGCGACCTAGAAGTAGTATTGCACATAGGCATTTGGTAGGCCCTCAGATCTGTCCCCTCTTTGGTTTCAAAAAGACAATCCTGCTTCTCGTCAGTTTACACCTGTTGCGTTCAATTAGACTCTGTGTCGGTTACATACCGCTCAACTCCCACTGCCCGGGTTGAGAATGTCCCCGTGATGGAAAGGACTCCAATTTGATTCTTGTCACACCAAGTATCTGAGGCCAACTGCCACGAAGTCTGTAATCTCGGTTTGTCTCCCGACCACTGAGTGGGCTCCTGTTCGGCATGTCTTACATTCCATAACAAAAAGACTCTTTGGAATCGATGTGCTCGTCGCCTCTCCTCTTCCGCCATGGTGCATAGACGAGAGGTGGAAGACTCTGGATATCCTTGGAGGGTCTGAGAATTCTGATATTAAAGAAGTTGGATGCTCGATGCAACGAAATCGAACCAGCATTTTTGCTGGAAAGTGCTGACTCCAAGATGGAAGGCTTAGCAGCAGCAAAAGACCGCAGTGAGGCCTAATGCTCGCCTTACTCACCACCTAGAGACGCCAGCCCTGAGCTCCTGTGCTGCCCATGAGGCCTCAAATGTGACACTGCTTTCCAGCCATGGTCGACACCACGATTCTGAATGCACGCGATGTCCATTCCAAATTCGGGGCTGGAGTCCTTCTCGAAGCTCAAAGCCTAATCTACTGCTTTGGCGCCAGATCCAAAGCCACACCCTGGCCCACACTCTGGCTCTAAAGGGGTGGGGCCGACGATTATGACCCTATTGCACCAAAACACTCTGAGCCAAAGGCAAGTTTAGTGCAAAGACTCACCGACCTGAGGCATTTGGTGCGGAGATCGAGCTCGACGCACTCCCATCTGGACTATTTTCCACCGTTGCCTCCCTCTGCGGCGTGGGAAGGCTTCGGGTATCCAATTCTCAAATGGCTGCCGAAACATCTGAATGCTTGGCAGCAGTAGATCCATATCCAGCCAGGCACTGGTAGGATCCTGGCAGAGCCCCCACAGGTTGCCAAAGGACTCTGTTCCTCAAAAGAAGTTGTTGATATTTGTGGAGGCCATCAACCCACCTGTGCTCACCCCTATGAAGCAAGATGAAGCTATGTCTCTTGTGTCTCCTGCTTTTCCTCCCTCTTCTCTGTCCTCCTCACCCCCGTACTTCCTGTGTTGCCTTAAGAGTCACCACAGCACTCACTTCGGGTTCCTCACACTTTGAGGGAAGGGGGCAGTTCTAGACTCCATTATGTCCCAATTCATGACCCAAAGGGCCCGGACCTTTGAGACTATTATGATTTTGAACCACCTTTAGATACAGACACAGATTTGTACCCTGCCTTCCCCTCCAGATGATGTCAAAGCATATCATGAGGTTCTACACAGGGCTTCCATATTCCAAATTGTCAAACTCCACATGCCACAAGAAAAGGGTGATTTCCTTGTAGAAACCGTCTCCTCCACCCAATGCTTCCTCCAATTCATCCCGATGCTAAAGAGGGTCATTAAACCTGCCATGGAGATTTTCAAGGAGCCTGTTAAGTTGAGAGTTAATACGCCTTGGGTAGATAAGAAGCACAAGGCCTCCCCTAGTGACCCTCCATACATTCATGGCCCGTTACTTCCTGACTCTCTGGTGGTACATACTGGCAGAAAGTGAGCAAACAGGCAGAGCACCAATAATGCACCCTTCCTGATCGGGAGGGCAAGAAGATGTGGATGAGGGTGACGGCACGGTACGCTGAACATTGACGAATAGCTAATTTCATCGACTTGGTCTCCCGATACGATTGTGTGCACTGGGTTCAAATGGTGGACTTGATGGAATATCTCCCAGAACAGTACCACAAAAAAGGGCAGCAATTAGTGGCAGAGGGGAATGTTATCACTAACACTCGCTGTGCTTTAGATGCCGCGGATAGAGATGCTCACACTATTAACTCCAGCATTCTCTTGCGATGCTATGCCTGGCCAAAGGTTTCCAGTTTCAAACCAAAGGTACAGCAACATCTACTAAATGTGCCTTTCGAAGGCCAGCGTCTCTTTGGCCCTTAGGTCAATGAGATGCTTGAAAAAGTAAAAAAAAAAGTGATACAGCAAAAGCTATGGGCACCCTCCAAACACCGCCCAGTCGAGGTTCCTTTTGGCACTCATAGTTTTGCGGCGCATCTAAGACACCCACTCCAGAACCCTCTTCCACTTTCACTTAGCCACTGCACCATTCCTCTTCGCAGGGTTACTACTACAGGAATGTACACCGGGGCAACAATGGCAATGGTTTGAGGTTAGGGTGCAGCCCCAAAAGGAACCACCCACCCCTCAAAGCAGTGACGCCCTTTGACTTTTTTCCCCGATCACAAAACACCTGCTGGGGGACGACTGCTGGGGTTTCTGCCCCGCTGATTAAAAATCACCCCAGACCATTTGGTTCTTGATTTCATTCAAGGGGGGGTATTGTCTGGACCTTGCACAAATACCTCCAAACTTCCTCCCTCGCCTACACAAATTGTTGAAGAACCTCTGCACCTCTTTCATGAGGAGGCAAATGCCCTCCTTGGCAAGACATCACTAGAGCCTATTCTGCTTCAACACTGTGGAAAGGGTGTATACTCTCTCTACTTTCTTATCCCAAAGAAAGACGTTCCGTCAGGCTCATTCTCGATCTCGCTAAAAAATATAATCGTTGCAAAACTTCCACATGATGACTCTACAGGGCGTCATAACAATTGCAGAAAAAATGACTGTCCGGGATCTGAAGGACGCCTGCTTCTACATACCGATCCGCCCAGCAGATCACACATTTCTGATGATTGAATTCATAATGGTGTCCATGTACCACAAAGTGCTCCCCTTTGGGTTACCACTGCACCAAGAGCCTTCACCAAATGTCTGGCTGTGGTGGCCACTCATCTCAGGAGGAGTGGCATCCACATGTTCCCTTACCTAAACGACTCCCTGATCAAGACCACCACGCAACTACTCTGACGAAACCCAGAGTGTGCTGGGTGTGAATTGTGGACTGGGTGTGCGCTAGACAACCTGACCAAATACCACCCTCAACCCCTTCAAATACAGGCTCTTCATTGGGGCTCTCCTAGATGCGCCCGTGGCAAAAGCTTATCTCAGCCTTGCGTACAAGCCTTCCAAAGTGTGCTGCCTCTATTTAGCCAGATCGGCAAGTAGCAGAAATGTGATGCGCCTTGTAGGGATGATGACGTCTTATTTTGCTATAGTCCCTCGTGCCTGGCTTCACATGCGTCTGTTACAGGAGTGCTTAGCGGCACAGTGGCCTCAAGCGGACGGTCACCTTGAAGATCTAATGTTGGTTTGGGACAGCACACATTGGTCTCTGCAGTGGTGGAATACAAACAACCCGTTGCAGGGGCACCCCTTCCTGAACCCAGTTCCGCAAGAGACCATCACCATGGATGCCTCCTTACAGGTTGGGAGCGCATCTCAATTGTCTTACTATTTAGGGGCAGTGGACCTCCTGTCCAGCAAACTCTTCACATCAATCACCTAGAGCTGCTAGCCATCCAGCCCACTCTCCAGGTTGTCAACCCTCTCATTCAAAAATAAGTCCTGATACGCACAGACAACATGACTACCATGTCTTCCTTAAAGAAACAATGGGGTACACAGTCACCGCAGTTATCGAGTGTAGCCCCAAGCATCTGGCAGTGGGCAATCCATCACAGTCATTTCATTTCATAAGGCTTTATTCGGAACAAAAAAACATGTCCATAAAAGCACACAAATAATGATTAAAAATCAAATAACAGTTACAATACAATTACATTTACAATTAGACAATCAATGTTTAAAAGAAAACATAATATACAGGCGGGGACAGAATAAATATTTAAAAACTCATGCTTTGCCTGACACTAATTGCTTTAAGCAGGAAAGTAGCAGTAAAAAAACAAACATCAGGATGGTGCAAGTTAAAAAGCAATTTCATAGAATCATGAACTGTCCTGACACCAAACTTGACGAAAATAGGTTTTAAAAAAGTTTTACGGAAATTCCCATACAATTGACACAGCAGAAGAAAGTGCATAGTGCTTTGTGCAGAGATATTGTCACACGGGCAAGGGCCAGCAGGGTGCTTTTTCAGGGAAGGGAAAGCATCCAGGTTATGCACAATCCCCATCCTTAACCTTGTTAAAACAAACTGATGGGAAACTCTGGTCACTAGGGTCAAATATGGTTGATAGCCCGCTTTTTCATTCATACTGCTGTAAAACACACAGGTGGATAACTTGCCTTCGTTACTGGTCCGCCTCCCTGATTTGCAATTGAATTTGAATTGACAGAAATTTATATAGCGCACGTATACCACGCGGTTTCTTGGCGCTTGGAGGATGCTTAACCCGTGGCTGGGGTGGCAGGATTACTGAGGTGGGAAGACGTGAGAGAAAAGAAAGGTCTTAAGTGCCCTACGGAATTCAAGATAAGAAGAGATAGATCTAATGTGAAGAGGAAGAGAGTTCCAGAAAGTAGGGCCAAGGACAGTGAATTTCAGGCCCCCAGATTTCTTTTTCTTGAACCTGGGGACAGAAAGAAATAATTTGGTGGAGGAACGCAGTTCTCTGTTGGGGCAGTAAGTACTAATGGCGGAGGAGATGAAATCAGGAGCAGTTCCCGCCAAGGCCTAGAATGTAGTGCAGCCCAATTTAAAGAAAGCCCGTTCCTTGATGGGCAGCCAATGTAGGGATTGGAGTAGGGGAGTGACGTGATGGAATCTGAGCAGGCCATAAATCAGGCGGGCGGCCTGATTTTGGACTAACTGAAGGCGATGAAAGGCATATGCAGGAGCGCGGTTGTATACAATGTTCCCGTAGTCCAGCCGGGACAGGACCATCGCCATCAGAATTAATTTAAGGGCAGGGGCAGAGAAGAACCGGGAGATTTTCCGTATAGTGCGGAGGGCAAAGAAACAAGAAGAGACAACGGAACTAATCTGAGAGTGGGGAGTGAGGTGTTTATTGAGTGAAATCCCTAGGGTTTTTACAGAGGGAGAAGGTGTGGGGGAGGTGCCCAGGGAGGGAGGCCGGAAGTTAGTGGACCAGGGACTGGGAGAGCTACCAATGACAACAAGTTCAGTCTTGTCCGGGTTTAATTTCAAGTGGTTGCCGTTCATCCAATTACTGATGAACAGCATGACAGACTGAAAGTTGAGTAGACTGGTAGGGGAGTGTGACAGGTGAAAAATGAGTTGGAGGTCATCGGCATAGTTGTATACGGTGACCTCCATGTGCTGAAGTGCAAGAATAAGTGGGAAAATATAAAGATTAAATAATAAAGGAGAGAGAGAGGAGCCCTGGGGAACACCACACCGGACTAAATGAGGGGGGGCAGTGAATTCAGCCAGGTGGACGGCTTGGGAGCGATCTCTCAGAAAGGAGCTGATCCAAGCCAGGGCAGGGCCCTCGATGCCCGCCGCCTTGACACGGGTGAGGAGGATGGAATGGTCAACCGTGTCAAAGGCGGCGGAGAGATCTAAAAGGACGAGGGCCTGGGGAGTGTTGGTATCTAGCCCCTCTCTAAGGTCGTCCATCACAGAAATGACCACCTTCTCGGTGGAGTGCCGGGGGCGGAAGCCGGCCTGCCGGGAAGCAAAGCCCCCACTCTCCTCCACAAAGGCACCTAGGACCTGGGCCTCCAGGGCCTTGGCCAGAAAGGGGAGGAGGGAGATGGGACGATAATTAGAGGGGGAGGCAGGGTCGGCCCCCGGTTTTTTTAAAAGGGGGATGACGATGGCAGTTTTATGAAGGGCTGGAACAATCCCCTGTTCGAGAGAATCGTTAAGGAAGGTGAGGGGGGGAAGGTAGCAGCTGGTAAAGAGCCTGCGAAGAATGTGCGCCGGGGCAATATCCACGGGAGATCCCGATTTTACACGGATCAGTAGGGAGAGAAAGGTATCTCTAGTCAGGGGGGGTAGATGAGTCAAGCGAGAGGTAGGGGGGGAGGCTGGGGATCACAAAAGGTAGGGGAGGGGGGCGGAATCCCAGCCTTGATAAGGGCAACTTTCTCAACGAAAAAGTCGTTGAGAGAGTTGCACAGCAGCTGGGATGAAGGGATTTTAGAAGACGCTCTGTCAGAAGAAGACAGTTCCTGGACTATAGCAAATATTTCCCTGGACTGGTTTTCTGCAACTAAAACTCTCCCTGAGAAATAGGCTGTTTTTGCAAGGAGGATGTCCTTTTTGTATTCTTTGAGGATAGAAGTGTAACGGGATTTTAGGAGGGGACAATAGACACGCCTCCAGGCTCTCTCGGCTTGACGTACCTCCAGTTTTTTTACCTTAAGGGCGGGAGAGAACCATTTGTTCGCGTCATGGGCGCGTTTGACTGTTACACGTTTCAAAGGAGCAGCTTGATCGCAAGCCCTCAGAAGCCAGCTGTTCAAAGCATCCAGCTGCCTGGACGGCGTGAGATCAGCCAGGTCAGGGTCAGAAGCTGATAGGGAGGAACAGAGGACAGGAATGTCAACTCTGTTCCAATTCCTCGCCCAGGTATGTTTAGAGAATGGAATAGTGGGAGAAATACTAAGATCCAAAGAAAAAGAGATCAAAAAATGATCCGACCAAGAGCAAGGCTGGACAGAAAGAGTGAATATCAGAGTATTAAGAGTCCAGATTTGATCTAAAGTGTGCCCATGGATGTGAGTGGGGGAAAGGACACAGGAGACAAAGTTCAAACTAAGAAGAAGTTCAGTGAAGTTACGGGAAACCACATCTTCCGCTGGGTCGTTGGGCCAGAAGTTAAAGTCCCCGAGAAGCAGAACCGAAGAATTGTTGATTGCCAAGGTTCCCAAAAGGTCAGAAATAGCAGGGAGGAAACGAGGGCAAGACTGAGGGGGGCGATAGACAAGGACACACGTTAGAGGGACCTGGGAAAAGGTGGAGCGAATGATCAGACAGTCCGCCATGGGTAAGGAAGGGGAAGGAAGTATTTGGAAGTGGAGATCCGCCCGGGCAACCAAGGCAACTCCACCACCTGCTCGGCCCTCGGGTCGGTCGGCCCTGAGAATGACATAGGAGGGGGGAAGGGCAGATAACACACTGGGGAGAGAGTCAGTGCGGAACCAAGTCTCAGTCAAAAATAGCAAGTCCGGCTTAACGGTGTCCAAAAAGTCAAACAATTCTAGGTGGTGTTTGACAGCCGATCTGGTATTAAGTAGAAAGGCTGAAAGGTGGGGTGACGCAAGTGGCAGAGGAGGGGTAGGAGGGGACCCGGGGGAGGCCAAAGAAAGAGAAGGGAGGGAGGGATTTATGACAGGAGTAATAACAGAGGAAGGGGAACGAGCTAGACCGAGTTCACTAATCCGTGCGCAAATGGCTGTTTGAGGGAGCCACTGTACCTGTAACACCAGTAGTTGTGAAGTGGAATATGAATATAAACGAGCAGAGTGGGGGGCCCGAGCCCCGGTCGGCCGCTTTGGCGCGCCTTCGGCGTGCGCGCGTCTGCTGCGCGTTCACATGGGGCGGTGTTTTATGAGCCTCAGGCGCGATGACTAGTGCTCTGCCCTGAGAACCCCACAGCCTCCACAAAACAATGACGAAATGCCTCACCCAAAATGGCTCCCGCTGCCCCGTCAGCCCTCCAGAGCAATCGGCACACAGCCGTGCCGGACCGGGGCTAGGGGAGCGGGAAGGAGCGAGGGAGGCGATCAGCAAACAAGCAGGTAAAGTGCAGTTTTATTAAAAAAAGCTAGTCTTTAAAATTACAATCTCTAAAACCTAGTAGTCAGGCAAAGATAAATACAAAAGATTCACAGGGCATTCCCACACGCGAGCAACAGCTGCCACGAACCCACTGCCACTGGGTCTTTGGCGTCCGCTGCGCGTTCGCATGGGGCGGTGTTTTATGAGCCTCAGGCACGATGACTAGTGCGCTGCCCTGAGAACCCTGCAGCCTCTCCCAAAATCACAAGTTTTCTACTCTTGATAAACTGCGAAAACCCGTCCATCAAGCGTTGAAGGCCTTATCGGGGTCCTAGACAGCAGCACGGCATCGTCCGCGTAGAGTAATACCGGGACATTAAAATCATTAACTCTCGGGGCATCTGCCACTACTGTCTGTAGAACCGAGTCCACTTCATTAATGAAAAGTGTAAAAAGCAAGGGGGCTAAAACACACCCCTGCCTTATACCCCTCCCGATCTTAAATTTAGTGGTACACTCCCCATTAGAGCCATATCGAACGCTAGTACGTAATTTAACATAGTCGGGCCAAAAAAAAGACGATACCCGCAGGTGCCCCCGTTTCAATCAATTTTGCCCAGAGAATTGCGTGGTCCACCATATCAAAAGCGCTGCTCAAATCTGCGAAGCAGAGATAGATAGAGCTCTTCTTGGCCTGGGTGTATTTCCCGATCAAAAGTACGAGAATTAAACATTGCTCAATTGTCCCACGCCCTTTTCTGAACCCAAACTGGCAGTTAGCCCGGATCTCGTTGGTTTCTGCCGGTATGTTACCATTACAACGAAACTTTTACAACGGACTACTTTTACAACGCAACTTTTACAACGCAGGAACCATTACAACGAACTACCATTACAACGCATTTTTTTACAACGCAATACTTTTACAACGCAATACCTTTACAACGTAAGTATTGGTAAGTATATTATTATAGTAAAAATGTTATAAGTTTGGGTTTTTGGGTACAGGGGTATTTTTAGGGTTCAGGGCAAGGTTTGGGTTTTTGGGTAAAGGGGTATTTTTAGGGTTCAGGGTCAGTTTTGGGTTTTTGAGTAAAGGGGTATTTTTAGGGTTCAGGGTTAGTTTTTGGTTTTTGGGTAAAGGGGTATTTTTAGGGTTCAGGGTCAGTTTTGGGTTTTTGGGTAAAGGGGTATTTTTAGGGTTCAGGGTCAGTTTTGGGTTTTTGGGTAAAGGGGTATTTTTAGGGTTCAGGGTCAGTTTTGGGTTTTTGGGTAAAGGGGTATTTTTAGGGTTCAGGGCTAAGTTTGGGTTTTTGGGTAAAGGGGTATTTTTAGGGTTCAGGGCCAGGTTTGGGTTTTGGGGTACATAGATACAGGGTAAAAATAAATTAAAAATAATATTAAATTAAAATAAATTATATTGATTTTAATTAATTACATTTTTTTTTAAAATTATATAATTACCAATACAAGGATACAGGGTACAAATAAAATAAAAATAATATTAAATTAAAATAAATTATATTAAATTTAATTAATTACATTTAAAAAAATATTATATACTTACCAATACTTACGTTGTAAAGGTATTGCGTTGTAAAAGTATTGCGTTGTAAAAAAAAAATGCGTTGTAATGGTAATTCGTTGTAATGGTTCTTGCGTTGTAAAAATAGCGTTGTAAAGGTATGCGTTGTTAAAGTATGCGTTATAACGTCATACATCCGTTTCTGCCCATTCTTCCAGTCTAACCAGAAGTACCCGGCTCATAATTTTCACCGAGGAATCCAACAAGGAAATTGGACGGTAATTTTTCACATCCCCCCGGTCGCCTTTCTTAAATATGGGAATGATAATTGATTCTTCCCAGGTTGGGGGTATCCCATGACAAACTGCTGCGTTAAAAACTTTAACCAGCAGTGGGCCCCATACCTCGGGGACTGTCTTATAAAAGTTGATGGGCACCCCATCAGGACCCTGAGCCTTTACCCCTTTACTAGCGCTAATACTGTCAAGAACCTCAGTAATGGTAATGTCCAAAGGGACAATGGGCCAACCGTCCTTACAGTTACCCAGGGCTTTGTCTGAGTCAAAGATATTAGAGAAGTGGGAGATCCATGTTTCCATATTAACCATAGATGTTAATTCTGGTACCTTCTCATCTTTGAGAAACTGGCAATTAACAGTAGCCCAAAATAGTGTACAATTTTTTGACTCTGCAGCCAGAGTCAAATTATCCCAGGCCTCAAGCTGTAACTCAGTCTTCCTTCGCTTTAATATTATCTTATAGTTTATTCTAAGCTGGGACACCTGGCTCCTATCTCTAGTTTTGGCTGCCAGAGCCTCTTTAAGCTCTTTAAGCGCAATAGTGCATGCATGGTCGAACCATCCCCATCGTTGGTCGGACTTACGCCCAGCTGTTTTAGTAAACTTGTTGTCAATGATGGAATTAATTCTAGTAAAATATCCAATAGGATCGACAGTGACGTTAGCTTGCTCACGGATCGCAATGATTTCTAATAAGCAGCTATTAAGATTGAATCAGACGTCATTTCAGCCTTATCCCCTTTCCATCTTAACCTAGTACTGTGGTAAATAAATAAATAATACCCTATTTTTGACTAGACATATATCATAACAGATAGCTCAATAAATAAGAGTCAAGATTCGAGGTAGTAGGAGTTTTGCAGGTTTATTACAGCATAAGGACAGGAACAGGTCAACCTGCATAGGAATAGGATGACAGGGCCCAGCAGCTGCTGGGGCTCGGGTCTGGGATGAGCGCGCTGACTTTTAATAACAATACATGAGCATATATACATAACGCAAACACATAGCATTACATTGCAGTAGGCGTAGCAGTGGGTGGAGCAGAAGGCGTGACGCGTAGCAGTCGCGAAAGATAAAGAAAAAAGTAGGTGTAACTGGGCGTATACATAGACATGTGATGCAAACGTAACAGAATATGTCATGAATGGGGCGGAAACCATGGAGGGGGCTACCTGAGGAGCCGGGACCTCTAACCTAGTGGTGCGCGCAAACTGGCAATGACGTATCACTAGGAGAAGCTGGGGGCTATGAACTCTGTACTAGGAGCAGAGACTGAAGTCTGGAGGGTCGGAGCGACATGTACCTAAACAGTATCTAGTATCTGATGTTTAGAGAACATGTTGATATAAACTATAAGTCAGGAGAGGAAAGGCTAACTTGATTCTAAGACTGGACCATGCATTATTCTACATGTAGTGCGTGATGAAGAATATTAAATGACCATTGAATACAGTATTTCTCTAACGTGGAGACGTGAAGGCTAGACAATGACGGAAACTATTGATGCAGTTCAGTAGCTTAGGAATGCAGAGAAGGAGGACTGAACTGATAACTGGAATCATAACATATTCTTGGCAGACTCAGAGACTGAGCCAGGCTGGGCCGGGCACTGCGAGGCAGGAAGTAAGTGAAGGGTCGAGGATACAGGTGGGGCTGTATCGCTCCTCAGCGAGGCTTCAGGAGACAGGAGCTGAATCTGGTGTCCAGGCCCTTTTGAGGCCTAGAAACGGGGACTCTATAATAGAATAACGTGCACACTGAGAAACGTGGCAACATAACTTTACATAGGCCTGATATTCGTAGTATTCACGAGGACTGGAAACTGGCATACTAGAGGGGGACACAACTATAATTGCGTCATTAGTCGGACATGGGGAGTACATATGCATATTTAATCATGCACACATAACATATGACGGATGACACGTAGGGACACAGAACATGGCAAAATTTACTTTTCCACAGTACCGTTAGGTCTATGGGGTTCAATGTTAACAATAACACCCAAATCAGGTACAGGTTTTTCTTTCCAGAGTGTGGCCTCAATAGTAATACAGTTGTGGTCGCTAAGCATGATATCCACGACCCTAGGGGCCAAACTCCAGGGGATAAGATTAGAAGACATACATATAAAATCAATAACAGTATTTGCCCCCCTACCTGAAAAAGTGGGGATGCTCTCACCTAAATCGTTCTTCTCATTCTCCAGTATTTCCATATCATGTGCTGCTAACAGGTTGTTCAAGGATTCCCCGTACATTTTATGGGGGAAATGGAGATCGGCATCCCCAAAACGATTGGTGACCCCACACGTACTTTGGTGGGAGAGGGGACAAACTGCAATATTAAAATCCCCTACCAAAATTAATTCAAAAATAACATTCGAACCCTCTATGATATCAACCAGGGCACTCTCTAAGGGATTAATCACCAAATGCCTGGTGCCATCGAAAATGTTATTATAAAAATTGATTAGAAGGATGTTTCTACCCTCATATTGTGACAACCATAACATTTGAGTGAGCCCCCACTAAAACATGTTTTTTAACAATTATGGGGATTTTAACAGAAATCAAAACCAAAAGCCCTCCCTTAGCTCTACCGGAAGTTGATGCCGTAGCGGGTAATTGGTAAGAAACAAAACCGTTATAACCGGTAAAATTTTTACACCAAGTTTCCTGGAGGCAGATAATATCAAAAAGATCAACAAATTCTGTCCACCCCAGGCAATCCTCTTTGGACGTTAAACCCGCAACATTCCAACTGGCGATGAAACAGCTCGGGGCCCAGTGGGTGTTTGCATAATTTCAGCGGTAGTGATAGTTGGACTGATACGATGATTGTCCAGTGTATCGTTAGAATTAGGGTGGGTTACACTTAACCTATCTACTACAAAAAGACCCTCAATACACCCAACAGGTTCACCCACTGCACTGCGTATCATGTGGCAATCATAATGCTCACTTACAATGACAGGGAGCCCTATATCATTTCCTTCCGACTCTCCTCCACAGGGAACAATTTTTACTTCAGGCAGGGAGGGGACCTGGTCAGAGTTCAGTCAATCATTGGAATCTAAACCACTCAGAGGTTGGTAACGATTAGATGTTACCAGCTCAAAACCTCTAGACATACTAGAGGCTCACCTTTGCACGGCGCCCCCACAACTGAGTAGGCCAACACCTCGGTTTGATACTCTGACCCCGAACATTGGGAGTAATGGGACGCAATTTACATACAATGTAGTTAATTCTGGCGGGCAAGGCTTTCCAACTAACCCAGGGAACAGACTTGATCTTGGTGGGCAACGCCAGACGGGCTATAACGTCAACACACATAACAGATACGAACTTTTGTCCGGTCTTGACATGTGTGACTGACATAAAGTACCTGTGGGTAAGGATGGATTAACTGTAGCTGATCTAACATGCATTACTGACTCTACCAACCCACAGGAGCCCAATAAATGTGTAAACATTGTGTCTTGGAATGTTGCGGGTCTAGCAACCAAAATGGCAGATGAAAATTGGGTTACTTTTATTAAACAATATAAGGTTATTTGCCTCCAAGAGACTTGGGATGTGGAGTGTGAAATGTTCTTAGAAGGTTATAAAGCGTTCTCTGTGCCAGCAACTCCATCTAATAGAGGAAGACCAAAGGGAGGTTTGGTGATCTTTGTCTCTGTTTTGATTACCTCGAGTATCCTCACCATTAATGTACAACGTTCATGTGCCCAGGGTATTGTTATGTCTGCCAAAAGTAATAGGGTTGGATTGGTCAATTTTTACAATGCTACTAATACCATCCTAGCATCTAATGATCTAACTGTATTAGATGAATATATTAATGTCTCCATGAGGAAACACAGCCTTAATTTAATGGTCATGGGAGATTTCAATGTGCACCTTTGTGGCGATCCCCTTAGGAAGTGTATACGGGATTTAAACTGCGATAGAGCAGATGGGCTACATTTTGTACATACAGCAGAGGGTGAATTTTGCAATTCCATGATGAATGATTTAGTCTTAACAATGGGCATGGAAATTAGAGATCCCTGTAAGAGCCTTGACACTCCGACTTTTAAAGGGCATGGCAGAGGCACCTTTATTGACCACATGCTATTTTCTGAAGCTTTGTTGCCTTTCCTAGAATCCTTTGATATTAACAAAAGTGAGTTCAGTGATCACAACCCCCTTGTGGTTTGTCTCAGGGGTTTTGGCCTCTCAGATGTCATGCCCTCACGCCTTGAAGGCAATCTGACAACGACCGATGGGAGGCGGCGCTTAAAGTGGTCAACTATTACCCCTGACCTTCTGTATAAAAATATAGAGGAATCCTGTGCAGATGAAATTGTTAATTGTACAGGGTTAGATCCGGAGGGGGTGCTTAATGCCTTTCAAGCTTTGGCGGGGAAAGTGTCAGGGTTACTTACGAAACCTTCAAAGGGAAATGTAGAGAAATGCAGGCCAAGGTGGTTTAACCAAGAGTGCTCGAAAGCTGCCCGTAACCTGAAGGCGGCATTGGCAGATGTACCGCGGAATCAGGAGAAAATCCGTCTCTGCCGCAAAGCATATAAGTCTTCCCTTAAAACACATAAGGATACTCTGCGTGTGGAGGCCTGGAATGAGCTTTTGGACCCCGAGACCCTAAATAGTAGCACGAAATTCTGGCAGTTAGTAAAAAAACCATTCCTGTCAGAATATCCGGGGGATGGGCTGGAGTGCTGTATAATGAAAGAGGATTGGTTCCGTCACTTTGAATCACTGTACTTTTCAGCCGATCTTGGAAATGGTGTGTGCTATCCTAGTGAATTTAAAGGAGTACTCAGGTTTGAGTGCGGCGAAGTGCTTGAAGCCATAGAAGGTTTAACATCAAATAAAGCCCCCGGCCCAGATGGCATCCCCCCTGATCTATTTAAGTCCAGACCACATTTCTGGGCTCCTATCTTGCAGGCGGTTTTTAACGCTGCCACAGTGGTAGGATGTCCAGTGACCTGGGGGGTGTCAACCATTGTCCCGGTTTTCAAAAAGGGAGATAGGGGTAGCCCACTGTGCTACCGTCCAATCTCCTTAATTGATTCAAAGATTAAAGTTATCGGGAGAGTTCTGTTGAGGAGAATAACTAGTTGGGCAACCGCAAATAATGTCATGTCCATATCTCAATATGGATTTTGCGAGGGCAGATCCACGATAACTCAGTGTCTTAATTTGTTCCTCATACTCAGCAAATACACGGTAGCCCAGAAGGGTACGATCCACCTCGCCTTCATGGACCTGTCGTCAGCCTTCGACTGTGTCAACAGGGGGAGGCTGTGGCAGCACATGAGGGCGAGGGGAGTCGACATTGGGATTGTCGACTTCCTGGTGGATATGCACCATCAAACTAGTGCCAATGTAAGATATTCATCTAATGGGGACACCACTGATAAGTTTATGATAAATAAAGGAGTACGTCAGGGATGTATTCTTGCCCCTTTTCTTTTTAATTTTTATATTAACGATTTGGATGCAGCTCTACAATCTACACAGGTGGATTGCCCCAGAGTAGGTAGAAGGGGCATCCCCGTGCTGTTATACGCGGATGACGCGGTTTTAATTTCGCGCACAGAGAAGGGGCTCCAGGCACTTTTAACTGCTTTTAATGTTTTTATGTCTGATAGGGACCTAATGGTCAATAATTCTAAGTCCTATATAATGCAGGTTGGCCAACGCCCAAGAAAGAACTTTGTATTCAAGCTTGATGATAGTCCCATTCCGGTCACAGAGACTTTTTCCTATCTGGGTGTGCTATTTGACTCGAAGTTAAGTTGGGCCCCTCATCTGGTGAAGAAGAAGAATGATATGTTGAGGGTTAATGGAACCATCCTTAATCTCGCGAAAAAGATAGGAAAGAAACCAATATCAGCAATGATTAAGTTATATAATGCTAAGTCTGTAGCCACGGCGGTGTACGGTAGTGAACTGTGGGGCTATGTGTCTAATACTCAATTACAGGTTATCGAAAACACCTTCTTTAAACGGTTACTATGTGTCCCTGCGAGTACCCCGAACCTTGTGGTGCACGAGGAGTTGGGGACACCGTTTTTATGCGATAACCTAGCACTGAAGCCACTGACCTGCTGGGTCTCGCTGTGGCTTAACAAGGAGATACCACTCACTCACCAGATTGTACGGGATGTAACATCTCAGGACAGCTGTATGCGCATCCCCTGGCTCAAATACTTGAAATCTTGCTTTGAAATGCTGGGGTGCCCTAAACTGTTTTCCCATCCGAGTGGCATTGTGAAGGGGGACATAACAGCGGTAAAAAGAGCCTATCTCAAATTTAAAATGGCGGACAGAGAAAGTGTGGAAGTGCTGAAACCAAGTGTTAGAAAGTTTATCATGCTAAAGTCGTGTGGTGGAATGGAGCCCTACTTGGCTTGTGCCTTCAGCTCACATGAAAAGTTCCTGCTGACTAGGTTCAGATTTAACACTTTTCAGCAGCTTTTAATAAGACCCAAATCAGACATTTTTAGTAAACATGTAGCTCCCTGTGGCTGCGACGGGAAGTCTCCCCAGGATTTGCTACATTTTATATTTTTATGTAGGTTTTATGATTATCCCAGACGTTACTTTCTTGTTGATTTGCTGAGATCATTGGATTTTAAACAAATCAGACCTGCCCTCATTTATTTGCAGCTTTTGCACCAGGACTGTGTACTCCATATTTTGTCGTTTTTAAAACTTGCACTGAGAATAAGAACTTGCTTAGACCTATGATCTTTTTTAAGCGATATTGCACTATGTCAGGACCAGCAGGCCATTTTCTGCTAACTAAACAATCATGATGATTTTAATGATATTTGTGTATAATGTTTTTTAATAATGTATTGATGTGCAATTTGATAAAGTAATCAATGTATGTACTTTTTATGGTTTGAAATATTAACCGAAATAAAGTCTTATTTGATTTGATTTGATTTGATTTGGTAACGATTAGATGTTACCAGCTCAAAACCTCTAGACATACTAGAGGCACTACCTCTTCTCCCCCCAGAGTCTTTTGTAGGCTGAGCAAATAAATGTCTATAGAAAAACCCCAAAGGTATAAGTGAATTTCCCTGATCATTCGGTGGGCGGGAAGTAGCTCTAATCAAAGAGGTGGTGGCAAGATGTGGATTTTTAAAATTAACTATTACACAGTCACCACTAATATTTTTCTTTGATTTCCCTATCCAATTAGTTCTAGTGGTGGTTAGAATCTGATCAGACAAAGCTACTGGGAAACCACACTCTCGATTAAGCCAACCCACAGTTTTATTCTTCAGGGATTCGTGTGTTTCCACATTGCCATAAGGCCCTGACTCCCTGACTGGTGGAACATTGGTTAGAACTGCCACATATGGGGCACAGTCTGGGGGTAAGTCGGGCTGCGAATAACCATGTTGCCTAGTCTTCTCTTTAACTGGCCCTGGCTTATCCACTGGGACTATGGCAATAGGGGTGTTTAAACACACTGTAGGCTCAGGGTTGGATACAGCTACAGTAACTGGGCATGATCCCTTTTTGGAAATCTTTGGTATCTCCGTTATAGAACCATTGAACTAGTTTCTAAGCTAACATTAGACCCTGTATGTAAACTCAAAAGGCCTCCCAACCTCATTACCTCCCCCGAAATGGTGTCAAGTTTGTCCATTAAAGGTTTGATGATTTTATCAAACTTTGCATCAATAATGCTAATCAAGAGCTCTAACTGTTCAGGAACTAGTTTAACCTGGGGATTATTAGTAACAGCTGCTGGGTCACTTAAAGCACTGTTAGATAGTGGCTCCGGTCCTTTTTTGTTATGTTTCCCCCGCCGTTTTGGTATGTTTATCCTACTAATGCTCCTCCCAGATCTTAATACCCTCTGGGCTCTTGGAGCCGGGGAGCCAGATACTATTGTATCATGAGGGGACTCGGGCGTGACCAGGTTAGGCTCTGATTCTATAGGAGTAGCCGTGGTTGGAAGTACAGGCAACTCCGAGTTGCAACTAACATCGACTAAAGAGGTCGACAAGGATATAGGTGACTTGGGTGTGCTGGGTAAAGGAACAGAGGGGCTCCCCCGACCCAATGATAGTCAGCGTTCCTTATTGATTTTATCTACTACTTTAACAAGATAATTGTCAAGAGTAGCTAGGGCGGGACGAGTGTTTACTTTGTTACATTTAGACATGATTAACTCTCTCAAAATGCTCACGACGATTATTAAAAATCCGAAAGCCTTAATTAGGAACAAAGTGATATTCCCTTAGACAGTTAAAATATTATTCAAAGGAACACAGTCCTGGGAACAAACAAACAAGAGTGCAACTGAGAAGATGCAAATACAGTCTCAATTACTGAAGCCGGAGCCTGCTACCTAGGGGGCACCAGAGCTTGTCCCAGAACCAAAGTCCGTGGCCCTGCCCTGCCTCGTCCGGCCACAGACGGCCCGCCCTTTGCCCGTGCTCAGCCCGGCGCACTCCCGCGCGCGTCCTGCGAGGCGGGAGATGTTCTGCGCTGTTATAGCACCTACGGGCGCAGCATCAGCGCCGGTGTGCCGGGGCTGCTGGGGGATGTAGCCCCTCGGGTGCGGTCTGGTCCCGCTGAAGCCGTTCCCCTCACGGCAAAGATGGCGTGATTGCTGGTCGTTCCCCTCACGGCAGGGATATCACTGAGGTTGGCCGTTCCCCGCACGGCAGGTAAGGCTGTTGAGAAGTGCCTCAAAGTGCCCCCATCACAAAGTCAATCTCCTCATTCAGCACATTCCAGGGGTGGACAACTGTCGGAAAGTACTCCTTTTTGACATGGTCATCCCCACTTTTTCCTTGGTACATGGTGGGATTTTGACTGGAAGTGCACTGGGTCCTGTTAACCAGGTCCCCAGTGCCAGATCTATTTCCCAAAACTGTACCATTGTTCCCCCAATTGACAATACCTATAGCACCCTCTATAAGTCTCTAGTAAAGGCTAGTAAATGGTACCTAGAGCCTGAGGTACTAAGGAGGGCCCCTCAAGACTGCAGCACGAATTGTGCCACCCCTAACCAAACTCATGCAGGTCTGCTATCGCAGGCTACGTGTTTTGGTGTGGACAAAAGTGATAACACGACCTGACACCCATCCTTGTGTCAGGACTACCCCTACAGCAGTCCTTACAGCCTTAAGGCAGAGTGCTTGGTATTACATGTAAGGGCATACCTGCATGAGCAGACATTCTCCTGTGCTGCTGAGTTCCATTCAAGCCAGTACAAGTGGAAAGGGAAGCCATTTTAGAATATCTACCAGACACTGGTGAAAACAAGTTCACCAGCTACAAGATGGCTCCACTGAAAATAGGGATGTTTGGTATCAACATCTCTAATTGATAAACCCACACTGATTCCAGTTTTGGATTTACCAATACATGCACAAAGAGGGCACCTTAGAGGTGCCCCCTGAAAACCTACCAGCTTCTGGTGTCCTCGCTGACTGGTTTTTGCCTGCCTGCCACCCAAGACACTTTATTGAGCTCCCGGGGTGAGAGCCGTTTTGCTCTCAGGAGACCCAGAATAAAAGCGTGTCTGGGAAGAGGGTGTTGCACCCCCTCCTATAGGATGACCTGCTGATTAGCCTTCCTAGGCTGGCAAGCTTCAAAGAGCTGCTGCCTTTGACATGCGGATCTGGTTCCCCTCACAGAAGCGGATACTGACCCCCTATGTCCAGAGCCCCTTTGGCACCTAGATAGGCAGGAAAATTAGCTAGTCATGTAGGTATTCCACCCCAGGCTAGTCCCACCCCTAAGGTGGGCTAAACTGAGGTGGGCACGACTTTTCAGAGGTAGCCATCTTTGTGATGTCATACTTAGGAATTGTGGGTCAGGGTTATGCCCACTTCCCACAGGAAGTGGTTTTATAGGGGGCATAGTGACCCCAATGGCAGCTACCCTACACTCCCCAAGTTCAATATTTAGGGGTGTCCCTAGCACCAGAGGAGGCGATTCTATCCGTCCTCAGAAAAGGATGTGAAGAGTCTCATCCTGCAAGAACAAAAGATCCAGCAACTGACTTGGCGCCAACCCTGCCTGCCAGCCTACTGCTTTCGCCAATTGCACCAAGTCGACTGTCCTGCAGATGCTAAGTCCTCAAAGCCCGGGAGACCGGTCACCGCTTCACTCAGGAACCAAGATCTCCTGAGAAGCAGCGGACCTGCTTCCCTGCATCCTGCAGACACCCAACGACTCCTGGAAGGACTCCATGACAAACGAAACCTGATGCCTGAAGGCATCACTACACCTGTTCCTCCAGGCCAGAGTTGAAGTGGGCCAACGCTGTTGGTGTGGATACGAGTCCTCCAGAGATCTTGTCTAGTGTGGTGATACCTCTTATGGACTTCCGACATTGCCTTCAGCCTCTGCACGCAGACCCCCTCTACCGCGACTGCTCCCGGTAAGAAAAACCGGCCCCTAAGGACACCTCAGCACCTGTCGCACATGGGCCGTAGAGAAGAGGACCCACTGTGTCCCTGCATCCACCAAGCATTGTGAGGCCTGAGCCCCCCTGCTGGTTCAGCCTAACTGGTCCCCCATTCAAAGCATGCAGCCTCTTTTTACTGTTACCATTCTCCATAGAATAACATTGGGCACTCATCGCTGTCTTGTAGCTCTGCACCCGGCCGCCCTAGCGCCACTGGAGGTGTTCTGCTGGCGCCTTGCCCAACCCTTCACATTCACTCCTGGAGAAGTGTCTGGTAAGTTGCTGTACTATACCTGAATACCTCATTGATTTTTCCTCCCATTGGATAACATTGCATCCTTCAGAAATTGCCTTGTCTACTTTTTGAACTCTAAAGTATTTTTGTTAAAAAACTTACTTAGCTGAGTGAATTGTTTTAGGTGCCAAATCAAATATAAAGATAATGGTTACTTTTATAAATTGGTTTGGATCTCCTTCTTGAGTTGTCTCTCACTTATTGACTATTGAGTGTATTTTCCGATGTCTTGCACTCCATTGTGATAAGCCTAAGCCTGCCCGACCACACTACCCCCCTAGCAGAGAAATGATGGATTGCCATGGCAAGGCCCCTGTCCACTGATAAGTTAACTCCTGAATTATTTATATGATACATTAAAATAGATATATTGTGTGAAGAGCCAGCTTCCCTCAATAACGATCTAGCGGACCTGGTCCGCAGGACAAATCAACAAGTCCACAAATGGGAACTCATCTCCCAGGTCCTACACACGTCCTTTCACCTTTGGGGGTTCCCACTGATAGATCTGTTTGCCACTGCCAAAAACGCAAAATGGCCAAACTTCAGCACCAGACTACCATACCCACAGACCCTGGGCAATGCACTATGGATGAGTTGTCTGAAATATTTGCTTCTGCTTTTCTGTCACTCCCACTCCTACCGTTTGTGGTCAGTAGGCTGAGACCGATATTCCCTCATACTCGTCTTGGTAGCACCAACCTGGGCATGCCAGCCATGGTACTCCACACTACTATAACTCTCTCTCCCACACAAAAATCTCCCAAACAGGCCAGATCTTCTCACACAAAACTCTCAGACAACCACACAGTCAACAGCTCAACCTTGCGATCTGGCTCCTGAGGTCTTAGAATTTGGTTACCTTAATCTGTCAGAACAGTGCACGTCTATTCTCAAAGAGGCACAGTGGCTTACTACCAGGACCTGTTACGCAGCCACATGGAAACATTTATTGCACAACTGTCTTGCCAAACACATTAATCTACTCTGTGTCTGTGCAACATATTGTTTGTTACCTCCTTCGCCCACAGAACTTAGGACTTGCCTATACATCTATTTGTTTACATCTAGTAGCTGCCTATTTGCAGATTAGGCAACATATTTCCCTATTTAGAATTCCAGTCATTAAGGTGTTCATGGAAGGCCTCAGAAACGTTTTTTCACCACTGACTTACCCTGCTCC
Source organism: Lissotriton helveticus (assembly GCF_964261635.1). Taxonomy (NCBI): domain Eukaryota; kingdom Metazoa; phylum Chordata; class Amphibia; order Caudata; family Salamandridae; genus Lissotriton; species Lissotriton helveticus. The sequence continues at coordinate 467,489,421 of NC_136065.1, forward strand.
CTTTTGGAACTTTAACGTTGTCTCACAAGACTGATGGGCCCCCCTTTTGAATCACTTCCACTCTTATCCTGGAAATTGGCCTTCCTTGTAGCCATCACCTCTCTCAAAACAGTCAGTGAAATGCACACTCTTACCTCAGAAGATCTGTTTTTCACAAGTACATCAAGATAGTGAATCTCAAACCAATCCAAAATGCCCGCCCATGGTGGTCTCCAGTTTCCACCGTACCCAGACAATTGAGCTTCTTGCCTTTTCCACACCCAGAGACTGTCGCAGAATGCACTCTGCACACTCTTAATTTCAAGAGAGTGCTAATGTACTACATTGACAGGACAGTGCCCTGCTGTAAGACACAGCATCTGTTTCTCACTGCAAGCCCCACAAAGGGCATGCTCTTTCCAAGGCAGAAGTTGCACGATGATTGGTCAAGTGTATACAGACTTGTTATGCCAAAGCAGAAATATCTCTGCCCGTCTCTCCAAGACCTACTTCCACTAGTAAGAAAGGGGCTTCTATGGCTTTCTTAGGTAATGTTCCATTAGCTGACATCTGTAAAGCACCTACCAAGTCAACGCCTCATACCTTTAGCAAGCACTACTGCGTGGATGTCCTGGCTAGACAACAAGCTAGAGTGGGCCCGGTTGACAAGCTCACAATTTCTCAGTCCGCTGCAATCTCCTCAGTCTTAAGACATCGCTTTTGGGAGGAATGCTTTTACAGTCTGTACACAGCGTGTATATCTACAGTTACACATGCCGCAAACAGAAAATGTTACTTAACTTGTAAACATCTATACTTGGCATGTTGTGCTGTAGATTCGCATGTACCCACCCTTCTGCCCGGTCAGCTGAGGTTGTTGCAGATAGCTACTTTCTTTCGTTGCCTTTGTCTGTTTTGCATGGTCATATTATTCGAATATACTTTGTGCTCTATTTCCAAATCCTGCCCTACATGCAGGAAAAAACAATCTGACAATGAAGTTAATGCCCATGTGCAATAACACTATTAGGTGGAGTCCTTAGGTTCCTTGACTCAGGTTTACTGCGCAGAAAAACAAGTTGTACACATGCGAACAACAATACTAGATGCTGAAAGTATACATAACATGTGAATCTACTGCACTACATGCCATGAGCAGATGCTTACAGGGTAAGTAACATTTTCCTTTTGGATAGAGGAACAATTAGGTCACTTAAAGTATTTTTTTAAATCTTTGAATTTACTCTAGATAACAAACTGGGGAAAAATAGATGATACAGTTTGGAAAAATAAAGAACCATCGTCCTTGTGGCTCTTTATATAGTGGACCAAAAAAGAGGTACGCTGTGTCAAGAGTCCAGGCAAACCTCAAAGGAATTACAGAGACACAAATGACACCCTAAAGGCTCTCTTTTGTGGTAGAGTGGGCGAGCAGTTTGGCATATCAGAGGTTAGTGCTAAGCATTTATTGCACACACAAAGGCAGTAACTGAGATCACACTCTATGAAGGAATTCTGCACCTCAAGCATTAGTGCTCCTGGATTTGTCGGCGGCCTTTGACATGGTCGACTATAACATCTTAATCGACAGTGTCAGCGACGCCGGCATCCAGGGGTCGGCCCTCAGGTGGATCTCCTCCTTTCTTAGCAATTGACATCAGGCTGTCCGCCTTTCCAACTTTTCTGCAGAAAAAGTTACGCTGACATGTGGCGTCCCCCAGGGATCTTCCCTTTCCCCCCTTCTTTTTAATTTGTACCTGCCCACCGTTATTCGGTCCCTACGCGGGAGTAAGGTCACTGCTTTTAACTATGCAGACAACATCCAACTGGTCTTCGAGATTGATTCCTCAGACCACTCCATCCATAACTTCCAGTCCACCATGTGCCTCATTAGTAATTGGATGGAGGTCAATCACTTGAAACTCAATCCCGACAAGACTGAGCTAATCTTGACCGGAGGCATTTCCAACCCATGGAACTCTAATTTTTGGCCCTCCAGCCTCGGCTCCCCTCCTTCCCCGGCTGAATCGGCCAAAAGCCTGGGGGTCATTATTTGTAAAGATCTTTCCATGAAGTCTCAGATTAGTGCCGTGGTGTCCTCCTGCTTTTTCCATCTCCGCAGAATTCGCAAGATCTCTCACTTTTTAACCACAGAGGCTCTAACCCTGGCTCTTCTGGCCCTGGTCATCTCCTGTATCGACTACGCCAACTCACTCTATGTTGGCATTCCGGCTTACCAGCTTCGCCGCTGGTGCAAAATCAGGCCGCCAGACTCATCTTTCATCAACCTAGACACCACCATGTCCACCCTCTGCTTAAAAGCCTCCATTGGCTCCCAGTGGCCAAACGTTGTGAATTTAAACTAGGCTGTATTATCTTCAAAGCACTGGCTGGCCTTGGCCCAGTTTTTATTTCTTCCCTGCTTCACCGTTATTTTCCCCCTCGTAACCTTCGCTCCTCCCGCCTGGCTCTTCTTACAACCCCTACCTTTTGTTGCAAGAAACATGTAGACCTTAGATTCTCCTTTCTTGCCCCCTCCCGTTGGAATTCACTTCCTGTTGAATTTAGATTAACCACGTCCTGCCCCCACTTCAGATCCCGGCTGAAAACTCTATTCTTTTGCCAGAGTTAGGAGTAATGCACTATCTACCCATTTCATCCCCACTGCCGGTCTTTCTGTCTCTTCTCCGCTCACAGCGCCATGAAACCGTCTGGTGTACATGCGCTTTAAAAAAAATAATTTTAACATAACCTGTTTATAAAAATTACACATACTTTTACATGAATTTAGATACTAAAGATTGGAATCTGGTAAGTACTTTTCGAGCTATGAATTATTACAGTTTTTAAAAATGGACACAGTGCAATTTCTGAAGCGGTAATGTTATCCATTGAAGGAAAGACATACACTGCATACAGGTACTTCACAGCGACTTGCGGGACCAGTCTCCTGGACTTAAAGTAAGTAGGGGGCAAGGTCCAAGGCTGCACCAACCGGTCACCTGGGCAGCACTTGTGTGGCCGAGTGCAGAGCTGCTTTTCAGCATCGGGTGCCCAAAAACATGTACTGCATTCGGGTCCTTCATAGTGCCTTATGGGACGAATCTCCTGGACTTAAGGTGAGTACGGGGCAAGGGCCAAGGCCATTCCAGCAGGTCACCTTGGGAGACTCTGGGACATCCGGTGCAGAGGTGTTACAGCATTGGGTGTCCCATTCACTTTAGTGGTGAACGGTCTGGTTGCAAAGAGGCTGCAGGCTGGGAGACAAGTCAGGCGGAACCGACAAGGTAGCTCAGGTCTCACAATGCTCTGGACAGCGGCCGCTCCTCCATTGGGACGTGGGGGCATCGCCTCGCTGCTTTTTCGCAGTGCGAGAAACAGAAACATAAAATGGTAAAACTCGCACTGTGGGCCCTGAATGTTTGGTCGGCCCTCTGGGGCCGACCAAATCAGTCATGCGCACTCTCCCTTTTTCGTCATAGGCTGTCTACATAGAGAAAATGGCCTCCCTACAGGCGCCCGGCTGGGTGCCGTCTGCACCAATCACAACGCGGCCATTGCAGCCTTGTGATTGGCAGAGGGGAGGGGAGGGAGGCTGCCTAGCTAAAACGCAGACTCTGCCCGGACCAGCAGGAGCGGAGGTGGCGACGTATGATCCGGGGGAAGGTACGTTTTCAAAATTTTAATTACCGTCCCGCTCACATCTCCCCCCTCCCCGCCCGCCCTACATGCCGGCCGCACTTGTCTCAATGTGTTTAGCTGTGCGACTGCCTGGGTGCTAGAAGACCACTTTTAAGAGCCATTGATAAATAGACGGTGGCTCAGTAGCTTGGTACCGCGACACGAAGCCTGCTAGGCAGATGACTCCATATATTAGCCCGGGGTTGCAAAATACGCCCCCTTTCAAGGACTCTTTGATGTAAGAGATTAACACGGGAATGCAGTCCAGCCCAACAGTATTGTCATCACTCTAATGCACAACATGCACAAAGAGGCTTCAGGGCGACCTGGTTCCCAGGGACTCAGTACACACACAGTCAAAGTTGCATCAGATACCAGGCACACAATGCGGGAGGGGGGGCTACTACAACAGAACCCCGTTTTCCTACACACAATAACTATTTCCATTTGGTAAACTTTCTGAAAATAAGTCCAGCTTTATATTAAAAGGACTGCATTTCATTTAGATCAAAACAGTGGGTCAAATAAAAATACAAAGCCTCTGATTTCGCTTTGCTGCGCTCCTAGGCAGTCTAAACTGCAATCTGTTGTAGTAATAGAACCTAGGATAAGATCAGGCCTGGAGTTGTGCCTTCCTAACACCATGAATCGCGATTCTCAAAAAATGTGTTCCTGTCCTTACCTACTTCTGTTCCATTCTAGCACCGCATTACTCGTATCAAAAGTAGCATCCAGAAATTGTTGTAGTCTTCATTTTCTCTTGTGCTTCATTTTTATTATCTTTACGTAACCTGTTGCTGTCTGTTTTCAGATTGTTCATAAAATAATAGACTTGGGGTATGCCAAAGACCTGGACCAAGGCAGCTTGTGCACCTCTTTTGTGGGAACGTTACAGTATTTGGTAAGATGACAATTTGTGAGCAGCATGTATTGTTTTGCTTGCCTTTTTTTATTTTTGCTTGGGTGGCTTCTGGTCTGCACAGCATGGAACGAGGGTATTACACTTTTGAGGGTGGTGTAGGCAATGAAGACCATAACATCGTAGCCTGTAATATAATTCCCTGAACACAGAGTATGTAGAAAGTTGGGAAAGAGGTCCATTACAAGCTGATAGGATTATGCTTACAGATGCACAATGTGCAGGTGGATGATGATGGTGCAGGCAGAGGTGGAGCCGGTAAAGTGGTACAGAGGTGGTAGTGGTTGCAGCTGGAGGTGTACATTTTAAGTTCTGGGATCTGTACAGACAAACTTGATTCCATGGATCATGACATGTCTGTCCAGTTATGAAACACCAGTGACAGACCACCTTTCTTGATTTATGGGATTCAGGCATTCAGAGTTATGGTTTACAAGAGCACCAAATGTGATGCGGCATCTCAGTGCACAAACAGTGATGATTTGAACCCATTTCTCTTAACCACTTGAATGCTAATGACAAGGGTAACTCGTCATGGAGTGCCCATTCATTTCAATGGAAATTACAGTAAATTGTTGCAGATACCTCAGCATCCAAGTGGTTTAACGTAATCACCGAGGTTCTAGTAAGCTTCCACGACAATATCAAACAGAGGCTGCAGAAAAATGTTGATGTGTGGCCTCTGAAAATAGATGTTGTCCTGACACCCTCATATCAAATTGCAGGTATCCCACAAGAGCAAGAAAACCTAACTTGCCGCAGTATTGGAACTTTCATAGATTCCCATGGCTTGTATCATTCCCTGTCGACAGAATGGGAGCCTTGGTAAATAAAAAATACCATAGCAGTAGGTACAAAAGAGAAAGAAAGGCCTAGGCCTCATCTCATTTTGTAGCATATCCACCTCATTTTGTAAAAGAGACCAAAAACTTGCAACAACCAATCAGATTAGCCTCACCCCATAGAACCCTCCTGAGAGAACATCGGAGCCTCAGATTTTCGTAGCCATTGTGTAACAGTAACCACATCTGCTGAAGGCTGAGCTTTCCCAGGGGAGGAGGGTGGGCGCATGGGAATCTATGAAAGTTACCAATACTGGGGAACCAAAGTTACAGGTAAGTAACTTGTTTTCTTGCCCCCGTATTGGAACTTTCACAGATTCCCATAGCTTGTATCAGAATAGCTAGCAGTAAGCAATAGAAGCACATTTTGTGACATAAGCATCAAAATACATTAGTATCCATACTGTTATAAGAAGCAAAAAACCATTGAAACAGTAGTTCGTAAACATTATCAGATACAAAATGTGCAATCATAGGAAGGAGGGATAGAAGGTAAAGCTCACCGCTCATCGGAAAAGATTCCTCAGGACTGCTTCTCCAACTGCCGCCTCACTCCAAGCAGTAATGCTTTGTGAACGTGGGCACTGCTCCATGTAGCTGCCCAACAAATGTCTTTGATAGGAACTCCAGCGAAGAGAGCAGCAGAGGATGAGACTGATCTCGTGAAGTGAGCTCGTACATGTCTTTCTAGCGGCTTACCCGTCACTTGGTGGCAATAATGAATTGCACTTGAAATCCAACATGAGATTCTTTATTTTGAAAGGGAAACCCCTTTTCGAGTAGCACTATAAGCCACAAAGAGTTGTGAAGATTTTCTGAAATCCTTTGTGCGCTCTAGATAGAATTTGAGACAGCTCTGGAAATCCAGGGAATGTAGAGTCCTTTCTGCTGGAGACGTGGGTCGAGGGAAAAAAGCTTTCAGAACTACAGGCTTGTTCAAATGGAAATCCGAAGGGACCTTTGGAATAACTTTCGGATTTGTTCTTAGAATTAGAGTCATTTTTGAACTGCAAAAAGGGTTCCATAATTGAGAGAGCTTGCAGTTCCCCAACTCTCCTAGCTGACGTAAAAGCCAAAAGGAGAGCCAAAGTCCACAATAAAAACTTTAAATCCGCTCTGTGAACAGGCTCGAACGGAGGTCTCATGAGATGAGCCAGAACCAAATTGAGATGCCAACTTGGAGGCGGAGGCCGAACTGGAGGGAAAACCCTGAAAAGACCCTTTAGGAATTGTTTGACCACCACTTCCTGCTGCCTGACGCTGCCTGCGCGCCCGGAGGCGCCACAAAAACCGGACGCTCCCTCGGTGGAGCGGGGGCTCACATCACGCCAAGGGTCTTGGAGAACTAACCTGGTGACGGTCGCTCACTCACTCCTGGGTCCTGCATGCTGTGGTCTCGCCGCGCCGCAATCTCCAACTAGCGGCCCGCGGCTAGAGACTACAGCTCCCAGGGAGCTTTGCAACCACTTCCTGCTGCCTGACGCTGCCTGCGCGCCCGGAGGCGCCACAAAAACCGAACGCTCCCTCCGCGTCGGGGGACGCGCGCGGGCGACGCCGGGCGGAGCCCGGGCAGAGGGCGGGCCGTCTGTGGCCGTCCGTGGACGACTGTGGTCGGGCGGGCCACCCCTCTAACCTCGTCAACCCGCCCGTGGTGAGTCTTTCCCACTTTCCCACTTTCTTCTCCTAGCATGGCGTCTGCCAACATTGCTGCTACACAGGATGACTTTCCTTTCCCTCCCGCAACATTCGAGTCCTTACTCGAAAACGCACTGAGCTTGGTTTCCAATGAAATAGCTGACACCGAACGGAGAATGTCTGAGTTTTACCAATAATGTTACACAGCCAATATCACTGCCAAATAGCCCTGGTATTCCACTATCTCCAGCTGTTGTCATTACAAAACCGGCATTGGTATTAACCTCTCCCCTACCTTCACCGCCTGAAACTGTTCCCACTATTACAATTGCTTCCCAGTATGAAGCCACCATCCCGGGATTACTGGAAACCGGAAATAAACAGGGAGGGGAAAAACGTAAAAGAGGCATTGCTAAGCCAAGCGCCAATAAAAGGAAGCAACCACTAATTAGTAAAAATCAGCCCACGTCCCAGAGTCTGTGGAATAAACAAAAACCCACTGGGGCACAAACTGTTATTGTGGATAAAGATTTAGCGGATGAAGATGATACTCCTACAGCAACCACTGCCAATTTAAATGGGACCTCTAACACGATATGGACCCAAACAACACTAATGGGAGACAACTATTATCTTACGAAACAGAATGGGAATCTAATTGATACCATAGTTGACACCATTTTTAATAGACTACAGAAACAAATGATCAACCAGTTTAATAATGTTTTTAAAAGACTCGATAGACTAGATAACCTGGTTAAAAACGAAGAAGCAAAAAGAAAGGGTTCTGTTATCCTGGATCAAATTAGAGCTGACCGCCTCTTAAAAGAACTTGAATCGGTAAGCAACACATTGTCATCAACACCCACGACTCTACCCCGGCCTAACAATGAAGGGAAGAACTTGGTAAAATCTAACTTACCCCTAAAACCCGTTCCAATACCTGCGCCTAGGAAAACTGCCCCTCCTGTTATCCCTAACAAAACTATCACAAATAACAACGACCTGATCCATTCTACTACAGCAATAAGATCAACTGCTGCTAGCAACAAAGGTAATGGGAAGGCAGGGACAAACAGGCCTTTTAAACATCAAGGGCCTACTTTACATCTGCCACCGGACGCCTGCCCGTTTGTCCTGGTCCTTGCAGGAGTACCGCCTTTGAGGGAGGAACAGGGGGAGTCATGGGTGCAACTGCGAAATAAATGCATAGACTGGCTAACTAAACACAAAGGTGTCGGATATGATATCTCAGGAGAGATCATATCGGCTCGAAGGGTGTTTTGGGTTGGGCCCTTACACAAAGATAAGGAAGGTGACTGTATAGTTCTCAATTTTAAGAACCCTGGAACTGTTAGACACCTTCTCAGCAGAACTGGCAACTGTTCTGCTATCTCTACTGTTGCAACTATGTTGCCTTTGAGCTATTTTTATAGGCAACCGTTAATGCAATCTCGGCCACCTGTAATGCAGTTCCACCCACCACCAATGCACTTCCAGCCATCCCCTATGCAATTTCAACCAGCTCTATTCCCGCTCAACTTGTCTAATAGATTTGCCCCTCTGTCAGACTTGGATATGCTAGACTGACCTACAACGCTTAACTCAGTTGAACCATCAGTGGCACCCCTCACTGAAATCTTGGAAGTCTCACAACCCATACAACGGACTGTAACTAGAGTTAAACCCTCGAACCAGAGACTAATGCAGGATTCCCATATATCTCTCGTGACCTGGAACATAGCGGGACTCAACTCTAAATTGAAAATTAAAGAATGGTCAGATTGGGTTAGTAACAACTGCGACATTTTGATGTTACAAGAGACTTGGTGCACCACTACACGCGTAATGGAGGGTTTCTGTTGCTATAATCTACAGGCTTCCCCCTCACCTATGGGTCGTCCAAGTGGGGGCTTATCTATTTGGACTAAAATACAATCCGGGGTACAAACAAAACTGATCCCCACACCGGGTAAATGTTTTATGGCTATGAAGTACACTAAGAGGATGAAACTATGTATAATTAATTTTTATAATAATGATTTTGTTTCTCGTCCCAATGATAACTTTATTCTATTGTTTCATTTTATTGATGAAATTTTGGAGGGGCGGAAGTATGGACCCTTTGATGGCATTTGCATTGGAGGGGATTTTAATGCTCACATGTATCGTGATAGCCCCGTATGTAGAAACGGTGAAGAGTTGAAAAACCATCTAGCCTCCCGTGACCTAGTAAACGCAATGGAAATTGCTGGTTCCAGCCTAAATAACATACTAACACCTACCTATATAGGCCAGGGGTGCTCCTCCACGATAGATTATATCTTTATTTGTCCAACATTGAGCGACATAATTTCTAAAGCAGAAGTTATTTGTTCCGCATATAGCGACCACTATCCGCTTAGAATATACATTGACAATCCACAGAACCTGAAGGCTGTAGGGAGAGTAGAGACTGGGGTACAAAATCTGTCATTATCCACTGACAGACTAAGACTAATATGGAAAGGGGTGGATAATAAAGATATTCTAGCTAGAGTCATCAAAAAACACCCTAAGACAGTAGAGACCTGTCTGTCGCACACCAGTTCAGGCGACGATGTGGTTGTTTCCTTTGGTAATCTTTGCGGGGCCATCAAAAGAGTCATCTAAACCAGCTAGGCCTAATATAGACCGTGGCCCACGCTGGTTTGACTCCTCTTGCTCCAAGGCTAATAGGGACCTGAGGGTAGCCTTAAAAACTCATCCCAGGGACGCCCAACTTGTGAAAGAGTTAAGATCAAAATATAAATCCGTGCTACGCACTAGATCTGAGACCCTAGTGATTAACCATTGGGAAACCCTCACACGTACTGCCTCATTAAAAGACATGACAGGTTTCTGGAAAGAAGTCAAGTCCCTCAGATCTTTTGGCTCTAACATCCAACCAATTAATTGCAACATAACTGGCGAGATGTGGGTAGAGCATTTTTCTAAAATCTATGCTATATCAGCCACTTCTATAGATATTGTCTCCCTACCTAGTTCAGTTGAACGTCTGAGCTTTCTATTACCTGAGGTCGAGGATGCCATATTCGAGAGCGCTAGTAATAAAGCCCCCGGCCCGGATGGCCTCTCTATTGATCAGATTAAATCTGAAATCAACTTCTGGGCCCCTTTATTATGTAACCTATTTAATAATTTGACTGACCGCTCCATTCCCGAAACTTGGTCGAACAGTGTCATCGTACCGATTTTTAAAAAAGGTGACAGGGCGGATCCTGCCTGTTACCACCCGATCTCACTGATCGATAACACACTAAAGGTCCTTGGAAGAGTAATTTTTAAAAGGATAAGGGACTGGGCTGAAGATAATAATGTTTTACATGATAGTCAATTGGGATTTAGAAGCCATGTGGGCACTGTTGAACAATGTCTTAATTTGAATTTGATCATGGCCAAATATGTAATTGTTAAAAAGTCCCCGCTTTACTTAGGTTTCATGGATTTGAGTTCCGCTTTTGATTTTGTTAATCGTTCTAGGTTGTGGTCACTTTTGCTTGATTATGGTTTGGATGAATCTTTGGTATATTTTCTCTCGTATTTACACAGAGACTTAAAGGCCAGAGTACTTATTAATAACGATGGCGAATTATCTGATGACATTTTAATCAGCAGAGGAGTTAGACAGGGCTGCGTACTCGCCCCACTGCTTTTTATTTTATATATTAACGGGTTGAGCAGCACCTTAAGCAAGATTACTAAGGATGTACCAATTATAAATGGTTCCCCCATTACTACCTTACTGTATGCGGATGACGCGGTACTAATGGGGCGCACCCCAAATGCTTTACGCATTTTAATCACCAGGTTTGTTGATTTTATGTCTGATTTGGGGTTAAATACCAATTTTAAAAAATCTTTTATTATGAATTGTGGTCCAAAAAAATATAACATTACTTCAATTAAGTCAGGCGACAATACATTACAATGCACTAGCACTTTCCCTTATTTAGGGTTACTATTTTCTAACACAGGTTCATGGCAGCCGCATGCTGCCTATGCGAGGAATAAGATTGATAAATCAATAAATTCAATTTTATCCCTCCGACAACCCAAATTGGCTGACGTTATCACCCCCCTGCTCAATATTTATCGTACCCAATGTCTACCTACTGGGACATATGGAGCAGAAGTATGGGGATATTGTAATATCACGTCCCTCCAAACGGCAGAAAATAGATTCTGTAGAAAAGTGCTGGGGGGAGCTCCCTGTGCCCCCACATTCATCTGTCATAGCGAATTGAGGCTTCCATACATAGTTGATTTTATCAGATCAAGGCCTGCCCTTTTTTGGATTAAAATATGGTCAAACCCTGCAGCATCTTTAACACGCAGCATAATATCTGACTGTTTATTACATGAGAGATCCCACCAAATACCATGGCTAAATGCCGTTAAGAACAGCCTCTTAAGTGTGAGTTATGGCTCCCTGTTTTGTTCCCCTAATACCATTGTCCCCACCCATAAGAACAGCGTAAAACGGGCATTATATGATTTATATCAGGAGGAACGAATGAGAACGGAATTTGTAAAACCCGCTGTCATTAAATACTTGCCACTCACAGATCCAGGCTATGAGAATTTAAATAGGCCTTGCAGGTATCTGACAATTCCAAAAGGAAGATGGAACCGGAGCCTTTTGTTTAGGTTCCGAGATGGAAGCATTGTTAACTTGCTAAGCTTCCCCCTTGGCTATAACAAAAGCTTAGAAGAGCTGGACTGTCCCTGCGCCGTAGGTGGGAAGCAAAGTCTGTTGCATTATTTCTTTTTCTGTGGCCATTACAAATTATATACCCGTCACTACTTAATGCCGATTCTCCGCAAACGTAACTTAAGGGACTTTAATCTGGCATTAAGGTTCCTACAAATGTTGTCAACAGACGAGACCATCTACTCTGTAAGTTGTTTTATAAAAGTTTGTGTAAGATCAAGGGCAAGTATGGAATAAGCTTGATTGAATAATGGTAGTGCACTTGAATGCACATTGCACTTCATCTTCCTGATATAATTTGCACTTAGAAACATTTACCTGCGTATTTTGGATCTTACGATTATTCTCAGGTGAACGCACTTGGCACTTTACCATTTTTGATTATTTCTGGGCTAGATCAATTGAAATTCATGGTAAAAATCATATTAATGGAACTATGTCACTCCTTACATGTACTGCGCACTTTATGATATCTATGCTGCTCTAATACCCAATTGGAATTCTGTTTTTAATTTCACAGGTTTTTACGCGTTTTTAATATGTTTCATTCTGTATGTACTTTTATGGATGTATCAAAACTCCGAATAAAGATCATTTGAATTTGAAAACCAGTAGTAATTCACCTGACACTTCACAGACTCGTATTCCTTCCCTGGACCACTCCCTGCTTAACTCTATTACATTTATAAAAAATACCCTTTTACACAGCACTTGCCAGAAACTGAATTACCTCAATTTATTGTACAAGAAAGAAGATAAACTACACCAGTACCACCATGATTAGAACTTGTGACCTAATTGGCCACTCACCATACAATACATAAGCAGTGAATGACAGACAGCAAACAGATCCGTACATTCTAAAGCAGTGTCAAAGTTTAGAGTATATGAAATACTTGATTATTTAATGACCTGTGACAGCTATCAGTGTATGGCAGGCATTTGTTTAAAGCAATTTGCTCACACGCCATTATTCTAATTCTCCATCATGGGTATTTTCTCAGAGTATTTTTATTATTATTCATATATCTTTATTGATTTTAAACATATCCATGATATTTAAAATTAGCTTTGTTCAAATGTATTGTCTAATTAATTCTGATCATTACTATATTAAGTGCTAAGCACTGTACATCTTGCTACAGCTGCAGTGCAACACATCGGAGGCATAATCTACTGCTGTACGTAATATTATTGCATCTTGAGATTTTGCGACATTTTGTCAGTGCTGTGCATTATTTAAATTCAATTGGCTGAATACTGCCCAAATTGATACATAGCCAAAGTTTAAAGGGTTACCTATACAACAATACCTAAACCCTGCAGGCCTTCCATGCAAACTCAGAAAAACTATTTAATCATAGCAGTTAGGGCTAGTTAATTGGTTCAACTGCTCATAAGAAAAGTCCTGAAAGCTGTGACCAGAAAGACTAACGAATGCAATAAAATCATGGGCATTGTTATAAAGTGATTAACTCATATACATCAATTTGGCCTACTCCACCATTCATATTAGACTGCTCTGTATTTACTGACTTTCCATACAAATTCCGTTGAAGCTAAATCAAGAATATTAGTGGTAATACTAACTATTGGTATAACTGGGTTATTTTGTCAAAGAACGACTTCTTCTCTACCTTTTACTCACACCACCTTTTATGATGCGGTGAAGGAGCAATCGTCTTCTTTTCCCAAGAAAACTTGTATTGCAGCAAAAAACTGTGTGTTAAAGATAGTTTTTTGTAGTTACTTACCATGCGTTTTCCTCAGTGGGACTGAAAAGTTTTGTAGCTGCTCTAAAGTTTGTGAACTGGAAGAAGAGAAAGCACATTATAGTTTTCTGCTATTGTGCGTCTCCTTACTTGTGATAAATAGGGTTGTGTTCCTGGGACTAGTAAAATTGCATAATCCAGTGTGCATGCTTCCTCTGCAGACCTTCCCCTTTGTTTAGGGCCAATGATTTCATCTTAAGTTGTGAAATATTCAGGCGTTTCATCAGTATGTGGGGTCCTACTATGCCAGGGCTCCTCAACCCCTTGGTCTTTTGTAAATGTTGTTACCTTTGTACCAAAGAGTTTGTGCAATCCATTCTCTTCTAACCAAGATATCCCATATTATTCCTTTAGTAAACTTTGTTAGTCATTCCTAATTTGGTGGTTGAGCTTCAGAAAAGTGATTTTGAAAGCCAGTTCATGCCTCGGGAAGCCACATTCTACATTCTAGCTGAATCTGCTTCTGGTTGGAACTCTTTGACAATTCAAGGATTTTTTTGTATGTGGAGCAAAGACACACAATGCCTTGGAGGGCAAAGCCTTTTGGCCTCAAGTCAGCGAGGGACTTAATTTGCCCTGATTGCTACCCAGTGCACATGTTAAATACTCTCTCAGGCTCTGGGGGCAAAACTTACCTGCAATCTCCACGGTGCACGATCCCTGCTACTGCTGCTGGTCTCCCCCTGCCGCCGCACGCCTCCTGACATCTCGGCGTGGCCGCAGTTAGGGGGGGGACTACACGTCCCAGGAGTCTCAGCGGTAGGAAGCCGCTCCCGCCCATTCCGCGCCCGGAGGCGCGTAAGATCGTAGGAGAGCCCCCGTGTCGCGGGACGCACGCGGGCGTCGCCGGGCTAAGCCCGGGCAAAGGGCGGGCCGTCTGTGGCCGTAGGAGGACGGGCCAGGCCACCCCCCTTGATATTTTCCACCTTAAGGTGCTGTGCTTTCTTTTTCGCGTAAACCTGTGTGTAACCGCCTAAATCATGGGGAAAACGAAAATCACGGAGGACACGATGGAAGGTGTGAGCATGACGTCCAGGGTGGGAAAAAACCCTAGGAAAATGAAATCCAAGCCCCCCAGGAAACCAATACCCCACGCAAGGGGAAACTGTGTGATGGACCGCATTGACAATTTGATTGAGGAATGCAAGGAACTACTGACTGTTAAACCCCCATTATGTGGGAGGAGCTATGGGGGGGTGGTAATATTGTAACTGATGATGGGAAACGGCCTAGGAGGAGTGCAGTGGAAATTCCCGAAATGTTTCTGAGTAAGTCTAATGTGGGCGGTAGTGCTAATTCGGCAGCTATTGAAGGGGGAAAAACGTGCAAAGCCCCGAGTATAGAGCAAGTCCAGAACCCCTCTCCTTTGATCCCCCGCTTGCCTGAGTCACCTGTTTTGCTGTGTAAAAATAAATTTGCAGTTTTGGCGCAAATCGATAATTGTGGTGATAACCCTGTCTCAGAGGTTCCCCTGAAAGATATCTCTCGAAGTGAGGGTGAATCCCAGCTGCCAGGTATCTAGGGTATCCTTTCACAAATAGAGATAATTAGTAATCCACTGTCCTTAGTAGTTAAACAGTTGTGCAAATTGATTGAGGGTATGCAAGTCAAAATAGATCATCTTACTGTTGCAGTAAACCAAAGCAGGGTTGCTCCGGCTCTGGGTTCCTGCTCGTCTTGTATAGCTACTTCAAAAGGTAATGGAGTAAGTAGAACCCAGGCTGCTGAAGTTGTAAGTCGCAGCGTTCACTACCCTAGCAATTTACGCGTTCCTGCTCTTACAGGTATCTCATATAGGTAGGCGACCAGAATAGGGTAGGGTGTACCACAAACACGCTATGAATATGGTAATAGTCCTAGGCAAATGTCTGTACCTGTGGGGGGAACCCAACAAGGGAAGATGGGTGATGGTTCTATATCTAGTGACAGTTACATCAACCATCAGAGCATTGCTAGCCTACCAGTGAATGGAAAAGCCATGCCGAGCCGGGGTACCCTCCATTCTAATCTTAACTCAAGTAACTCACTAACGGTGTATCTGGTTAATGTCCCCAAATTGAGCCCTGGAAAGGCCCTGGAATCCAATGAATCTCTAACAAATAAAGCAATTCATTAGATTAGATATGTTCGGGCTGTAGATCTGTAAGTAGGGATGACATCCTTAGTTCCAAGAGGCTATCTCCTTTAGGGGAACCAGTCGATTGTATTGAGCTAATATTTAAGAACACTGAATTGGCAGAAAACCTAATTCACTCGGGGTTTAGGAGTTGTTCCCCGGACCATTCTAGAATACAAATGAGATCTCCCTCCCCCCCCCCCCCCCAAAAAACGGCCAATTTATTGTGAAAATCGAGGAAGAGGAAATGTAGATGGAAGCTCTGGCTTGGATTCCAATGACTGACTATTGAACAAAGCTGCCCAAGTAGGTTGTACAGAAGGCTTGGTTATAGAAGAGTCGCCCCAGTCTGTGGCAACTAGCCTTGGCATCACCTTACCATTAGCATTTTTGAGTCCACCTGCGGATTCTTCTAATTCTATGGTAACTGTGAATACTAGTCTGAATCTAAATGCTAGCCGCTCTCTTGAGCCTGGCAAATTCTGTTCAATTTTATCCTGGAATGTAGCCGGATTGAAATCCAAGGCAGAATCACCAGAATGGGCATAGTTTATTAATCAACACGAAATATGTCTATTCCAAGAAACTTGGTTGTTGGAAGCATTGCATTTCCCAGGGTACTTGAATTATAGCGTCCATGCGGAAAAGGGAGGTAGAGGACGCCCATCGGGCGGCCTATCAATTTGGGTCAGGCAGGATCTTGATGTTATTATTAAGCCACTTCCCTCTAACCATAGGGATGTCCAGATTCTCACCCTCAAGTTCAGAAATGAAAAATCAGTTCATATTTATAATATATATGCACGGAGCACGGGTGGTAGGAAATCGGACGTTCTAACCCTCCTGGATGAACTTATTGAATGTCACTCCCAGCATTCATACATTATCTTAGATGGAGATTTTAACACAACCTTTGAGCCCTTGCTAGGTGGCGATTGGAATATCATGGATGTAGGAAGACAGAGAGTGGGGTGTTCCAAAGCTCAAATTAGCACCAGTTAAAAGGTGGACCGAACTCTCAATCCAGATGAATTCATTTTGTCTGAATAAAGGGTTGAGAGCAACTAATGGCAGGACCTTGCATGATAAACTAGGGGCCACCACTTTTAGGAGTGGCCCTCGCAAAAGCAGAAGCGACTACATCCTGATTAGCTTGGGATTATGGAAACATTTAGTGGACATGTCGATAGTTGAAAGGGTTGAGAGTGATCACAACCCACTGTGTATGTCCTTGACCTACTGGAAGGTACCCACAGATGCCGAGGGGGAGGGCAAAGACTCTCCCACTGACATAGTCATCTCAAATGATATGCGCCATGTTCAATGGGCCAAAGTCTCAGAGTGCCAAGAGCACATAGATTTTATATCAAGCAAGCTATTACAAGCTACATGTGATCTGGCAAAGCAAGCCAGTAAAGGGGCCTCGATCCGAACGATAGAAAAGAGTACCAAGATCCATGAATCCTTTTTAATCAACTTAAGTCTATTTGTTAGGCCATGTAAGCCAAATGGAAACCGTGTCTACCAACCTCCACGTTGGTACACCGGGGAGTGTCTGCAAGCTCGACTGGATTTAGGTAGAGCAATTAAAAGCAAATCAGGCAGGAATGTCAGGCTTGCCAGGGTGGCATATAAGAACGTAGTTTCTAAATCTAAGCGGACCTGGGATGAACAAAGGTGGCAAGATTTAAAAGTAGCAGGTGCCCAAAAAGATTCAAGAACATTCTGGAGTGTGCTCAAATGGGGAAGTGAGGGTAATCCTGATAAACCTCAGAATTGGGTGGCACAAGATGAATGGGTGGCCTATTTTAAACCACAATTTGCTAAGGGCGTGGAACCAAGCACAATCATGGAGGTTCCACACCTATCATTCCGGGTAAGATGCATTCAATTTAGGTGAAGTGCTTAACGCTCTTGACCAAGTTGTTCCTGGAAGAGCACCAGGCATTGACGGAGTTCCAGCTGACATATTCTTGCAAGATAAAGTCTCCTGGGGCAGGTATATACTACTGTTAGAAAATGTAATAGCTAAAGGAGCCCCTATACCTCAATCTTGGAACGGGGCTGAAATTATACCCGTGTTCAAGAAGGGTAATACATCGCTACCTGGTAATTACCGCCCAATTAGCCTCATTGACACCATGAAAAACATTTTTGGCAGGCTAATTTTAAATAGGATTTTGGAGTGGGAACTGGATCAGCACATCCTATCCCACCTACAGGCAGGATTTAGAGCCTCTATTGGCACAGTCGACCAAGTACTGCATTTTGCTATGCTGTACTGGAAGACTGTGCAAATAGGTGGGGGTAGTTTATATGCTGCCTTCATTAATCTTAGGGCAGCATTCAATCTTGTCCCTCCCCCTACCCTGTGGTGCGCTCATAAAGACATGGGAATGCCGGGTCCTCTTCTTGCTCTAATCATTAGGTTACACAAGCATAATTTTGCTCAGATTAGATGGGGTGGCCCAGGAAATGTTACCTCCCAGTTCCCTGTGGAAAGAGGGGTCCGGCAAGGTTGCGTCCTTGCACCAACCTTATTTTCTATGTACATTAATGACGTGGCAAAAATGTTGATAGAATCGAATGTTGATGCCCCTACCCTGGCAGGAACTAAAATCCCCATTTTAATGTTTGCTGACGATTGTCTGATTATTGCAAAAACCCCGAGTGGATTGCAAAAGGCTTTAGGAATCTTTAAAAACTTTTGTTCCACTCGAGGTTTGGAAGTGAATGTTTTAAAGTCAAAATGTATGTCTTTTAACGAATCAAAATCTTTCAAGGGTACTGTAATTATGAATAAACTGCCACTCGAGAAGGTCCAAACTTTTAATTATCTGGGTGTCTGCATCCAACATGACCTTTCTTGGAAACAACAGATGGAACTGGCTACCCTAAAACATCGGGAGATTGCTGGAGCATTGAGTCTGGAACATTCTAGGTCCCTTACTAAGCCAATAGCCCCGGTCCTATCAGTATATAACGGTAAAGTTGTTAGCTCCACACTATACGGTGTTGAGATATGGGGGTGTGAGAACCTAAGGAAGCTGACATCCTCTGAAAACCGGTTCCTAAGAAATCTTATTAAGTTACCCCAGAGCACTCCCATGAGTCCTTTATTTTACGATCTGGGACTAAGCCCAATTGCCCAAATTGTCTCTCTGCGTCCAGTTTAATACTGGAGGCGGTTATGGATAACACCCGAATTGAGAATATTTGCTAGTGGGCTCATGGACGTAATTAAGAGTGGTACTTTCCATAAGATCAAGTGGTTATGTAAGATTGGTGAGGTACTAATAAACTTAGGGCTGAAGGAAATGTGGGAAGACCCTGCAAATGCTAGGTTTCCTTGCAAAAAAGTTTTAAAAGGCTTGTATTGGGAGGCAATTGCCTCGAAAGCTTACAGGAACACAGCTCCACTTTCATTAACTGGCACCTTCCTGGATCTTAAAGATGGGGCCAGTTTTGAAGATTTTTGGGATGTTATTACAAAACCTATAGACCGTAAGCTTTATTTCCAACTGAGAAACGGAAGCCTACCGGTTAGAGCGTTTACTAATCGTTGGTCTAGTGGGGGCTAGGTTGCCTGCCCTGCCTGTCTGGCCCCCAGGGAAACCATTAACCATCTATTGTTTGTTTGTCCTGTGTATGCAGGACCTGGTTAACCCCCATGTGTAAACGATTGGGTACTAGGAGTGGGATGGTTGCCGCCAGAATAATCTGTACCTGTACTGACCAGCCGGTGTTTATAGCTGTGGCGAAGTTTCTATGTTGGGCTTGGGCAATAAGAAGCAAATTGGTATCAGGGCAATCTTCTTTTCATTCTAACCAATAAAGTTCCGGACACAGTGTATGCACTTTAGCACCTTTGAATCACGCTGTATATATACTAAGTGATTTTTTTTATGAGACTGTAATTTTAATCTTATTTATTGTTTTACTCTTCGATGAACTATATTTGTATTATATGCTTTTATGACCGTTGAATAAAGCTTGCTTGACTTTGACTACTCTCTCGTGTTTATTTACTGTAGGGAGGTCGAGTCTTGGAGCACAGGTGTTTGTTATTCATGTGTCCAAATAGTTATAAGATGAGGCATATGTCATGGCTTTATGTAGAATTGTCCTCCATCTACCGAATATCATCATCTTAGATTTGTTGTGTTTACACTCCTCATTTGGAGCTTACTGTATGCATCCAAAGCTTCAGCAGAGTGGAGTAGACCAACTTGTGTTCTTTCCGTAATCAAAATTACATACTGAAGTAATTCCGCTTCTTTTGTCCTCATTTTTGGCAGAAAGATCTTGCTAATTCTAAAACTTTACCTCAGAAAATAGTATATTAACTAAACAGCAAGGCCGCCGGCACACACCCTAGCATCTGCCCCCTATTAGTTTCTGTGCATTCTGAAACACCTGAGCACCTCCTCACTTTCATTCTTGCACAAGTCCTAGTATATGAAATTCAGTTGCCTTGAGTAAAGCGTTCAGTGTTACCTGTGCCCGATGCTTTCTCCAGAGCAGGTGTTGCTCAGCTTATCAAATGCTACACTTGAATCAACATGACCGGCAATATGGTTCTAGAACCAAGGCTTGGAACATTTTCTTTTCTTTTACTTAGGAAATCCCCCTACATAGTTTCATCCCCTAAACCTTAGCATTGATGTCCTATAAACCTGTTAAAACAATAATTTGATACATTTGATTTATCACCTTCTTTTTAAAAGCATTAATGTTTTCCAAGAGTGGGGAATAGGCGTGGTATCAGAATTGTGGGGTGAAACCTGATTACTAATAGAGTACATCAATTTTAAATAAGGCTCCTTGTTTTCCGTTTTTTACTGATAAACACAGACAGAAAAAAAAATGTTTTCTGTCTGCTTGTTTTTTTAAAAAAGTGGATGAATACAGAACATTGTGCTGCTTTTAAGTGACTCTATGTGCTGTCTTTCATTAATTATAGCCCAACAGATGACAGCATAGGTAATTAAAAAACAGGATGAAAATTGTTTAAATAATGGCATGTGTCCATATACATTTGTGATATAATGCTAGTAATTACCAGTGGATGTATTGTTCTGTAATATTTGGCAGCTTAAATAGCTAAAACACGACCGACGTCAAAGTATGAGTGCGCTTCCATCAGTTAAAGAACTATGGAAATGTACAGTTTTACAACTTCGTTTATGCGCAAAACACAAAATAATTATGCATAAATACAGATAAAATGGCTCAAAAATAAATAAAAATAAATACAGACCGAAATGTTAATTAAAAAAAACATAAAACCGAGAGCCCTAATTTTCAATAAAGAGGCAGGAATACCATTCGTTCCAAGATCACATATTCATCTGTACTTTTCAGCAGTTATCTGTAGAGAGAAACTATTGTGCTGCCTGACTGTAGTACATTCCTAACTGCTGTCTCTAAGATTTTGAGGGGGGTTCGATTGTAGGTATCCCTTATAACATCACTAACTGTGGACATGTTTAGTTGTTTTATGTAGAATCTCCAGTTAACAGTTTTACTCTATTCCCCTAAGTTGATAGTTTGCTACCATCTAAGGAAATAATGACCTCCCACATTTTCCTTTGGCGTTACCTTGACCTACTTTATGAATATGGATCCATTGGGATACAGTTACATACATTTTCTTTGCGCAGACCTTTTTCTTTTAAACTTTTCTTGAGGTTGCCGCGTAAGTGGTAATGTCTGGATTATTTCTCTGACCGCTTCACGTTGTTTGTAGGGCTCATGCTTCCCTTCTCAAAACCCTAAGGCAGTGGTTCCCAAACTGAAGTCCGTGACACATTCCCAGGGGGTTCACAGGCAGCAGTTGTAAAAGCACTGCGAAGTTCCTTGTATAATCAGCAGTTTTTGGGCAGAAATAAAAGTGTCAAGATAACTCCGGTGATTAATGTACCTCTTGGAGAGTGATGGGGGTTTTGTCCAGTGGCAGCTTTGACTCGTCTAAGGAAGTGCAGATGGTTAATATGCCTGCTGTGAAGAATGTCTACCATGCATTTCTTAAAAGGCAGTATTTTGTTTTGTGCATAGCTCAGTGGGTTCTTGCTTTTGCCATAGAGATTCTTTTGTTCTAGTGTAGTTCACAAGTTCCAATCGTAATCTAGCAGAGTGAGCTATGAACTACCATCAAAGAGCTGCATGCAAACTGCATGGTACAAGTTAGTGAGTTATGCTTTTTCCCAGTCTTTCATCATTCCGATGCTGCTAAAAAGGTTTGTTTGGGTAGAAATAAATCATTATAATTAAAGTCAACGCTAATCCCCGTGTTACGTTCTGAATCCTGAGTTTGTGCTTCTCTAGACCAGGTACTCTTAAAAAAAATTGTCCTCCTACCAGTATGGAGGACAAGTGAATCCTACACCTTCTAGTCCCCTTTACCTTAAGTAACATTGTCTATTCACTGATTTACACACGTATGATTCATTGTCTTTGTATGTGTGTGATGTAAAGTGCTCTGGCACCCTATATTGGTATGAGAGATGCTATAAAATAAATTACGTACATGTGACAGTGGGGCTACGTATAGATGAGAGGCTCTGTTGGAGGTTAGTAGTGAGGGAATCATTGAAGATTGCCAAAAGATTGTTGTATCCTGGTGCATAGTAAAGTAATTATTTACTATGCTTTAAATGCTAATTCAATTCAATATATATTGATAAATGTGTTGTAAAATGCACCATTTCCCCCCATATTTTCTTGGGGAAAGACCCCTTTGTAGTGGTCAGGCTCACTTGCTGCACTTGGTGTGCACTGTACTGGTGTGACAAGATTTTCCAGAGCAGCTTTAGCTTTCCAGTCCAGCCTTGGCAGGAGCATGAGCCTCAGGCAGCGCAATAAAACCAAACAATGAAAAGTTAGTTGCGAGATGCAGCACCAACCTTCCCATCAAGCTTTTTCGATTTATTTCAAATATTTTTTATATAAAAATACTAAAAAAATGTGTAATTCAAGTCTAGTCTTTGTTTGATGTGCACACGTGTGTGTTTATTTTTTGTAATTACAGTTTTATTGTTTGACATTTAATTTTCACAAATTGTATGGTGGTCCCCGGCTTCCAGTAGTGATTCAATGGGGGTCTTCAGGAGTGAAAAGTTTGGGAACCACTGCCCTAAGGGATTCAGGGAACCTACATGGAAATGCAGTATTTGTCCTAATTTCCAAGTATTCGCTTTAACTCTTATCAGATGGTCTCTTAGAGAAACCATTATCTCTTCCCAGATAAGAACTGGAGTAAACTCATTAAAACTAGTCGTTGGATAGCCCTCAATTTTGATGTGTTTCGAATGGTTTGGCATTCCATTCTCTCCAGGTTCCACTTGACTCATTTCAGTTATTAGATTCTGGTTAATCTACCACTTGCTGTTACTGCATCATTATGCAGCTCAGTGTACTTCAAGGTTGCAACCTAAAATTAATGAAATCTCAAACTCCTGGCAGGGTTTAAAAGTGCCAGAGTTAAGAAAGTATAAGCAAATAACGCTGATGTTCCTCTAGAGATGTGTAAGATGGGTTGTCTGCTATCATGCACTCTTTAATGAGCTTAAAGTGCATAAGATATTGGTAATTAGGTGTCCTCTCGCATGTCTTTTATATTTTAATGAATGAATCTGATTTATTTCCTAAAGGTTATCAGTTGATTTTAAATGCTCATTCTCATTAATGTAGATTTGCCCATTAACTTTACGTTAAGGGTCCAAGAATTATCACTTTAATATCGTTACCCTAGATTTTGGTTTCAATATCACTTTTATATGATTCCTCCAGGGCACATTAAGGCATATGATTAATGTTTATATAAACCTTGATCTTCCAAATGGGTCGCCTCCCCCCGGACCTCGTAATCAATTATTTGTTAGCATCACTTGATCAAATGGACTACTTTGTGGAAGCGATTGAACTTCAACATTTATAGCTGTGGGTGCAGAGATTGTCAAATGCCCACATTTGTGGTGGCAATATAAAATTATTCGTAGCCCATATTTTGGACAGATACCATACTTTTAAGTTTCCTGGAAGTAAGTAATGTCCCACATATCTACATAACCTCAGTTTGTAGGATTTGCCGCAAACCTACCATATTCCAAACAAATTATGGTAGAATAGAAGACTTTTGAGTAATCGTCAGTTTCCATTTTGTGACCAGGTTTGGCAGCCCCTCTGTTAAATCTTTGTTTGTTATTGTATGCCATACATTTCCTTCCTTAATTAAAATCCTATTTTATAACTAGAATTTTGTAATGGTTCTCATTTTCCTGCAATGCACCAGGGGCATCCTTTAAGATTAAATATCTATCCACTTTTGTAATATTATTTACTAGTTGCTTAGCTCTCGTCTTGTAACCTGCCTTTTGTGATTTCCCACTGCAGAAAATTGTCCTTGGTTTGTTTTGTGAGTTGATCACCTAATATGGGGAGAAATTCAATTGAGCTGATGTTAGAATTAAAATAGGCTGATCCTTTACATTCTGAAGTACTCCCACAATATTGCCCTGCTTTAAGGCATCATTCTGGCTTACAGATATATTTATATTCAGCTTTCTTTATTTTTGTTTTCCTGTTTGTCAAGGTATGTAGGAGAGTAGGGTCTGCTTCCTATGGTTACCCCCACTTTTTGCTGTGATTCACTGGTTTTTCGACTTTAGTTTGGCTGTGGCCCTGCTAATCAGGACCACAGCCTAGCTGTTCTCTCTCTAAATTGATGTATTGATGTAGGATTGTTTTCTCTCATATATATATATATATATATATATATATATATATATATATATATATATATATATATATATATATATATATATATATATATATATATATATATATATATATATATATATATATATATATATATATATATATATATTACCTACTGGCGGTCGCCAGTAGGTATATATAGTTAGGATTTTTTCTCTATGGGATTTTTGAAAATTCTATGTCTAATAACTTTGGCGTTTGTGGACGGAATTGGCTGAAATTTTCAGGAAAATGGCACATTTTGTTTCTGAGCAGCCCCTGAAAATTGGGGGGGGTTCGTCCAGGGGGGGTCGAGAAAAAAGGGGGGTCCCAAAACGTGTTTTTAACATTGAGTTTTCCATAGGGCGGTTGGCCTCACTTTTAGCCCGAACGGCTGAATGGATTTGCACGAAACTTGGCAAAATTGTAGGGACTGGTAGCCCGATGTGCCTTTTGTAGGTCTCAATATATGTGCTACAGTGGATTTTGAGAAATTAACGTTTAAAAAAAGATATATATCTGTAACAGCGGACCGGGCAGCGCTCCAGTTCGCGTACTTTTCGCGCAACGGAGCTTTGTGAAGCGAAGCTGATTGGTTCTCCGGCGTCTGTAAACATTCCAAACAGTCCGTAGCGGCCGCCATCTTGTCTCTCGGTAGGATCGAGAGACAAGAGGAGGCCAAAGCGAAGGGGCAAATGACCATAAGGGGGCATAGTAGATCCTCCCTGACCTCTTCGTTTGATGTACCATTTTGCCAAGTTTGGTGTAATTCCGTTCAGCCATTCAGGCTGTAGACGTATCTAAATGTCAATAATCGAACGGCTGAATGGATTTGCACGAAACTTGGCAAAATATTAGGGACTGGTAGCCCGATGTGCCTTTGCTAGGTCTCAATATATGTGCTCCAGTGGATTTTGAGAAATTAACGTTCAAAAAAAGATATATATCTGTAACAGCGCTCCGCTTCGCGTACTTTTCGCGTTACGGAGCTTTGCGAAGCGGATTGGTTCTCCGGCGTCTGTCAACATTACAAACAGTCCGTAGCGGCCGCCATCTTGTCTCTCGGTAGGATCGAGAGACAAGAGGAGGCCAAAGCGAAGGGGCAAATGACCATAAGGGGGCATAGTAGATACTTCCTGACCTCTTAGGTTTGATGTACCATTTTGCCAAGTTTGGTGTAATTCCGTTCAGCCATTCAGGCTGTAGACGTATGTAAATGTCCTATGGAAAATTGCATGGGGAAAACACATTTGAAAGTGTTGAAATTTAGAACCAATTAAAATGTTACTTTGGTTTTGTATTTGTGTGTGATGAAAGTTAATTGGTTATGTATATATCTCAAATGAGAGGAAACCACAGCCATTTTGTGATACTACTGTCTGAGGTACATTTGTGAGGAATTTTTGGTGGTGAATTTCTGGTGTTTGATTTACACAGTACTAACACTTCTCCTACTTTTAAAAAGGTGAGTTGTTAATTTGTAAGGGGAACTATGTTGTACACTTGAAGATAATTTGAAAAATGTTTTCTGTTATTTATTTGCAGTCCTTCTGTTATACTAAATACTTGATAAAGTTAGTTTTATATTATGTATTACTAAAAACGATAAATGAAAGTGATTATTTTTTTCTGCAATTTACAGCAAGCAATTTCAAAATAAAATGGCTCACAATGAAGAGACCGTGGCAATTTCTTTTGCATTGTCCACTACATTGATTGAAATTGAGAGCACCAATAATGAAATATTGTCACAAGGAGGAGATGACTTGTATGATTTCATTAGATTGATTGAAATTGACAGCACCAATAATGAAATATTGTCACAAGGAGGAGATGACTTGAATGATGCCACTACATTGATTGAAATTGAGAGCACCAATAATGAAATATTGTCACGAGGAGATGACTTGAATGATTCCACTACATTGATTGAAATTGACAGCACCAATAATGAAATATTGTCTCAAGGAGGAGATGACTTGAATGATTCCACTACATTGATTGAAATTGACAGCACCAATAATGAAATATTGTCACAAGGAGGAGATGACTTGAATGATTTTTTTGATCAATCTGTTGATGGCGAATTTATCGAATGTTTGGAGACCATAGAGTTACAAGAATCATCATTGCAGACTTTTAATGAGGAGATTCCAGATGAGATGATTGAAGAGGAAATTGCTGATGAGGACATGTTACTAGTTCTTTCAAATTTAGAAAATTCTGAGGAATAAATTTATATTTAGAAATCAAAAATTGTTTGAGACATTATTCATTTTTATTTTTAATTTATGAGGTTGTAGCGAAGTGATTGTAGTATAAAATGAGACTTATAGTATAGAGTGCAACATTTTTATGTTACATGGTAAGTTTACTCATATTTACTTCCCTTCTCCCACTATATTATCTCCAATGTGTATTTGACATCTCTTCTTCATCTCCGGCCTCCTTTCTCTCACTGTGTGTCTCTGATGCATCTTATCGCTGCTATTTTGTGTAATTACAGAAGAGAGTAAAATAAAATAGTTCGGAACGTGAAAAGGGGGCAAAGTAGAGTACCCCTCACCCCCTAGGCCTTCTCAGGCGGTCCCAAAAGGATCAGTTTCTGCTTTCCTGAGAGATTATGGTATGAGTTCCATATACCACAATAATTTGCATTACAACATGCAAGATATATATCTCCTATTACCAACTTTTGGAGATATTCGCGCTAAGCGCGAATATCTCCAAAAAGTAACACCTGCCCTGAGCAGTTCTTAGCCATGTTATCCAATGGGAGGTGGATAACATGGCTAAGAGCATTAGCTCGGTAATGCATGAATATCGCTGACTTTTTAGCGATATTCATGCATTGCGGCCGTTTTTTATCGCATTTGCGATAAACCTTGATAATAGCAAGGTTTATCTTCGATAATTTCTGACGATGCTTAGCGGTAAAAAATTCGTTGGTAAGCATCGTTAGCGATAAATATCGCTTAACTTTGGTAATATGCACCAACGTCTGTTAACGTTCGATTCGAAGGAAATGAGGAAGTGTTGAAAAACATTGTTTGCGCCATCTTGCCTTTTTTGAAATGCCACACTTTTGTCGTGCACGGCAGCCATTTTAGATGCCTTGACCAGACCCACTCTCTGCACGCTGTCGATTCGTAGCATGGCTCCCCACCCTCGCAAGCATCTTCCCCAGGCACTGGTCACCCCCGCTCTCTGTCTTATGCATGGGCAATAAACCTCCCCCCATCTGCGCTGCTCTTCCCTGAGAATCACACTCTGTGCCCGCCCGACACCTCCCTTTCGCCCTATTCACTACTGCACCCTCTGACACTCCTCTTCCTCTGTGTCCGATTGTCCAGGCTATCAGCTAGCCCTGCAGATGTAGTTTATGGCTCCAGCTGTAAAGAATCACCCCTCTTCAAAGGAGTTATAGTAGATCAAGGCCCACACCCGATGAGATCCGTCACACCACTCGTGTTCCTACTATCTGAAAACCATCCTGTATTGTGATTGGGGAGGGGACCGAGCCTGAAGCGGAAGATTCTAGGAATGACTCTTTGTACATCAAAGTTTTTACAATTATGTGTCACATTAAAAATATATAGCACTCCAACAAAGTAGTAGGAATATAAAACTTTAATAACATATAAATATATACAACAAAACAAAAACAGTAAAAACATTTAAACAACGAAGAGACCATGGCAATTTCTTTTGAATTCCTGATGAGGACATGTTACTAGTTCTTTCAAATTATGAAAATTCAGAAGATGTTGCCTGGGGGTGGGTCGTCAGTAGCAGTCTGTTGTGTGAATAGTTCCATGGCAGCAAAACGCGCTGAAATCTAGATGGCACGAAAGTGATGTCTAGTAAGTTGCCGCCCAGCAAATAACGGCGTGGGGCGCCGCGGGGGTGAGTGAGTCCAGTAGGCACCACAGCTATTCTTACCGGCTTTGCAGAATTACTGCTGGGGACAATGCCTGTGCTGTAGCAGGGTCACAGCAGAAACAAAAAGGATTCTGTTGAAGATGTTGTTGGTTTTCAATTTGAAAACAGTTCTGGTGTCAACTGCTATGGTAATGTAGTGGTTAATGTTTTGTTTTCTCTAGAAAATGTAAAAGAGGGGGAGGCAGTCCAAAGTTCCGTTAAAAGGGCAAAGTAAAGGATCGGTGGTTTGAACTATCACTTCAAAAGGGGAGGGGGTGCAACAATTTTTCCTACCGGGTCACACTGTGCTTTCACCGGAACTGAGGTCTGCAGGATTCTAGTAATTCAAAGTGAGGCTGGCGCCAGCATGGGAGCGCCGACGTCCCGCGGATACAGTTTCGTCACTCCACGGGCGATCATGGCAGTCATTCCCCATCGGGGGTCGGAGACTCCCGCGGCTCCTGTAGAATCTTCAAGGTCGTGGAGGACTACGGTGGTGGAGTCAACCAGTGACCGGGCCATTTCTTCATGCTGGGCCCGCTCTTGCCAGGTCGATCGCCATTTTGAGAGTTCGGCAGCTACCGGCGATCGCGGGGTCACATGAGCGGACGGGCTCCACCCTGCCGGGCGAGACGTTGCAGCATCGCCACAGTGGACGAACCCTTTTCGGGGCGCCTGGAGCGCTGAGGGTGCAGCTGGGAAGCCTTCACCTGAGGAGGCGGGAGAGACCTGTTCGCACCGTCTCTCCCTCCCAGTGCACCCCACGGCGCCCCGCTTGACATTTGTTATGGCCGGTGGCGATGAGGACGGGGGGGGGGGGTCGGATGCATGTGCAAGACATCCCCCCCAGTGTTGTCAAAGCCATTTTTGAAGAAAGAAGTGGTGCCTGGCGTGTTGTCGCTGCTATTACGAAGGAGAAAAGAAAAAATGTCCCGTCCGTCTTTGGGCCGGGCTTCCGGTGGATGTCGGCCGGACGCCCCTGGCTCTGGCCCCATGAACGGGTTCCTTGGTTTATCGGCTGCAGCCGGATCCCGTCGGCCTCGGCCCCCCGACCGTTGGTGGCCGGACCGGAAGAGCATGTGGCGGGACTACCTGAAACTCTCAAGGGCCACCGCGGCCGGACTGGGAGAGAGAGGGGAGGGTCGAGGAGACATTCCCCCCCCTGCAACTCTTCAGCGTTGTAAAGGCAATCCCCTGGCCGGGTCCCGCTGGCCTCGGCCTCTCCTCCGGCTACACCCTACGTTAGGATCTCCTGGCCGAGGCGTGGCAGCAGGACCCGCCTTATATGGGCTGCTCCCGGCTGGGCGTAGCCGCAACCCTGCCCCACCTTGGAAGTTTCCAGAGTGGGGGCGGATGTTGTACTGACTTGCATTTTCCCTAGTCTATCGATTTTTTTGGCGTGGCAGGCGGTGGGACAGCGAGGGGTGATTTGGTTTCTCTTACTGTTTTTCTGGTCTCTCACCACTGGCATATTTCTAACGTTTTCTTGTTTCTAGGACATTAATAGGTTTTATCATTACGTTATGTTATCGTTTCTTTGTTCGTTGTTTAATAAAAGTTCATGTTCATCAGTGGCCTACTGATTTTCGTTTTCCTATTCTTTTCTTTCCAGGTTGTTTCATGCTAAAGTTTCTGTTAACAGGATACAGTGATCACTTCGTTATTATTGCATATGTCCTTTTCACTAGGGGTGCTCTCTGGTCGGGCCAGATGACGTATCTCTAGTAAATGGTCCGGGTGAAACAGGTGCATCAATCAGTGGGGAGTAGATAGGCATGACAGATTACAACGGGGGAGAAAGGTCCGCATTACGTACCCTTTCACTATTTGCAAAGATTTTCCTACGTATATTTGCAAACAGGGAATACCTCCAAAAAGAACCAATTCCCAAACAGTCAATGTTTGGGGAAACAATCAATCAATGAGGAACGAAATAGGCACGACGTGTTA
Organism: Lissotriton helveticus; assembly: GCF_964261635.1. NCBI lineage: Eukaryota > Metazoa > Chordata > Amphibia > Caudata > Salamandridae > Lissotriton > Lissotriton helveticus. The sequence continues at coordinate 467,519,746 of NC_136065.1, forward strand.
AAGGTTTGCGTTACCTACCCTTCACTATCTGCAAAGGGAGAGAGAATATTCCTATTCTTCCTCGTTTGCAGGCAGAGAAGATTCTTAAGAGAACCAACTTCGAACAATTCAATGGTCGATTCAAACAATCAACAAGGGGTACTGTGAACACAAATGAACGCCGCTTATGTACATACACATTGGTATTATCAACAGGTTGTTCCTAATGTTTCTATTTTAGGGAGGTCAAAAAGAGATCCCATTAGTGGCCTACTGATTTTGCTCAATTCCTTTTGTTTTTTTACACGATTTTTCGCTATCTGCAAAGACTAAACAGAGTATTGCGACTCTGTGCTTGTTTGTAAATAGAGAATGAACCAAAGAGAACAATCAATCAAATGGAGAGAGAAGCAGGCACGACGGATTACAACGGGGGCAAAGGCCTGCGTTAACTACCCTTCACTATCTGCAAAGAGAGAGTACTCCTAATAGAAATGAGGGGTGGGGGGCAGCATTCAAAGCAGATCAGTGTGCATAAACACGAAAATGTTTTTACTTACCACGTACTTGACATTCGACAGCTTATGATATTTGCTATTAAAAAACCATTGAAATTCACTGAAAAAACCATAGGTTATAGACCATATATAGTTAGGAATTAGCATTTACAAAACCTTGAAAATTCACTGAAAAAACCATAGGTTATAGACCATATATAGTTAGGAATTAGCATTTAAAAAATCTTATTTTACTCACACAAAACCATTGAAATTCCATATATAGTTAGTTGCAGTAACTATATATCGCGCACCCGCAATCCACTGCTGATCATGTCACATATTACATCATTCATGACATGGTCAGTGACATCACTGATGACATCTCAAATGACATCACTGATGACATCACTGATGACGTCTCATTTGACATCATTCTTGTGCTAATACGATAAACCTCTTCAGACTCTAATATAACCTTAGATACACTCAGTGTATACAGACACTCACACACTGCCACTCATCCATGGAGTTACTCACACACCCAGTCAGTCATGCAAAGAAACAATCTCACCTCCATTTCTTCAACTATACAGTTATACACACCTTACTTATTGAAACATATACTAACACATATTTACTCTCTTATACAATCCCTGATACAAGTTCACAATGATCGATACAACCACTCACTCATTCAGTGGCTCTCATGCACAGTTATTTATATATGCCAACTCTCACATGTACTGTGTTTTACATATGTACTTACTATGACATGTAGCATTGAGATATCCATTCACTCATCAATACACTCATGCACACAGTCAACTGCCCATGTAGCTGTTTCCACATGCACTCTTGAACTCATACACCTAGTGAATAAACTGCTCACACATCTATGCACAGAGTCACACACCTTCCAGCCACCCCCACACAAACTCAATCTCCCATAGAAATACTTGGGCAACCAATTAATAACACATATAGCCTCTCGTATAGCTAATGATCAACACATGCAGCAGTTTACATCACAACAGACATAATGATGCACAAATTAAGACAGTTTAGTCACTAACCCATGCATTCAGTGAGACACATTTAATCACTCACTCATACAGTCAGTCACGCACCTACTAAATCCTTCATCCAGACACTTATACATCCACTCATTCTTCAATATGTAAGACATATTTTAACTTTACAGAAACATACAGTCACTGGATGTTGTCATCAGTGATGTCATCAGTGATGTCATTTGAGATGTCATCAGTGATGTCATCAGTGATGTCATCAGTGATGTCACTGACCATGTCATGAATGATGTAATATGTGACATGATCAGCAGTGGATTGCGGGTGCGCGATATATAGTTAGTGCAACTAACTATATATGGAATTTCAATGGTTTTGTGTGAGTAAAATAAGGTTTTTTAAATGCTAATTCCTAACTATATATGGTCTATAACCTATGGTTTTTTCAGTGAATTTTCAAGGTTTTGTAAATGCTAATTCCTAACTATATATGGTCTATAACCTATGGTTTTTTCTGTGAATATATATATATATATATATATATATATATTCACTGAAAAAACCATAGGTTATAGACCATATATAGTTAGGAATTAGCAAATGCTAATTCCTAACTATATATGGTCTATAACCTATGGTTTTTTCTGTGAATATATATATATATATATATATATATATATATATATATATATATTCACTGAAAAAACCATAGGTTATAGACCATATATAGTTAGGAATTAGCATTTAAAAAACCTTATTTTACTCACACAAAACAATTGAAATTCCATATATAGTTAGTTGCACTAACTATATATCGCGCACCCGCAATCCACTGCTGATCATGTCACATATTACATCATTCATGACATGGTCAGTGACATCACTGATGACATCACTGATGACATCACTGATGACAGCCTGTCGCTGTAGCATCAAGAGCAGCCGAAACTCAGCTGAATGGCAACTGAAACGGTAAAGGGGCGCCCCACTACAGCAGACGAGCCTCCACCTAGGAAGGCCCATTCACGCCGGCTCCCCCCCCCTTCGGGCACCCCACGCCGTTATTCGGAGCAGTATTGTAGGATGGCCACACCAGTGCGGCAACTTGCTAGACATCACCTCGGTGGTAACCGAATCTCAACGCCTTGTGGTGTCTCCTATTCAGAAAACATTGTTATGCTGCCTTCGACCTATTCGCCGCAAGTGCGCACACAACTCAACTGCATAGCTTGCTAGACACCACCTCGGTGCCATCCGGATCTTGGAATGTCAGCACCTTTTGGTGTCTTCTCTTCAGAAAATATTGTTGCGCTGCCTTTGGCCCCATTCGCACATCGGTCCGCTACTGACGCCATCTCACAGGCTAATGGGGCGCCCCACGCCGAGTTTCAGCATTGTAGAATAACCACACCAGTACAGCAACTTGCTAGACATCACCTCGGTGCCATCCGGATCTCGGCGCCCCACTGCAGATGAAGTGCCTCTCAACTATGAAACCACCACGGTGACATCCGGATCTTGGCGCGTTGTGCTGCCTTCGGCCTATTCGCACATCGGTCCGCTACTGACGCCATCTCACAGGCTAATGGGGCGACCCACGCCGAGTTTCAGCATTGTAGGATGACCACACCAGTACAGTAACTTGCTAGACATCACCTCGGTGCCATCCGGATCTCGGCGCCCCACTGCAGATGAAGTGCCTCTCAACTATGAAACCACCACGGTGACATCCGGATCTTGGCGCGTTGTGCTGCCTTCGGCCTATTCGCACATCGGTCCGCTACTGACGCCATCTCACAGGCTAATGGGGCGACCCACGCCGAGTTTCAGCATTGTAGGATGACCACACCAGTACAGCAACTTGCTAGACATCACCTCAGTGCCATCCGAATCTTGGCATCTCAACGCCTAGTGGTATCTTCCATACAAAAAATATTGTTACGCTGCCTTTGGCCCCATTCGCACATCAGTCCGCAACTTAGACATCACCTCGGTGCCATCCGGATCTTGGCATCTCAGCGCCTTGTGGTGTCAGTCAGAAAATATTGTTGCGCTGCCTTTGGCCCCATTCGCACATCGGTCCGTTACTGACGCCATCTCACAGGCCAACGGGGCGCCCCACGCCGACTTTCAGCATTGTAGGATGGCCACACCAGTGCTGCAACTTGCTGGACACCACCTCGGTGCCATCCGGATCTTGGCGCGTTGTATTGCCTTCGGCCTATTCGCACATCGGTCCGCTACTGACGCCGCCTCACGTGCCAACGTATTTTCTCCGCATTTTATACCCTATGCCGCATAACAGGTCATGTGACTTGTTTATAAAACTTTTCATTGGTTCATTTTACTTTTGGTTTCCTAATGATGGAAGGCTTGATCATATGACCTAAAAACAACACTTTTCATTGGATGAAAACTTTTTTTTTCCCCCAAACGATGAAAGCCCCACCTTGTTTCTGGATGTTTCAGACTAAACTGGCGTCAGCATGAGAGCACCACCATCTCGTAGCTCCGTCGTGGTCATTCCGCGAGCAATCATGGCAGCCGCTCCCCACCAGAAGCCTGCAGGAGTCGGGGCCCCCAAAACTTTTGATGAATTCTCAAGGCGGAGGGGACGCTTTCGAGAATGGGGTCCAAGACCTAGCAGACAAGCGTCCGATTTCCAAGGTGTCCCAGGACCATTTCAGTGGACCACGCCCAAAAAGGAAAGAGCCTGCCGCCATTTTGAGAGTCCTGTGGCAGCCGCCTATCGCTGCACCGCAAGAGTGGGCGCAACTCAGCTGAATGGCGGATTTTGACACAGTGGACCAAAAGCGGACGGAATGGCAACTGAAACGGTAAAGGGGCGCCCCACTAAAACAGATGAGACTCCACCTGGAGAGGCCCGTTCACGCCGCCTCCCCCGGGGCGCCCCACGCCGTTATTCGGAGCAGCATTGTAGGATACCAAAACCAGTGCGGCAACTTACTGGACATCACCTTGGTGCCATCGTTCTGCTGCCTTGGAACTATTCGCACAACAGTTTGCTACTGATGACCCACCCCCCGCGACGCCCCACGCCGTTATTTGCTGGGTGGCAACTTACTAGACATCACTTTCGTGTCATCTAGATTTCGGCGCGTTCTGCTGCCTTGGAACTATTCGCACAACAGTTTGCTACTGATGACCCACCCCCCGCGACGCCCCACGCCGGAAATCTGGACGTTGTGCTGCGTTGGGACTATTCGCACAGCCGACCGCTACTTCGTTGTTTTTCCCTAAAAATGTTTATATGTTATTACTATTTTTGTTTTCTTGTATATATTTATAAATTATTAAAGTTTTATAATCTTACTACTTTGTCGGAGTGCTATATATTTTTAATGTGACACATAATTGTAAAAACTTTGATGTACAAAGAGTCATCCCTGGAATCTTCCGCTTCACGCTCGGTCCCCTCCCCAATCACAATACAGGATGGTTTTCAGATAATAGCAACGCTTCTGCTGTGACGGATCTCATCGAGTGTGGGCCTTGATCTACTATAACTCCTTTGAAGAGGGGTGATTCTTTACAGCTGTGGCCATAAACTACATCTGCAGGGCTAGCTGATAGCCTAGGACCGGCCTGGACAATCGGACACAGAGGAAAAGGAGTGTCAGAGGGTGCGGTAGTGAATAGGGCGAAAGGGAGGTGTCGGGCGGGCACAGGGTGTGATTCTCAGGGAAGAGCAGCGCAGATGGGGGGAGGTTTATTACCCATGCATAAGACAGAGAGCGGGGGTGACCACTGCCTGGGTGAGATGCTTGCGAGGGTGGGGAGCCATGCTAAGGATCGACAGCGTGCACAGAGTGGGTCTGGTCAAGGCATCTAAAATGGCTGCCGTGCACGACAAAAGTGTGGCATTTGAAAAAAGACAAGATGGCGCACACAATGTTTTTCAACAATTCCTGATTTCCTTCGAATCGAACGTTAACAGACGTTGGGGCATATTACCAAAGTTAAGCGATATTTATCCCTAACGATGCATTGCAAAGATTTTTTTACCGTCAGAAATTATCGCAGATAAACCTTGCTATTATCAAGGTTTATCGCAAATACGATAAAAAACGACCGCAATGCATTAATATCGCTGAAAACTCAGCGATATTCATGCATTACCGAGCTAATGCTCTTAGCCATGTTATCCACCTCCCATTGGATAACATGGCTAAGAACTGCTCAGGGCAGCTGTTACTTTTTGGAGATATTCGCGCTTATCTCGAATATTTCCAAAAGTTGATAATAGGAGATAGCGATGTTAGCGACTGTTTCCAGTCGCTAACATCTTGGCATGCCCACTTTGCATGTCATTAGTGATAAATATCACTCACATGCAAAGTGGGACCCAAGATGGTCGCTATCTCCTACTAGCCGTCGCTAACTGGTGTTAGCAACAGCTAGGTAATACAGATATAATTTTATCTCCGCGAAGCGGAGCGCTGTTACAGATATATATCTTGTTTTTGAACGTTAATTTCTCAAAATGCACTGAAGCACATATATTGAGACATAGCAAAGGCACATCGGGCTACCAGTCCCTAGGAGATAGCGATGTTAGCGACTGTTTCCAGTCGCTAACATCTTGGCATGCCCACTTTGCATGTCATTAGTGATAAATATCACTCACATGCAAAGTGGGACCCAAGATGGTCGCTATCTCCTACTAGCCGTCGCTAACTGGTGTTAGCAACAGCTAGGTAATACAGATATAATTTTATCTCCGCGAAGCGGAGCGCTGTTACAGATATATATCTTGTTTTTGAACGTTAATTTCTCAAAATGCACTGAAGCACATATATTGAGACATAGCAAAGGCACATCGGGCTACCAGTCCCTAATATTTTACCAAGTTTCGTGCAAATCCATTCAGCCGTTTTATTATTATTATTATTTTTTTTTTGCCCCGCGGGGCCCTTTTAAAACCTCCACATCAAACCTAGGGGGTCAGCGAGGATCTACTATGCCCCCTTATGGTCATTTGCCCCTTCGCTTTGGCCTCCTCTTGTCTCTCGATCCTACCGAGAGACAAGATGGCGGCCACTACGTACTGTTTGGAATGTTTACAGACACCGGAGAGCCAATCAGCTTCGCTTCGCAAAGCTCCGTAACGCGAAAAGTACGCGAAGCGGTGCGCTGTTACAGATATATATCTTTTTTTGAACGTTAATTTCTCAAAATCCACTGAAGCACATATATTGAGACCTAGCAAAGGCACATCGGGCTACCAGTCCCTACAATTTTGCCAAGTTTCGTGCAAATCCATTCAGCCGTTCGATTATTATTATTATTTTTTTTTTTTGCCCCGCGGGGCCCTTTTAAAACCTCCACATCAAACCTAGGGGGTCAGCGAGGATCTACTATTCCCCCTTATGGTCATTTGCCCCTTCGCTTTGGCCTCCTCTTGTCTCTCGATCCTACCGAGAGACAAGATGGCGGCCGCTACGGACTGTTTGGAATGTTGACAGACGCCAGAGAACCAATCAGCTTCGCTTCACAAAGCTCCGTTGCGCGAAAAGTACGCGTCCTGGGCCGCTGCCCGGTCCGCTGTTACAGATATATATCTTTTTTTAAACGTTAATTTCTCAAAATCCACTGGAGCACATATATTGAGACCTACAAAAGGCACATCGGGCTACCAGTCCCTACAATTTTGCCAAGTTTCGTGCAAATCCATTCAGCCGTTCGGGCTAAAAGTGAGGCCAACCGCCCTATGGAAATTAACATGGGAAAAACGCGTTTTGGGACCCCCCTTTTTTCTCGGCCCCCCCTTGACGAACCCCCCCAAAATTTTCAGGGGCTGCTCAGAAACAAAATGTGCCATTTTCCTGAAAATTTCAGCCAATTCCGTCCACAAACGCCAAAGTTATTAGACATAGAATTTTCAAAAATCCCATAGAGAAAAAATCCTAACTATATATACCTACTGGCGACCGCCAGTAGGTAATATATATATATATATATATATATATATATATATATATATATATATATATATATATATATATATATATATATATATATATATATATATATATATATATATATATATATATATATATATATATATATATATATATATATATATATATATATATATATATATATATATATATATACACATATATATATATATATATATATATACACATATATATATAAACATATATATATATATAAACATATATATATATATAAACATATATATATATATAAACATATATATATATATAAACATATATATATATACACATATTAACCTATAAGCCACTCCTATGGCAGGCCTTGACAATACTGGAGGCAGAGTGCTTGGTTTTGTGTGAAAGGGTGCCCTAGCATGAGCTGAGCCCCTCTGCAGCTTTCGGAACCATCTCATTATAGCTGTTCTATGATAAAGCCATACCTTATACTCTAAAATGCATTATAATCCTCGCGGTTAATGCTAACTTTGGTTTGGCTTTATCAAAACATGTCGTGTAAGGTGTCAAACACATGTACATACTGGTAAACCTGGTTAAAGTTAAACAGAGCCTCAGCATCACAAAATGGATGCTGCTGCCACAGACACGAGCCTGCCCTCTTGCTGCTGGATGAAACTCTGGCAGGGGAGGCCTGGACAATAGGTTTCCTGTCCAGGGATGTGCTAGCACCTTCCCAGACAGGCTTTAGTGTATTGGGGTAGGGTAGTTTGCATTCAGTGAATACTTTCAGACACTGCCTGGGGCACACAAGGTGCTCCATGCATTTCCCAGTTCAAACCAGTTGCTGGGGCACTCAGCCCCAGCTCTGGCGCGAAACTGGACAAAGGGGAAGGGGTGTAACCATCCTCTCTCCAGGTCCTCCCATAGGTGGGATCCTAGAGTTAGTCCAACCCCTAAACTTGCTATTTGAATAGGATCCCAGTCCCTAGGACTTTAAATTACCCTGGACAAAACTCTGATACATATATCTTGGACCTTCGACATTCCATATCGACTGGAAGACGGAAGAAATCTCCCTTGTTGTCAAGGAGTGACCACCCTGTTCAAACAGGCACCAAGAGCATCTTTGCGGGTCTGCATTTTCGAGGCTCCCGCCGGATCCCGATGAATCTGCGACACAGGACACGGACTTCCAGACATCTCTGACGCTGACCTGAGCTCCCATCAAAGCTGAGACCTGTAGCGGACACGAGAGACGTGGGACCGGAACTCCTGGACATCCTGCAATTTTGCAACTGCACCTACTTCCCGAAGTTGGCATTGGGGTATTTGAAGCCCCTGCCCCGAGCACCTTTTGCACCGAAGCTCAGAGGCCTACGAGTGTCTCGTGGGCCCGCTTTGTGCATTTCCGCTCGAGGCTCCTTCGCGGTTCCTAGTCCGTTGGCTAGTTAGCCCCCCACGAAGGACAATCTTTGATTTCCTGAGCTTTCCTGGTTGCTCCAGACTTGCTCTCACTCCTCTCCAAAGGAGGAGTCCCTCAGACCTTGCTGGTCTGAACCGAAGCCAAACTCGACATCTTGTGTGGGTTGCTGTTGCCGAGGCTTGTTGGATCCAATCCGGAATCTGGCACTGCAGCACTCGACATCCTTTGTGGGACAGCTCGAATCCAGCTCCTGGTCCTTGTGGCTGAAGAGTCAAGCTTCACCTCTTTCACCTGAAATCACCCGACATCGGCTGGCATCTTCTCCTCTCCATCCTGGTCACTGGCTAGTGACCCAGACTCTGTCCCCTCTGCTTTCAGGTTCTTCACACTCCGATCCACCCTTGGATCCACCCGGACACTTTTCCTCTGGTTGCCTGCAGCATTTCTTGGCAGCTCTCCAGTGGAATCGATGACGAAACCAGACACCAAAAGACACCTATGCACCCGGCTTCCGTGGGTGAGGTAACTAGAGTACTCCGGTGCTCCCGTGGGTCTTGACTCTCAAAGTGTCTAAGTCTAAAAGAGTTCCATTGTAGTTCACCTCTAGGTGCCCTTAATCTTTAAAATTGTAACTTGTTCGTTCTCCATAGAAAGTCAATGGTGATCCGCGGCTGTGTTTAGACACTGCACGCGTCCCCGTGGGCCTCCTGTGTCACTACCTTGGGTGGTTCCTGGTAGCCCCAGCGGTTCTACAGGCCCTAGGCCTGCTTTCTAACCCTCACGTGGTTCTTATACGACTATTTTAGTATATGGTTTGTGAGGCCCCTAGGGCATAACGTATACTGTGCGACTTATCGTATGCTAATTAAGTTCCTTGTATTGTACTTTTACCTCTGACCTCATAAAGAGACCAGAGGAGTTGTCTTTAGATTAAATACATATATATTTGATATATACCTTGTGTGGTGTGCTTTCCTTTGATCATTCAAGAGATTATTACTGGTAAAACAACTTGCTTAACTCGCCTCCAAGTCTTATCCTGAAGGCTGCTCTCCACAGCTACCATTAGGATATTTTTCTATAAGCTTGACATTACAACCTACCATCAATAAGGGTCGTTTGGACTGGTGCAAGGTGCCCACTAGAATAGTGGACATCATATGCCAGCCCAACTTCTCACAAAGTAGTGCTCTGTTTGCTTTAAGTTGAGTGGCCCCCTCAAATGCAAAGTCCTGGGACGTGGGTAATCTTATTCTGCCACATATTTATTATGTAAGTTATCATATTTGAAAACGGTTGAGCTTCGGTCCTTGCCAAAACTAGCAACACAGTTAAAATTTGCCACCTTGGTACTAGTGCAATTTTAATGGAATGAGCATTCTGCTTTCTAGTGGGGGTTCTAGATGTAGGTTGGTCTTTTGTCTCGTCCTGTGCCTTGCAACTACTTATTTTAATATCCGTGTGAAAGCAGCAATATCAATACCAAAAGATAATGTTTTACAGTGGTGTCCTAAAGTTCAAATCGGTTGCCTAGTTTCCAGCAACAATAATAGTCTCTGCATTATTAAACAGTAGAATGTTTGTGCATGAGTAAGTTCCTGGAGCACAATTTTAAATCTTCATAATTCATGCCCTGTTGATTTACACATATATTTTTAGCAAGTTTTGTTCTTTTTATGATTTTCAACGGTTAATATTGTCACTCCTGGAAATGTGCGCATACATTTCTGCGAGTTAAAATGTCGTGCAGAAGTGCATTTTCACAAAAATGTTTGGGGGGGGGGGGTCTGGTAAGGAAATGCCTCCATGTTGTGTGACTTGACTGATACTGGTTGTTTTTTTGACTCTGACACACTGGGGCCTGCTAACCAGACCTCCGTGCCAGTGCCCTGACCCTAAAAGTGTATGTCGAATTGGCTGTAAGCAATTAGAAATGGCTAACATAACTCGAATCCCCCAGTATATGGTACCCTGGCACCCAGTGCCTTAAGTTACAGGGGTACCTCAGGGGCACAGCATTGGTTGTGCCACCCTGAAGGTGCCCCACATAAAACGAATGCCCCACTCCGTCACTGCAGACTGTTATAGCAGTCAATCTCTACTAGCCTGACTCTGCCAATGAAAGCAATGGCAAAAGCACCAACTCCCCTGTATGTCTGTGTAAGTCACCCCTGGCAGGCTTACCGTGTCCTAAGGTTGGGTGCAATATATGACACAGGCGGGAAATGTATTTCACATGTCCTGACAGTAAACATGCAAAATTAAAATTTTGACTGTGTAAAGACTTGGTCGTCCAATTGACAAATACTCAAATACACACTGATCATACAGCTGTGATAACTCCTGAACAGTGCGATCAAAGTGGGCACTTCCAGATATAAAATAACTTGTTACATTATGCCCGTCTTGTATCTCAAGTTGACGTTAATGTAACTTGTTGCAGTGTGCAGCTTGTACAAAGCTGCCACTTTGTTGCCCTTAAAACTCCTATGCTTTTTTGAGAAACACTTTTCCACAAGACAGCTTTCTGCCCTCCTGGAGAGACGTTCCAATGACTCACAGGAAGGTGAACAATAAGGCATTGCAGCCAGGGAAGTGCCTCCTCCCTCCTGAAAGAAGCCATTTGGATGTTAGCCCCTAAAGGCGGGCTTCAAAGGAGAAACTGCCTTTGAAGGGCAGACATGCAACATCAGGGGGAGGGCTACCCATTGTTTAGGCTGGCAGGCTGGTACAGGAAGCAGAAAGGGGAAACCAGTTGCCAAAACCGTTTCCCCAGGGGCCTGTAGCCCTGAGTTAGCCACACCCCAGGAGTGGGCTACGGAGGTCTGAACATCGAGAGAGGGGTCTAGCCCGCTTGGGAGTGGGCAGAATGGTGCATCCTGGGATAACCAGATGTCACCAAGCGGAAGAGAACCTGGTAGTTCATTAGCTTCCAACCTAAACCTGGCCTGAGGGCGTTTTCCCAAGCATAAAGGGGCCACCCTTGATACCCAGACTTCAAATCTCAACTGTACTGGAAGAAGGACCAAAGAAGGACTGCCCTGCTGCATCAAGGGACCAGCAAAGAGAGACTGTATTTGCTGCATATGGTGACTAGCAAAGAGAGGTACTGTGCCTGTTGTGTCCTGTTCAAGGAGAAGTTGTCTTGAAAGCCCGTTCAAGTTAAGAGACTTCCAAGGGTCAGCCAACTGACCTCCTGATTTCACACAGTGACATAACCGCTGAAGAAACCTGCTGGGGCAAGTGGGTAGCCTAAAGTCTTCAAACTGTTACCACCACCATCATGTATCACCAAGACCCGATGCACAGAGTTATACTTGAGTTTGCTGAGCCCCGGAGTGCTGTTGTAGGGCTGCTGGGACCCTCAGAAGGCGAGTTATCATCCCAGGAAAGATTGGCCTGTGACCGCAACACCTGACAACTGGTAGTGCAGGGGCGACTGGACTTCAACCATACTGGAGAGCACCTCATGGAACATCGACCCTGCAACCGGGACCACAGCACCTTCTTCGTGGACTGAGGACTGCCAGCAGGAAGACACCTGTAGTAAAGTAGCGGTTGCACTTGTGTCAGGATTACAAGGAGCCACAGCTGCGATCACCAAACATTCCGTCAGTGCTCCTCGCGGGGAGCTCGCCTTAGAACATTGGCCGCTGTGACATTCTAATCACTGTCACAGCGGCGCAGCCCAAGGGCACATTGTGGAAGGGGTAGGTGATACATTAAAGGATCCCCCCGGGGCGGAGGAAACCACAACACCCTTTAACAGAATCGCATCCACATCATCCTTGGAGCATCTTCAGCATCCTTCATCCCTTGCATCAGGACCACTCCATAGGAATCCATTGCAACATGGATAAAGTGCCTGAAACTGCTTGAGGACTGCTTCTTCTGTGAATGTAACTGTTTTAAAGGACCTTGCTGCTCCCCCTGACTAGCGTCCTGCTACAGTTGGTCTCCTAAGTACTTGTACCGGACCGCATTGACACTTACCCAGGTATCCTTGATAACATTTCTAAGTGTTAATTTAATTGAATGTGCTAAAGCTTGTTTGCGGTTGAGCAAAAATGCTTCGATTCATGAATTCTTGTAAAATCCATATCTCAGGAATCCTCCAGTGGATTTTTTTCATTCTAGTGTCTACATTCTTTTTAAAACACAGTATATTTTCATAAATTTATATCAGATTTCTTGATTGTAGTTTTGGCCTCTTTTTCAAATGTTTTTTTGCTGTTTAGATGCTTTACGCTCACTCCTCTGTGGAATCCTAGCTTTTCAGTGCCACAGCTACCAAAGGTTGAACTGAGTGTTTGACAGACGAAACCTACTGGACCTAAAAGGATTGGTAAGTGTATTACACTGTGAGGTTGCCCAACCTCACCTTATAATACATCCCATTTCCTCACATGCCTCCATGGGGAAATATTTTCTCTCTGTGGAAGAACTGCTTACCCTTAACCAATATTATTTTGAAAGTGTTCTCTCCCCATTGCTACTCAGCAAACTCATTTATTCCTGCTCCTAACCGCAGTAAATCTACAGCTGTTTTCGGAGTAGTAAATAACAGTAAATACCCGTAAACATGCAAGTGTGTGAGCGTTCGCCATCTTTGGTGTCCTGACACTTGTGAGTAGATTTGAAAAAGTGTAAAACCCTATTCCGTAAATCAAGAGTGTGAGTGTGCTTCCATAAATTGGAGGTTTTTGCACACACAAATGAAACCAGGATCCATGCATTGTTTTGTTACTCTCAGACCTTTTTAAAGAAAACCTGCTCTTTGGACGCATTGAAAAAAAGAAAATATTAAACATTCAGTCGTAATAAAGTACATTTGAATGAAAACACCACTGCAGAAATGGATATTAAAACACTGGAAACCATCACACGAGTGATTCTAAAAGATGCACTGTTCCATCATGCACATTAAGATTAGTTTGGGAGTTTGTTTGGCAGTCGATTAAAAAAAAAAAAAAGTTTTTTTAACAGAAAACCAAATTTTGATATCGAGGGGTATGGATCTTTCGGGAATAATATCAAGCTTGTGCAGACATCTCATTGGCTGTCAACACTTCAACCAGTAAGTGTTGGAAGCCATCTTGGGACTCTGCTTCAGCTGAGTCCCCTCCCCCCCAAAGAAATGCAACAAAAAAAAGAAAAAGTGGCAGGGTACCAATACCCTAACCCCCAGCCTTGGCCATGTGGTCCCACAGGAACACCAACAGGGCACAAAACCATTTTATGTTTTTTAATTCATGGCAGAATATACGTGAATAGAAAAAATAAAAACAAGTGCTTGCTCTCCTGCGCTTGTTATTAGCATAGCTCACAGGTGGACCACGTCCTGGGGGCATGCAAAGTTAAATAAGATGGAGGGGGCGCACTGGTCCCCCTCCGAGATTTGTGTATGCTCCGGGGACCACCACCTCCTTGGCACTAATAGATTGGCCCCCACCTGCCTGGGGCTACAAAAAAAATAATAATATAAGGGTGCCGCATGCTCTCCCCCTCCCCCATGGACCACCACTTCCCCAGGGCTAAAATAAACATTAAAAAGGGGATCCCCTGGCCCCGGGGGCCGCCACCTCCCCAGGACCTATTACGTTTTATAAAGAGGGAGGGGGGCTGCGTGCCCCCCCACCCATGCCAAATATGGCCTGAGGATCACCACCTCCCTTGGGCCAGCCCGTGCAGAACAAAGGAGGGGGGCCGCATTGCACCCCTCCTGGAGCCATATAAGGCCCTGGAGACACCCCAGGTCTCATGGCCTCCCTCCCCCAAAGATTTGCGGCTGGGCCACGGGGAAGGGGTCCCCAGGGTCAAAATCAGCCCAGGATGGGGGGAGGGGGCTACCCTTTTAATTAGTAGCATGCATGGGTCTTCCTGCCTTTCCAGCTTAACAAAAGACCCGAGCACTTTTCCAGCTGGTTTTGGTGCCCGTTATTGATGCAGAGGAATACGAGGACATCTAAATAAAGTAAAGTACTTATTTAGTCAAGAGGAAGTAGCCCTGTCTGGTGTAGTCTCGTCGTCTTCTCTTGACTAGGATTCATTTCATCACAGATTTGTGGTTGAAGATGCTTGAGGAACAATCCCATTATCAAAATTACGTTCACACGAGCTCACTGGAACATTACCCCATAGTCCTTTACACAGGTGTAGTGTGAAATATTCATGAAACAATTACCGAACGAGGTGGCACTTACTAATTTAGCAGATGAAAGTACTCCCGTTGGGTAGAAGTTTTTTTGGCAAAACTGGGAAAGTGAGGTTCCAGTCTGGCCCAGGTGCGCATTTCACAGAAATTAAACCTCAACGGGAAGCACCTACAAATGCCCCAGTTGACACTCCACTTCAGTAAAGCACATACGTTCATAACTTTTTAAGCTTGACAAAGCAAATCAAATGTGTTTCCTCTTGTATTCCACGTTTAAAAACAATCTGAAATCCTTAATAGAGGGGAGTGCATCATTGACCTGATGGAGCTCAGTCTGATCTGTAGTGACTGTGATAAGTTGTTTCTTTCTTATCATCTCCTGGTGAGGGCAGAATTCAGTGTTCTCTCTTTTCGAATACCCGAAGTATGCAAATGCCCGAAATCCATAGCACCACTCACACACCCACACAGGTACTGACACAGTTGAACCACATTCAAAAGCAGGGAATGACAGGCGTGGCGTTTCAGTGGATCTCCTCCTTCCTGAATGATCAGACACAAAAGGTTCAGCTGGATGGCTGTTTGTCCAGTAAAGGAGCATTGTCCTGTGGAGTGGAGTCCCCCAGGGTTACGTGTTGTCCCCACTGCTTTTCAATATCTACCTCCAGACACTGATGGCGGCACTAGCTCAAATGGACTGTCAAGTGTTTGATTAAGTGGATGACACTCAATTGATCGTTCGGATCGACAATCCTTTGCAATCATAGTGTAGTGCACAGAGCATCCTTAGGGTCACAGTGAACTGGATGACTGCTAACTCGCTTAAAGTAAACTCAGATAAGACTGAGGTTCTAGCTATCACCACGGCTAGTACACCCTGGTCAAACCTATTTTGGCCACAAGAGTTAGGCGCCACACCTACACCAGTGCCTGTCTTGAAGAGCCTAGGCATTAAGTTGGACAGCAAGCTCGCACTCACAAAACAGGTGACGACAGTGGTAGGAAATTGCATTGGCCTTCTTAGGCAACTTAAATTGGCATCCCTTCTATCCTTTTCAGCTATGCAAACTGTGGTGACAGCACTGATTGTGTCGCGACTGGACTACAGTAATGCTCTATATATTGGGCTCCAGGACAAGTTGCTAGGGAGGCTTCAAGTAGTAATGAGCGACGCCGCAAGATACATTTTTGCACTCCCAAGCCAATCACATGCTACACCATAGCTGCAACAACGGCATTGGCTTCCGATTAAGGAGAGGACTAGGTTTAAGGGCCTGTGTACTTCACATAAGGCCCTGTATGGGACGGCACCAGAATTTATCAAGGACCGTCTAAAGAGATATGTGCCGGGACGATGCCTCCGGTCGTCTGAGGCAAGTCTGTTGTCCTTTCGACGGTTGGAAAGTCACCATGTCCGAATGAGCCTTTTCAGTATTGATTCCCCAGTTGTGGAACGAGCTGCCGGAGAATGTGTGAGGGGAAGTCACTCTCCTTCCATTCAGGAAAAAAACTGAAAACTCTTCTGTTTATGCAGGCTTTTGGACAAGATAAGCTCTGACCAAGTGGTACTGTGCAGGTAACAATTGGTGTTTGTAATTTTCTCACAAGAATTAAGAGACCATTGGTGATTGTGTCCCATATAACCTCATTGCTGCTAGAGAGTTTCCCCTGCTGTGCTGGACAGCAATAAAAACGGGTGTGGTCATGACGAGCTCAGCTCGTCATAAGCACACAAGCACTGTGCTGCATGACGAGCTGAGCTCGTCATGAGCATGGAAGGGGGTTAAATAACACTTAACATAACACACCCACTAACAGACACATGGCACCACTCACAACCCCACTAACAGACCCATTGCATCAATCACAGACCCACACAGGCACTCACAGGCCCACTCACAAACCCAAACAGGCACTCATACACCCCCTCTTAGACCCACATACCCACTCACACACCCACTTACAGATCCACAGTACCACTCACAGAGCCAGACAGGATCTTACACACCCACTCTCAGATCCACACAGGCACTCTCACACCCACTCACAAACCCAGGAAGGCACTCACACACCCACTCTCAAAGTTTACAAGTTACAGTTAAAAATAACATTTTAAAAAGTTGAAATTCAATGAAAAAAGCAAAGGTTCAGGGACGATATAGTTGGGCTCAGATTTCACTGGTTGAAAACCGGTGAAATTCAGCAGTTAGTTACCTAAACTAACTATTACTTCCGCCTCCACATTGCACTGCTTATGACTCATGCACATCCCCATAGAACATCGCATACACCCACTCAACCACTTTTATACCCATTCACAGACCCCTACAAGCACTTGCACACCCACCCATTCACTCATGCAGCACCTCACATAGCAATACAGCTATTCATGTACCCACTAACTCACCCACAAAGCCACTCACACATGGAGTAATTTACGCATACAGCTACTCACCCATACAGTTACGCAAACACACACTCACGTACATATATATATATATATATAAAACACATGTGCTCCCTCACCTATACAGTCATTACCACAAGCACACACTCACCTATACAGACACTCCCAATCACCCCATCACTCACCTATACAGCCTCTCACATACCCACCCACCCACTTACCCATATACCACTGACACACTCACTCACCAATACAGCCACTCATTCATCCATACAATCACTCACACACCCATAGAGCCTCTCCGACATCTACTCCCATATGGATACACACAGTCACTCAGATAATTTGTTACAAATAGTATCAATCATTAGTAGTACACAAAGTTTTCTAATTTAACATTTGTAGTATATTAGCCTAACTAGAACGTCCCTGTAACCT
Organism: Lissotriton helveticus; assembly: GCF_964261635.1. NCBI lineage: Eukaryota > Metazoa > Chordata > Amphibia > Caudata > Salamandridae > Lissotriton > Lissotriton helveticus. The sequence continues at coordinate 467,537,614 of NC_136065.1, forward strand.
TTGGATTTTTTTCAGTGAATTTCTTAGTTTTTAAAAACATTTAATTAGATGCCCATAGCAATGCACATTAGTTTGAACGTAGGGTCTGGTCTTCCATTGTGCTGCCCCACCCAAGCTTGCTGCTTCTGCCTCCTCCTCCTTCTTGCCATCCATTATCCAAGTCCATTACCCATCTCCCTCATTACAGCCGTATGTGGCTGTTGTTCTGCTACTGCCTTTCCCGCTTGCACTAAGCAGTTAGCTTGCTGCCCCATCAACCTCCTCCCTACCCTGTGTTATCCGAGTCCATGCACCAGACCCCTCCCCCCTGCCCTGCATGGTCTGATGTGCTGCCACTACCCTCCATTTAGCTTGATGACCCTGCTCACTCCTCCTGCCCCCCATTGGCCAATTCTATGCCCCATCATTGCCCTCCTGCTTAGCCTCTGTGCTTATCTTGCTGCCCCTACTTTCCTTCCCCCTGCCCCTCGATGTCTATGTTCATGCTGCTGCACCCTCCTTTTTGCCCACCATATTCCATTGACCTGTCCCCCTCCCATCTACTCTGAATGTTCTGGTGCGCTGCCACTGCCCTTCCACTTGCCTAGCATGGTCAGATGGCTGCCGCCTGTCCTTGCCACAGCTACGTAATCTGACCAGTCGCAGTCTTAACAACAGCGGCACGTCTTCCACCAATAGGCAGGCATGGCATACACTGGTGGAACATTTAGAGGAAACAGCAAAGTAAAGGGTAGAAGTAGCTCCGGTAAACGAGCTGCCACCTCTAAACAGTGATTCGCTTTAGCTTCCCTATGATCATGCAACGCCTGTCTAGTGGGGAATGCAAGATTTCCTCTGGGAGGAAATCACATCACACCAGTTGTTTGTTTGCAATGGTTCACCGTGGCCACTGCCAATAACTTCTCACTATCCCTCCGAACAAGCCACCCACAGACATGTCCTCAGCTGAGACCATCTCCTGCACCTCAAGGAAGTGGTACATGCGCTCCACAAAACAGAGGCAATATCAGGGGAAACTAATCTCTTTTCTTCCTTATTCACAAAAAGAACGGCTCCCTAGGGTCCAGCCCAGACCTCTCAAGAAATGCATCTTGTCAGAACACTTCCATATGACACATCTGCAGGAGATCATCCCTATGCTCTGACAAGGTGGACTACATGACTGTGCTTGTTGGGATTGAAAGGTCCCCAGCCTAGTGATGCGTATGCACCTCTGCAATGAGTACCCCTGCTGCATGGATATCTGGATTCCTGGTACTGATTTTTGGTCATGAGCGAAGATGGAGCATACATGTGTGCCGTGACCTAAGCTTGTCTCATGGTGATTTGGTCTCATTAGAATGGGACATTTGCACTAAGTGCTACCCTCAGAGTGGTAGATGGCCACTGCCCTTACCTGGAGTTGAGTGAAACGAGCCCGATGGTGGCAGCATACCTATTATGTCTTTCATAGGAACCAGTAGTGTGAACAGGCCTTTTTTACCTGTGTCACTGGAGTGGTGCCTCGGGGCCCACTCGTGTAAAGTTTAGTGGCTGTGTACCTAACTCACCCTTGGCCTGCATGGCTTCTGTGGTGTCGGACAGCTCATGATTCTTGCGTCTGAATGCCAGGATGTGTGTGCGCTTGTGGGTGGTACAAAATACAGAGACTTGTGGGTTCCATTTTGGATGTCCGGGGCATGGAGGGGCTAGTGGAGGTGGGGACTGCCATCCCCAGGGAGGATTGCTGACCTTCCTAAGCGCTGAGTTGGGAACGCCATCACTGGAGGAAGAGGTACGGAGCATCCTCTGTGTACATCACAGGTTTCTTTGATTCCAGGAAGAGTTACTGGTCAGTGGGAGCCTGGCTCAATGTCCGAGAGATGGTGAGACTGATAAGGTTGGCACTGTTGACTAGGGGATCTTGACTGAGGAGAAGGCTTAGGCCTTTGAACCTTTGAGGTATATTTCGGTGGAGACTGACAGCCAGGTATGTATCCTGGTTACTCTTTTGGCCTCAGTGGTACGTCAAATTAAGACCTCTCCTCATGTGACAAAAAACAAGGCAAAAGAGAGAGCACTTCAAATGAGCTGACACCCACAACCCAGATTTCAAAGGCTCAGATACTAAAGCACATATTTGTCTGGATTTAGATTATAACGGTGGGAGCCTGAGTCCCATATGTTGTTCAGCAGCACTATTCAAAAAGAGATACAAGGTCGCCAATGCGTTGAGCTGCAGCACCCAGGACTGGAGACCAAGGTCTAACAGTCTCCCAGCTGTGTGAGGAGCTATCACTCAGGATGCCAAGAACACTTGCCCTGTGGCTGCAGCCTGGATTGTCCTTCGCTACCTGAGAGGCAAGTGCTGAAGGGGTAGTACTCGGGCCCAATTACTCTACAGTAAGTGGGGCTCCAGGACACCTGGAGTCCAAGCCCACAGCGTCTGCGATTGTGCCTAGTAACCCCTGTTTGCTGTGTGGCCCTCTGAAAGGTTTTCTGTCACTGCTCAATCTCCAAGATGCCTATTTGCACATACCCATCCACCTGGCCACCACCGATATCATTACCAGTTAAGAGTACTACCTTTTTTTTGATTATTAACTTTATAAGAGTACTTCCTTTAAGGGTCACCAATTCTCAATGAGGGTTCATGAAATGCCTCACAGTGGTGGATGTTCGTTTGTGAAGATGTGGGGGAGCACTTCCTTCTTCCCCTATCTCAACGATTGGCTGATAAAAAGAAGCAACAGACAAAATGCCTAGAAAATGCTTAAAATGCTTAAACCGCGAATTTCCCTTTTCCACAGCTTGGGATTTACCAAAAATGCTACAATATCCCATCTCCGACCTCAAGAGATCCATCCCTTTCTGGGTTTTGTTTTAAATGCAGTTCTAGGGCAAGTTTACCCAAACCACTAAAAAGTGTTAACATTCCAGCAGATGCTGCCTCTTTTTCAGCCCAGTTGCCACCTCACAGTCAGAACTGTGATGCACGTTCACGTAACAATGGTCTTGTGCCTTTCCATCGTACTTCGCACCAGACTCCCATTGCAAGAGTACTTCATGAGTATGGTCACGAGTAAAGGGTCATAGTGAAAATCTACTGTTGTTGATGGCCAACACTGATCACTCTCTGAAATGATGGAACAGGAACACACAAAGCTGGCCTTTCTTAGACTCTATTCTGGAGGTGACCATTACCTCTAGTGCTTCCCATTAAGGCTGAGGGGGAGTGGGGTGAATCTCAACACCATGCCTGTGTAGGAAGTGCGGCCCTCCTCAACACCAATTACTTAGAACTACTGGCTATATGCTTATCCCTCAAAACCTTCTCTGAGGGAGTTTGGGGGACGTTTGACAATGATGGCCTTGTAGCACATGCAGAAACAGGGCAGCATGCACTCTCCCAAGCTTTCTGCACTAGTGCAGATGATTTGGCACATGACGATTCACCACAATATCCAATTCTTAGTGGAGAATCCTCTGGGGGTGGACGACAGCTTTGTAGACCTACTAAGCAGGATGCGTCAGCAAATTGACGTGTGGGATCTTCACCCGCAAGTACTTACACAAGTATTCAGAGCATAAGTGCACCCCACATATAGACATGTTTGCCTCCTACGAAAAAATTTAATTTCCAACCTCACTTCCTTGTACCTGCATCCAAAGTCCATGGGCAGTGCACTATGGATGAGCTGGTCAGGGGTCTTTGCTTATGCTTTTCCTTCTCTCCCCCCGTCTTCCCATACGTTGTGAGGAAAATGAGGCAAGTATCTTTCATCATCTTTCTGGTGGCCCCCACCTAGGTCAGACTGCCCGGATACTCCATGCTTTTGGAAATGTCAAAGTGGCTTCATGCTTTCTCCTCAACCAGAAAATTGTCTTCTTTCCACAACCAGAGTTGAAAGCAGAAAGAGCTTTATGCACACTAAATGTCAAAGGAGCTCTTATTTACTACCAAGGACCAAGCTTTTCCGTAAGTCTTATCAGCTCTTTGTAGCAGTCACAAAACAGTACAAAGAGTCATGCCATCTGTAAAGTAGAGTAAGAAGCTGGCTCTTTATGTGATATATCAAAATGATATATATCATGTAAATAGTCCAGGGGGTTCCCTTGTGAGTGGACAGGGGGCTTGCTATGGAAATTCCAAGGTGCTCTGTTAGGGCGTAGTGTGGTCGAGCAGCCTTCGGCTTAACATACAGGAGTGCAAGACAACAGAAAATACACACAAAGGTCAATAAATAAGACACACGACTCGAGGAGGTCCACACCAATTTATAAAAATAGCAAATGTCTTTATATATGTTTAGGCATCAGAAGAAATCGTTTTTGAATCCTTTTTTCCCCCAAAGCCTTATTTATTTATTTATTTATTTATTTATGTATTCAGCACGACTTGAAAGCAACAAATTACATTTTGATGAGAGCATGAAACAAATCTAGGACATCGTTCACTCACTTTCATCTAACCAGTGTACATTTTCTCTTTCTACAATGCCATTCCGTCTCCCTCTCTCGCTTCGAGTCATGACCCTTTTAACAAAGCAACCCTGGACAAAAAGAAAACAAAACGCCCCAACGTTGTTATAAACACAACCCCCCCCCTTCCCTGATGGTGGTGAATCATCTTTCTAAATGACATTGAGTAGTCTGACTTACATCACAACAGAGGTCCGTGCCCTATTTTAGTCTTGCAGGGCCAAGAGGGACTAGACGTGTATCTGGAAGTGTTCGGACAAGGGTGAAAAACCATCCTAAAGCTGGAAAAGGTGTAGTGCTCTTATGGAAGGTGGGCATACCGCTGATGGGAGGCTACTCCAGAGAAAGGAAACCAGAGGGCCCCACCGATACTCAAAATTTATATAATCATCTCTAAAAAAATCGGCTAATCTTTGCATCGTGAGTATTCTCCAGAGCCGTGAGTGCTATAGTGACAACGCTGGAGCCTCTCTCTTTTTCCAAGCTGCTGCTATTGTTATTTTTGCCGCCCCTAGACACGCCCATAAAGTTGCTCTATCTGCTTTTGTCTGATGCTCTAACCCCGGATTTCTGATGCCTTGAAGAACTTCCTCGATAGAGGTCAGTATGTTGTAACCTAGCATTTACTTAATATGAGTGAGAATCTTCTCCGAGAAAGGGCGAATAGTCGGGCAGTCCCACCATATATGGTGAAAGTCCCCAAGCAAGCCACATCCGCCCCAGCAGAGGTCGGAAGAGCAAGGAAAGATGTTTTTAAGTTTAGTGGGGTAGATGTACCAATCGTAAAGGGTCTTGTAATGGGCCTCTGTTAGACTCACTGAGAGATTGCTCTTGGTTATATCCGACCACAGATGCTTCTACTCCTCTTCTTAGATGTCTCTCCCAATTATTTGTTCCCAGAAAGACATTTAGCGGGCCCGTGGGGCAAGTACTGCTGACAGCAGTAGACCGTAGAGAAAGGAGATCACTCTCTTCATGGTGCCTGCCTTCTGAACCCATCGTTCTATCGGGGTGCATTCTCTGGTGGCGACTTCCCTCACCGGGGGTTGGGAAACCCAGTGTTTGAGTTGGCGATAGTGAAAATGCATACTGCTTGGGACCTGGAATTCTCTTTGACAACTTTCGAATGCAAGCACATCGAAGTTGTGGAACATGTCTGAAACAATCAGGCATCCCCCCTCCTGCCATGTGTCGAATGGGCCTTTTCGCAAAGCTGGTGGGAAGTCTGGGTTGAAGTGGATGGGTGTATACAGTGAAGGAAAGGATGTCAACCCCCCCCCCCCCTTGGTTCGTCATCTCAGACCTTGAGCGTGGTGCGTGTCGGGGTGCTAATGTATGCATTGGCCGGACTCTCTTTTTTCGATCTCCAGGGGACATCCCTAATAGTCTTGCCCATTATCACCCTGTCCATGTGTAACCAATGCTTATCGGATTCTCTCATGGACCACTCCACCAACACCCTCAATTGGGCCGCCTACAAATATGAGAAATCTGGTAGCGCCACTCCCCCCTCCTTCTTTGGGTGTCTTAAAACATGGAACGGTAAACATGCTTTTCCCCCTTGACATATGAATTTGGTGATTAGAGAATGTAATGTGGGTAGCAGATCACAGTCTAAGTCGACTGCGAGTGCCTGGAACAGATAGAGTAGTTTTGGGAGCAACGTCATTTTAACATGTTTATCGGTCCTAACCAAGAGATGTATAGTGGCTTCCAGCGTTTGAGGTCCTGTTGCATTTGCGTCAGCATTGGGAGATAGTTGGCCTTGTAGAGGTCTTCTACCCTCTGAGTGAGTTGGATCCCTAAGTACTGAATGGAGCGTTTGGCCCATTGAAAGGTGGGCTGGCCCTGAAGATGAAGGGGTTCCCCCTCTGGAACCGTAAGGTTCAATATGAAGGATTTTGACGTATTTACTTTGAAGCCCGCTACTGCTTCAAATTGATCTAATTCGTCTGCAATGCTTGTAGTGAGGGGCCCGGGTCTGTAAGCGTCAATAAAATATCATCAGCAAAGAGCGAGGCCTTGTGTTTCATACCCCCGAATTGTATGCCTCTGATCTCTGGGTTTGCTCTGAACTGAACTGCCAGGGGCTCAATGGGAAGATCGAACAGCAGAGGGGACAGCGGGCACCCCTGCTCAGAGTGAATGGGGGTGACTGCGACCCATTGACCTGTACTCTTGAATGTAGATGCCTATAGTTAGCCCAGACCATGTTAATGAAGCTTTGCCCGAATCCAAATTTTTGCATGGTCAGAAATAGGAAAGACCAATCCACCCTGTCAAGGCCTTCTCAGCGTCTAGGCCCACCAATAGTGCCGGAATTTAGAATTTGGCGACTTTTTCAATCAAATGAATAGTCCTTTGTATGTTATTGTGTGTTTTCAACCTTTTATGAAGCCCGATTGATCAGGGTGGATTAGTAAGGGCATTAAAGTATCTAGCCTCGATGCTAATATGGCAGAGAAGAGTTTGGAATCGAAGTTTAACAGTTCAATGGGTCGATAAGACGCACAGTTTTGTGGATTCTTCCCTGGTTTGGGAATCACAGTGACCACAGCCTCAACTATAGAATTTGAGATTGTTGAGTCTTCCCCTATTGCATTAAATAACAGGGTGAGCTGTGGTGTAAGTTCCGACGCAAAGATTTTAGAAAATTGAGCCTTAAGCCCGTCGGGCCCTGGTGATTTGTGTAGTCTGAGTTTAGAAATTGCTTTCCTCACTTCTTCCTCAGTGATGGGTCCATTTAACCGATCATTCTCTGCTGGCGGAAACTGGGAGAGCTCTAGTGAATCTGAGCATTGCTTTTTCAGGATAACTTGTGACTGTGTACCTGTGTTGGGATCCCTATAAAACCCAGCGAAAATGCGTACTTTGACATCGTCTTTATGGGCTATAGTGTCGTCCCTATCCTGTATGCCCCCTATGTATTCACGTTCCCTTGCTAGATGGGTCCCTACTTTGCCTCCCTGCGCATAGGATATTTGCCAGAGACTCAACAGCGTGTATTTCACACTGTTTGTGTAAATTGCTTTTATTTTCCCCTTCAATGCTGTGAGTTGTCGCTTCAGTTTTTGTGATGGTGTTTTCTTATGGTCCCTTTCTACTTTCTCCAATTCCTCCTCCAGTGCTAATTGTTGCTTAGCCCTCCGCTTGTTTAGAATGGAGTTCAGTTCTATACATTTACCCCTGAGGACTGCCTTGAGTGAGTCCCAGTTATTCTGGACTGAGGTGGCCTGAGGGTGATTGAGCTCAAATAATTCTGAGATGTATTTCCTCAGCTTATCTCTCATAAGTCTGTCCCTGGGCACTGTAACTGGGAAGTAACCATCTATGAGTGTTTGCCCCGCTGTGCCCCCAAGACAGACTGATAAGTTACCAAGCTGTGATCTGAGATCGTAATTGGTAGTATATTTGCAGCTTCTAAAGAACCGAGAAGGGATTGGCTTATAAAAATATTATCTAGCCTAGAATATGTTGTGTGAACATGCGAAAAGAAGGTTTAATCTTTGGTGGTTGGATAGAGAGTTCGCCTCGCGTCCTGTAAGCCCAAAGCTTGTATTTTCTGATTGGTTACCTTTAAAAAGATGCTTGTGGCCGCCCTCTGAGGGTGTGTGCTATCCATCTCAGCTTGCCATGTCAAATTAAAGTCGCCCATGAGTATTGTTGGACCCTCCGCAAACTCGCCTTTCTGGTCTAGGAGTGAAGCCAAGAACACAGTTTGCCCTGTATTTGGAGATGTATACGGAGATAAACATGCAAAGTCTGCCTCTCAGTCTCCCCTTTACCATGATTATTCTGCTAGCTTTTATGGCGGAGTCGCATCTCCTGCTTTTTTTAGATGCGTTTCCTGCAACGTGACCACTTCGAACTGGTGGTCCGTAAGCTATTTCCAGACTTTTTGCCTTTTAAGGGGCAAATAAATTCATGCCTTTTATGTTCCATGAGGTTATTGAGACCACTTTATAAACCTACGAGCACTGTCCCTCCCATGTCCTCCCCTGCAGATCACCAAACCTCCATTGTCCGCCCCTGGTTGTTGTTTACATTCACCTCTTCCAACAGTGAAGAGCGATCCTGCATACCCCACTTGTAGAGATTGTCCAACTGTCCCTTGATCCCACCACCAGGTAACCCCCCATGTAGAAAAAGAAAACTAAACTCTCCACAAACCCTTCGCTGGGCAGCCAACAGGCTTCCAACCAGTTCAGTATTGGTAGAGAATGGTATGGTAAAGGCAAACACGGGCAGCACCCAGAGCCCCAACCGCCGGTTGATTTAAGCATAAAGTTCCATTTGTAAAGGAATCCTTGGTATTAAGGTCCAGTACAATCAGTCAGTCATGACGAAGGTGCACAAGTCCTATTTGGCAACGTTACGCCTGCTTCCATCTCTCTTTTCTTCATAACTCCATCCCCTAGAACAGGGCCCGGATTTTCTCCTAACCGTTGAGTGACAGTTCTAGGTCCTCATTTGACACTGGGTTTTCTTTTTGTGATGGTGCGGCATTGTTGTCTTGGCCTTGTCGTTGCATCTGAGCCTTTCTAAGTGCCTTGGCTGTTTTTATCTTCGTGGACAGGGAGGCCCAAAATGTGCATGCCATCTTCTAGACCCGAGACATGTTGAGGTTTGTTGTTGAATTCAAAGGAGACGCAAAATGGGAATGTCCATCTGTAGCATATATTGTCCTCTCTGAGTTTGGTTGTGATCGTTCTTAGTTGTTGCCTACGTCTCAGAGTGGAGGGCGCCAGGTCCTAAAACAGCAGTCATTTGTACCCCTGGAACGAGGTCTCCTCTTTTTTCCTTGCGGCTTGCAGTATTGTTTCTTTTGTTTTAAATGAATGTAGCTTGACGAGGACATCCCTTGTGCGACGACGGTCGCCCGACTGCTGATTTCCAGCGCGGTGTTTCCTGTCTATTTCTTCAACTGACGTGGACTTACGATTTCTGCAAAGAGCCCCTCCACAAAGGCCTCAAAGTCTGGCCCCTCCGTGCCCTCCTCCAGGTCTCTTACACAAATGTTCTCCCTCCGAGACCTGTTTTCTAGGGCTTCTGCCTTCAGGATGGCCTGTTGAAGCTGCATCTGGAACGCTTGTTGTTTTTCCTGTATCCTGCTGGTGCGAATGTACAGGCCTTGCGTGTGTTCCTCAGTTTCAAGGAAACTGGCCCCCACAGCATCCATATCTTGCTGAAGGGTTGACATGCATTCGGAGAGGTCCGACTTCAGCTGTTCCGCAGATCTGGTTTGATTTCTGCGTGCAATTCAGACTTGAAATCTCTGAGGGAGGCCAGCAGATCCTCTCTGGTGAGTGACATTGTGCTTTTCTTTCCACTTACGTCTTGTTCTTACCTCTTTTCTGTTACTGCAAAATATGTGGAGACCTTATTTGTCGCTTTTTTTGGTGGCATATGGGCAGCTCAGAGAGCTCTCCTCGCTAGAGCGGGTTACTCCCCTTCAGTATACGGCTTCTGTGTAGGGAGGAAATCGGTAATACTGACCTACACTTGTGTGGAAGCCAGAGCGATAGGATCCTGCATTAACTGCAGTCTGCGTCGGCCATCTTAATGTCAGGCGTGTGAGGTGACACTGCGATCACATATCCAAAGACAGCGCTTTTTCTAGTGAATGTAGGGAGTCAGGGCGCTAATTCCTCCAGCATGTTTCTGGGCTTCTAACCAGAAGACCAAGGGCCCGCTTCTTCCGAACATTAATTTGCAGGCACCATCTTAGTGTCAGGCAAATGATGTGGCTCTATAGTTACTTCGCCTCAGTCATTGCTTTTCTTGTTGAGGGTAGAGAATCAGCGCGGTTCCACTAGTCCCCTGGTCAAGCTACAGTGTCTCTTTCCAGCAGCTCACTGCACCCACTACTACCAATCAGCCACTTTGCTGGCTCCATTTTAGGGTCAGGCAGGGCTTCTCAGCCTCATTGAGGTCTCCGGTATTCTTTACCCCAGTATCTGATAGTCCACCGAGAGTGGGGGAGATGGGGGGGGGGGGGGACACACACCCTCCCGGGGCACCCCCTCACCCTGTACCGCCAGTCTTGTAGGCCCCACTCCAGAGCCAGGAGTCCCCGCAGCAGATCAAGCGCGGCACCGCCGGGGAGGAAACCCCCGCCAGGCTCACCTCCTTCGCTGGCTCATGCCCACCAGGAGTTTGCCGGTGCTCCACTTGCCCTCTGGACTTCGTGACGGTTTCCTGAGTTCACTCTTTCAGCAAGCCTCAGGCGGACGCTGCCTCCATTGCCATCTTGGATTCGCGGGGGACTCCAGGCTGGATTCCAGACGGCTGAAAATCTTATATTCGCGCTGGAGTCCTCGCGTCCACGGACCCTCCGCCACCTCTCCCGGCCGCTCTGGACCAAATCCGGTACTTTTTGGAACTCTAACCCTGTGATTGCGCTCCCCGCTCGGTGCAGGTCTCTGGAGCTGGAGTGGATTAAGTTGACCCAGCCATCTTGCCTGGCCATGCCCCCAATACGAATTCTTTTAAGTTCAAAAAGTGAACACTTAGTTAATTTTTTGGAGGCTGCAGTGTTATCCTATGGGAGGAAAAGTCAATGCAACATTCAGGTATAGTACAGTGACTTACGGAACCCTTCTCCTGGAGTTAAGGTGAGTGGTGGGCAAGGTCCAAGGCAGCACCAGCAGAACACCACCACTAGGGTGGACGGGCACATAGGTGCAAAACGGCTTTGGGTGCCCAATGTTATTTTTTTGAGAACTATTGCGGTGAAAAGATGCTGCAGGCTTTGACTGGGTGGGTCATTCTGGCTGATGCAGCAGGAGGGTTTAGGCCTCACGATGCTCGTCGGTGTAGGGACACCTTTGGTCCACTTATCACCGGCCGAGGGGGGACGGGTGCAGAGGTGTCTTTGGGCGTCTGATTTTTTTACCAGGAGTAGCCGCTGTAAAGGGGCCTGCGTGCAGAGGCAGCAGGCAACGTCGGAGGGTCCATGAGGGGTGAAGCCACGATGGACTCTGTTCCGGAGTCCTTTCTTTGGAGTTTCTTCAGGTATGAGTTCCACAGGAGTTTTTAGTTCTTTATTGAAGGCAGGCAGTCCTCCCAGGTTTTGGAGGCACAACAGCTGTCTTTGTTATAGTTTTGGGGTAAGGTCAGTTGATCTCCTCAGTCTTCTGCTTTTGCGGCGCTTCGGTGTTTTCCTTCGTAGGTCATCAGAATCTCTGCTTCTGGTGCCAGGGGCGTTAGGGGAGTGTAGGGTAGTAGCTAATGGGCAACAGACTCTTGGGTTCACTACGCCCCGTAGGAAGTGGGCATAACCCTGTACCAGAATTCCTAAGTATGCCATCACAAAGATGGCTACTTCTGAAAAATTGTCGAATTCAGTTCAGATCCCCTTGAAGGGGGGGGGTGTAATAGCCTGGTGGTGGCACGCCTACCTGACTAGCTAATTTTCCTCTTTGAATCTTGCTGGCCTATGCAGGCTAATCAGCAGATCATGCTGTGGGAAGGGGTTGCGCACCATCTTCCTGGACAGACTTTTGTTCTGGGTCTCCTGAGAGCAAAAGGCTCTCACCCTAGGAAGTCAGAACAGAGTATTTGGTGCCAGGCTGGCAGAAACGAGTCAGGGAGCACACCAGAGGTTGATAGGTTTTCGGGAGGCACCTCTAAGATGCCCTCTGAGTGCATGTATTGGTAAATCCATCACTGGAATCAGTGTGGGTTTATCAATACTAGATGTTTGACACTAAACATCCCTATCTTCAGTGAAGCCATCATGTAGCTGGGGAACTAGTCTTCACCAGTGTTCAGCATATGTTTTAAAATGGCTTCCCTGTTCACTTGTACTGGCAGTAATAGGACTGACCAGCACAGGGTCATATATGCTCATGCCGGTATGCACTCACATGTAATATTCAGCAACCTGCCTTTGGGCTGTCAGGCCTGCTGTAGAGGTGACTTACAAATATTACATGGCACATGGGATGGGTGACGGGTTTTCACTTTCGTCTGCACCAAGACACGCAGCCTGCAATAGCAGTCTTGTATGTGCTTCATGAGGGGTCCCTTATGGTGGCACAATTCGTGGTACTGCTTTTAGGGACCCTCTTCAGTACCCGAGTCCCTAAGCACCAGTGGTGCCATCTACAAGGAAGTTACAGATGCTGCTAAAGGTTTTGCCAATTGGGTTACACAGTTGTGCCATTTTGGGAAAGAGCTCTAGCACTGGGGACCTGGTTAGCAGGAACCCAGTGCACTTCCAGTTGAAATCACGTCAGTTACCAGGCAGAAAGTGGGGGTGACCATGTCAAAAAGGTCTACTTTCCTACAACCTCCCCAGGACATACTCCACCTGTAAGAAATGGGCATGCATGGCATTCTTTAGAAACATTCTGCTAGCTGACATAAGCAAAGCAGCCTTTAACTGCTGTCAACACTACACACTTTTACTAAGCACTGTTGTGTGGACATTTTAGTCTGCCAGCAGGATGTGGTTAGCCAAACCGTTGCAAGGACTTTGTTTCAGACATGTGCATCATCTACTTACTAGCCACCACTTGTGCAGGGCACTGATTTACTGTCTTCACGGAGCATGTGTATCTACAGACACACCTGCTGCGTACAGAAAATGTTACTTACCCTGTACGCATCTTTTCGTATTGTGTAGTGCTGTAGATTCACATGCGCCCAAACTCCTTCCCTGAATAGTGTGATAATTGCAGATAATACTTCATAACTTATTTGATACTGCACAATATGCATGATGCCACACAATAAGCTCTTTCTGGACTCTATATTTATTCTCGGCCACTGAACAAAAAACAATCTAACATATAGGCTGTGCCAACGCGCATTTTGCGCCAAGTGAGGCGTAACAGCACATCTTGTAACTTGAAAGCTTCTTCAAAGAAAAATAATTTGCAGACCCTTGAGTCCAGCACTAGATGGCAGACGAATACAGAACATGTGAATATATAGAACTACACGCTTCTAACAGATGATTGCATGGTACGTAATATTTTTCTGCTTAAACAAGAATACATAATTAAGGAATCATTTTTATTTAGAACTTGTTCATATACTGTTTTCAAGCAACAACTGTAGTGTTTGACTGATTAAATTGTTTATGTATGTCTTGCTGGTGCAGGTTTCCAATACTTCTCAGCACTGCACCCTTCATTCACATCCAGGGAGTGCTCTCATTGTGTTTGCTTTTTGATGAGGTAGCTCTCCTGTCCTTATACATAGAAACATGTTTCTTTCTTTTCCTTTAGGCCCCCGAGTTGTTTGAGAATAAGTCCTACACTGTCACTGTTGATTACTGGAGCTTGGGCACCATGGTGTTTGAATGCATCGCTGGCTTCCGGCCTTTTCTACACAACCTACAGCCTGTCGCGTGGTAAGAGGTTTGAGAACAAGCCACTACTTACATGCATAAGATTACCAGTCCATCTTCAGTGCTTTTGAAAATGAATGTTTTATTCTGACGGTTACTTTTAACTGCAGATTCTTCACCATGTGAATTTTCCCCAAGTACCAGATTGGATCTGGATACTGTAAAGCAGTTCTTCTGTGTATGGTAGGTGGCGTCATACAGCTCTGCTACGTTGTTCTTCCTCTCTGGAAGTGACAAGTGGAGCTGCACAAAAGCGCTGTCCATCCATGTGTACTGACATGAGTATATTTCTTTCCGTGTCTCCAGACTCTGATCCAAAGCTTATCCTTTGTCTTTTGACCAAGACATTTTCCAGTTATCCAGTGAGCATAGAACAATGCACCCCTTTCCTAAAACAGATAACACCAGCGTATAGGGACTGTCACAAACAGATGTCTGTGACAGAACCTGACGAAGTCTGTTTGTGGTGCCTGGTGTCGAACCATGATTCAAAGACGATTGTGCCCCCATGAACCTAAGGGGCATATGGGACAGTGAGACCAAACTACATCCACCAAACATTAAAAAAAACTCCACGCTGCCGCCAGTCACAGTTGGAAGGAAGGTCTCGTTTCCACAGTCATTCCAGTGGATCATCCTCAAAATAGGAGTCTTGTGGTAAGTTCAAGTGAAACTAGAAGTAGTTAAAATGGGTATCAGCCCCTTCCTGACACTCTCTGACTCCAGGGAGGGCGCAAGAGCGTCAGTTTGCCTCCCAGACTCGCTCCGAATCTCAAAGGAAGCCTGAGTCCGAGCTTGACCCCAGCGAACACTGAATTCCCTAGTCCTTTTGCAATGTTGTAGCAAGTAGAGGCCATGCAGCATATATCTGCCACTTTTCTGGCTCTTTGTGGTGTGCTTTCGGGCCCCAAGCATCCACAGTGGCCTCAAGTTGAACTCCAGATGACAGGTCTGCGTCATCCTCTGTCTGTGCCCATTGGACAGCATAAGGTTCGTCATTAGCTCCGGTGCCAACTTTGGTTCTGGCACTATCGCCTTCATAGGTTCTTTTTGTACCGATGCTGGAAGTGGATGTAGTGTCTATAGTGCAACCGTTCAGGTTCCAATACTTTGCCTTTACTACATGGTAGGGCCCCGACTTTACATAATCTTTTTGACACAGACTCAGAAAATGTTAACTATGGTGATTGGAATGACTATGTCCTCCAGTATGACAAAGAAAACTGGTGTTAAGATTTTCAGGATGCCAGTGCGCTGGACACTTTCCCAGATACAGGCCTTGCATCCTCCCTGGTCCTGCCACAGAGCAAAGTGCCTCTTTCGCTGCTGTGTTGTGTAGGGCATCAGAGGTTCTAGATATACAAATACCCACTTCGAAGGTAAAGACAAATTTCTTAACTGAAGTATTTCAGTGTGGTTAGGCTTCTACAGCACAACAATTATTATTATGGATACTCCTTTGGGCACTTGGCCAAAACCTTGTTCCGGTTGCGTGTTGCCAGCACCCTCCCTAGGTGACCAAGCTTTTCTCACTCAGCACCTGATACCAGAGACTCTTATGATGCAGGTGTCTGCCAGCAAAATGAATCCCATTGGTTTCCCTACTCCTCTGCCTGATTGAGAATCGAAAGTCATTGAGACATTTCAGAAGCTCATTTTTTTCATCCACCAGCTTGGTCCTCAGATCTGTGAATGTCATCTGCATACTATGCTGCTATTGTCATGCCATTTGGTATTCTGTAGCACAAGGTTTTATCAGTAAGGTTGAGTGGAACGCTAGCTAACTTCTCCCTCCTCTATTGATATTTTTAGACGGCACAAGGTTAATCGGCTGTTACGGCTGATCTCCGAGCACCCCTTACCCAGGTTTTTATGGACAGTCGTGAGCAGCAGAATTCGTCATTTGCTCTCAATTGCACAAGCCTGGCTTCTTAGGGTCAGCAATAGGCACTAGTCTGGCCCTTTGGCGCCACACCTGAATGAGGTCTAGCGTATTTTCCAGGGATGTTCAGGCATCCTTAATGGACATGCCTTTGACGGCTTCCACCCTTTTAAGCAAAAAAGCAGACCACATTAAAACATTTCAAGAAAAGCGGAGCCACAGCACATTCCTTGGACCTTTCTGCTCCTACAAGCCCATTCCACCAGCAATTTCACCCTTTTTTATGGCTACAATAGAGGTTTTCCATTTCGCCAACGCCAGGCTCTGGCAGCCTAACAGGCCTTTCAGCCCTTTTGTGTCCATAACAGTGGTTCTCAGAGACAATGTTCAGGACAGCAGGGACAACATGCACCTGTCCATCCAGCAGCTGCAGAACCACTTTAGAATGAGTGTCCTTGCTGGCACCCAGTTACACTGCTGCAATATTTTCTCCAAGGGGTGGCAAGTCGTCACTTAAGGGGGTCCTCCAAATTTTCCATTGGCGATGCACCCTTCCATTTCTTTCCACT
The DNA here is from genome assembly GCF_964261635.1 of Lissotriton helveticus. Lineage (NCBI taxonomy): Eukaryota > Metazoa > Chordata > Amphibia > Caudata > Salamandridae > Lissotriton > Lissotriton helveticus. The sequence continues at coordinate 467,553,884 of NC_136065.1, forward strand.
TCGGTGAACCATCCACCACCATCAGGCAGCTAACTAAGGACCGCCTGTCATTTTTGCAGTGCAAAGTGGCCTTAGATGTAGGAGCAGTGTGTTTCACCTGCTACATTCTTGTGCTGATGAAAGACCTGAGACCGTTGTCCTAATTTAGGACTTTGCCCACTGAAAGCCTTTCTGCGAAAGGACAAATTCAGGATGCTCACACTTGCTCCAGTTATGTCTGCCCTACACCCCAGAAACTGATTGGTGGCATTGAAATTGCAAGACGCTTATTTTACATTCCCATTCTGCATGCCCAAAGTGCTTGATCATAGTTGCTCAGGAGTATTTACTGTTTGCAGTGCTCCCTTTTTAGCTCCCCAGTACCCTCCCAAGTGTCCACGAAAGTGATGATGGTGGGCACAACACACGTTCAGATTTTGGGAATTGGGGTGGGGGGGATACCTTTCTCCCACTACCTCAACTACTGGTGGCTGAAGGCAGGCTAGTCCAAGATACTTGTTAACCCCCTCCAGATTATGGCAAACCTTCTAAAATAATTGTGGTTCTGTATCAACATGCCAAAGCCACACCTTACTCATTTGCATAAACTCCCTTTCACCAGAGCTATTCTGGAAATTTAGGGTTTTGTGCCTTCCTCAGAACGAAGAGTCCAGGACATTCGAGCTAAGATCCTAATGTTTTAGCCTCCATCCTGGATCTTGGTGCAGATGACAATGGCTCTTGTGGTTACTGGCCTCCTGCATCCTGTTGGCCAAACATAACAGATGGCAAATGTGGGCTCTGCAGTGGGACTTTAATTCCCAGTGGGTACAATGTTGAGGAAATCTGTCGGATTGTGTGCATATTGTGAATGGATTGCAAAAGATATGTGGTGGTGGCTACCGGACTCTGATTCGGTTTTTTCTCTCCTAGCTGAGCAGAGACTTGCTTTGGGCACTGTTAAGGGCTATGCATTGGATCCTCCATCATTTTTGTGGTTACTTAATACACCTTTACTATTTAAATTGCCTGTTGTAATGAGATTTCTGAAAGGTCTGCAACATTTGTTTCCACCAATACCCTTTGTGATGCCTCACTAGAACTTGAACTTTGACCTCACTTTTTTGATGTGTATCCCTTTTGAGCCACTGCACAGTTATCATATGAGACTTCTGACTTTGAAGACGATATTTCTCATTGCAAATAACAGCGGATGGATATGAAAGTGAGCTGCAGTCTCTTTCTGTGAACCCAGTTGTGTGCAGCTTTCTTCCCAGATATGTTAATGTTGAGGATCCTTTCCGGAATTCTTTGATCCACCCCGTTTCCTCTAAGAAGGAAGAGAGACTTCACTGATTACTAAGGAACGTGGAGTGAATGATCAGGTCTTTGTAGGGTTCTCTGGAGAGAAGAAGAGCAAAGCACTGCAAAAACAGACCCTCTGTTCTCTGCATAAAGATATACTAAGCACTGGTGAAGAAGAAGCCTCCTGAAGAATTGCAGGCTGTCTTCCAGGGCCATAGCTGCTACCTCTGTAATTGCATGCAGATTGGCTGTGTTGGACATTATTCCGACGCTACGTGGGTATTAGTACACACATTTATGAAGCACTTCTGCTTCTACCATCAGGTCTGTTGAGAGGTGCATTTTGCCCTCTCTCGGTCCTGCAGCACTTTGTTTTTTGTATAAGCCCATTCACAGACCCACTGCCTTGGGAGGTATTGCGGTTGTATCTGTTCTTATGTGGAGGAATCTGTGGTTAATAGTATCCATCAGAAGAACAAGTTGCTTACCTTCGGTATCAATTTGTTTTTTGTGAGTAGTCAATAGTCCATCTAACTGCAGATTTTTCACCAACTTCCCCCACCCCTCCTCCCACCTCTCCATTTTGTGAACTGGACTCTTATCTAAATGGTCCCAGTTTTAAAGATCTTCATACTGGTCATGCCACTCTGTTAAGCGACTGTGCATCTGAGATGTCCTAGAAAGCAACTGAAGTCAGCATCCACGGGTGCTGACTTATATGCAGCTCCACTCGTCTCTCCCATAGCAGAACAATTTCTGCTCAGTCACACTATGCCACCACCTAGCACACCGTTGAACTGCTTTAAAATTTCTCATCCAGTCTGACAGACACTTGGGGAATATTCTTAATGTGAGAAGTCTGCGGTTAGAGCATCCACCAGAAAGAACACAACTGGGGGTATGTTACTTGTTCATATCTGCCATTGTTAAGAAATATTGCTTTTATATTATGAGTTGGCTATAGTTAATGCAGTTATGTCACACAATATAATCAAGTTCTCTATGAAAATGCTGCCATAATGCTGCTTTACTAACAAAAAACAACCCAGGATGAAGACTAAATGGAAATTAGGAATGGAGAAGGAGAATAGTTCAAGCATGATGATCTTCTCTCTAAAGGTAGCAGCCTCTAATTCTTTCTCATCCTCTCAAGAGGCAGATTTCCACAAATATAGCAAAAATATTTACGGCAAGTAGAAATTAAATTTTTCCTAATCCCCTTGGCAAAATGTCTCGGTCAGAATTAGAACCCTTGAAGAAGACCTCACAAAACTACATGCAAGTAGAATAAAACTAATGGGGATTTACATGTCCCCAGCATAGAGTAGTAGACTACCTAAAGACCTCATCCTGCTTGCGACTTGGGCTACCTCTTTTACATAGTTGTGTAAGTTGTTTATTAGGTACCTTTCATGTAATGCATTCAGAATGAATTTTGTATAAAAAAACGGTTTCCAAATATAATAATTTTTAATCTTGTATCCATCTCTGTGTATGAAGAGGAAGTTGGTGCATAGTCCTAACAGTTCTCTATGTAAGTTTGTAGCTGCCTTCTAATTTATATAGACCATATGAGACAGACTTGCATTGCCAGACGGCTATGCAAGGAGCTTTTCAATATTTTGTCACTTTAACTTGTCTGTTAGCTGGTTCCTTTCCATTTCATATTGACTGATTTCAGACCGTTCAATTCACAGCACCGCACTGGCTGTTAGTGCTATGTCCCCAGTCAGTTTATAAAGTAATATGCTAAGTATATTAACCTGCCTGCTGTCAGTGAGCCCCATATACAGAAACATTAAAGAACAGCATATGACTCTTCATACTGGTCTAGTCTGTCACAATCCTGGTTCCAAATTGCTCAGTGCTTATTTGCTGCTTTTTTCCTGTACTTCTCCTTGCGAGAGGGAGGGGAGGGAGAGAGAGAGGGAGTGATTTTGTTACCTGTGCAGCGAACTACAACTGAGTGCATACTTGAAGTCACCTTTCCTTCTGGATCTAAGCTATTGATATTTTTTGAGCAGGCATGAGAAAATAAAGAAAAAGGACTCCAAACACATTTATGCCTGTGAAGAGATGGCAGGCGATGTCCGGTTCAGCTCGCACTTACCACAACCTAACAATCTTTCTAGGTAAGTGGGAAGATGATGGTCTAGCCAAAGGGGTCAACAAAAGGACTAGGACCTACATGTTCTGTCTGCATAGCAGGTCCTGATGGGTGTTTCACCAAGATATTTATTGAAAAGTCTGTTAATCTGTGTGGTATCTGTGCTACCTCACTCCATAGGCTTAGTTATTACTTGTGCATAATAAATTGTAGGACAAATACTTTTTTTGGGGCCTATATAGTGAGAGTAGTAACCGGTTGTCATACCCCTTTCAGGTGGCCAGGGGGAAGCAGAAGTTACTGGGCCACAACCTTGGTCTAAACTTACCAGTCAGTCTCTCAGGCTTAAGCTTATTCAGTCTATCGCCAAGTTCATAGTAGTAGTGCAAGACTGCATTCGTCCTTCCATTGGTAACTGGATCTCTCTGTCAACAGTAACTTCCAGTAGCTATATGGGAGTCTTCTCAGGAACCGTACAGCAGCCGGTTGCACAGCACATCGGCTCGAGGGTCATAACGGGGGAGAATACTTCTGACACGGGTCATCTTTCTGACCTCAGGATGCAGATTGTGGCTCACTCCAAAACACCACTTAGTGCTTGATGCTTCTTCTTGAGCAGGACTGACACACCTGCAGACAATTGTTGATTCTTCATGAGGCATCTTCATGGCACCTCTTGGGTCACTTAATCTTCCGGACTGACTACGACCCAAAGACACACATGGCAGTGCCACTTCAACACAGTCCACTTGGGGGCCAAATGAGCCACCAAAAGGCACTTATCCTGGCATCAGTCAGGCCTACCAGACTAGCATACCATTCCAGGTGCATTGCAGCTTTGACAAGGATAAATGATAAAGGTTGCTCTGCCAATTCCTGCAGCACCGTGATTTCATTCTGCGCATTTGATTCGCGAATCTGTTTAACAGACCCTACGCCACGGTTAGTTACAGCAGTCCCTTCCACGATCCACTCTTCCTGCATGATTGGGCCTTCCTTCTCATAGCTGGAATATCTTGGCATCCAGGACAGTCCAGTAAATCCTCCTTCACATCGGACTCCAGGTGATAGTCCCTCTCCTCTAGGCAGTTGTTTATCAGTACCAGTATTACAATGATCAGAGCAGGCTGCACCCATCTATTTATGATCCCTAATCACATGGTTCAAGAGGAGAAACCAGAATCTGAGCCCCTTCAAGGGCTCCTTTCCCTAACCGGTACTGCAGGCCTCACCCTGTACCCTTGCCATCTACCTAATGGCAGCTGCAGTCAGTCATTTTGTAGATCAGAGTATCAGGAAAGGCTCTAACCCGTCTAAGTAAATCCTGTCTTCTCTTTCTTCACCATAACATCTGGTCCTCTCACCCCTCTCCCTTGCACCGCTCCCCCTCCCCCAACAGATGCCAGCAATAAGCATCTGTGGTACGGGGAAACAGACCTTTCCTACATCTTGTACTCTGGTCCTGTCTATGGGATTCGAACTTGGAACCTGCAGGCCTGTATCAATCATGCATGGCACACTATCAGTCCTAGCACACGACGATGTACAGCGAATTGAATGTCCGCGTTCAGGATTCCAGGATCATCGTAAGCAACAGAGCTTTACATGAATGGGCCTGTCATTGCATATGTTTGTTTCAACTTTAAAAGCCGGACACTATAATTCACCAATCATGGTATGTTGACACCACAGAGCTTCACGAATAGAACCTGCGACAAGAATTGTAGTCTCTTGGCAATAAGAGGGTATGGTTTGTGCGCTGCTCCCTGTTCAGGTCTAGGTCCAGAACCTGTTATTGTCAGAGGACTGAGCTTAGGTCAAGATACACACAGGATTGTATGGAATGTCCAAAATTCTACAATACAGTGTCAAAGTTATGCAGTTTGGTTACCAGGTACAACTGCAGTAAACATTCTCATCCTGGCACCTGTAAAATCAAATCTGTGCAGAATTGTTTGTGTATCATGCACTGGTAAGCATGGGGCGTGTCTCACATAATAGAGTTCCTAATGTAAGCCGTCAGTGACCAGCTATGGCTCATTGGATTTCACTGGTGTGTACTTTGACATGTACATCGAAAATAACCCATCCTTACCTGCAAATAGTGTATTAGGAGCCAAGAATTGCAACACTTTGACATATGTCTCAGATTGTCAGTCATGTTATCTGGACTTCCTGACCAGAATACAACAAACCAGAGTGTTTCTTCATTAAGATGGGCTGTGTAATCTCAATTTGGCCATTTTGTATGTATTTTTATTTGCCTGTCATGAAACTTGTGTTTGGTGTAGGGCATTAGAAGGAGGGGATAAAAGTGCCTCTGTTCTGTCACAAGGTGTTGCTTGTTTCAGTTTTGTAATGTTGGGAGCCACGTGAATGTAATTTCCTGTGGAAACATTCCACCTAAACATTCAGTGAAAAGGTGTGAGACTGTCCTTGACAGTGTGGTTTGTAAAGATGATTGCCCCTGTCTGCGGAATGATATCACCAAGAATAATCTAGCAGGTTTGCATAGGGAGTCTGCTTATGAGGTAATGACGGGGTTGTTCCTAATTCCAGCTATACAGATGATTATTTACCCAAAAGCAGTGGGGGGTTGCTGGTGAGGATGTGGGTAAGAAACCCCACCCTGCATATATAAAGGACGTGTGCTCAGCTTCAGCTTTTTGGATGCAGGTGCTGCCTGATGACCTGCATCCAAAGAGCAGGAGACTCTTACATGGTAATTTTGGTATGGTAACAAAAAGGTGGAAATTAGTGTAGCAGCTGTTTTTGACTGTACAGTTTGTGGAATTGGCAGAAGCAGGTAGCACTAGCAATGACAATGTGCTTCTAGTTACTGTGGGATAAAAGTATTTTGGGGATGGTTTTGCTAATGTGTCTAGACAGACAAAGTGTTGTTGATGTGTGATTGCCAAAAATACTATATGACCTGGATGGGCTAGAAGATGACAGGCTTGCTTAGAGTCCAAGCCCCAAAGTTATTCCATTAGGTATATTGAACATCGTAAAGGAAGTGCATTTTGTTTTGAGGTTAAACCTTTATACATGGCAATCTGCCACACGCTTCCTTTAGTTTGGCATAGGTTTGTGGGATTTATGAGACTGCGTGGTTAGGTAATGGTGGTTCAAAGGGGTTCTAGTAAGGGTCATTTATGTATGTGATGAACTAGGAGTGAAGACACGGTGCATTATCTATTAAGGTTTTCATGCTATGATCAGTAAAACCATATGAAAATGTGTTTAAAAAGGCATGAAAACAGTGTACTTTGATTTGGAAATTCAGGTCAGTTCCTGAGTTTTGCTTGATGTACCTTCAATCATGGCAAGATACTGGCCATTCATTGCAGTTGACATAATTGCAGGAATTTACCATATTTGCTTTGTTTAAAAAAAGTTTATTTTAAAATTGCAAATGATTTGCAGCGAGTTTTGTATTTCCTACTGAAGTTAAGTTCCAATATTTGCTAAACAGTTTCTCTCTCTGTCCGACTGAAAGGATCAGTTGTCCATCCTGCCCCAAAACCTTTTCATACTTATATTAACAGTAGAAAAATCCCAGCTAATCCACATTTGAAAATCTAAAACACTGTTTTCTGGACACTTGCTGTATTATTGGTTTTGCCAGAGGGGTCACAGTTCTCAACTAGAATTAAAGGACATCCCACAAGTATAATGCTGCTCATAGTGCTCTTCCTTCAGCTGTTTTATGCCAACATCTGTGTTGGTCACATATTGGTTCCATTCTTTGTAAAAGGTATAGTTTGTCTTTTGACAATAGCTTCATATCAGTACCTTTTTCCCATGTGGAGTTAAGACTTTCCTCTGTCTGCCATCTTTCTAACTTTGCTCCTATACTGTGATTCTGTGATGAAGAAGGTATATCTCAGTACCTGAGTCTTGCACAATGTTAGGAGTTATCTTTGTACAAGATGGCCTGTGCCCCTCAGATAGATATCTCTGCATTGTATTTTGTTGTTCTAATTGTTTTAGAGAGTTTATTAGATGGTGAGAGAGCATTTATTCCTGCAGATTTTCTACCAGGTTGCAGGTATAGATGGGAAATCCTTGTGCGGCATTTCTGGCGTCCAGCAAACCCAGTTGATTTTGTTAATCAAAGAAACAATTTGCATGCGTCATCTTCTGAATCTCTATTAAAAATGTGACTGCATAGCTTCCCGTCTTCTGTCCAGGAAATAAATAGTTCCTAGGAGTGCAGGTAGTGATTTAGTGGTGGCTACCCAGGCCATATACCCTGTCTGCCTGTTCTCTCACTGAACAATTTAGTTTTCACTCCATTCGCTTCTTTGCTAAATCTGCTCCCTGATTAACAATGGGCCATTGTCCCAGACGGTTCAAGTCCATTGTCAATTCTTAGTAGTGTTTCAAGTTACTAGGCAAAATATGGTATTACTCACTTCAATAGTCCACTTCATGTGCCGCTCATTCAGATTTTAACAAGAAAGAGACGGCACACCTGGGAGTGGAAAACACCATTTGATTCCAGATTGTAAACAAATGTACACCCTAGCTGTTGCCCTGTGTTAATCAACCAGTTGACCCCAAAAATGTATCAAGAGGTGACAGTTGCTTGGATTATATAATACATGCTTCCATTTAGCGTGAAAACAGAATTTTGTTTTCTTTTTTGCAACATTTAAACAAAAATACCTGCATAATATCTCACAGAGATCTTCTAATTATCCATTGTGGTCATTGTAGGAAAGTAGGATCTGCTTTTATGGTTACCCCCACTTTTTGCTTGATGTAATGCTGTTTCTGACTAGTCTGACTGGGATCCTGCTAATCAGGACCCCAGTCTCTGTGCTTTCTACCCTAAATTAGTTTGGTAAGTACTAAGTTACATCCCAGATTGGACACTACTGTACACTTATCAGTCCCTAGTATATGGTACTAAAGGTACCCAGGGCATAGGTACACCAGGGGACGCCAATGGGCTGAAGCATGCATTATGCTACCCATGGGAGACCACTCAATTTGCAACTACATGCCTGCCGTTGCCTATGTAAGTGCTAGCACCACTTACGAAAGATATAGGTTTCCTTATATCCAAGGTCACTGCACTTAAAACCTATAAGTCACTTCTAGAGCAGGCCTTTCAATCCTGAAGGCAGGGTTCTTGGTTTTAACTGTTAGGGTGCCCCTGCATGAGCAGGACACCCCTACGACCTACGGAGTCTCTTCTCCTGGGTTGTAAGTGAGACAGCCATATGACATATAGAGGGGCACCGTGTCATTATACGGTGACCATCTTCAAACTGGCTGCAATGAATCATGTTTGGTATCAAACATGTTGGAATCATACCTCCCACACCGTAAACGGGTGTGGGCAGTATGATTCCATGCACCGTAAAGCTCCTTTGGGAGGCCCTCTGTGCTCCCGGTACCAGTCTGCCAGACCCGGACAGCAAGCCAGGGCTGCTGCCGGCCAGAGACCCATTTCTGCCCTCCTGCTGTTGAGCCATGCTCAGGCAGGGGAAGGCAGAAAAAAAGTATCCTGTCACAGGCAGGTGTAACCGCCTCCCAGACAGGATTTAGTGTATTGGGGCAGGGTAGGAGCGCTTGCCAGCGCCACATAGTCTCCATGCAGGACATACTTGGTGCCATCCATGTATAGTCCAGTTCAAACCAGTTCAGGGAGCCGTTGGCTTCTGCTTTGGCACTTAACTGGACAAAGGACAGGGGAGTATCCTCCCCCTTGTCCAGCCCCTCCATTAAGAGGGACCCCTGATTCGTCCCAACCCTTTCCTTAGGGTATTTAAGGGCTTACCTGAGTGTGGGCCCTAGATTCGTCATGGGATAAGATACATTTTAGACACCACTCCTTCTTCGACCATCTGGGCACTCTGGACTTCGCTCTGGGCATCAAGGCAACAATTAGGAAGACTCCTCCTGCTCCGTGCACCTTCCAAAGTATGTGGGCATCCAAGACACCTGAAGGAATCTCCCTTGAAGCGACTGAGTCAATTCCCTGCATCCGCAGGCACCGCAACTAAGCTGACCAGTCTGCTGATCCTGAGCTCCCACAGACTCCGAAAGGCTCAGCAACATAGGTGGTGGTTATTCACATCCCTCGAGCCCTGCCCTGTCCTCTAACCAAGTTTTAAGCCAGTATCCCGCGTCGGAACCGCAGGAACCGAAACCCTGTGCACTGCATTGGCTTGCAGTTGCAAAGGCTTGTTGGTTTCCTTCCATCAAGATCTTCGGGCTCCAAGTAGCCCCAGTCTCCATCGACCAAGATCTTCATCCTCACTGCATCTCTTGCATCGTGGGCTTGCATCTTTGGCGAGCGGCTCGAGGTTCTCTTGCGACTCCAGTGCCTCCGGCCCGTTGGGTCCTCTCGATGGTTATCTTTGTATTCTTTGGACTCCCATGATTGATCGGGGCCTTCCCTGACTCCCCTGCTTGTGGTGCGTCTCCTGGACCTGGCTGGTCCCGGCAATGCACCTTTCTCCACCTCCACGTTGGTTGCAGTTGCCAAGGTCACAACCCCTCAACTCTCGACATCTGCCGTGGGACAGTATGTGTATTGCTCCTGGTCTTCTACAGCATTGCCCGGTCCACACAGCTGTAGTTCCAAGGTCACCAGCAGCTCCCCTGCAACACCTGACATCAGTGGGCATTCGTCTTACGTGCCTCCTGGTCACTCCTGAGTGGCATAGACTCTGTCCCCTCCGCTTGCAGGTTCTACACATCTTGAGTCCACCTTTGGGTTCCACCGGACACTTTCAACTTCTCCAGCAGCGGCCACTGGCGTAATGAACAAAGAGGGGGCCTCCCTGCAAGGCTGCGGGGGCCCGTGTTACGCCCCTGGCAGCGGCATCTTCCTGAAGTCCTCCATTGAGTTTGATGCTGGTTTCCGATGCCACTTCACACCTATGCACCCGGCTTCCCTGGTGCAGGTATTCTGGTTCCTAAGGTATCCACGGGTGGGGTGGCTCTCCAACCTTCTGTCTTCCACGGGGTGTCTTCAGGGTCCACTGGGAAGGACCCTTCTTCTTTAAAATGGCAACTGAGACTTACCTATTGACTTGCATTGATCCCACAGTTGTGTTCCTACTCTGCACACGGCCTCCGTGGGGCTCCTGGTTACTTACCTTGGATGGTTTCTGGGTCCCCAGCACTTCTACGTCTTCTGGGTATCGTCTTGACTTGAGTCGTGGTTCGCCTATGACTATTTAAGTATATGGTTTGGTCTCCCACTGGCGACCACTGTGTATTTCGTGCTACTTAGCTGTTTCTATTGTAAAGTATTGTGTATATCTCTGGCTAGGCGATATCTGTATGTGTTAGTGAGTGTCTTATAATAAATACATATTTTTATAAATCCACTGTGTGTTTCTTTTTCACTTAATCTACACCTATAAGATTATGTTCTGATAAAGCAAAATGTGTTACACTCTTCTGGACTAAATGTGTTACACTCTTCTGGACTAAGCCTCAAGGCTGCTCTCCACAGCTACCACTTAGAGAGCTTACTAACGTTGTCTAAGCACTAAAATCACCATAGGAATTGTCTGGATTGGTGCAAGGTGCCAACTTACATAAGTGTACACCATATACCAAGCCACAGTTACCCTTTATAGCAAATGTATTGTCCAATCCTCCATTGAAGCATGATAACACAGTTATTCAGATTCAGTCAATCATTGCATTTCAGAAATATTACAGACATTTGAATCATCAACAGAAGCCACTTTAGGGACACCTGTATCTTTCAGCAGATAGAATTCTAAATCTTTAAACTTCAAGTGCTCTGGCAGTTTCCCTTGTCTCTAGAAAGTTATCTGATGTGATTAAAGCAGTGTCTCGCATCACCTGGATAACCACCACTTCTCTCATCACTTTTAACTGAGGACTATTTTGGCACCTCTTACCACTGGGGCGTTATTGAATACATTGTATTCCTCCAATTCGTTGATACCTTGCAGATAGCTATTTTACTTCCTAATTTTAAAAGTGAGTAATGCCCCCCCCCCAAACCACATATTCCAAAAATGAATGGTTTCTTTCTTGCGCCTTGGACAAGTAAACATCTCTGCAGAATCATTTTGTGTAAGAATGGGCAGGGTGTTATGTAATCCCTCTTTATACATTAATAATTGATTTTCTTAAACCTGCAGTTATGTGAAACGCAGCTTGTGTTGACTTAATCCTGATCCTTTGCTATTATTTAGCTGTTTACCTAAGTCTTCTTCCCAATTTGATCTCATCTTGGCTGCAGTATATTGCCTGTATTATTGGAGCAAGTTATCTAGGGGCATCAACTGATTCAATTATCCAAGAGGTTCTCATTTGCACATTTCGTAACTTGACACCATTGCAACCCAATAGCGATTTAATACACTGCTTAACTAACCCTCAATCCGGAGACCAGCCCAAATTCCTCAACCAGCTCTAGCATTGAGAGAGGGAGAAAGAAAGGTTTAGTGTCCTTTGAATATGATAGAGTATTTTCCGGATGCCTGTTGATGATTTGACAATAGTTCATTTAAAAATTGCAATTAAAAAGTTGACATGGCTATATTCACATCTTTGTGTGCCATGTGTGAGATTAATACAATTGCAGTTGAAGAACATACACAGCATATTTTCTGAACACTGGTCTTAAAAATAATTTAGGCTGTTCTTTAAAAAGGAGGCTATTGAGTAAAGGAAGCATCACATATTTAACCTTCAAGTTACTGGGCAAACCTCCTCAGTGTCTTAGATTATGCATATTAGTCCTTGGATTCTCCATGCTGGGTTTACACCCGTTAAATTTCTTTCCTCAGATCACAATTCGGAAGAATCCAGAAGAAGACGTGTACATTTACACTTGTCAAAATTCCTTTCCTTATGTTATAATCAAAGGTATGCAAATCGCTCGCCCATTAATGGAGATTTTCTTCCTAATGTAGTCCTTGTCCGTCTTTAACCACTTTTCCTAAATTGAAGATTTAATGGCCTGTTTTAAAGATGAAATCTTCATTGAGTGCTCCGTAGGAGACCGTTCCATTAATGCAAACATGCTTTGGACGTAAATACTCTAAAGTTCTTGGCAGTTTCAGATTTCCCAACTAAAATGGCCTGCCAACAGATACAAAATAGTTCGCCTAGTTTTTCCATTAATCCAAGTTTATATAGTGTAAAGGGGCAGGGTCAGGGGGAGTAGTAGCAACCGAGACAGAGTCAGGAAATAGCGCTCGTAAAGAGGGTTTTATTTTTAAATAGGCTTTCCGCCTTTTGCTAGTCACTCTTAATTTGGCGAACTCGTTTGGCTCCGTCCTGACTCCTCTTGGGAAAGCCGAATACTCCAGAATGAAGCCGTCCCGATGTTCTACTGGGTCCGTCTGACCGGTCTTGGCAGAGGGTTGGCTCGTCTGGGTCTGACTCCGCTCTCCGTCCGGACCGTTGAAAAAAAGAAAAAAAAAGGAAATCACTGGGGCGTCCTTGACAGGACTTTTGGGGCCGGGAGTGAGGGAAACCAAGTGCTCCGATATTTACAAAACCTGCAGTGCTCGTGAGGGGAAGGGGCACAGAGGCTTTACAATATTTACACTGGCTATAGGGAGTCCGGCTGGCCGCTACGCCCCACCCAGCCCGCTACTTTGCCCCGTACCTTTGTCAGCCACGCTCCTCCCGTGGGAACGTGGCAGGGCGAGTCGCCGAGTCGGTGGCCTCCTGGCTTGATGTTATCAGCTGGGCTCCGCTCGTCTCCTTCCTCTTCTTCTCCAACGCTCGTCTGGTCCGCTCTCCGTCTCCACTCCAACACTCCTTCCGCTCCCGAGGAAACGCCGTCCACTGTCTTAGAGGTTCTTCCGCCTTTTGGCTCAGCGTCGCTCTCAGGGGGTGGGGCCATGACGCCCTGTGGTCCAGGGTTAAAGGGACCCTGCTCCTTTTCCTCCGGGCGGTACCACACAGTTTCGCCTTCCGATGGAAACCACTCCCCTGGGTCTGAAGCATCAGTCTCTGCAAGGGGAACAGAAAGGGGGGTCAACGGTACAGCGGACCACCAGTCCAAGGCAACATCCGTGTCGATATCCGAGGGACCCGCCTCCCCGTCACATATAGGTATCTTACAAATCAGGCATTTGCTAACAGATGCTATTCAATTAAATGAAGTACAAGTCTTGGTGCCTGAATCATAGCATTCTGAGGCAAGTGCAAAAGTGTTTTTCAGCTGTAGTCCTTAATCTCTTTCCAATCACATCTACTGTTGAGTATAATCAAGAATTCAGACCCATATATTGTTTGCAGTATTACCTTTCCCTGGACCTCCCTTATTAGAGATCAGATGTAATAACTCCCTTATTTCTTTTAAATTAGAACCACTAAGAGGGTTAACTGTACTTTTTATTTATTGACATTAACATCGAAAAATGAGGATCCCATGCAGTACTTAGTTTGAAAACAAAATAATGTTTGTTCCGGAGCTCTCCGCAGGAGGCTACTGCAGCTTGCACCTTGCATTGCTCTTGTCATGCTGCCAATGATAGTAACACCACAACTACTATCATACTCCTACAAGTGTGACAATTCATATTATTTCAGTCCGCCCACATATATGGCTGTCTTGGCCAGCAGGTAATAGTCATTTTTAATTTATATTGAGTTAATAATTAACTGTTGTGGTCACAAATTAGCCAGAGAGCACCACCTTGTGGACGACTGTCACAAGCACCAGTGTTGACAACTACGTGCCAGTGCCATGCTCCGGAACCCACTGGTTCAAATTAAGCACTGATCTCTTAATAGATCACATGAGAAAACCGTTCCAATTATTTACATATTGGAGCCTGTTGGAGATTAATTACTTCAAGCCACCAAACCCCTTTTCTTTGTTTTGTTGCAAACACCAGTTCATTGTTTTGTCCGTGTTAGTTACTCATTTATTTAAAGTGCAATATTGTGTAAGAGATGTTAGTATTCAAAACTAACTTGGCAGTAATCCATCACATTTAAACCTTTTACATAGAACAAGCACATAATGTACCTCAGCCCAATTGTAGATGCAAAACCTGGTACTTTAGCTAGGGCATTTGGGAAATCTGCTAAATGAAGTTGGTCCCAATAATCAACCCTGCTTCAAGCCCCACATCAGAAAGACCAGTAATAACACTGGCAAAGTCCATTCAGGAAAAAAGAATCTCTTTCAGTACTCCTCTACTCGTCATTGTTAGGGATGATGTCATCATGCATGCCTCTAGTTCCGTTCTTCTGGCTAATGATACAACCCCTCCAGGAACAACTAGACCTCCAATGGGTACAAGCAACAGGTTTGTTCGACGATCTCATCAAAGTCACTCCGGCCATGGTCAATGCCTCAGCTTGGTGGACTCAGCAGACATACCTCTCAGGTGGGCTTTCATTCTTCACTCAACCCTCTACATTGGTCATTACCACTGATGATCTTTTGGAGGGAAGGGGAGCATACTTTCAAGACCTACAGGTCAGCAGGAAATGGGAGAAGCCTCATCAGCATTTTCACATCAATCTGCTTGAGCTAAAGGCAGTACACCTGGCTTGCAGGCTTTCCTGCCCATGATAAAGAACTCTGAGGTTCTCATACGAACAGACAATACAACAATGCCCTACATAAACAAACAGGGAGGTACAAGGTCTCTTCTCGTCTCTTTCTCAATCACGAGACATCAGGAAAGCAAAACGAGATAGCTGACACTCTCAGCAGACTGAGGTCATTTTGCCACGAGTGGGAACTTGATCAGGAAACGGTCAACCAAATATTCGCACAGTGGGGAAAACCCAATCTCAACCTCTTTATAAACACATAGAACACCAAATGGTTTGCAAGCTAGCATCACCATCCGGAATCATGTGGAATGGATTTTCGATGGCATGGTCCTGCATCTTAGCTTACACCTTTCCGTCCATTCCTCTGATTCCAGAGATTCTCACAAAGATCGAGCCTTGCAGAATGATACTGATAGCCCCAATATGACCTCTCCAACATTGGTTTACAGAACTCCTCCTGCTATCGAGAAACTTCACATCCAATTGAAAGTCTTACCTTATCTTCTGACAATGAGCTGGGGCCAAGTTCTGCCCCCAAATCCCTAGTCTCTTCACTTCCCGTGCACAACAAATTCGCCCATCTTAACATCCCTCCTCAATGTAGGGAGATAATTGCCAGAGCGGACAGTGCTTACAACACCTATTATCACAAGTGGAAGAGATTTTGTGTGTGTTGTCAACAGGAGCGAATACATCCCCTATCCCCCTCACCTGAACTGATAGGACCATACATTGCAATTGGCACGTTCTGGTTTAGCTCATGCATCCATCAAAGTTCACCTGACAGCCATTTCTCGAACCAGGCGTTCACCCAGGTCACCCTCATTATGGTCGTCCAGAAAAAGCAAACCGTTCCTCAACCCCTCCAGTCAGATCTCCTCCTCTATCCTGGCATTTTAACACTGTGCTATCACAGCTCATGAAGCACCCATTTGAGCCCTTTCACAGAGCGAGTTTAAAGGACCTGTCCTGGAATGTTGCTCTCCTTGTAGCCCTGACGTCGGCCAGATGGGTCGGTGAAATCCAAGCAATAGGAAGCTGGCACTATATATGGTATGCCACTAGGTGGTTATACCATGCACAGAGCCCAGAGGGTCCCCCAAAGGTGTACTGGACTCGATGTAAAGCCCCAAGTGCTCTATTAGTGGTAGTGTTGGTGAGCAGCCTTAGGCCTAACCCAGAGGAGTGCGAGACGTTTATTGCACACCATTAACCAATAATGGGCATGCGATTCAAAAAAGAGATCCACACCATGTTGTTAAAAAATAAGCTTTGTTTGTATTTTAAGACCAGGATCTTCGCAATAAGGTAAGTACGTTTTTAACAAAAAATATTTTTCACTTTAAAAGGTCGACAATTTCTGATCAGTTCAGTGGAATCCTATGGAGGAAAACATAATGTGGTTTAACAAGTAAGTAAACACTTGCAATTCCAGACTTTTACTTTTCGGGACCAAAGGTCAGCAAGGATCAAGGGTCAGGTGAGTACCAACACTGCAACACCAGCGGCATAAGGGCGGCTGGTGCAGAGGTAAAAAAATTCTCCCCGATGCTCAAAGCCTCACTGCTTGCAGGTATGTAAATGAGTTGCAGGGGCCAATCTTTGGGGGTAGGTTAAGATCGGAGTGGGGGCACAAAGAAGCACCAAACATAACCTACCAGCCGGATAGGGGCGACCAGGTGTAGGGTGCAAATTCAGCGTTGGGCGCCCAATGTTTTTCAGTGGAGATTCCGCTTTCAACAAATAGGCTGCAGGTATTGCACTGGAGGTTTGAGGAGGGAGATCAATGAAAGCACAGGTTAGTAGAGATATAGAGGGTCGTAAGGGCACCATTGATTCAGCTCATCAAGGTGCAGGGCCTTCAGGTGCTGGGGTACCTTTAGGCGTTGAAGTCTTCTTACCTGAAATGGTCACAGTCCGGGAAGCCTTTGGATTCAGGCTGCAGGCATCGTTGTCCAGGAGGGGTCAGCCAATTCTGGACTTGAGGTCAGGATCACTGGGGAACCTGTTCTGGCTTGGTCACCTGGACACAGGCGTCTGGTTCAGAGTGGGCAGGACTTGCAGATTGGCAGGGCACAGGAGTCCTTTGTGGGGGATTCTTGGAGACAGAACCGCTGTCCTCTGGAGTTCTGGTCTTTTTTCAAAGTTCATGCAGTCTTCCTGGGGTTTCTGGAAGTCACCGGCTGCATGACATGCATAGTCTTCTTGCAGGGTCTTGTAAGCTGGGGACAGCCCGGTAGGGCTGGGGCCAAGTCCGTCATCGTCTTAAGGCTTCGCTGCACGGCGTCTTCTTTGTCCTTCTTCTTGGGTCACAGGTAACTAGTTTTTAGGCCTGGGGAGCCACCTAAATACTAAATTTAGGGGGCTTTTAAGGGGAGTAGCAGGTAGGGCCAATGGCCACGTTACCGTGGGTGACTACACCCACTATTATGCCCACCCTCCTGTGAGAGAGGGCATAGGCCTAGCCCTGATTCTAGGTGTCCCTCATCTTCAAGATGGAGGGGACTGAAAAGTGTGCTTAACTTTGCCTCCTCCACCTGAGGGGTGGAGTTGACAAAGGTGGGCGCACCTCTTAGCCTTTCTAAGTTTCCCAACCGGTTTTCCCACCCAAAGAGGGGATGTAAACCGGAGGCTGCCATCTGCTGCTAGCAGCAGAGGCTGGGGGTCACATTACAGAGGCGACAGGCCTTTGCAACTTCCCCTTCATGCTCTGGGCCATCCTAGGGGAGGAAGTGTGACACCTCTGCCCAGGATGTGCATTGTTTCTGGTCCCCGAGAGCAGAGGCCTTCCACCCAGGGGGTCCAAAATCACTTCTGTGTGTCGCAGGCTGCCTAAAGCCAGTCAGGCACCACACCAAGGTCAGTAGGCTTTTAGGAGGCACCTCTGAGGTGCCCTCTGAGTACATGTTTTAATCTCACACTGGCATCAGTGTGGATTTATTACAAGAAGTTGTTTGGTACCGAACACTCATGGTTTCAGTGAAGCCATCATGGTGCTGGAGAACTCGAGTTGTCGAGTTTCCAGCCCATGTACTCCTTTTGGCTTCCCTACCTCTTACAATATTTAAAAGTTTACTTAAGTATTGTAGGGGCATATCTACTCATGTAGATATGCTCTCACCTGTGGTATAGTGCACCCTGCCTTAGGGCTGTAAAGCCTGCTAAAGGGGTGACTTACCCATAATTACAGGCAGTGCTGGCTGGCATGTTACCCAGGCAGGGTGCCAGTGCCATGTCGACTTTGTTGTTTATTTACCTCACAAGTGTATGCAAGCTGCAAGGGCAGTGGCGTGGTCCTAGTGAGGGGGTCCCAGGGGACCCTCTTCAGCCTCCAGGTCTTAAGTACCCAAGATACCACTTACTAGGGACTTACAAGTGGGCAGTAGTACCAATTGGGGGTATGTTTTAGGGAAGAAGCATTGGCACAGGGGACCTAGTTGGCAGGGACCCTGTGCACTACAATTTAAACCACATCAATACCAGGCAAAAAGTGAGGGCAAACCATGTCAAAAGAGGCACTTTCTCACACAAGCCCTCACTATTCAAGACTCCTTCCTACAATTTAGAGAGGACAGGATAATTCTACATACAAACCCAAAGTTTATCCATAAAGTCCCTTCGGACTTGCACTCAATGAACCACTAATTTTGAAGACTTTATTTCCAAATTCTTTAACACCGGCTGAAACGGCTCTTCACTCTTTGGACATACAAAGGGGCATCAAGTTATACATAGAAAGGACCATGAGCTTTTGTAAGTCTAACCAGTTGTTTGTGGCTTACAGTGCACCATGGAAGGGGTGACCCCTTTCCAAACAGAGCATATCTAGTTTGGTATCTGGTGCAATTCACTTCTGTGACCAAGTAGCAGGAAAACTGTTACAAACATATGTGCATGCTCACTCTACAAGGACTATTTCAACCTCAATGGCACTGTTTGCTGGTGTGCCACCACAGGATATTTGCAGAGCAGCTACCTGGAAGAATACGCATACCTTTACCCAACACTACTGCCTGGATTGACTACTCAAGGGGTTGTAACAGTAGGTCAAGCAGTTCTAAAACATCTTTTCCAATAAAGGTGATCTACCTCTTTCTTCTCACCAACCTGTTACTAGTTCTGCACATTGCATATAATATGTCTTTTCTGTCTTTACAGCATACTTAAATGTCATATTTTGAGCGAAATATTATAAGAGATGTTCATGGTTATGTCTTAGTGTATTCTATGTAGAAGGAAAATCTCTATAGAATTGTATTCCTAACAACTCACAGTTCAATGTGCCTCACTACTGCTTTATACTCTGTTTCAAGCATGTGAATCTCTGAAAGATTCCAATACTGGAGAACTGCAGTTACAGGAAAGTAACTTATTTTCTTTCCCATGCGTCTCACTGTTTTGCTTTTAGGATTTGTATTTCTTTTGACTGTTCTTAATCGGAAATACTTTGTTTGGTTAGGGTATGATTTTGTTAGGGGTAATATTGGAATGATCCTAATCATAATCTGCTGGAGAAAGCTGCATTTTCTTGTTATAATTTGTTGTGTTCCAAATATTCCTGCTAAATTGTGTTATTTTGAAGGATTTTGGAATCTTCTGGGGACACCAAGTGTGAAGAAGGAATTGCCTGCATAAGGAAGGGGTTTGCTGTGATCCATTCCCACTAGGGTGCAATTTTAGTTTCTCCATTTTTGTGTATATCACCCACTCACTCACCCTGTTGGGACCTCCTTGCCCAGTGTTGTGTGCACATTTTTGAGCTATGTGCCTTTCTGTGCCTTCTTCTATATCATCATCTTTCAAGACTTTCCTCTGCTTACGTTCACAAGCCGGCTGTCTCAGTTAAGAGGGGATCTGAGACTACCACTCTAAATCCTCCATACACAAGCCATAAAGCCCTTACTCAGAGTATGGAGAAAGTCAATGAAGTCCTTTCATCAGGCAATCCCAATAGGTCACTGGGATCAGGGTTTTCTCCTGTAGAAAACATGATCATGAATGCCTATTATCTTTTCAATTATGCAATCTCCCTTGTTTTGTCACTCTGCTTCACAGGGTGGATATGCTCGGTTTCGCCAGCCCAAAAGCCACAAACGTATTACATTTGAAATTAAAATATTTGTCCTACTTCTCAGTTGTGCCATGCTGTTGTATTGGCGGTCCAAGGCATCCAGTGTACTTCTCAGAATTGCTTGCTGTTTTTCAGATGTTCCCTTTTTCTGTGCTGCTGCCTCCACAGAGGCCCTTCATCACATTCCCTCGATATGTTTTTTTATAGTAAGCTTTTTATTGTGTAGCAATGTCCATACTGTAAGAAAAGTATAGGCAGAATGCACATGGAAGAGTAAAGGGCAACACTATACCAACAGCCTCATTCAAAACACCAGTAAGGCAAAAGAACAATTGGGATGGAAGGAAGCAGTGTCTTTGGCTGTGTTGACCCACTGGTTGTCATGCCATGCTCCAAAGTGTAGGTTAAGGTTTTCTGCTACGAGAAGTCTTGTTACATTTTTGGGGCCTCAGTTTGATATTCCTCTCACTCCAATGTATCCCAAGAATATGAGGTACATAAGTATTTTCTAGAGATTATTTGTACCACTGCTACTCAGTAGGTCTGTTGAACTCCTCTTTCTTTTTCTGACTGTACACATCTCAGCTGACCTTTTTGTTGCCAACCACTGTTCACAAATCTGTCTGACTTTACTCCCAGGCTTCTTCGGTGTCCTTGTGCAGTAGAACTATGTATGATCAATTTGTGAAGAAGGCTTTCCTGTATTAATGTAAAAAGACAGAAATGCACCACCCTCTGAATCCTAAAATAAGTGCTATACAACTCCTCCTTCCCTCTTAAGTTGTCTCATTAAGAGCCATACTCTCAGGCTTTTCAGTGTATGCTGAGCCTTTGCAGCTTTGTTTCCACAGAAAGACCTTGAACCTTCACAGCATGCCAGTAGCCTTTTCCTCATACCACTGACCTCTCTGGCAATGCAGCTCTGAGTGCATCATTTCAGGAGAGGCTGGATATCATGGTGAGATTGATGCCAGGAAGAAGAGGTTTGGTTTCATTCATGTCTTCACAAAAAAGCAGGAGTATCTCAAGGCAGGTACCCCTGTGATGGGCATATAGTACAACAATGTAACAAGACGTGTATCTAGCAGGAAGGAGCTAGAATCGGACATTCCTATAAAGGGGTAAAAGTCAGTTGAAAGAGTGAATTATTCCTAGGATACCCTATATTCTCTCCATCCAGCAAATCAAAATGTAATATCAATTAGCTGAAGCTACTTACTAGAATGTGTGAAATGGTCAGGATGGTGTATTTGTATATGTACATTATTTAATGAACTGGAACGGAACAGTATTACATTTAACTATGATGTTTGAGACTCTGCTTTGATATAGGCCTTGGGCCACACTTGTCATATCAGGATAATTGTAGAGCCTATGGAGAACTGGCTTCAACTCATGCTGAACTGGGATCCACAGCAGAGAGGCGGAGGCCTTGAGCCCCAGACAAAGCGACCTGTCTGCTTTGCACTTATGGACCATATCCTCAATATCAAGGCGAGTAAAAGTATTGGCTCTTGTCTCATTTATTACTTTTCTGTATTTGGATCTAGTCACCGATCCTTGCTTTTAGAGTGCTCTGTTCGCAACTCATTAGAACTGCTGCCTTTCCTAATTCTGAAGGTTCTGTCAGACTTTGTCCTTTTTACATCTTACTTTTTAACTGCTTTTGACTCCACTCTTTTAAATCTGTGTAATAGTGACCTGAGTTGAGCTCTGAAGTTTTATCTGGTTGATTTAAAATTTGAGGTGATTCCCTGTGTTTTTTTATTGCTTGTGGTCAATTTTTGTTCTTTTTTAAAATTGCTTGTACACTAAGATGTCATGGCGCTGTCTGGCACAGACAAAAATTTCAAAAGTTGCAAAATGAACTTATCCAGCAAACCTCTTGATTATTTTAGATGCCTAGGAAATGTGAGTTGGGCAGTAGCCTGGTAAAGGTGTGGGGTTAATTAATTTGAAAGTATCACTGTTTCGATTTAAAAATTATTGCTACTCCTACACAAGTTCTGAAAGTGATAGCTTCCTCTTTGCCTTTTAATGTTCTGAAGTGCAATTCACTCCTTACCAGCCATAATGTTTTAATACATTTAAATGGATTGTCAACAGTGGCTGTTTTTGATGACCCCATTAACTTCAATATGCTCTCATCACTAAAATTGTAATCAGGGTAATAGTTTTCAAACCAAAGCACTTGTCTCACGTCTGATATATTTACCTTTAAGAGCACTGTTACTGCTGCAAAGACTTCTCTAGCCTATGAATGCCTCTGAATCTTTGATAGTGTTTGTGCTTTGTATTTAATTTATAAATAAATAATAGAAGTGTTGTAGCAGAAACACTCTTCTTGAGGGGGAGGTGAGAATAGAGAGAGCATGTGTGGATGTTGGGGGTGAAAGGAGACTGGATGATACTTGTTTCTGATGTCATTATGGTAGTGCCTAAGGAATATCAAAGTTACAAATATTCAATAACTACAACTGAAGTCCTTTCAGGCATACACTATATTATGCTGTATTAATTATGATCTCTTCTAGATAGTGCACATCCTGAATATGACTTCCGCCAAGATTCTATCCTTCCCCCTGAAGCCTGAAGAAAGCCTGCACAGTTTGCAGTCTCGGATTCAGCAAGAGACTGGGATCAGTGCCTGCACCCAGGAGCTGCTCTTGGAAATGGGTGTGTCTCTTGACCCTCGCAAACCAGCCTCTCAGTGCGTCATTGATGGAGTGGTGAGACCCTTCTGTTTTTGGCTTAGTGTCACAGTGTGTGCTTCTCTGTTTTGGTACTGATTGACAATGCCTACCCAGTTTCAGCATTTGCCTACATACTTGAATTTGTAGTGCTATCTACTGCAATGGTGTTTTTTTTAAAGTTTGCCAGTGAACCAAGCATTAACATCTCCATCCAGGTACATCTTGCATGCCATATTCCATTCTGTAGAACGTCTTCAAAAGATAGACTTGTCCTAGAAATAGTGTGACTAAAAGTGTCTATAGGTAATGTCTTGCTTACAGTACACACTTACCCCGGTTCCTGTTCTCTTCATCAGCCTATTGCGGAGAAAACTGTAGCTTGGTTAAAAACACTGAACAATAATGACTCCTGTCAAGTGGTGAGCTTGATATATTCATTTAAGTCTCCAATTCATGAAAGTGACAACAATGATTACCATACTAAAACCAGGATCTGATAGAGACATCTAGTCGCAGATTCCTTAATTAAGAATATCCCCAGGCGTCAGACTGGATCCGGAATGTTTTTGCAGCAGCACCTGTGCGCTGGGGGATGGCGCCACACGACCCTGCCCTGACGTCATCCACGTACGTGATGTCAACGAGGTCATTTATGTCCCTCCCGGCGCGCTGATGTCAGTCTCCTTCTTTTCCGGGTGCAACGCAGATCCGGAGTGAGCGGTTCCTCTGGCCTGTTTTCAGGCCTCCTTTTCGACGCTTCGCGTCAGTCACAGTGTGCGATGCCTTGCGGCTTTAAAACTTGTAATTCCTGTTTGCGGCAGATGTCTGCAACGGACCCGCATCTTATGTATGTGGTGTCTTAGCGAGCACCATGACTCCACGGACTGCGAAGGCTGCCAACACCTGAAGCCGAAGTCTCGGCTGGAGCGCCGTATGAAGCTTCTCTCGGCACGGCTGTTCCGGTCGAAGTCGTCTCGCCCCCTGACCTCTTCATCAACGGCAGGTCCCTCTACTGTCCAGTTCTGCCGTCGATTGCCCTCTGTGGTCCGGGGTCGTCGTTCGCCACTTGGTAAGTCAAGGCACTTGTCGCCTCCCCTTCTTCTGTTGTCAGGGGCACTGGTTCCCAGAACATTCTGGACGTGCACTCCGGACAGTCGCCGCCCTTCTATCCACCCTTTCCGGGTGTGGGGGCGCCTCGGGCCCTGATGGAGGCATATGCCGCGGCTCTGCAGGCCTCCCATAGGTCCTCTCCCATTCCTGGGGCATCCGCTTCTTGTTGGATCTTCGACGGACTCGCCGACGGGTTCGACCCCGGTGCCAATTGAGCCTTTGCCCCCCAGGAATGTCAGAGATGTAGTGTCGTTAGGGCGCTGCCCGGTTGGGTCCGCCTCTACTGTCCACATGGAGTCGTTAGGGATCCCTGTGGCGCCACAGGTGGTTGCCGGTGCTCATATCCCTTCCTTGAGCACAACTCAGGCTTCCGGGCAGGCGGCCACCTGTCTGGTGCCTGGGTCATCGCCCTACCGGCGCCGTAAGCTCTCCTCCCCGGCACGGTCTAAGCTTCTTTCTCCTGAGTCGGAGCCTGTCATGGATGATGCAGAGTCTGCACCTGGGCGGCACCGAAAGCTTACCTCGCCGGCTCTAGTGCCTTCTCCTTTTCGGAAGGGGAGCTTGTCATAGTTTAGGCGCCGGATGCAGCCCAGTCGGCGTCTGACGAGGCACTATCGGCGCCCACACGCGTAGTTTTGGCGCCGTGTCGACACCAAGTTGTGGTCTCCTCTCTGGAGGCTTCTGGAGAGAGTTTGGCGCCGCCCTATCGCCCGGCGTTGCCGGGGGTATTGTTGCCGGTGCCCTCCTTGGAATTTGTGGAGCCTCCTCAGGGGCTCCCATATCCGGCAGGCTCTTCGCCTCCCCAGGAGCCTCATCAGGATCCTCATTCTTCAATGGGGCTCCCTTGCATTGGTCACATCCTCAGTGTCTCGGGAGGGTCAGCTTTCAACACTCCCCCACTGATGAGCTGTTGTCCCCTCCGCGGAGGACTACAGATGCTGGTGAAGCTTATTTGAGAGTGATCTCATTGGCCACCCGCATTTTAAACATGCAACCCCCTTCTGCCCCTTTGTTTGTGGACCTCTTGCTTGAGGTCCTTCACTGTGGGTCTGGGAATGTGGAGCCGCTTCTGCCCTTTGAGACTTCCCTTTATGATGCCCTTTGGGTACCTGGGTCCGGCCTGCTTCAGGTGACCCGGTGGCTCGTTCAGTGTTGCACCGCCACCGTCCTGCTGCACATGATCCTGTTTGTCTTTTTGTGCATCCTGATGCGCAGGGGTTTGTGTTGCAAACTGCCTTTCATTCCCTGCCCCCTGTAACGCTTCCTCCCTCTTTGGAGTCCAGATGGCTTGAGTCATGGGGTGGGAACATCTTTGCATCCACTAGTGCAGCCCTACGGTCCTTAAATACAGTGTGTGTTTTGGTTCGGGCTACCCCTGCCCTGTGGGACTGTGCTTTCTGCCACCTCTGAAGGTGCTCACGCTGATCTCCTTCACCTCCTCCGGGATAGCCGTGACCTTGCCGATTTCACAATCAGCTCATCCTTAGATAGTGCAGATTCTTTGGGCCGAGCTATGGCGGGCTCTGTTGCCTTAAGGCGTCACCCTTGGGAGCGTTTTCCCTGAAAATATCAGAGCGCAACTAGTTGACTTACCCTTTGATGAGGTTTTGCTGTTTGATGCTCACGCCGAGTCGGCGGTTCACTGGCTCCTTGCTGACTTTCGTCCTCCCACTTAGGTCTTCTTAGGCCTATCTTCCATGGTGGTACTTTTTCATTTTGTATCCTTTAGATGTGCTCTGTGTTAGATATAGCAGTGTGCCTTACGTCTTCCTTTTCCTGTGTTCAAGGGTGATTACTCTTTTATTGGTATCCCTTGAATGCGTTTTGCTTTGAGCTGGCTGTTGGCCTGCTGTGTCTGGTCCTCTGACTGTGGTATTGAGCTGGTGGTTCAGCTCGGTAATGTCATACGGCTTGGAACTCATGTTCACGGCTTCAGTTCGTTACTGCGCTCCTTTGGCTCGGCTTATTGCCTTAAGGTGTTTCCCGTTGTTGGGGTATGCGTACTCCATGTGGGGTACTTGTATGCTATTATATAGCTTTGCTAATCTCACCTGGGCCTGGAAACCCTGTGGACTCCATGCGTGGCCTGGGGGTGTGTTGTACGGTGTTCTATGTTTTTTCCTGGTGCCATCTGCTTCCGCTTTGGTCATCCTTGGGAGGTTTCATGGTGTCCTCTTAAAAACTGGCTCCTCCTTGCCTTTACTGTACTAGGTATGATCCGGTGTTGACAGGTTTTTGCTCCTGGCTAGTTCTGTCTACATATTTGTATGTTTATACATTTCTGTATACATGCGGGTTGCCTTGGTATTCTTCTTCCTACATTGCCACCTCTTTTTGAGGTTGCGAGGCTGAACCAATATCTCCATGTGTGGGGGAGCTTTTCTGAGTTGTTGCAAGTTGCCCATAGGCTACTTCTTGCGTATGCTTACTGGGGTAATTTCCCAATTTGACATATGCTCCCTTATTGGTGTCGACGCTGTACGTGTCTTTTCTGGGGTGTTGGTCTCAGATTCTGAGGCTCTTCCCACCATTCGTTAAACTTGGCGTTTTTTTGCCATTTCCTTCGGATATGCCTTTTTTCCACATTTTCACATACTATTGTTAAGGCTACGCCCGCGGGACAGCTCTTCTGATAGCAGTGGTCTATCTACTGGCTGCAAGTCTATATTGAGAGTTGTTTCTCACTTTGGCTTCATACTGCCCGGTCGGGCACTCTTATGCTTCTTGTGTAAGCCACTTTATGGTCTCTATGACCATTGCCTGCTGCGTGTCTCTTACTGCTTCAGCGGGTTTAGCATTGATGCTAATTGCCCCTAAAGACCCTTTTTAGGGATGGTGGGTGCACTTGGCATGTTTCTTGTCCCGCCGTCTAATCCCGCCGCTTTACTCAGGTTCTAGCTCTTGCCTTTGGGCTCTTGATACCGGCTCCTTCGACTAACTTCTTTAGGCTAGTCTGTTAGGCTCTGGTTGCATCTCTTCAAGTTCATTTCGACCTTGGGTCGGTGTACTCATTGTGCGCCATTAAGCGGAGAGTGGGCCTTCTTTCTTTCTTTCTTTCTTTCTTTCCTTCCTTCCTCTGGTATATGGCTCATGCGTTCTACCTGTCGTTTTTATACGGGTATGGTATAGCGCCATTCTGGCATTTTTAGGATATTTTCTATCCTGTTATTTTTGCTCTTTCAAGCTGCTTGGGTTGCTGTCTGGCTGTTCCGCCACACCTCAAAACAAATATATAGGGTCGCAGACTCTTCACAGCATGTTTAAAAGTCCGCGCCTCAAATAATTTACTCTCTCAGTGGCTATGTCAAGTGGATTTCTTCCAGGGTGAACCTGTTTTCAGGCCTTTTTTACTGGACTGGCGCGTGAGCTCTGCTGCTATGCTAATATGAGTTTACTGCAGCTAATGTAGTGCCAGGGTCTAGAAAGCAGCAGGGTGAAATGTTGTTTGAAAGCACTAAAAATGTGGGGAAGCCAAGGTGGTGATTGGCATTTTGCAACTCTGGCTTGGACTCCTGAGGCTTAGTTGCAATCAACCAATCAGATGGCAGCTATCATTTGTGCTCCTTTTCATGGATATTGGTTATAGGAATGTTTAAACGCTTTTCATTGGCCGAGTATAATGAGCCACAATGGGATATACAGCCTGAGAAGCGTTTAAACTGCTTTGCCAGCACCTGCATTGGTATTTCCAGATCTGTGGTGGCAGCGAAATTACTGGGCACAGTCTAGTGCCATTTTTCAGTTGTGCCCCACTTTATAAGTGGCCACTTCTCCAGCAGAAGGCCATGCACAGCAGCAGGTAAGCCTGCACATATCACTCTCCTCCTAGGCCACGAGACACCGGTAGCAGTTTCTCTGTAGCTCTAGAGGGCACGACCTGCGATGTAGAGTCGGAACATGATGGAAGTGTGACAAGCTCTTTCACTGGGCATGGAGTGATCATATACCTGTTTTGTTAAAGTTACAAAGGCCATGGGTGGGATGAGCATTCACAACAAAAATTGTTGATGCAAAGGAAATGGAATAGGTGTGGTTGCAGCTACAACTTGGTTAAAACAGGGAATGGCCGGAGGCCTGCAGGACCTTCTTCCACACAGGATACAAGTGAAGCTGGCTGAGAACGAGTATGTCTTTTCAATTAATTGTGCTAACAGACATCCAACCGACAGCCAAATGTGAAATAAAAAGAGAACCCTGTTCTAGATGTCTTAATGCCCATGTTTAGATTACCGGACAACTCCTTGCCACAGACTAAGCAACAATCCAGTTCAGAGCTTTCCTGTAACAGATCCTTGTTTTCAGGTATTTTAGCTTAATCGGACCAACTGATATGAACTAGGACTACAACTGCCAGAATGCACAATTAAGTGAAAATTGAGCACCAGACGGGTACATGCTTTGTGTCGTGGAGTTACCTGAAATTCTTACTGCAGCTGCACCTCCATAGAGCATTGAGCATCGCAGGATTCCATAATTGCACCTAATGAACAAAATGAAATGCATGCTGGACCTTATTCAGCATACTTGTAGCGCACTTTATCAACTAAGCTTTTCCTTGCGATAATTGTTTAAATCCTCATCCATGCAATCATACTTAGATGTATCCCTTTGGTCTTTGGGACCAGAATGTTTGGTTATCCATATCATAATATCTCTTATCTTGAATTTTATGACGCAGTGCATTCTGGTAGCTATAATCTTGGTTTATTTGACAGCCGCGAGCTTTACAAGGAAAGACTCCAGTTGGACAAGATATCTGCAATGGTGTGGGAGCCAACAAATTAACTTGTAGAGGGCGTGCCAAAGCCCACAGCCACGATGACTGCACAGCATTGGAGCTCCAGCGGTATCTGCCTGCAACTTTGCTACAATGAGCCCCAACACACATTCACCCCCATCCTAAACATGGAAAGGCACCCCATCTTCTTGCAGGGTATGCCTGGTGGTGTTTGTGGGCGATTGGCACAGTGATGATGGCAGGGGCAGAGAGTCCGCAAAGGGAGAGAGACAGCACATGGCCCGGCCTGCGCCTCGGAGACCCCCGCGGGCTCACCATGCTGCCTAGCTCTTTTCTGCTGTGGAGGACATTCCTTATCTGCACCACTGGCCTGATAACATCCATGCCATGCTGACACCGACCGGCCCGCCTTGATCCATCTGGCCTGCAGTGAGCCAGCCTGGCGGCGGGCATAGACGCCTCATGGGCCTCATTGGTGGTGAGTGCGCATCCCGGCTGCCAACTAGACCGGAGTTTAATTTCCCCTACGCCTCTCCCCCCTCACACCATAGTGGCATAGCTTGCACTGCGTAGCTTGCAGAGGGGCCTTGGGCTCATTCAGCCACCTGTCTGCTTTCGTGACCCTGATGGACTAGAGGGCTGCCTGAGCCTCCCAGGGTGCCCCAGTGCCTCCTTGCCTAGACCTCTGCTCCGCTCCTCTGCCTCGGTGAATGTAGCTGCTCAAAAAGCTGGTTGCTCCCAGCTCACAGGCTGTCCCCCCTCCCCGACACCCCATTTTGGGGCGTGATTGGCAAACTACCTCCTCCTACGCCATCTCGCCTATCTGAGGCTGCATCGCCAATGGTTCTCCTGAACGCTATGCGGTGAGGGGTGAGTGTGCGCCATATAGTGCTGAGTGCCACCTCTGATGGTCCTTCCTGACCCGTACTCTGCTGCGCTGCCCGACTGGCATGCATCTACCTTTCTTAACATGTGTCTGGTTGGACCATGTTCTCACACTGCTGGTAATACTTACTATGGCATCGCCTTGGCCTGTTGCACGGCCTCCTCTTCACATGTGATCTAATGACCCCTGTCTACCCCTGCATCACTCATTGCAGACCCTGCAACACTTCTTTGGCACCATTGGCGTGCCGGTGAACCACTATGTAACTGCCACTGCTGGTACATTTTTCTCTGGCCGCAATTTGTCGCATCCTGGTGATATCCCTGCGCTGCCTCATTTTGCCTGCACCCCTCTCCAGTCAGGGTATGAGGTGACCATAAACAGTGGAAACTGACCGTAGATAAAGAGTCTGCGCCCATGCCCGACCTGGGGGAGCTCTGGGCCTGAGCATCTGGTGGGCACTGATGTCATAATGGCGGAGATTAGGTCAAGCTTCCGAGCCATTGACCATACGTTCTACATGCTGTCCGGGTTTCTGGATGCAATGGATGCGAGATTAGACAAAACCGCCACAAGACTGGATGCTACTGTGGAGAGAATATCTGGCCTTGAAGATGGTGCCAATAAAACCTCGAAATGTCTGGAGCGATTTGAGCGCCCATTAAAATCAGTTGCCATCAAGAACGAGGATCTAGAGGCTCGGGGGCACTGCAGCAACATACGCATATTCAGGGTCACGGAGTTCACAAACACTGGCCATCTGGACCTGTTTGTGGAATGCTTGCTTACCAAATTGCAGGGAAGGCTGAACTTCCCTCCTACCTCTGTGGTGGAACGTGCCCACTGTTCATTGGGCGCTCGCTCTGTACCTGTCAGATCTCATGGCCTATATTTGCAAGGTTGCTCAATTTTAGAAATTGGGACACTGCTCTCCGACTGGCCTGGGAGCAGGGCCTCCTGCAGTGGCAGGGCTCACCTATCTCTCTGTTCGCCGACTTCACTGTGGCGTTCCTGGAGGCTTGCCGCAAATTCATAGTTGTCAAGATCAGTCTTCGCAAGCTAGGCCTTCGCTATGGCATGCTCTACCCTGCCCGCCTCCGAATGGACGTAGGCAGTAAAAACACACTTTTCTGATAGTCCAGCGGATGCTCAAGAGTTCTGCAGACAGCAGGCACAGAACCACACGCCATCATGACTATCCACCCCAGAACGCTCTCTAATCTGACTTACACTTCAACACCAGTGCGGATTTGTTCACTACAGATGAACTTCCGGTCCACTTTGGGGGTCCTTCACAATGTTTTGTGTGCTGCTTTTGCTCACCTTGCTACACCACATGGCAGCACTTTCCATAGCGTTTCTCAATCCTGCTGATATGGACCTATTTAAGCTAGCCGTTCATTAACTGGACATCCAGCTGCTGCGTTGCCACCCTCAAGTGGTATATACTGTCATGTTGAATGTTTGGGTTTCCCTCTGGTGTGGGAGGGGGCAGGGCAGGACTAGACCCCTGTAATGTGTTTCATTAGTGTTTAGTGTTTCTCTACATACCTCTTAATCCCATTGTGTACAACACTCACATCACCTTTATTCCCAGCAACTAATGGTGCCACCGAATATTCCTGAGCCGGAGTCTGTGGACATTAGTTTCCAGGATTGCAACATCAGGGGCCTGAATAACCTGCGAAAGGACAAACCGATTCTGCAATATTTATCCCGTCACGGCGCAAAGATCACCTTTTTACAGGAGATGCATCTCTCACCTGGGAGATCTCACACATTTGTATCCTCAGGTGGCCCACACCGTTTTTTATTCCTACTATGGCATATACTCACGGGGTATCTGAATCCTTATTCACAGAACACTCCCATTTCATCCTACTGCCTCCATTTTGGATGTGGTGGGCATGTATGCGCTGGTGACTGGGACGCTGGCGGGACATAGTGTGCTACTTGCCAATATTTATGCCCCTAATGTGGACTACCCTGAGCTCTTTCACACATTACATGCGCGTATTGGGAGCCTGAACTTGGACCACATTATCATGAGAGGCGATTTTAAACTACTACTAGATCCCTCAAATGAATAAATAAATAAACTGGAGAGCTAAGGCGCGGATGTTGAGTCTTTGCACGAGCAGAGCCCCGAAAATAGCTGGGCTATAAATCATTGCAGCAAAGGTGTTTTTAAAATGTAAGCATGTGTTTATTTCTGCAACAAATGCACGTTTCACCTTAGTGCATCAAATAATTGGTGTTATAGATGGAGCAACATGTTGTAAAATCAAACAAGAGTGAGGTTTTTGTTTAGCTCACATACTGAATGCATGTATTTGAAGGTCCCCCTATGAAAATACACTGTTTCTACGTAGATGGCTTTTTAGGTCGAGCCTGGCGGCAGCGCGCATGCACTACACGCTCTGCGAGGCATGCAGTAATGAAGTATGGATTGGAAGACTCGCCTTCTCTCCGCCCATACTTTTCATTGGCTGGTGTCATTGTCCTTGGTAAATGCTGGCTTCCGATTCATAATGAGGCTTGTTACTCCCTCCTTGTTACCGCCCTGTCTCCATTTGGTACCGCCCATGTGGACTCTATCTTTTACTGTGTCCTATCTTTTAGTGTGTCCTAACTTCGAAGCATTTATTACCAGCTCCGAGAACTATTAACTTTATTAAGTGACACAGCAGGCCAGCTTCGGTTATGGCGGCCGCTTCCTAACCTAATTTGCATTTCGTTTTCTGTTTTTTTGTTGTTTCTTTTTACTTTAATACGGAGTGTGGTGCCCACTTCAGGGACACGTGCTCAGTTAATTATTATTATTTTGTTAATATAATACAGAGCACGGCGCCCGCTTGAGGGAGACCGCGCTTGGGTTATTATTTTTTTTAACCGAACTGGAAAGCATCGTCGAGAGGAAGGGTATGTTGGCAATTTTGCTACATTATGGTTAATGTTTTTTATTTAGTGGTAGATGTTAGAAAGACTTACGCCATAGATTAGAAATCGCTGAAACGCACCGTAAAGGTATTTTGTGGGCAGTGCATAAAGTCGTTTACTTTTGATATGCTTTACGGAACGACCGGGAGAGCAGGAGGTGGTTTGCCATTGTTTTTAGTCTTTCACGGTTGTTTCCAGCAAAATAAAGATTGAACATGCTGGTTTCTAGATACTGTTATAATATATGGGTCAACCCAATAGTACTAGGACCTGGGTAGTCAATAGTATATAAAGAGGGGTCCCAGTTGATGCAATATCAAAGACACAAACTCAAAATTCATAAATTGAACAATAACAAAAACCTCATCAGAATTGACTTTGAGGAATGCTATTTAATATACATCCTCATTTGAAAATTAATTACCATGTCTTTCACAACAAAACATTTTATAGCATTTAGTAATATGCCCAGGACAGGGAGGCGTGGAAAGAATAAGGAGGGTGAGAGGGGGAAATAAGTGCAAGATAGTGTAACAAGTCAAAAGTGTAAGACTGGCACACGCGGCACAACCTCAGGTGTAGCTCATCTTATTTCTGCTTAGGGTGGAAGAAACTAGATCTGGACCAAAGACCTGTTGGGGTGTAAAGCGTGGCCACAGCACGCCGTTCCCCCTTCTTATACAGAGGTCATAGGAAAGCATAGCTACCAAGTTTTCAGATTGCTTATGTATGGCATTTCTATGTTTTAGTGTGTTTATGTGTGACGTTTTAATGCCTTATGTGTGACAATGTGAATGACAGTTTATTGATAGGAGAACGAAGCAGATATGCTCATTTAAATAATAAGACACATTTTGGAAATGTCCAACATAATGCTGCAGAGCGCCGAATGTTTAGGCTAGATCTCAATAGTACTAGAAATGTGGGTCATACTTAACAATCAAGACATTTGGTTACTTTTTCAAATACATGTAGGCTCTCTTGTTTTTATTGCTGCAAATGGAAGAGTAAATGATCACATGTTGAAAAGCAGAAACACTCGCCATTGAAGGAATTGTAAATATTTACTGTGTTTCAATGGAAACGATATCTGCCGGAAATTGTGCTATATCAGTATGCCTCGTATCTATGCCGAGAGCTAACTATGCCAATAAGCTCAAATCTATCCAATAATGTTTTCAACAAGGAGTTAGTCTGCATTCATAGGCCCAAGGCACGATCATACCATGCAGATATCGCATTCTGTTCAGACAAGTTTGCTGAGAGGCAGGGCTACAAATCCCCACAGACAAAACCCTAATTTACCAGAACATGTGTCAGATCTAGTGGGAACAATTATAATATGTAATTAGCTCTTTCAGACAGAAAGTGTTAATTCAACCCCAAAACAGCTTGATGGAACAAAAAATAGCATGATTAGAAGCCACTCTCTCCATCTTATGTTTTTAGAGCACATATCTAGTCTAGTGTCTGCCACAGACTAGATCCCATAAACATCAAATAAACTGTGTTCAGTGGGATAGTCTTTGAGCTTAAGGTGTCTTTTCAATCAGATCAGACACAGGCCTTGCAGAAGCAGAGAAAGTTAGAGCTCAGGAGCCTGTGACCATGACCACACCTCTCAGTGGTCTCTGAGCAGCAGCTGAATGCTAACACATTCATTTTAGCTTCTGGAATAATTTAATTGGATAGCAGGGCTGGCCTGGCAGTAGTGGGCATCAGGCATTTCCCTTGGAATTTGAAAGCGTGGGGGGCTGGTTTTGAAGCAGTGGGGACTGGTTTTGTTATATCGGGCCAGATTTGCATCGGTGCTGCAATATCAGCACCAGTAACCAAAGCAGCAGCACTTCAAACTTGCACCCCCCCACTCCCCCCCATTCCCTGTCGGGGGGGGGCTGGTCCATCAAAATTGCCATTACTGCATTGGGTTCACAGTCTGGCCCTGCTGGATAGGGCAGCGCTAAACTTTAGTAGTACTGTCGGCAATCATCCGAGCGAGAGGAAAGCAGCTGAAACATGTAAGACAATTTGGGCACAAGCAGTAATGCACCGAAATGACCTAGTTTGTGTTAGTTTAACCCCCAATGCGTTATACTTTGGAGGCCCGAGAACGGGAGGAGCAGTGGTCACAGGGTCAACTAAAAGTCATGCTAAGATACATCAGAAAAGAGAAACATGGGACAAGAGATCAATATGACACACAGGAAAGTAAGACCTTAGATGATATGAAAGTGAAGAGAGGCATCTCCTTTGACAAGTCAGGAAAATTAGGCGGAACAGGAAAATGACAGTACATTTACATGATTAACAGACAAAATAGAGACTGCAGGTAACTTGTTTTCCTATAGCGCCAGGTGCCAATGGATTTAGCATATATAAGTGCTGTAAATTATATCTGTTACTGTTGACTGGAGGTAGTGCAAGGGAGTTATCCTACAAAGAGAAAAGGCATAAATAAAGAGGCATGAGTCCAAGAGATGTGACAGAAAAGCAACACAAGCCATTGATCTAATAAAAAAGCACTGAAGGCATAGGTGACAGAAAATTGTTCAGGTCAGTTGTTAGAAAAAAAGGGGAGTATTTAAAAGGCCTAAATAACAAGCAATGGCAAAGACAATAGGTCTGAGTTTATTTTGCTACCTCATGCAATGTTATCACTGAGCAAGAAGCAATGGAGGAGTTAGCAGGAGAGGTCTGTAGTTTAAGAGTTGTCCCTCATGTAATTTAATGCAAGCATTGTAGTGGAGGGTGAAGGATGCCTTCAGACAGCCAATAGCATTAGGTAAAAGAGTAATACTCTACTGGATTGAGCTATGATGCGATTAACAAAGTCTCAAGTCAAGATACCGGTCAAAGAAAGCCAGTAGGTAGTAGAGGCTGATCCAAAGCCCACTCAATATATTGTTAGCAATAAGTCTGTAGACCGCTTCATTGTACTATCAAAACCCAGCCCTAAAGCTGCACCGCAAAAACTTTAAAAAGGTTCTCTGTCGATGCACAGCGTAGTCAAGGGTAGAGAAGTTTTTCCACAGTGCCTGTTTCTGGTGTACAAAGAACTAGACTCCTGGGGGAGTTCAGGGAGGTATGGCTTGTGTGGATCCCCCAATGTTTTCTTACCCAGAATCCCCTGCAAATCTCAATGTAGCTAAAAAAAAAATAATTTCCTCGCATTTCTGACTGGGAGCACTGCACCGGCACAAATGTCCTACTGCTCAGCATTCCCCTCAGTCCTCCGAGTAAAATGATACTTCACTTGTTTTCATTATGTGAGAAAGGGTTACCCACTACCACACATTGACATTCACAGTCCTACCATATCTATTCTTCTTGGAGGAGATTGTACTATTCCTGCAGAAGTGCGGGAGGGTGTGTGAGAAGAGCGTGTGCTGCTGACCCATGTAGTGCAGTCTATGATGTTGTATAAGCTCCAGAAAATCTTTTCATTTTACAAAAGCCACAACGTTGCCATTGTCACTGTTGCTTTCTTATGTCACGTTCCATTAGCCATCTGTTTTGTAAAGAAGAGCGCGATTTTACCTACTAACATAATAAAAAGGTGCTAAGGCTTTACGGAACCATTCCTGGGTGGTCAGGAGTAGCAGACAATGCGCAACATGATAAAAAAAAGGCGTTGCAGCTCCTATTTTTTTCCACATTCAAACAAAGACAAGGTGACATTTTTGCGAAACTAATGTGTCCGTTATGAATAATTACAGAGTACTTGTGACCCACTCTGCCTAAACCACTTATTGTCTGGCAGAGCTTCCAATGTAAGGGTTTGGTCTTAGGAGTAGGGAATGTCTCAGAAGCCATGCTTCTTGTTCTTGAAGAAAGAAAAATTCAAATCTGAACTCGCAGGACTGCTAGACTTGCAGAGTTCATAAAGGCTCTCCTTTGTGTGCAAAGGTGTGTCTTCGACAGGTAGATTTTGGCATGTACAGTCTGGTATGGGGTTGCCCAATATATTACTGACCCTACCCCAGGCCTCCCAGTCACCCAGAAGAGCTAACTGGTATGAAATTTACTGTAGTGCACCCTGAACTAGTAATGTGACACAGATCTTCTCATCCACATGACCTATTAATCTAAAACTAGTATAAATGCAGCCACTCATGATGCTGACCAGGTGATATGCCTCTCTTGTATGACTGAAGCCAGTAAAATGGGCAATACGGTTGCTTGATTCTCACTGTCAATCTTTTTTGACTGGGTAACTAGTCATGCAGGTAATTGTAAGAGACCAGTTTGTGGGTTGAGTGTATTGATGTTAGGTCGAGTCTATAATTCTAGTCACTAGACCTTCAGGTCTATTAATATTTTAAATATGTTTCAAGGCCTGTAAAAGGCAGTACAAAGCCAATCTCTGTTAGTGCAGCAAAGTGTTGAAAAATCCTACAACATGTGCCTCCATCACCAGATTGAGATGGGAGGCTTATTGACAACTTAAGCTTCTCTATGGCGTGGACTTCCATAAATGCAGCAAACACACTGGCCATCCAAAGCTGTTATGGGGGTCAAATGTGGCATAGAACCTCACCTCTTACATATTTAATTCCTAAAGAAAAAAGAGAAGAAGCTGAGATTTCAGCTTCCATCACTGATGCACCAGTGGAGGTAACAAATGCTGTTTTATGTCCGCTTACAGCAGCAGCGATGCTTCAGAGACAAGTCTGGCTGTAAGACACTTTTTTCTGCTCCAAATTGCAGGCAAAAGTGCTTGACATGCATTGTGATAAAAACAGCTTGTTTGACAAGCATGAGGACAGTGCCTTGCAAAGCTTTAATCCTGATAAGCACCCCTGGTAGCAGCCGTGCAAAGAAGATGCATTCCTTCTACTATCTTTCATGGCTCCAGTTGATTCCAAGCTTATAAGAGAGATTACAATCTATACAGTGGACAAGGTCGACAACACTTTCCATTCAGACAAACTGGTTATGACCAAAGCTGCTCATGAGGCAGAAATCTGATAGAGACTACTAGCCGCAGATTCCTTAACGTAGAATTATCCCCAGGCGTGAGACTGGATCCCGAAAACTTTTCCCAGCATCTCTACGTGCCGGGGGGCGTTACCGCGCAACTCCGCGCTGACGTCCTCCGCGAGCGTGACATATGCGAGGTCACATAAGCCTCACCCCGGCACGCTGACATCATTTTTTTCCTTTTCCGCGTGCAACGCGGATCCGGTTTCTGCTCTGAGCCTGTTTAGGCCTTTCCCTTCGCTATTGCGTAGTAATTGTGGCAACAGTGTGCGGATGCCTTCGGGCTTTAAAACGTTTTCGCCTTGTGGACGCCTGATGTCGGCGACGGACCCTCACCTCATTTGCATGTGGTGTTTGGAGGAAGGCGTGCCAACGGTTCAAGCCGAAGTCGCAGCGGGAGCGCCGGATGAAACTTCTCTCGGCTCGCAAGTTCTGCTTCGTCAACTCGATCAGCTTCGACGGAAGGTTGTCGAAGCAGCCGTCATCGTCCTCGCCCTCATCCCTCTCCTGTGCCGCAAGAGTGTCACTCCCCTGTCGGTAAGTGTCGCAGTTTGTCCCCGAGGGCTGGGTTCCGGCCTGTTGGGAGCGTTGGCACTCTGTGGGTGATACAGCCCCGCGTATCGTCTCCCTATCCACCCTTTCCCAGTGAGGAGGCAACGAGAGCCCAGATGGAGATGTATGCGCCGGCTTTGCAGGCCTCGCTGTCTCCTCCTCCTCCTCCTTCCCCTCCTGGGACGTCAGCGGATCCCTTGCGGGATGCGGGGCCTTCCGCGGCATCGCCGGTAGCCCCGGCGCCGACTGGTTCGGATCCAGGCTTGGAGGATGTGGTGCCATTGGGGCGCGGCCCTATGGGGGTCCCTCCTTCGACCACGGCACCCCAGCTTCTCTGCAAACTCCTGCGGGAGTCCCTGTGGTGTCGCGGGATGTCGCCGGGGCTCGGGTCGCATCCCGAGCCCCTCTCAGCCCTTTGACAAGGTGATCCTGTCTAAGGCCGAGGTGACGCCGCTCCGGTGCCAGCTGCTGGCCCTGGCGGCGCCACAGGGGTCGGCTGACCCCCCTCGTTCCGTCATGGGTAGAGGCTGGCAGGGGACCCCTCGTCCCTCCCTGGGCCCCTCTCATCCCGCCGCGCAGGTGGCCGCTTCGTCGGAGGTCGAGTCGTCCTTGGCGGTGCCGCAGGGGCCGGCGGACCCCTCATCCCCTCGTGGGTCGAGTCTGGCAGGGGACTCCTTCCCACTCCCCGGGTACCCCTCGCCCCTCCATGCAGGCGGCTGCCTTCTTGGAGGTCGTGCCGGCGCCGTCCCTTAGCAGCCTCAGCTCCAGCCCCGCCCCGGTCTCCGGCGCTGTGTGATGTGACGGAGGCCTGTCCAGCGTCTCCGGTGGTGCTGGACAACGATGACACCCTGCTCCAGGTTGCGGATTCTACGGCACGAACTAGTCTTCAGACGTTCCCTCTTCCCCGTAGATTGGGCGCCTGCTGGTGTCGTCCTCACCGGACACGGACCGCCGCTTCATCGCTTTTTCCCAGACGTCATCAAAGGCCGGCTCCTCACCGCGGCTGTGGTTTTCGCCAGAGGAACCACAGGTCCCCCATTCCTTGGTGCCTCTTTCTCCGTTCCGGACCTGACCCTTCCCCACTCCGATTGGCTTAGGCGATGGCCGCCTTAGCTTGCAGCCGTCGCCAACAGAGGAGCTGCTTTCCCCACCGTGGGTCCTACAGAGACGGGTGCGGCCTTCGCTTGCGCTGTTTCCACAGCTGTGGGAATGCTGCGCATGGGTGATCCGGCGGCTCATTTCCCTGCAGAGCATCTTTTGGAGGTTCTCCACCAGGGCTCTGGTGGGAGGGAGCTGCTGCTTACCTTTGAGGGTTCGCTCTGTTTTTCTCTGATGGGGGCTTGGGGGCGCCCCGCCACGGGGGATCCGATGCCACTATACCTTCTTCACCGGCACCTACCGGGACCCCGTGACCCGGTGTGCCTTTCCCTCCACCCCTCTGCCATTGGGCAACTTTTGCGGACTACCTTTCCCTCCCTGCCGTCGCTGTTGTCTCCACCATCACGAGAGGCACGTTGGCTGGATTCTTGGGGGCGCAACATGTTTGCTTCAACCAGGCTCTGCGGGCCCTTAACACTTTGTGTGTTGGCTAGGGCCTCCTCTTGTTTGTGGGACTCGGCGGAGTCCCTTGGATCTGCAGCTTCTCTGGAGGATGCTGGTGTTGACTTGCGGCACCTCGCGTTAGATGGCCGGGAGCTGGCGGCATTTATTCTCTGCTTCGTTCTGGACATGCTGGGTGCATGGGGTCGTGCCATGGCGTCTTCGGTTGCCCTTCGGGACAGTGTGATCCTGGAAAATGTACGAGAACGCCTGGCGGATCTTCCCTTTGATGGCACTCTTCTGTTCCACGCCCCGGCTGGCTTTGCCATCCCGAAGTTCTTGGTGCAGCTTCGGCCCTCTCCTCCTCCTTCTCCACACCCTCCCCCTCAGTGACCTCTAGGTTGATCTGGTTCTTGTCAACTATTCTTTGGTTGGGGCGGGTCGCCCCAGTTGTGTGTTCTGGGTTGTTCATGTGCCTACGAGTCCTTTTTTATTGGGACTGTGGCTTTGTTGGCCGCTGGCCGGCCCTTTTTGCTGTGTGTTCTTGCTGGATTATATGCACCAGGTTGGCCCTGAGATTAGGCCTTCGGTTGTTTGCTTATGGCTGCTTGTCAAGCCTTCTGCGGGGCTTTTTCCCGTGGTTCTTTCTGTTGTCCTCTGCTGCAGAAGTTTCTTCCTAAGAGGGTTCCCATGTCTTGGGACTAACATACCCCAGGTGGGCTAGTGGTAGCGGTTATATAGCTTTTTCTGTGCTTGGAAGTTGTGGTCGCCTTCGGGCCTCTGCTCTCCTGGGCGTTTAAGTATGTTGCAGGTACAATTCCCTTCTAGGTGGTTGGAATGCCTTTGGCGGCAGCCCGGGGTATCCTTCTCCGGGGTCGCTGTGCTGTAACCTTGTCTGCCCTGCCGTCTACGGCTTGGCGTCATGGCTCTGGTTCCACCTCTTTTTGTGTCATGTGTGCGGACCCCTCCCTGAGTTGTGTCCGGGGCCTTCTTCGCCTTCCGGCTCTCTGTCTTGGAGCTGAAATGGATTCCTGTTCCTCCCTCTTTCAGGCGCACCCTGCCCGGTGTTTCTGGATGTCCATGGGCTGCTCTTTCTGCCTCTGCCTGCTGTATTGCTGTAAGCGCTGTTCTGTCTGGTCTATTGCCTTTTAGCTGTGGTGGGATCAGCTGCCCTCTTCGCGGGATGTATTCCCGGGTGAGGGGGGGACTTGTCTTCTTTCTGCCTCGTCTCCTTGGGGTCTCTGGGTTGATCTTCCTCCTCCTCCTCCTTGCCTTGGCCCTGGATGGAGGTTTTTGTTGCCTGATGTAGGCGTGGGGTGCTTTGGCCTCCTCTTGCCTTGCCCCTCTTCCCTCTGCGAAGTGTGAACGGGCTTCTTCTTCTTCTTCTTTCCGCATCCCCCTTGGGATCGGTGGTGTTCTGTAGGGGTTCCCCTTGCCTGGGGGGACAGGGCTCCTCGCCCTGTCCGTTGAACCCATCCCCTATGGGACCCTCTATTATATCCAGGCTGGTGGGATCCTCTCGCAGACCCTCCTTCCCCTTGGGTATGGCTAGGATATCTATTCTACGTTAAGGAATCTGCGGCTAGTAGTCTCTTTCAGATGTACACGTTACTTACCTTCGGTAACAATGTATCTGATAGAGACGATTCTAGCCGCAGATTCCTTCACGACCTACCCTTCCTCCCCGTTCTGCGAGAGCCCTTAGCTTGCTCTTCTGCACTGGCCTGGCTCTGGGTGCTTTGTCGTCTGCGAGTGCCCTTTTTCACTCCTCCCTAGCGGGATGCTTGTTTGGTGGAGTTGCATTCATTCCTCCCTTCTGGTACGTGACTGGTAGGTTAATGGGTGCTCCGGCGTCCCTACGCTCTGGTGCTTCCAGTGTGGGGCCTTCTCATTTTTTTCCCTTGTTTGGAGTTTCTGACTCATGTGCAGTCCTCTGGGTTGTGGTCGCTTGGCTGGGCCTCAACCTTGGCTCCTTCCAGGGGCCGCAACTCTCCCTGGTAGTGTTGTCCTGGGGTGAATTGTTGTTGCTCTTCTGCCTTTCACTGTTAATGGACTGTGGTTGCAGGCTTATCGTCTGCCGCACAGTTTTGTTGCATGTTTTTCCTGTCTTCTGGGAGAACGTGGTATTTGTTTGCAGGGTTGCTTTGCAGTGGCTGTGACTGCTCTTTCCTTCTATGACTGTCGGTGCCATGGTTCCTGGCACTTTCCCGAATGGGCTGTTTCCCAACATTTGCTTCCTTTCTTTCCGTTTATCTGCTGT
Organism: Lissotriton helveticus; assembly: GCF_964261635.1. Taxonomy (NCBI): domain Eukaryota; kingdom Metazoa; phylum Chordata; class Amphibia; order Caudata; family Salamandridae; genus Lissotriton; species Lissotriton helveticus. The sequence goes on from NC_136065.1 coordinate 467,595,579, forward strand.
TCCGCACACTGTTCCTATGTTCCCATGTTCCCACAGTTTTTGTTTGTGATGGCTCCGCGTTGTGGCTCGGAAAAGTTCTCAGAAGAAAACTGATGTCAGCGCGCCGGGGTGAGGCTTATGTGACCTCGCTAACGTCACGCCTGCGGACAACGTCAGGGCGGAGTCACGCAGTACCGACCCCCCCCCCCGGCACGCAGAGATGCTGGGAAAAGAAATGTATTCCGGATCCAGTCTCACGCCTGGGGATAATTCCACGTTAAGGAATCTGTAGCTAGAATCGTCTCTACCAGATACATCATTACTGACGGTAAGTAACTTGTACGTCAAGGGTACAACAAGGTGGCAACGACCACTCCTTAATTACCACAGACACAGATGTACTTGCCCCACCATTCTAATGTTCATAATGTTCATACAGACAGTAGAAGGCAGAATTTCCTATTTTGTCTCCGCATGGGCACAGATTATTACTGACCGATGGGTGCTTCAAAACGTACAGTCTGGTCTCAAACTGAAATTCTTGGGACATCCTACCAATCATCCATCCAAGAAAGAGCAACTTCTGCACATAAAATTCTACTTGTCTCAAAGGGGCAGTCAAGCAGATGATCTGGACTTCTATTCTATATTCTTCTTGGTCAAAAATAAAACAAGTGAATGGAGACCAATCCTGAACCTCTGAGAATTAATCAATGTTATAAACAAAATCCTTTCTGATGTCTTTTTACAGGCAATTCTTCTGTTGCTTCAATAAGGGATGTTACCTCCCTGGACTTACATAATGTCTACTTCTATGTTGCTATACGCCCATGCCACTGTCAGTTCCTCTGGTTCTCTGTGGCAGGGCAGCAATACCATGGCCACATGTAGGAACTGTACTCAAGAGGCCTCCGGTTGGATGAGGTCCCAAGGGCAGGAATGTAAATCCAGAGGCAATGAGGGTTTGTGTCTGCCACAAGCACATGGTTGAATCACCATTCATTGGGGAGGGATAGTGTCCAAAGATCACTTTTAGCAATCCTAATTCAAGATGGCCTTTGCCCTCACACAAATCGCCAACCTCGTCTTCCTGCCAACCTTTTTTTATTTGTTTTTCTAATTCCCCCACCACCAGCATATGCTTCTTTGTACCGGTGGCAAGTGAGACCTCTCCTTGTCCCAGTGAGGTTACTCAGGGCTGTGTTAATAAACTGTTTCCAGATCACTTTGGGAGACTGTATAACTCAGTCTGTGGTGATGCACTTGTGTGCCTGCTTGCTTATCCACAGAGCACAGGCACTGTGTTGCAACTTCTCCAATGAGTATTCATTCAGTACATGTGGATCATGCTTCTCTGCTAATGCTGAATGGCATCCCAGCGCTGGAAGGTTAACATCTGCCAAGCCAATTAACCTCACCTTCCATCCACCAGCCAAGGATCATCAGCCCATGAAGCTCTCATTAATTGGCCATACCCTCTGCACATCTGGTAACTCCTTAATGCAGTGCTGATTCACCACCATCATCAAGCAGACTGCTACAACTTAGTACCTTCAAGGTGCAGGACTCTCCACACAGGCAGCAGAAAGTGAATCTGTGGTACGGCACCTAGGAGTTCTAAAGAGATGCTGCCGCGCAGCAGAATGAAGTAGTAAAGAGAACATTTTTACAATCTTTTGAATTTGGTACAGTTCATAGGATGCTACCTTTGCAGCAGTAGTTTGGTCCTTTCAGTTTTGGTCCATAAGCATTTTAGACTTCTAACTGGTGATGTTTGTCATAGATGTGACATCGGCCTTGTTGAATCTTTTTGAAAGAAGATGACACTAATCAAAACAGAACTCAGGATGGTCATAAGGAGGGATATGATCTCCCTCATATTACTGCCCAGAATAGTGGGCTACTTTCATCATCAAGCAATCTTCCCAGGCACCCTATACTGGTGGCCTTTCAAAGACTCAGGGAGGCACAACTCAGGAAGGGAGTGACCTACTCTCGGCAGACACCATTGTCCCGCAAAGCCAAAACAGAGCTCCAATGGTGGTTGGATCATACGGATGCATGGAACTGGAGTGCTATCTCTGGATTTGCCCCAGATCTGATCATAGAGTCTGATGCCAGCCAATGGGGAGCCTGGTGTGGGTAGTTCTCAATGTGTGGAAGATGGTCAGAAGAATTACAGCTTCATTTAAACTGTTTGGAACTTCTAGTGGGTTCCTTTGCCCTCAGATCAGTGACCAAGGACAAAGTATCTGTTATGTGATACTAAAATCAGACCATATGTAGGTGGTGGAGGTGCGAGATAGCAAAACCTCTTGGAGATAGTGGAAGACTTTTAGCACATCTCCCTTGAGAAGCAGATCTCGGTTACAGCAGAGTATCTCCCAGGATAAAAAAAACTAAGTAGCAGACTTAAACTCCAGCTACAGAGCAAATTCATGCGACTGGAACCTGACCCGGTGGGTCCTTGAGGCTCTGATGGACAGATGGGGCTCCTGTGAGATCGAACTTTTCGCCTCCAGACTGGACAACTATCCGATAGTTCAATTGAAGATCATACCCAGTAGCTGAACCTACTAGAACGCTCGCCCTTCCGACTTTTCTGGACATTCTACAAGATTGTTCCAGCCATATGCATCCCATGGCTCTGCGGAGGCACCTGAATCTGATGGCCTTGAGGATTTCAGTTGACTATGGAAAGACAACAACCTTTCAGACCAAGCTGTAGAGTTCATTATCGCGCCTAGGCAGGGAGTAACATTAAATGCTATAGAACAACTTGGAGGAAATGGTCTTGTTGGTGTGTGGGAAAACCCCTGGATCCTATGGGGGCAGGAATTATCCATATGGTCAACTTCCTCTCTGAAAAAGGCAACTGAGGCCTGGCTTATAGAACTATCAATGCTTTCAGATCTGCTATTTCTGCAGGACATGTTCCAATTATTGATACCGCAGTGGGAAAACACCTGTGGGTTTGCAGACTGATGAATGCGTTTAGTCTTAATAATCCACCGGAACCTCGGTACTCATCCTTGCGTAATGTGAACATGGTCTAAACCTGTTCCTTTTGTGGCAGGATAATGAATTTCTCTATAGGAAGAAGTTGTCAACGAAATTAGCAAAGTTGCTGTGAAAGATTTCCCTCAAGAGCATTTGACACCAGGTCTCTGGACATCTCTATAAGGGTGTTTTCTCTGGATGACGTAACTTTCCCTAGAGCTTAGAAGACCGAGACCAACACCAGGGTAGTATCTTACCCATCCTTTCCAGATAAACGTAAGTTATGCATGGCCAGAAGTCTTAAAGCTTATAAAAATATGACAACAGAGGTATGGCCACCTGGAGAGAGACACTGCTCCTCATAGCTCTAAAGAAGCTTCTTTCAAAGCAGTAACTACCCCATTTATTGTCAGGTTGGTAAAATGGACCATACAGAATGCCATAATCGACATGGCCCTTTTCAGCACCTATTTGACTAGAGGAGCTATGGTTTCCAAAGCGATTTTGGTAGAGGGAAGACTGGAAGACATGAATGCTGCAAAATGGTCAACAGAATCGACATTTAAGAAATTCTATTTTGAACCCATTTCAGATGCAGCATCATTGGTGATGAGTAGGCTTTAAGTATGCATAATCCTCGTATCCGGTCCTGACGTAGACCTCGCTATTGAGAAGGAACATTTACATTGTTTTAAGGACACAGAGGCGGGGATTTTCCCACCCAAGAAGATTTCAGACGCATGCGTTTAACCAACCCAATGTCAGGATTAGTTAAGTTTTTGTTTGTGATTCATACGTTTGTGATGATGTTTTAATTCAGTTATATGATGTTGATATATTGTTTTGGGTGAATGCACAACCCATAACAGGCTTAACTTTTAAACAATATGTTGATGTTTAATGGTAGATAGTCACATACTTAATATGATATACATAAGAAATGAATTACTGCCTTTGTTTCATAGGTATAGATGAGAAGACTGACTGATAAAAAGAAACTCTGGTTGAGATCCTTGCAGGAAGAAAGAGGGGGAAGGAAAGGGGTTACAGACAGATATATATGAGATTGATGTATTCTGACACTTAGTTAATGTTTATTTCCCAAGGTTCATGGGATAGTTCGTTTTTAAAGTATTAGAGGAATTAACAATCGCGCAGGATCGTCGCCCTACTGCCTGGCTCAGAGCCAGCAAATGAAAAATAATAAGATGTTCTTCCATTGTTTTATTTTGCATTTGCCGGCTCTGAGCCCGCGCTGTAGGGAGGGGCGGGCCAAGGCATGGGAAGGGTGCAGGAGAAGTGCTAGGTGCACTTCTTAAGTTCTCATGTGTGTTTGGCCGACCAAAATACACAGGCGTACTTGGGTTTCAATGCAGCTGGGCTGGAGAAACCCCCCACAGACTCCCTGGCCTGAGCGGAGCATATTTCTAGCCTGCTCAGGCTAATCTTCTCGCTGCTCTGCAGCATGTGATTGGGTGGGAGCCTGTCCATGGGGCTGCTGAGACCAGGAAGTGTATAGGCAGCGCAACACAATCCTGGAGGGTAAAGTCCTGTGTTTCCTCCACCTGCCCTACCACCCTTTGTTTGTGGCAGCTGCCACTGGATACTACTGCTTTTAATTAAGTGAAGAAAGTGTATGCATAATCGTCGCCTCTGTGTCCTTAATAGAATTGAAACTTTCCTTCTAGATAGCTATGAAATGTTAAATTCTCCAGTTTATTTTGCATCGTCCTACAGTGTTTTAATGAACAACCAGAGTGCTAATATTCTGTATTCCTGACTGAGACTTATCTGAAGCTATCTTGATGGAATCAAACCTTTAAAAATGTAAAGCATTTCCTACAGTGGATACTGCAGTAAATTAACAAAATGAGAGGTTTCTTATTTTCATATCAATTATGGTTAGTGCTTTAAAAAACTAAAATGACGACACTTTTTTAAAATAAATTCTCATATATAATCCTGATCAATGTCAGAAAAAAGTCTGGTGTGTTGACTAAACATGTACCTCCAACATCAGCAGTAGGAGTAGCCTGTCAGGTCCTTGTCCATTGTTCTGCTGAAGTTTCACCATGGTGTTCTAATGAACAACCAGAGCTCTAACATTTTGGATCTGTCACAAAAGTGTGGCACACCAAAATGCCATCTTGATTGAATCAAAGCTGTAAAACTTAAAGTATTTCCTTCAGAAATTAACTAAATGAGGTGGTTTGTTTTGTCATAGCAATTATGGTATGTTCTCTAGAAAGCCAAAATCAGATAACATTTTCTATGAGTTCTGAAATATCGTCCTCATCTATATCAGAAAAACATTCTAACTTGCAGAGTCAGCCAGCAGCAGTCTGCCAGTTAACTCCCTAGTGATAAACTGCAACTTCACATATTTCTAAAGAACAACTAGAGTGCTAACAGTTTCTATCCAAGGGAAAAGTGAGGTACTCCAGGATTTTGTTGGTGTAGAAACTATTGAATTAAAAGCCTTTCCGGAGGAGCAATGCTCAAGAAAATGAGAACTGAGATGTTAACAAGGGTATAAAACCTGTGTGCTAAAAATGTGAATTTATGTTAAATTGAGGCATTCTATATTTTTAAACAGTCTAAAAATTGTTAAAGAGGAAGATGTAGGTGTATGCCTACCATCTCCTTACCTCATCTGTGTACATACCCTGCCTATCTTAACAGCTCTCTAATTGTAACCCCTTCCATGCATCGGACGGCCGGCGGCCGTCCGACGTCACGGTGGGCGTGTGCAGAGGACGGCCGGGGGCCGTCCGAACACGCCCACATCGTAAATCACCCGCACCGCGGCGGAATTTTCGCCGCGGTCAAGGGGTTAAAATAGTACATCCTTTTGTAGAAAACTTTTTGCACAGGGTTGTTTAGGCACCTGCAGAGGATTGCCCGTGGAGAATTGGCTAAAGGCCCAGTATCCAAGCCCATTCAAATCAATGGGTTTGTGTGAAATTTAGGAAATTACCATAATTAAAAATGTCCAGGTTAATAATATCGTCCCATTTAAAACAGTAAACCACCCCCCCCCCTGCCCTCCCCCATTCCGTGATGTAGCATGATGTCTTAGAAGAACAGCCACTGGAGACGAAGCACTGCATTATTGCCTTTTTTCCACTTTCTCTTCTGCCTCCCTTCTTATTGGTGAAGCACAGCACTCTCCACTATCTCTGCTTCATTGGTGCAGCATGTCTTCTACAAAAATGTTGGCATTGATTTTACTGCCATCCACACCCTTCTCTACAGCCTACAAATATGATGGCAGCACATTCCCTCGAACCCCTTTCATTCCACTTTGCAAAACCTAACCCTCATGGTCTTCTCTTGGTAAAGCTTGTTGTAACTTCAATAATATCTGGTCCCTATAGATAACTGCTAATCTAGGCATGTTGCTGTATAAGTGCTGAAGCAACTGGCTTCTCAGTCCTTTAACTTTTTTTCTCTTATTTTGCAGAAGGGCTGGGACAGCTACATGGTATATTTGTTCGATAAGAGCAAGACAGCATATGAAGGACCCTTTGCTTCAAGAAGTCTGTCTGAGTGTGTGAATTACATTGGTAAGGTCTTGTTTCAGTCTGTCTGTCAGAGGCTGCTTTAAATGTAAATTTTGTGTCGTTCGCCACTACCTTTGCAGGAGGCATGTCATACATTCTCAGCAGCCCTTTCCATGAATACATATTTTCTTTGGCAAGTATTGTTTACAATTTGATGACATTTGAAAAACTTTTTCGAATACTGCTGATAAGTCTTAGGACACCAGAAAGCAGGCAGTCATCTCCATCCAGAATAGGGTGTCATTGAGGATTTGTAGTGACTGTTTCCATGCTGCAATTAGGACTACTGATTTGTGGGACTTAAGCAGGTTGTTGTTTGAGATGTGAAGTTGTGTAGAGACTTTTTTTTCCTAGAGTTTCAATGGAAGTGTAGCTTGGAGTCTGATCTCTTGTTTTGGAAGTTGTTAGATGTTTATATTACTTTGTCGACAGAATTGTGATCGGTTTTGTTGGTTGAGAAGAGTGGAATACATCTTTGCTGAATAAGAAGCTGATAATTTTGAGAATGAATGGGGCAGTGTCCGGAGTTTAGATTTCTATCAGGTTTCCTGGAACTGTGTCACCAGCATAAGTGGAGGGTTTCAGTGACAGTATGATTTTGGAGGGGAGTCCATATCAGTTTGTTTGAATGTTGACCATGGTGCAACTATTCTTACAGGGATGTGCAGTGAAGCTGGTTAAAGTGTCTTTTTGATATCATTTGGATCTCCTCCAGCAGGAAACCAACTATGTTAGGATATTGGGTTTATGTAGTGTTTAATGGTTTGGAAACGTTTTTTCTGACGGTTCAAGGTCTCGCATATTTAATGTTTTAAATACCTGCATTGAGAACAAGGTATTTGAGAGTTTTGCAGAATGAATCTTTTCTGGATTCGCATGCTGTGCATTATACCGCCACTTATTAGTTGGGTCATGAATTGTCTCTAAAAATATTTTTTTCCTTCAGTTTTTGTATTTAGTGTTGGTGGGCGTCAATGTACCTCCATTTGGTGCACCTTGTGACGTTGTTGTGCTTCTCCGGAAGCTCCCACCTTCGGTCGCCATTTTGAGATTCTTTTTTATGAGTTATCAAGGAAAGATACAGAGAGAAGTTCTGGGAGCAGAACAAGGCATTTTCATCGAACATGAAAAATGCATGTGGAGGGGCACCCTGTACTCTGTGATGGAGAAGACACTGTCTACTCAGTGATGGAGAAGACCCCATTCCAGTTCTGCAAAAACTGCCATCAGAAGTTCGCAAAGCAGGGTCAATACCCAATCTACAATCTCTGCCTACCAACGGACCATCGCAGCGAAGATTGAAACGCCTGCGCAGTTTATGTGCTGAAGACCCTGAGGGTAAGACATCAACCGAGTCGCCCACCATACCATGCAGGGCCAACATACAAACCATCCCTGCGAATTTTGGGGCAAGATGAAGTCCATGAAGACGTCAAAAACTGAGGTGAAGGACACAGCGTCCTTAAAGCCATGGCCGAAAAACAGAGGAGAAGACCTAGAAGACTGCGTCGGTTTCGAAACCCTGTGCAACTGCAAGCAAGTCCAAAGAAAGAGACACCCTCTGATCCTTTGAAAAGGACACTTCAGTGGTACAGACCCCTGAAAGATCCAAGATGTCCAAGAACGGTCGAGGACAAGGCACTTCTGAGTCGAAACAGGAGAGGTCGAAATCAGAACTGCACAGCTTGACAAGCGCGTTGTTGGTTAAGGAGTCATCGGCAAAACCACCACGTGAAGGGCTCGGCTTTGATGAAAGTCTTAAGAAAAATTGTATACCAAGCAAATTTACGTCAACAGGGCAAACAGACGAAGACCTAGAGGAAATTGAGCCCCCTCGGATGCATAAGCCTCAAGAAGAGTAGGAGGAGGAAACCTTTGAAGAAGGGGAGGAACGAATACAACAGTACTCTGAGGCTTCAGAGTACCAAGAATTAGACTGGCAAGAACTAGAGTCAGCCTCACCAGAGGAAGGGGTAGACACCTACCCTTCAAGACCGTCACCACCTGATGACATTGGCATATATAACCAAGTTATACAAAAGGCAGCTGATCAATATGGGGTGTAATTGAAAGAGGAAAAGCTGTAATCCTGTTTGAAACTCTTCTACCTACTCAGTCAAGGAGCCAATTCTTGCCAGTGCTCCCAAGTGTCTTGGACCATGGGACAGCTGTCTTCCCAGAACCAGCTACATGTAAGGCGGTGGCACACAGGTCAGAGAAGAAATACAAACATTCTTCAATAGACCCCAATTACATAAAGGAAATCATCCCAGCAGACTCCATAATAACTTCTACTGCCAGGAAGAGAGCCAACATCACAAGCATCTCAAGACCACCTCCAGATAAGGAAAGCAAAGATGATGGACATCATTGGAAAGAAAGTAGAAAGGAGTGCATTAATCCAGTGGTGAATAGAGCATTGCTAAATAGTCATGTCTGCTAACATTGGTAGGAGATAGGTGAGCTAACGAAACACCTGCCAGAGCAATATCAGAGAAGGGCATTTCATTTAGTGGAAGGTGGCAAAAACATTGCAAACATATGCCTAAAATCAGCATTGGATGCAGCAAATACTGCAGGAAGACAAATGATGATTTGGATCACAAAAAGGCGCCATGCCTGGCTAAGAATATCAAGGTTCTAACTGGAGGTACAAGTCACTATACTCAATGCACCCTTCAACAAAAAGCAACTTTCTGGAAGAGCAGTTGATGACACATTGAACCAGCTGAAAAAAGATCATGGAACTGTAAAAACAATGGGAGCCCTGCAGTTCAGAAACAACATGCAAAGGGGATCAGTCCCATCAAGAAGACCAACCGTTAGGGGATCCTTACAGTCTGCAACATCCCATCAAAAACACCAACAGTCCTTTCAAGAAGGTAACCAATCAGGACAACAACAGCAAAGCAACAGCTCGCAGTATCAGCAAGGAAAGCAGTCCTTTTGCAGACGTCCCCGTGAAAAAAGACAACCATGGGGGAGGCGGGTTTGTGCCCCAGGCAACAAGTGACTTCACACAATTTGCAATAGGCACACAGAAGATCACAAAAAAGGTAACAACAAGGGTTCAAACTGAGGAACTCCTACACTTAACACCAGTAGGAGGCAGATTACAGAGATTTCTAAAAGAATTGAAAAAAATCACCTCAGACAAGTGGGTACTAAAACTAATACAATTTGGATATTGCATAGAATAAATAAAGGTACCTTCAAACAGGACCCCAAAGAATCATTCACGTAGACAACACTCCTACTCAAGGAAGTGGAAGAGTTGAAGACAAAAGGGGCAATAGGGCTAGTTCTATAACAAGAAGAAACTAGGGGAAATGTTCAACATACTTCTTGATTCCAAAAGTAGATGGGTTGCTCAGACCAATCCTGGACATTCGATTTATAAACCAGTCCATAAAGACTCCAAAGTAAACAAGCATTGGCATAGCCAATAGGTCTCGCTTTTGGGACATTCTAAGTATTTAGTTATGCAGCACAATATCCTGGTGCAACAACATCAACTGTTGCGTGGCTAAACACTTATAAGGTCCCAAAGGCGAGACCTATTGGCTATACCAATGCTTGTTCTTTTTGCAGGTCCTGCAGCCTAGCCAGGCACGGTCCTCACCCTGTCTCTGGCGAAATAGGCAGTATTTAGTAGAGTGGTGGATACATAGGGAGACCCAGGTAAAGCACGGTCCCTTGCTCTGGGAGTAAGTTGCAGGTCCTGGCCACGTGCTGCTGGTGCATGCCACCTGCAGGTCTACCGACAGCTTTGCACATCATGAGCTTGGTCCTGGGCCGGTGGAGAGGAGCAGTGTGCCAGTGCAGTTGGAGCAGGTAGGGTGAATGGCAACGCCGGCGCGTGTGAGGGCAGCAGGAAATGCCTAACACCGCCAGATCACAAAAGCACAGCCACCGAGGCCGAGCCAGGTGGAAAGCCATATGCACCGAAGCCACAGGAGCACGGTGCAGCCCGAATTTAGAACCATGCAATGTGAAGGAGTCTACAAGGGATTTTGTTTCTGGTATGATTTTGGTTTTTTCAATTCAAATCGGTGAGTGAGTCATGTAAGATCAAACTCAAATGTGTCCTCAGGACAACAACATCAAATGTGTATGAATAGTAAATAATAAATAATAGAATGCACACGGAAAATCCTAATTGTATTGAAAAAATGTGTATATTTTATATATAAAAAATGAGTTCAAGGGGATACATACATATACAGAAAATAAATCAATAGCAAAGTGTCAGGAAAAGATTTCTAGATCAATTAAACAAACAGTTCATAACATACATCAGTTCCTAAAATAAAAGAGAGCAACTAAAACCAACAGTGAATAAACTTTACTCTTCAGATAATACATTTCTTTGGAGTTGATGGAGAAGTCGACGTTTCGGTCTTTGCAGCTTAAGTCTATAAGACCATCATCGGGACAATTGATTTATGCAGGAAAAGCCCCTTCTATTTAAGTAGAGATTGATGGGGAAAACACAATGGATGTGACCTTAGTGACAGGATGGCTGTCAGGACCGCAAAGCTGTCGATCTGTCAGAACAAATCTAATGTTCTTGATAGAGAAATCCAGCATCAATGTTGGAATGCTCTCGGAATACGTAGTTATTCAAAATTATTTCCCAGCATGAGATCCGCGAAGTACGTGATCCGGCAGGTTCTGGCACTGGAAACAAAATCCCTTGTAGACTCCTTCACATTGCATTGTTCATTGCCCATACCTACAAGGGTTTATTGGGTTTCCCATATCCTTCAACGAATGTAGAACCGGCCGAAACCGTGCAGATGGCTGACACGAAGCTAGAGACAGCTGTCCGATACACCTGGAGCAGGGTGCAAGCGGGCAGGCACCAGGAGATCTCCAGCCAGGGTATTGCCGTGGCCATGGGTAGCAAGCAGGCCCAGCGCTGGAGCTGGAGGTAGGGGTGGCGTTAGCAGTGCGGTTGACGGCCCCTGCTGGTAGCGGCACAGGAGCAAGGATTGCAACAGAGTTAAAGTGAGGGGTCATACCTCCTCGTTACCAGTGTGAAGTGGCCTGAGCAATGGCCATCCAGGCCTATATGGTCCGCTGAAGAAGCTGAAGCTCACACACCACCTATATCTCGGCTAAGGCTCAGAGCGACCTTCAGCCCATTTATTTATACCCTTGGGGCGAGCCCGGCCTCGAGGGTTGCAATAGATACATTTGAACGTAGAAGCTGGGTGGCTCTCCACAGTGCTTATGTTTGAAGCCGTGCTGGTCTGTGTGTTAAATATGTGTGGGTATATTGCTTGGTCTGCTTATTTGCATTCATGTTTCATTTATATCAGTTTGTGTGTGGGTGGGGGGAATTGTATGCCTGGAGCGTGTGTACTATACAAAAGTCAAACCTACTGACTTTCTAGCTACTTGTTTACTCATGTGTTTACCCTTTGTCCGGAAAACCGCTGCAGGTTGCGTGATCTGTGCCTATACTGATATTTGTCTAACTCTCCTAAACTAATCTGCAACACTTGAGCGTTTTACTGCCAAGAGACTATTATGGGATGTGTTTAGATACTTCTACATCTTTCCTTAGAAATGTAATTACTACCTGTCCCCTAAAAACTGAAGTCCAAGTTTAGATGCATTGTCTAAATGTATGTATTTGATGTTTATCGTCACTCACCATGGCAATATGAGTAACAAGGGTAGGGCTCAATGCTGAAGGTGTGGGAATGCAGTCTGGGGCAGCTAGTTTCTCCGTGGGGTGGGGGGCGATGGGCCGTGCTGTTCGAGGATTTAAGGACGTGCACGAAGAGGAGAGACCAGCCTTTCACAACCCCACCCCCTCCTTACCTGGCTTTCTCCTCCCGAAGAACCAGAGGTTCGGGCCCCAGGGCTCCTCTTGCGCTGGGCCTTGCCCATGGCAGGAGGGCGCTCTCACATGGTGGGGGGAGCTGCAGCGCCACAGGGGCCGAGCGGCACGGGAGCAACAGCCTGAGCGCTGTCCCTGTACACCCCGCCCTGCGGAGGGAGCAACAACCTGCAAGTTCCCCTGCGGATCCACCGTGCAGAGAGGGAGGGGCCGGGACAACTTTCCCTGCACACCAAGGGGTGGAACAACGCGAGATGAATCAAACCATGGGCCAATCAAGGGCGGGGCGTGGAGGATGGACGGGGCCATTCAAGGTTTATATCACAATCAGGGGCAGGCCCTACAAAACAAACGAAGTTCTACAAAACCTGACAAAGTGCGGAGTCACGAGAGGGGCGCGGCTCCAATCCAATGGGCCGCCCCACCACACACAGCCTAGAAACACAGCAGCGGAGGGTGCAGGGCGAGATGCTGAGGCCCCCGGCGGCGAGCAATGTTCGTCTTGCAGGTGCGTCCTGATCCAGCGGCACCCTCCAGGCAGTGAAGTAAACTAGAGGGATTATACAATATCTACAATATATATATATATACAATATACAGGATCTACAATAGAATGTGGAGCAGGAGTGCACGGCTCCGGGAGGCTGGGCATGCGCGTCCACGATGTCAAATCGACGCGAGTGCACAGGTCTGTCTCCGTTCAGAGCCAACTCAACAGCAATAGGTCGAGAGAGCTCGACCTAAAGAAAAAAATGGTAGCGGACCAGAGAGGGAGCATCTCTAAAAGGAGTTCTGCCTCCTGATTGGCTGTAGAGGAGCCGACGCGGGAATCCTGATTGGCTGTAGAGGAGCCGACGCGGGAATCGAAACCTGTGGTGCGCGCGCACCAGAGGAGCGGGGGCAAGGGAGCGCGAAGACGCCGAGACGAGGTAGGGGATGTGCGTGTAAGCGCCTGGGGTTCTCTGTGTATGTGTGTGTGTGTGTGTGCGTGTGTGTGTGTGTGTATGGGGGGGTTCTGTATGTATGTATGTATGTGTGTGTGTATGCGGGGGGGGGGGGGCTGTATGTGTGTTGTGCATGTGTTGTGAAGAGCCTGTTGATGCGCGCGACCTGATCCCGGCAGGCTGCTGCTGCTGCTGCTGCGTGCGCGTGACAGTCTGTTGTCCTCTCCGTTTCCCTTTCAGTCCTTGAAAGCCGGAATGATAACAATAGTCTCGCTCTGCGACAGCAGGCCTTTGGCCTGCAATCGCAGGGCGAGACCTAAAAATGACTACACTGCCAGCGATAATACCACAAATTCAAATTGGGGGTTTTATGGCCACAGTAGATCTAAAAGACGCCTATCTACACACACACACCCATGAATGCAAGCCACAAAAGATTTCTCAGATTCATCATGAACAATAAACATTACCAGTTCAAGGTATTGGCCTTTGGCATAAAATCTTCACCGAGAGTATTCACAAAGTGCGTAGCAACAGTAGCACCACACGTACAGAGATAGTGACTACAGGTCTACCCCTACCTGGACGAATGGCTGTTAAGAGCAAATTCATACCAAACATGCAAACAGCATGTGTAACAAGTGTTAACAATATTCCAGCTAGGATTCTCCATTCACATGGAAAAGTCCTAATCGGAACAAGAAATGATCTTCCCGGGGCAAGACTAAATACTTTAAATGGGAAAGCCTTCCCAAGCGAGAAGAGAGTAAAGGTCCTCCTGAAGGAGACACAACTCTACCAGAAGGGGCAAGCTCTTGGTGGGGAAGCTGATGGGAATGATGGCATCCTACATCCCGTTAATATCACGCACAAGGCTGCATATGAGACCACTTCAGGAATGATTGCAGAATCAATGGTCACAATCAGCATAGAGTTTGGAAGATCTAGTGGTTGTCGCACAGAAAATAGAGAAAGAAATAGCGTGGTGGAGCAAGACATATATATTACAAGGAAGGAAATGTATGCAGCCAACAAATACAGAGATCATAACAACCAACGCCTCACAGAAGGAATGGGGACGCGCACAGGCAACCTCAAGGTCAGGGGGTCTGGAAGGACAAGTATGAGCTGTCTGGAAGGACCAGGATTCAGTACAACACATCAACTTCCTGGAACTAAAGACAGTATTCCCGAGCCTTAAAAGCCTTTCAATGAGCGCTCTGGGGGAAATCCATATTGCTCTAAACAGACAACACAACCACCATGTTTTACATCAACAAACAAGGAGAGACATAGCCAATGCCACTGTCACAACTAGCACAAGAAGTATGGATCTGGGCCATCCAAAGAAGATACACTTGGTTGCGATCCACCTACCGGTGATAAACACTACAGAGGCAAACAGACTAAGCAGACAAGTGTCATGCTCTCACGAGTGGGAACTGAACCAATCAGTACTCTCAAAGATCTTTCACAAATGGGGAACACCAGAAATAGATCTCTTCGCAACTCCCCAGAACGCAAAATGGCAACTCTTCGCAACTCACCAGAACGCAAAATGGCAACTTTTTGCCTCCAGACAACATTGTCACCGATCACACGGTAATGCACTGTCGATAAACTGACCACGGAAATTTGCATATCACAAGGTGATCAGCAAGAGCAGCAGCCTGACACTTATACTAATTGCTCCACAGTGGGCAAGACAGATGTTGTTCTCGGAACTCGTACACCTGGCTCCAGGGAGGTTTTACAGACTACCAGTGAGACAAGACCTGTTGTCAATGCAAGGAGGAAAGGTATTCCATCCAGAACCAGAATCCTTAAGTCTCACAGCATGGCTCCTGAAAACTTAAAGTTTGGCCACTTAAAGCTACCCGAAAAAATGTCAGCCCTCTCGACAACTGTAAGCAGTATTCGCCGCACTCCAGTGGACACCACCATACATTGTCCCCTGATTACTGCCTTAAAGGCCTCCCATTCCGTTACCCTGGAGTAAGTGGAGTGAACATTATCCGCAAAATATGTTGTAATAAGGCCCCTGAATTCGTATAGTAACACTTGGTCCTCCAGGGACTCTGGATTTAGCCGCCAGGTAGGGATGCGGAGTTCAGATTCATGTTGACAAACATGAGATTTTTTTGCCTGAAAGATTTATGTATGGGGGCATCAAGCTTGTAGATAGTGTTTGGAGTGGCTTATTCATAAATTCCTTTGTAGAGGTGTGGATGGTTGAATATGTGTATTTGTTTTTGAGTTCTTTAAAGTGTTGGTGACAATGTTTTTCAGTATTTTCTTCATATTTTTGTTTGTTTAGAGCAACACTTGTTAATGTAGTCCTGTTGTATGGCAATACAGAGTGTGCAGATCAATCCTAAATGGGTCTTCAAACTTAATGGTGATTGGGGTGGGGCGAGGACATATCATCCGTGTATTTCTCACAATGTGGGGGCCAGCAAGACCAATATTGTGTTTGTGTAGTGAGCGTATTTCTTTTAGTTTCAATTATTTTTTTGTTTACATTCTAAGAAATGTTAAAGTCAATTAGAATAATGTTGGAGAAGTATTATATTTAATTAGAGGTGATGCAATCTGTGTGGTGCTCAGAGGAAGGTGGTATGTTATCCTTGGAGTGGTAAATGGTGTTATGCACAAACTTTCATTTATGTTTTGTCTGATTCGTAACGGCGAAAATTCCAGTGGATGAAAATGCTGATGAATCTACATTAGTGAGTGACCTAATGTGAATGATGGGTCTATACCACCTTTATTTTTGTACGGTCATTCTTTTTGGAGGGATGAAAATGTTGCTCTCCAGCAAGATGAAAGATGTTAAGCATAACTCGGGAAATGGATGAGTTGCATTTGTCAAATTGAATAAGCTGGAGATCACCATTAACTACCTGATGCACATTTTCCAGAAGGGAACATAGGAAAGTTGTATGTACAGTCAGGGATGTCAATGGTGTGGATCAGCAGCATGTTGTGTACTTTTACACCAGTGGTCAAAGTGCCCCCATCATTCACTAACCCACTCATGCATTACATATCCCTGACATACCTCCACTTGTGGAGACTGGGATAACCTTTATTGGAGAGAGCTGGAAAACAGTCTCATCATAGGGGAAATTAAGCGTACTGGTGGAATATTACCCATCTTCCACCACCTTCCAAGAGTCCACATTGGGCACACTTTGAGTCAATTCAGGTTGCAGCTCTCATTGATTAGTGCAATTGATATTGAACACACCAAAAGCAACTTGCAGTACTGCCAGTGGTATCGCATAATTGTCAAGTACCCTGGAAGAAAAGCACTGTACAACATTCAAGGGTAGCTAGCCCAGCATTCCAGAGGCCTGCAGAGGAGTTTTTCCCTATCAGGAACTTATCACCAGACTCCATCCTTCAGCTGGCTGATTGTCTGGTTCATACATCTCCAGGTTTATTAACTATTATCCTCCATACATACAAATGTCTGGTTCATATAGCTCTAGGTTTATTAACTATTATACTCCATACATTCAAACTTGTCACAAACCTCTGAGGCTCTAGCACTGTGGTGTGTAGCAGCCTACAAAAATACCAAGTAAAAATAAAATAGATCATTGATTTCCGGTGCACCCACCTTGTTCTCCTTGATGAAACACAACCTAAACTTTCTTGGAAGGCCGTACATTAGGTGTCGTCACTGTTAAAGATAGTCAATGGGTTTCAGCGTCCTGCCTTTTGTTACATACTGCATACTACACCCTCTGCATTGTTATTATACCAAAAAGAGATGCTGGTGGGTACCTTCTCTATACTCTTTTTACTTGCTGGGGAATAAATGGTTCATTTTATTAAATTCATACGATTTATCCATGAGCTCCTGGACCCCAGAGAAAGACTTTGGTCGTACTGTGATAGTGAAATTGAATCACTGGGCGAGGGTACTGACTTTGACAATCTATTCTAAGTTTTCATACTTTACCTATGTCAGCTGTTGCCATTTTGGCAAGCACCAAAGGTATTTATATTTGCAAGCCGTTCGAGAAGAGTTACGTTTTATGCTATTTCTCTGTCCCTGATTCTATTTTGGAAAGTTGAAATGGTCTGAGTTGGCTTAGCTAAGCATTTGATTATCATATAAGTCACATTATGGATATTTTGCGATTGTAAAGTTTGGTGCATATTTACCAGGTTACTTTGAAAGTTTTTCAGTTGTGGAATTTATACGAGTTTTTAATTGTATTTAATTGTTCAAGCAACTAAATCAGATTTGTAATGGAGTATGTTTGGGTGCCTCTCATAAAGAAAAAAACTTGTTTATGTTTAAAATAAAAATTAAGGATATCAAAGGGGCACATTATCAAATAGATTTTAGTTTTTTATTTTTTTTATTTTCATTTCAAATACAGATACATAATCATCAAATACACAGTTGACAACTTAACTAAAAAGTGAAACATAAAAATACATAATACATTCATAGATTAAGTCCCGTCTGCCTCATATATTGAAATAAATACACCAGCTACCAGTCTCTGAACAATGGGACAGGCGAGGTCCACTCTAAAATCATACATTAAATATTCAATACAGAAATAATAATTAACCCCCGTTCCATAAAATAAACAAAGAAAAAAGAAAAACAAATCAGAAGAAACAAATCCATCTTAGTACATCAAAGGACACACAGTTCAGATTTTGCAAAGTTCTTCAGCAGTATGTTGAACAGTCAAAAATCTTCCGCAGCGTTTCTAGGTGCGCAGCCCATCCCTTCCAGTGTCACTTATAATCTAGACTCCTATGTAGATTTACGCAACAAATATGCCCCGAGTGGTTCCCAGATATCTTTTGGTCTCGAACCGATCGGTAATTCTTCAGCATATGTAGTGAGATTATCTTGACAGTATACCAGGTCTGACATCCATGCTTTGATCATAGGTCTGCGTTTGCTGCCCCATGTTATGGCTACCCTAAGTGCTGCTAATAATAGCGCTAAACGTATAAACACCCCATTCACTCCTTTGATGTGTGGCACACAGCAGAGCAGACACACAAGTGGAGTGCGTTGAATAGCCACAGCTACCATCTCACCCAAGCAACCAGTCACCGCCTCCCAGAATTCACCCACCTTCTGACATTCCCACGCCAGATGCAGAAAATCGGCCCCATCCTGCCCACATCGGTCACAACATGCGGACGCACGCAAGCCGTACTTTTGGAGTCGTGCCAGAGTATAGTATACTTGGTGTATGTACTTGAAATGTATAATTCTAAGATTTCCATTCATACTGAGCTTCCCTGTCAGACCACAAATATAAGTCCAGTCCGCCTCTGTAATAGGATCCGATAAACATTCGTTCCATCTGTCCCAGCTTTTATCCACAGTCTCCACAGTTTCTTCCTTAATCTGCTTGTACAGTTTTGAGATCAGTTTTTTATTAGTAGGTGTGGTGAGTACAAACTGCAGAGATAGCAATGTAGGAGGTTCTTGTGGATATTGAGTATAGTGGATACGGGCAGCATGTCTCAATCTGTGCACGGCAAATCTAACCATCAGTGACTGATTGCTGACATATTGAAGAGCCTCCTGCGTAAGAAAGACACCGTTCGGGTATACATCTTGCATGTGCCTGATAACAGCTTCTTTCAATAATCGCATGGATGGGCCCTCAGACGTGACCGATATAGCCGCATGATGCTCCAAGTGCAGTGCTGTTGCATACAGTGGCAATTTACCCGCCAGTCCTATCTTCTGCCAGGCTGAAACCGTAGCATCAACTGAGTTAATCTCAGATTTTGGCGGGCCCCGAGTGCGGTGAGTGATTATACTATGCAGTGGGATAGGGGCCGCATCCCCTTCCTCCACCGCGACATCTGGCGTGAACGCGTGGGGCCTATACCAATAGAACACATATTGGGCTTGTGCACTGAGGTAATAAACATAGAAGTCAGGGACGGCAAAACCTACCCTTTCATACCCTTTCGTCAGAGTCGTCCACTGTACCCGTGCAGTTTTACCTCCCCACGCCAGACGGATCAATTGACTACGGAGATTCCTAAAGAACTCCATCGAGAGCACAATTGGAATATTCATAAAACGGTACAAGAATCGAGGCAGGACAACCATTTTAATCAGGGCAATACGATCTGCTAATGATAGTGGCCATGTTATCCAGGTGTCCACCATATCCTCCAATTTCGAGCTCGCTCTTCCATAGTTCTCCTCGATTACCACGTCTGAGTCGCGGTGTATCCAAACCCCTAGGTATTTAACGGGGTCCGTGGACCATACCAATGTGAATTCTAAGTGAGGTCGAGCGGTTATGGATGTGAGAGGGATTATGTATGATTTGTCCCAGTTTATGTGCAGGCCAGACAGATAACTGAATCGAACATATTCACGGAGTAGTTGTGATAAGTACTTGGCTGGCTCTCGAACAAAGAGCACCATATCGTCCGTGTATAATGAGATAGCCACCAGTCTATAATTAAAATTAAGGGCAGTCTCCCTGTGTCGCTGACGGATCACACATGCTAGGGGCTCCAGAACTATCGCAAACAGCAATGGCGACAGAGGACAGCCCTGCCGGGTGCCTCTCGTGATGCAAAACGCCTCAGAGGTCAACCCTCCCACTCGTATCCTTACTGACGGTGCTGTGTACAGGACGACAATCCATTGTATAAACAGGGGTGGGAACCCCATGCGTTTCTACACTTTATACATATAGCTCCACTCCACAGAGTCGAACGCTTTGGCCGCATCTAGTAGCACCGCCGCCGCCTCCAGAATGGGCTCCAGCACGTGAAACATGGAGAAAATTGTCCGAAGGTTGTGGGAGGTGGACCTGTCAGGTATAAAACCTGCTTGATACGGCAATATCAACCCCTGTAGTAATTGTTGTAACTTAGTGGCCAATATTTTTGCCAGGATTTTTGCATCCACATTAATGAGCGATAACGGATGATAAGAGTCACATCTGTCTGGAGGCTTATCCTTCTTAAGCAGAGTAATGACCAGTGCCTCTCTCAGAAAGGGTGGTAACATACCCGTGTCATACGCCTCAGCATACATTTCTAAGAGCTGCGGAGCAAGCAAATCAATATATTTTTTGTAAAATTCCACTGTGAGCCCGTCAGGGCCAGGTGCTTTACCATTAGCCATTGACGCCACCGCTATCTTTATGTCTTGCTCATCAATAGGTAGACACAGGTAGTTTCTCTGCACGTCTGAGAGCCATGCACATGATATATCTTCCAAGTACGCCTCGAGTCCTCTCGTTTGATAAAGCTCAGAATAAAACGCCTGAAACTGTTCCACTATATCCACAATTGCATGGTGCTCACCTCCCCGGTCATCAACTATTCTGTTCACAGGGGGGTGGTCCAGTCGCTCCTTAATTTTGAGCGCTAGTGTGCGCCCCGGTCTACCCGCCTCGCCATAGCTCCTCGCCGTGTCCCTACGCGACACATACTTTATCTCTGTTTCTGCCAGCTCATCATACTGTAGAGTCATCTCCCGTATTTGAGCCAGTATACCTACATCCGGCCTAGCCGTTTAGTCCCTCTCTAAGTCGCGCAACTTTTTTTCTGTATTCTCGATTTGGGTTCTTATGTCTTTCAATATGCCCGCAGTCGTCCCAATGCATACCCCCCGGATGGTAAACTTAAACGCCTACCACAATGTAGAGGCCTCATCGACTGTCCCCTTATTTTTCGCGAAGTAATGTACTATTGCTTCTCTAACTGTATTCTCGAAGATGGGATCAAGCAGCGCCTCAGATCACGGGCGCTTTACCCCCCCCCAGGGAACACCACATCCAATCGCACTGGGTTATGGTCCGATAACGTCCGGGCCAGGGGCACTACATCTTCCACCCATTCCATCACTTCACATCCAACCAACCAAAAATCAAGACGGGACCAGCTACCATGTGATGGCGTCGCATGGGTGCCCTCCTTGGTCTGTGGGTGTCGCACTCTCCAAACGTCACTCAATCCAAATTCTTCCATTGTGTTTAGAATATGTTTGGCTACCTTGGGGGTCCGATGTGACATGGGATTCGACTTATCGAGTGCAGCGTCTAGGTATATGTTCAAATCACCCCCCCATATGATAGGGGCTTCCGGACAGTCTCGCAGCTTACCACACATGCAATCTATACAAGAGGGATCATCTAAGATCGGTCCGTAGACATTGATTATAATTAGCAGTGTACCATACAGCTTTCCACACACCATTGCACATCTACCCTCGTCGTCTGCGTGTGTGTACAGTGGGTGGAAGTCTACCCCTTTCTTAATCAAAATCATCACTCCTCTCGCGTAAGAGGAGTAAGATGCAGCACATGTAAAACCAGCCCACCTAGTCGCTATAGCACGCTCAGTGCGTTTAGTCAGGTGCGTTTCCTGCAGCAGAACGATATGTACCGTGTGTCTGTTCAGATACGCCATCACTTGACTCACCTTTTTAGGGGAGTTCAGGCCGCGGACTTTCCAGGTTAATAACCTACATTTACCCACCATCCAAGAGCATAAACCACAATATCAAGTGCAACCTGCTTTTCTTCCGTGGAAGGGGCAGCAACCCTATGAGCGCCAGATATATCAGCTTTCTCAAACATGTGTTCCCTTGACATGCCCAAATAAAGCAAAAAAGAACCAGAAATAAAACAAATAATGACATTTCACCCACATTCATCTTCGCCCTCCCACTCCAACCTCCCAATTAGGTCGAGAACATACCCCACTGCCCCCCCTTCCCAACAAACCTTGACCCATCCAATGTGTCATGTGGGGAACACCCACTGGGGGAGAGGCTAAGCAACGAATACTCACACCGCAGTGTGGTTGCCGGAATCATAATTCTCCCCTCAAGCATGCCTTAAACCAAACGTAACAAGTATTTCTGCACATGGGTCCCCCCTTGAGGTTTTCCGCAATGAGATCGGGTAAAGCCGTGACCCTCCTCCCCAGCTTCTCATGCAATATATTCAACATGTGCCGATCCCAGTCACCCCTTCAGAGAAACATGACTACACATTATCAACCACATTTCTGCATCAGCCCTCTAAGGCCTAGTCCGTGTCGTCCAGGCTCGCCTCTAGCATCGTTATCTCCACCGATTTCTGTTGTGGTTTTACTTTGCAGATGTGCTTGGTGAATTTTAGCGCCGACTTCGCGTCAGTAAAGAAATGAGCCTGCTCCTCATGAGTTATTTTCAGTTTAGCAGGATATAACATGGCGTAAGGCATCAACACCTCCCTTAACAATCTTTTAACTTGCACAAACTCTTTTCTCGCTGCTTGAACAGTAGGAGTATAGTCCGGGAAAAACGATAGGTTGTCTCCTTTATACATCACTGGTTCTTTGGCTCTAGCTTCTCTCAAGATGGCGTCCCTATCCGCATAGTTCAGAAGTCTCGCAATGATTGGGCGTGGTGGGGAACCGGGTTTGGGCCGCGGCCCCAGAGATCGATGCGCCCGCTCTACAATCATCATAGCCGAGAGAACAGGCCCAAAAAGCTCACGCAACAGATCCGCTATAAAAGGTTCCATCTTGGCTATGGGTGTGGTCTCCGATAATCCAATAATGCGCACGTTGTTGCGCCTTGAGCGTGCTTCTAAATCTTCGTTCTTTGCACTAATCACCTCTAGCACCTTTTCCATCGGAAGCAATTGTGTGCGTGCCTCCGCCTGCGCATCGTGTTCATCAGACATCTTGTTTTCAAGGACATCCAATCTGTGTTCATGCTTATCAACCTTTTTCTTCACCATATCAAGCCCAGTGGCCAGAGCGTCTATTTTACTATCAATGGTTTTCATACCCGCTCTTAGTTCTAACAGAATGGACCTGGTGTCATCGTCCACTCCCTCTGCCTGTCCCGAGCCTTTACCAGAGTCATTCCGATCGCTCGCCCCCTCTGCAGCACGGGTCCCTCTTTTGTTTTCGAACTGAAGCTTGGCCTGTTTCGGCTCTGGCTTGCCCATATTGGAGTGCGTGCTTGGCCTCTGGGTGCCTCCAGATAGTCGCCGACCCAGGTCACCAGCACAGACAGCCACCTTGCAGTCGCCTTCGGTCTCCTCTCACGTGAGCGCACCCCCGCTCAACAAGGCCGCCTCTCGCGGTCACCCACTAGTAGCCACCAGTAGTCCAGATCAGCTCTGCACAGTTTCCTCTGGGCCCAGCAACCGTCAGTGCTCCCTCCAACCCCGGCTCTCGAGAGGTCCCTCGTGACCTCCTGCCTCCGCTCGCCTACTAGTAAGGCAAAACAGGAGAGAGACGGCCGCCGAGTAGTACTCCCCCTCTAAATGCCAGGGGCCAGACCAGCCCCGACAGAACCTGCCTAGGCACGTCGCGCAGGTCGCGGCCTAGCTCGGCACTGCCCCGCAGGCCCCACGAGGCGCCAATGCCCCTACGAGGCCCGCACCTCGCGAGACCCGCGACCGCTCGGACCTACCAGGCCCGACCCACAGCAGCGCTACACCCACCGCAAGTCCGCTTCGTTCAGCCCTCCTGCGCTTCCGTCAGCTGCCGGGTCTCACCGAGCGGTCGGCCACTCCAGATCTGCACCGAATGTTTCGGGGGGTGGGGAGTTGATCGTCTTCCCTCTTCTCCGGAGATTGTTCACGCCGGCTCCAGCATCTCACTCGTCGGTGGTGTCTGTGTCGCTCATGTACCACCAGGGTCAGCATCGGGTGTGCCTGTCGCAGCCCAAATCCGGCTTTTGCTCAATCCCAGCCAGCGGGCTTGCTCTCTTCAGACTGTTAGGGCTGCTTCGGAGATCAACGCCATTTTGTAGCACGGCCCGCAACTGCTTATGCGGCCGCCACAGGCGTATCGTCGGGGCTAGGAATGCACAGATCTCACCCCACTGTGCCATGTCCGTTCATGCACACCCCGGGGGGGTTTCACGACATGCCTCGGGGGGGGGGGGGGAGGGGGAGGGGGGGAGAGAGGATGGTAATCGTCCAGCAAATGTTCCGGCATGCGGAGCTCCCTTAGCAGGCAGCCATTCCGCTACGCGCCGAAGCCACGCCCCCCTATCAAATACATTGATCTTGTTGGTAGGATAGAGTATGCACTTGCACCAAAAATAGTGTTCTGGTGATTTATCTGAGATGCCAGTCTGCATTAACCTCTCCTTGAAGTACAAGCTTTTGACTCCTGTAACCCACTCTACCACAGCTTACTGATGCACTGCCAAATATTGGATAGGATGCAACAGCACACTTTATCAAATTCCGTCTGTACTTTAATGTCTACATTCTCTTACTCCCCAGGTAGGGCGTTGGTTTCACATTTTCAGAGTGGCGTTGGTTCTGTGTAAATGCAGTACATTTCAGATCTATTGCATGCGTTGGTTACAACAATTTCTGTTTTTAATCCCTTGTGATACATGACCTTTATTCTGCAGTTCAGGACAGCAAAACGCAGTTGCCCATCGCTCAGCTTAGGAAAGTGTGGGCAGAAGCTGTGCATTACGTTTCTGGATTGAAAGATGACTACAGCCGACTCTTCCAGGGGCAAAGAGCTGCAATGTAAGTGTCTAAAACCTTCAAATGGGTATCTATGCGGATTCTTCCAGAGAAAGAGAGCTGCACTAAAAGAATGTGCATTGTGTCTGAAATCTACAGATGTTGAGTGCTTAGTTTGGATTTTAACATGGTGGCTGTCATAATTTGTTCTTATTGAGAAAAGGAAAAAAGGCAATGCATTATGTAAACGAATTAAGAAGTGCAACATGTTTTGCACTGATTAAACAACAATTGCCATTGGCAGTGTTCCAAGAGGAATTTGGGAGCTAGTACACCACGTGGACTCTCTTCAAGGGAGGGTAACTTGCTAGCATCTGACCAGAATCTGAAAACCATGCAAAGTATTAGATGCATCAGAACAGAATGCTGATGTGGTATCTCAAACCCCTCCCCCCCCCCCCCCGCACTATCAATCCTTTCCACATTTGCATTTGTACATTCGCAGCATTGGTGTCTTTTTTCATCCACATTCTTTCTATGCACAATTCATCTTGAATTTGCATGAGGAGGATTGTAGGAAGCTGGCTCCTTATATATATATAGTGGAACAAACAGAGGTACACTGTGTAATAGGTGCAGCAAACCCCCCAGAAATTACAGAGGCACAAATGATACCCCAATGCTCTCTTTTGTAGTAGTATGGGCGAGCAGTTAGGCATATCAGAGGGTAGTGCAAAGCATTTATTGCACACACAAAGCCAGTAAATAAGACACACACTCAATAAAGAAATCCAACACCAATTTATAAAAATAACACATACTTTTATATAAATTTAGATACCAAGTTCATCGATATTGGGCAAGTACTTTTCAAGTTATCAATTTTTACAGTTTGCAGAAATGCACACAGTGCTTTTTCTGGACTGGCCATGTTCTCTTATGTAGGAAAAAACATCTATTGCATTTGGGCACTTGGCAGCGACTTAAGGGACCATTTTACTGAACTTAAGCTGAGTATGGGGCAAGCTCCAAGGCCACACCAATAGGTCACCTCGGGAGGTTCTGGGGCTGTAGCTCGAGAACTAGTTTTCACCAGTGTCAAGCACATGGTTTTAGAATAGCTTCCCTGACCACTTGCGATATCTAGCAATAGGACTAGACATCACAGGGGCACATCTTCTCATGCAGATATGCGCTCACATAAAATATAATGTCTTAGGGCACAGAGGCCTGCTGTAAGGGTTGCTTACATATATTAGATACGATGACTTTGGAATGACACACAGGAGTGTGTCCTCTTGTATTTTCACTGATGGTTTGCACCATATCACTCAGCCTGCAATGGCAGTCTGTGTAGAATTTGTATGTGGGTCCCTTAGGGTAGCAAAAGATATGCTGCAGCCCTTAGGGACCCTCCTAGAACCCCTGGCCTAGGTACCTGGAGTTTCCATTTACTAGAGACGTACAGGGGTGCTAAAGTAATTTGCCAATTGTAGTATAATTGGACAACATCTTGTTCTAGGGAAGCAGCACTGAGGTATGGTTAGCAGGCCTCAGTGCACGGTCAGAGTCTAAAATCAGCGTCTAGTAACTAAAAAGAGGGCACAAAGTGGGGGTAGGTAAACTGCAACAAAAGCCTATCTTCTACAAGGAGCTTATTAAAACAACTTGTGGGTGTCATCAGAGGATGGTTTGTAGTCATTCACTGATAACATTAACAGGATTACCAAATACTTCTAGGTTCTGCACCACTGTCATTTTGCTTTTGTCTGCCATCTCTGGCTATCCTTCTGCAGTTCTTGTTTTGTCTGCACATTAGACACAACTCCTGGCACAATCATACACACATCATAGCTCCAAGCTATCTAATTGGCTAGGCATGTGTCACCTCACCCAGTACCTCTGCTCACATATAGCCACATAAGATGCGCATTGAATGGCATTGTAGTCTTGTAAGTGATTGTGAAAGATACCTTGAAACGTAACCACCTGGAACAAAGCAATAAACAGCAGTGCACCCTTACTGTATAAACTGTACCTTAAAAAGAAGACTGCCATTCACCGTACATCCATGCCAATAATGCTCCACACAGATCCATAACAGAGTGGGAAACTTGTATCTTTGTTTGGGCCACAGACTCTTCGGGACTCGTGCCCTCAGGCACTCGGACTCCTTGTTGGCTACTGGTGTTCGCTGGTTTCCCCCGGGGCCGCACCGGAAGATCTCGCGGCCGCCGTGCGGGGGGACTACAGCCCCCAGAGGACTTTGCTCCTGATTTCGCCCACCTCCACCCATTTCCACGCCCGGGAGGCACATAAATCAACGGCGCTCCCTTGGGGGAGCGGGAAACTTGTATCTTTGCTTGGGCCACAGACTCTTCGGGACTGGTGCCCTCAGGCACTCGGGCTCCTTGTTGGCTGCTGGTGTTTGCTGGTCCCCCCCGCTGCCGCACCGGAAGATCTCGCGGCTGCCGTGCGGGGGGACTACAGCCCCCAGAGGACTTTTCTCCTGATCCCGCCCACCTCCACCCATTGCCGCGCCCGGGAGGCGCATAAATCAAAGGCGCTCCCTTGGGGGAGCGGGAAACTTGTATCTTTGCTTGGGCCACAGACTCTTCGGGACTCGTGCCCTCAGGCACTCGGCCTCCTTGTTGGCTGCTGGTGTTCGCTGG
The DNA here is from genome assembly GCF_964261635.1 of Lissotriton helveticus. NCBI lineage: Eukaryota > Metazoa > Chordata > Amphibia > Caudata > Salamandridae > Lissotriton > Lissotriton helveticus. The sequence goes on from NC_136065.1 coordinate 467,623,050, forward strand.
TCCCCCCCGCTGCCGCTCCGGAAGATCTCGCGGCCGCCGTGCGGGGGGACTAAAGCTCCCAGAGGACTTTGCTCCTGATCCCGCCCACCTCCACCCATTTCCGCGCCCGGGAGGCCATAAATCAACGGCGCTCCCTTGGGGGAGCGGGAAACTTGTATCTTTGCTTGGGCCACAGACTCTTCGGGACTCGTGCCCTCAGGCACTCGGGCTCCTTATTGGCTGCTGGTGTTCGCTGGTCCCCCCCCCCCCCCGCTGCCGCACCGGAATATCTTGCGGACGCCGTGCGGTGGTACTACAGCCCCCAGAGGACTTTGCTCCTGATCCCGCCCACCTCCACCCATTTCCGTGCCCGGGAGGCGCATAAATCAACGGCGCTCCCTTGGGGGAGCGGGAAACTTGTATCTTTGCTTGGGCCACAGACTCTTCGGGACTCGTGCCCTCAGGCACTCGGGCTCCTTGTTGGCTGCTGGTGTTCGCTGGTCCCCCTCGCTGCCGCACCGGAAGATCTCGCGGCCGCCATGCCGGGGGACTACAGCCCCCAGAGGACTTTGCTCCTGATCCCGCCCACCTCCACCCATTTCCGCGCACGGGAGGCGCATAAATCAACAGCGCTCCCTTGGGGGAGCGGGAAACTTGTATCTTTGCTTGGGCCACAGACTCTTCGGGACTCGTGCCCTCAGGCACTCGGGCTCCTTGTTGGCTGCTAGTGTTCGCTGGTCCCCCCCCCGCTGCTGCACCGGAAGATCTCGCGGCCGCCGTGCGGGGGGACTACAGCCCCCAGAGGACTTTGCTCCTGATCCCGCCCACCTCCACCCATTTCCGCACCCGGGAGGCGCATAAATCAACGGCACTCCCTTCGAGACACGCACGGGACGGCGCCGGGCTAAGCCCGGGCAAAGGGCGGGCCGTCTGTGGCCGTCCGGGGCAGGACGAGGCTGGGCTGGGCCACCCCTCCAACGTGCGAGAACACTGACTATTTATATCAAAAGGTACTGTGTATCTAGATAGGTTTAGCACCCCCTGGTTTGACTGATTGGCCGGTATTCCTCTGGTTCGTCTGATATAATACACTTAGTAGGAAACTCTGAGGAGAACAATGGGCAAGAGGAAGGCAATGGAGGGTGGGGGAGCCCCTATTATTACAACTAAAAAGAGGAGGAAGTCGAAAAAAGGCATTGCATACCGCGGCTAACTGTATGATGACAAACATTGAAAACATTGTTAATGAGTGTGAAAATATCTTACTGACAGCACCCACCCCAAGCTATATGGCGAAACCTGTTCCCATAGGTGAAGGGGGACTGAAGAGCAGGGACAAAGTGATTCCAGCTATTTTTTCTAAGACAGGAAAACTTAAGCCCATAGTAGATGAAATCCTTTGTGAACCCACCATCCCCATAAACCCTATTGAGGTAAATGTCATAGAAGCACAAACGGGGGTAAACATAAATGCCAGTGATTATTTGTCGACAACATCAATGGGGGATGTTGATGGGCCTTCTAACCCAACAGCATGCGAAGCTGGCATTACCTGCTCTAATCGCTTTTCCATGTTGGAAGGGGAAACAAGAGAATTAGCTGAGGTCCTATCACAAGGCTTGGGGGAGGACACAGAGACTAGGAAGAATAGTCCGGACAATTGCCCTAGATGTTTGAATTTTAATGTTTTACTTATGAAGAAACTAGAAAGTTTGGAAAGAGATATAGCTTTTATAAAGAAAACTACAACGGATTTGCTAACCCGGGAGGAATTGCACAAAATAAAGTCTTCACATGTAACATCAGCACTGATAAAAACCCCACCTATGCAAACAGTCGCACTAAAACATTTAGGAGGAGAGGCTTCAACTAAACACAGCACCCAACCAGCCACTTCAGGAGTCTCCAAAGCTACAGGGGAGTTACGACTTAAAACCTTGGCCAAACACACTGTAGCCAAAATGCCTCTCAGGCAGAGTTCATAGGCGGATATAGCAAAAGGGAGTAGACCAATACTGCAGCATAGGGACACGCAGGGGGTCAATGAAATGGCCGGGGGAACAAAATGGAGTACCAACCACACAGATACATCTTATAGACCCTCCAGTGGCACTGTTTACATGACCGGGGTCTCCAAGCTTGGTGCCAATAACTCTTATGAGAACAGTGAGTCCATATGCAACAAGGCCATTCACTGGCTTCGCAATGTAAGAGGGTGCAAATCAGTGAGCAGAGAGGACTTCATCAACGTTAAAAGACTTTCTTTATCCAATTTGGCAACTGACTGCATTGAATTAAATTTTGCAAATAAAGAAATTACAGAAAACCTAGTAGCCTTGGAGTTCAGGACATGCCCCCCCAGGTACTCTAACATCCAAATTAGATATATGCCATTATGGTCCAAACCCAGGCCCGTTGAAGCATCAGGACTCAATAACATAGATTGACTGTCAAAGGATATTAATCTGGATAACCTTCCACGAATATATACACTTAGATAAATGTAAGCACCAGATCAACCCTACTATAAGCCTCTCTGATATGGTGGCCAGGGAGCCTAATGATGAGCTTAATGATGAGGTTGCCCCATCTGGGGAAGAAAAGAACATGGAAGTGGATAACGCCCTAAATCAACACTTTATAGCAGGAGAAAGAGTATCACCTGAAGTGGCCAACATCGAGAGGGTTGAAAATATAAATACAAATACTATCAAATTATTATCCTGGAATATAGCGGGGCTCCAAAAGAATATGCCAAACCCTGAATGGAACACTTTTGTAGATAGCTTTGACATCTGCATGTTCGAGGAAACCTGGAGCACTTCTCCCTTGTACAAGTGTGGTTACTCTACTTACTTTATTCCTGCTTCTAGTACAGGGAGGGGTCGTCCATCAGGTTTGCTAGCATGGATTAGTGTGGCCCTGAATTGGACAATGTCTGTGCACACTCTACCTTCTCAGGATATACTTCATATTTCTGTAAGGCTCCCCAATGTGGAAGCTCAGTAGAGCTATTTGATGTGTATGCTAGAGGGTCCCCGGGAGGTCAGACCTCACCCACTATAGCCATATTGGACGTGGAATTAGCAGCCATTCCCCCAAACTCTGGAGTTATTGTAGGGGGAGATTTTAACTGTACATATGAACCCCTTAGTGAGGAAGACCTGCCAGGTCTTAATGAAGAGGACTCTAAACATTCTATCCCCTCCCTATCATTACCGCCAATTAAAAAATGGACCCCCAGAGTGATTCAATTAAATGCTCTGACAGTCGAACACAACTTACGTGCCCTTAATGGTAGAATAATCTCAGACCCCAACGGCGCGATGACGTACAATAAACTCAGCTGTCCATCCCGTATCGACTATATCCTGCTCGACATAGGTTCGTGGAGCAGACTAGTCGACATGGAAGTTAGGGAGACACATGATAGTGATCACAACTCACTCTGGATGGAATTTAGCTGGGGTAATGAAAGGGCAGGGACAATAGGCCCACTAATGACCACAAAAGAGGTGGTTCCGTCTAACTGCAAGCGCAGATTAAAATGGGACATGGTGGTATGTCAAGAAGAGAGTCTAACCTGCATCAAAGAATTAGTAGAAGCAGGAACCATGGAACTTACATCCTGTAACCCGTCGTACATTAATGAAAAGAGCACCAACTTTATGGATGCCTATAAGAATTTAATAGAGAAAATTGGCTCATTTCTCTCTATGGAGGAGCTAGTATTAATAGAGCCTTTTTTAGCACAGGAAGTCTCTGAGGCAATCAGGACCATTATCCCCTCTAAACCCGCTGGCCCCGATGGGCTACGGGGCGACCTGTATTTGCATGATCCTAAACTGTGGTCCGACTATATCGCCCCTTTAATGAACCTAATCCTTCATGGCTATCCTGTTCCAGATTCATGGAAGGGGGCCGAAGTTGTGACAATTCATAAGAAAGGCGACAGGGAGGACCCGGCAAACTACAGGCCGATTAGCCTAATCGATGCCGTTCAAAAAATAGTTGGCAGGGTCATTATAAACAGAGTAAACACGTGGCTAGAGGGACGGAACTTCTTTTCCCATTTCCAGGCGGGATTTCGAAAGAACGTGGGCACAATAGACCAGGAATTCAGGTTCTGGGCAACATATTGGAAAACTGTAACCATCAAGAGGGGGAACCTATACCTGGCCTTTATTGATTTAAAGAGCGCCTTCGACCTGGTGCCCCGCGATAAACTCTGGAGGGTGCTGCTGGATATGGGGTTCCCGCGGTACCTACTAGAGTTTATAGTTAAACTCCATCAAGACAACTACGCCAAGATTAGATGGGGTAGGCAGGGTCAGCTGACAGGGAAGGTGTCTGTGAATAGAGGAGTACGCCAGGGCTGCGTCATGGCCCCGACATTGTTCTCCCTCTTTGTTAATGGGGTGGTGGACCATTTGAGGGAGGACAATGCCGATGCCCCGGTCCTGGCGGGAGAAACAACACCTACACTCCTCTTCGCAGACGATAAGCTTTTGCTGTCCAAAACTCCCTCCGGACTCCAGAAACTGCTGAATAGATTTAGTTTGTTGTGTGAGGAACGCGGACTGACCATCAACACATCTAAAACTAAGCTAATGGTCCTGCCCCCCTCAAAAAAGGCAAAGAAAATTAATATTACCCTTGATGGGACACCCCTGGAAGTGGTGGAGAATTTTATTTACTTGGGAAGTAGATTAAACAACAAAATGAAATGGGATTCCCACATCTCCCAGATGTTGATAAATCTGAAGAGTGTCTGGCGCTATTTTGAGGAGTCAGCGTATGTCTGCAAGTAGGCCTATAGCCCCTGTGCTTGCAGTATACGAAGGAAAGGCGCTGGCCTCCGCAGTTTACGGGTCTGAACTATGAGGTAGTGAAAATATAATAGACCTGACTAGAGCTGAAAATAAGTTAATAAGGGACCTAGTCTCTCTCCCCACTTCAACCCCATTGAAGCCACTCTTTCATGATATGGGCAAACGCTCGATATCAGACATAGTTCGTCTCCGCCCTTTGCTGTTCTGGGTGCGCCTGTGGAGGACCCCAGAACTAGCAAATTACGCACTGGTGATGGACGAACTTATCGCACCAAACGGCGCGAATAAGATCCAGTGGCTAACTAAACTCAGACAGTTGGTCACAAAGTTGGAACTGGCGGAATTTTGGACCACGCAGTCCCCTCCGCCAAAACAAGTAATCAAGAAAATCTACTGGGAGTGGATCCAGACTGAGGAACTTAGGAGTACAAAGTGGGGAGCCTTAACTGCTCAATTCCTAGAGCATAAGCCCATTAGGAGGTTTGAACCTCTTTTAGACTTCATTCAAAAACCAAAAGATAGAGCTATCTTTTTAAAAATGAGGTATGGGACACTTCCACGCAAAAAAAATTTGTGGAGGGCTGGAAAGGAAGGCGGGCTCTAGACGGCACCTGTCCAAGCTGCCCATGCAAGATTGAATCCTTACCGCATTTTCTGTTTGGATGTAAAGCATACAAGAAAGCGAGACTAAAATGGTTGAAACCAGTATGCATGATGTTAGGGGTCAGAGATTTTAGGGTTGCTCTTCGCATTCTCTTAACTGATACAATTTCTCTAGTTGTTGTATGTGGAGTTGCTAAATACCTATTAAGTGCTTTGCTTACCCGCTCCAAGTTGTTAAACTGCAATAATGTATAGAGCCCGTAGGAGCAGAATCTTTGTATGTGTATTACTGTTACTGAATGAGAGATTGTTAAAATATTTGTTCTTAACTTGTATATATATATATTCTTATTGTCTTTTAATCATATTTTATCTCATGAAATAGCTATTAATTGTCCCTTCTAACTTTCTACTTTTTATTCTCTTATCAAAATGTAGGTACCTTTATGATATTCATATCGAATAAAGTATAAGAATTGAAATAACAGAGTCTAACTGGCTGTTGACCGAATTACTTCACCACTGAACTATACATTAGTTCACAACAGCCTTACTGCCCTCTAGCCAGTCTGACTTATGGCCGATGGCATACTGAGGGCGGAGGAAGCTGCCACTGAAGCTCTGTCACTCAGTATTTCCTTTGCTGGTTAGTTCAGGGCTGACACCTTGCACTCCGTTTAAACCTCATGAATTATTTTTAGATGTAAACCTCTGATGTTCCCTGTGGAAGAGATTTCACAGCAGTAGGCAAACCCAGAGTTATGATTCTGAGTCTGAAAGGTTGCTGGAGAAGCAAGCGATACCCACCTTTAGCCTTAGTTATCCAGAATGTTTGTTCTCCTTAGATTCATAACTAACACTTAGGAGGTTGGCTGCATGTCGGACTAGTCCTTAAAGAATGGAAGTAACATGTCCTCTTTCGGATTCAGCGCTCCAAACCATAACAAGCTTCACTCTTTCAGAAAACAAAATTGAAATTAGCAGCACTTATTTCTATCTAGTTATCAAAGTTTTATACGATTTTTTTTTTAGTTTTGCGTTTTCAGAACTGATTTCAAAAGTAGATGGGAACGTTATACAGAAATATACATATATTTTTTAATTAAATGTTTGGTGAGCAGGTAATTTTTTTTAAAGTTTCAATCGTGGGAGGATGCCTTTGCTGGAGTATTATTGTTATAGATAGTAAGCACTGAGCCATAACACTAGATTTGTAATTATAGATTTGTGTGTGATCTATCAGCCACTCCATGAGTTATAAATGGAAGAAAATAAGCCACCGATCAATGCAAAGGCTGAACAAAATAATGTAATATTGACATGAAACCCATTGGCACTTTATCTCTACTGCTGATAGCCGCATGTTTTATTCACATTTTATAAACTATTCCAGATTAATCAGAAGTTGTAAGTAATGCATCTGAATCTGAATGTGCAAGCCATCCATTTGCATCTCAGCCTTCGTTTTAGCCATTGGCAAAGCTGAGGTTCTTTTTTTGTGTGTGAGCTCAAGTGTTTTTACAAGACCATATCATGTTTTGGCCAGTTAATAGATGGTTGGCTTTGTGTCTAGAGTTTGGCTTTACTGTCTACTGAGGCAGGCCCACACACCTTTAAACCACAATCTGTATTTGTTGCCTGTTGGGAAACCAAACATCTGATGTTTTTGTTCCCCAAGGCAGTGGTCGTAAAAGAGCTTCTGGCTGCAAGAGATGATTGAAGTTCACATAATGTACTGGATGCACATTTTGTAAGAGAAACTGTGTAAACTAATATGAATGTCAAATTGTCTCCCCATTCTTTGAAAATGGAGCTGATCTCTCTTTTTTTCCTCTGGTGCAGGCTGAGCCTTCTCCGATACAATGCTAATATGACTAAAATGAAGAACACAATGGTGTCCGCCTCACAACAGCTCGGAGCTAAGCTAAACTTTTTCCAGCAAAGTATCCTCATTGACCTGGACCGCTACAGTGACCAGATGGCATATGGAATATGTATGTATGAGCACCAGGGCATATCTTTCTCTTCAGGCCCAGATTGCTTACACACTTCCCCATCCACCCTGTCTCACGCAAAGAGATGTAGAATGTTGTGTTGCACTTGGGTTGGAACCCTGTTCTTGGAATATTTTGGTATTAATTCCAATTTAATGAACTAAAACAACTCTTTTCTTTTAGCCTCAGAAAAGATGCTCAAAGCCTGGAAGGAAATGGAAGAAAAGGCAATCCAGAGTGCAAAGGTGCGTGACAAAGTCATCCAGTTCATACTAGTGAAAGGACAGTCTTTTAGCACTGTACAGTCAACATTCATCATTCACACGTGTGTTGATCTGAAACCTGAAGAGGAATAGAAATTCCCAAAAAGGGTTGTGATTACATGGAGCAGCCTCCTAACAAAAGTGGTGCAACCAGAGACAATTAAATGGATTAAAAATATGAGAGTGAAGAACTGGCATGCATTAGTAGTTAATAAGCAAGAGTGTAGCTCAAGATCCTAAATGCTCGGTTTATGAAAAGCAGAGAAGAAATTGTCAGGTTTCCAAGTTTTCCTGAGTGCACCATATAGTGTTTGTGTTGGTATCTACTACTTAGTCCAGTGTATGCTCTTTGAAACATTTATTTGTGATGGATGCTTCTAACTGCAGATTCCACACATTGTGAATATACCCAGACAACAGACTGGATCTTGAAAACATTTCAGAATAGCCCCTGTATGCCGGTAGGTGGAGTTGTGCAGCCAGCATTGACTTTGCTCCTCTGATGACTGGAACCATACATAGACACCAAACATGCACGCTGACGTCAGTTCCGTCCTTAATGTATTTCTTGGGATATCCTGAGCTAGGTCCTCCCTTTTTTTTTTTGGCCTTTGACGAACGTATTTGTCTAATTTCATGCAGTGTATATGGGAATTTTCACTGTCTAAGAACATAGGCTTTAAGACTTATAAGGACTATTGCAAATAAATGTCTGTGATAGATCCCTACGAGGTATGCCACTGGTGTCTAAGGTCAGGCTATGACTCAGATGTGTGGGGAGTGTGCCCTGATCAATCTGAAGGCAATCCAAGACCTCAGAGCCAAGTTGTACGTTGCGGGTGATCGCCTAAAAGTGTGTAAAGACTGCTCCCACTCAAAGTCTATTCCTCTGAACTGGTTCCGTTCTCTAGGCCGGTCTCTCAACCTATCCTTGCTTCACTCCAAGCCTTCCGGTGAGTCCAAGTCGAAGAAGAAGCACTAGAAGGCTAAACTAACCTTGTCCCAACCTTCGAACTCTCCCACGAAGATGGTGCAATGGTTTCCTGGTGCACGCCAGTCTCTTTCCTGGCCCCCTATAATAGAACTGATTCTGCAACTAATTCTGATGAAGCTAGAGTTTGCAGGTCCAGTAGTGCCACAGTAGATCATGGTATTTAAATAAACCTTGATTTGTACATTTGGCACCTTACCGGTTCCCTCTAGTAGCTTTCAGGCCCCATACATCCACAAATTCTCCTGCTGGATTATCTCTGGTGGGTATGCCCTTGGTGCTAGTTATATCTTCTGAACCCACTTCGAGGAACTGCTCCGAATCTGGAGCTGATTTCACTCCAACGCCACGATCTACACCATTTTTCTACAACGTCGACGCCTGCAATACCGGAGGAAACAGTTGGGCCCATAGTGCTGTCGTACTTGTACCTCGATCTGTCTCTACCTCATACGAGTTCAGTGCCTACATTCCTGATGCCAATCCCTTCTGTTAAGTTGATGACTTTACCTAGAATTTGCCTATTTCAACAACTTTTGGGTCGAACTCTAAACGCAGCCAACCTGTATTTGATGATGGTGTGGAGGATTTTTCCCCCACAACATGATGATAACTTTTACTTGGACCTATAAGAAGCTGGCGGGCTAGACAAGTCCACTAAAACTGGATTTGTGCACCCCTGCCCCGCCCCCTCAGTCCTAGGTCATCCAAGAAGCTCCAGTTTGGACCAGGAGAGTTTGGTATCCGGAACTTCTGGGCATGAGCATCTGTCCTCCGATAGGGCAACTGCTTCAGGAGGGTCATCAGTGTCACAACAGTGCAGGGCCTTGCACCCAATTTACACCTCCATGCTTGAAGATTGAGTTGTGCCAGTTGAATGCTTTTGATCTGTCTCCCGAAGTAGTGGATGTTATCTTGGTAGCCTGGTGTCATTCCACAAAATCTGCAAGACACTGGGACAAGTTTGTTTTTTCTGCCCACCAAGTCCTTGTAGCGTGCACTGTGAAAGGTTGTCAGCCTTGTCACCTTTTTTGGGGTTACCAAACTAACCATCCCTCTTAATATCACCTTTTTTGATGCACTTGCTTAAGGATTTGGTCCATTTGTTTCCCCTGAAACCTTATGTGATGCCTCAGTATGACCCTAACTTGGTCCTTACTTTCCTGTTGCATACCCCTTTTAAGCTGCTTCACAGATGTCCCTTTGGCTGATGACCCTTAGGATGCTCTTTCTCATTGTGATATCATCAGCCCAAGGCAAGAGTGATCTTCAGGGTCTGAGAATTCAGCCCCTTAGACCTCTTACTTTTTGGTAAAGCTGGTGCTCAGGAGTAATGCAGCCTTTCTTCCAAAGGGTGTAATGGCTTTCCATGTCAGCCAATCCATCAGTCTTCCGTCGTTCTGTGCCTAGCCTCATCCTTTGAAAGAGGAACAGAGGCTCCATCGTTTGGTATGATCTACGTAAAATCTGGGAATTTTCCTGGGGTCCAAATACCACAGAGAGGACAATCAGCTCTTTGTTGGACTTTCTGAGTCAAAGAAAGGCAATGCAGTGAAGAAGCTGACCTTATCGAGATGGATAGTTCCCTGAATTAGGATCTGCTACTCTATGGCGAATATGCAGCCTCCAAAGGGGCTGAGGGCCCATTCTACCATGGAAAAGGCTGCCACAACCGTGCTGGCACGTGGATTACTGGTCCTGGACATCTGTCAGGCATCAGTGCACATATTCACCAAGCTCTAATGCCTCAACAGTCCGGTTTGACTGGAGGGACATTTTGGCTGTTTGGTCTTGCAGGACTTTTTTGTCTGAGCCATTCCACTGACGCAAAACCTTGGGAGGTACTGCTTTGGTATCTAATCACAAGATGAGGAATCTGTAGTTAGAAGTATCTATCGAAAGAACAATAACGCTCTTTCTTGTGGATACTCAATCTAACCGCAGATTCCTCACCGCCCTTTTACTTCCCTATTCAGTGGTATTGACTCTTTTCCATCCTAAAAAGTCCCAATACTAGAGTTCTACACATTGACATACAGGGTTAGTACTGAGTTCAGCTTCTGAGGGAGTGGACATTATTCAGAAAAAAACTGATGTGAGTGCACATAGGTGGCGCCTATGTATGGCAAAGGTTCTCACTTTTGCAGCGGAGTGGAGTTGATAGAGCCGCATGACGCTACCTTCTGGTGTACAGGGGATATGCTGACAAATCTTCCTGATCCAATCATGTGCCTGGGATATTCACAAGGTGAGGAATCAGCAGCTAGATAGAGTACCCACCAGAAAGAGCATTACTGAAGGTAAATAACTTGTTCTTAAGACCATCATGCTCTTGACTTCTTTGTGCTACACATTGCTTAGATACGACCTAGTCAACAAAAAAGTGTTACATTTTTTCAGTGTCATCTGAAACTGGTAATATTAAAAGGAAAACCGGAGCCTGCTTGGTACAGTTGACATTCAGATATTTTACTGGTGTACTGGAATCTGACTGGTCTGCACGTTTTGCTTTTCAGCTTCCACCTTAGGAGTTTGCTTTTTACTGAATAGTGTTCAGTCATGTGACCTGATCTCGAAGCACAATGAAAATCACAATCATTAAATTATAAAAACAAATAGCAACAACATTCTCAGTACCAAGCCTTATAGCTGTTAGCTGTGGAAAGTGCACTACGGGGGCCAGGAAAGATACATTCATAATGGTTGTTGGCCTGTTGTCTGCCTAAATTGGTCAGCAGTCAGGATCGGCAGAGTGTATTGTGCACAGTATGAGTGTCCATGTCTTCTGAAGGTAATCTTTGCTCTAATTTAGTGAGGTTCCCCTAGATATACCTTTCCTCCTCCAGAATACGAGAGTACAGATGCTCCCTATGGAGGGTCAGGTTTTTTCCCCTTGGAGTGCGTATGCGTTCTTTTATCCCCCCCCCCCCCCCCCCCCCAACCCCCCTTTTCAACACATGGTCATATATAAATGTTGCAGGATCCCAATGTGCATAATTATACTAGAAGTTCTGAATTGGCTTAACCAGATACGGTTCCCAGGTGTAGAGACCCTTGTGAAGGGTTCTTGTTAGACCAACTCAAAGCATGTCCTCTTCCAGCAGGAGGACTCGGATATCCATTCTTACTTGCAGCTGCTGTCTATGAGGATGTGGTACCTGCACATATTACCTACAAACCCTTGGGACTTTCCGGTGACTAGGTGGCCATTTTCTTGGCTTCTAGGAGGAACGCTACGAAAGAGCGGGCAAAGCAACTGTGTGTGTGTTATGTGTGTATTGTGTGTGATGTGTTTTTTTTAATATATTTATTGCGAGTTTCACCAAAGGCATAAAGTGCTTTATATGAGCACCAAATTATATTACACAAGGTCAGATTTGTATCATTTGTCACCAGAGATAGATTAAGTGGTTTGCCCAGAATCACAAGATTTTGAGCCGAGACTAGACTCCAACCTGGTTTCCCAGTTCCAAAGTCAGCAGCTCTGACCATTGGACCACATCTTCTCCTTGTGTTGACAGTGGGGTTTGGAGAGCTAATCCTCTTTGTACTCCTTGAAAGAAAATATTTCATTTTCTTCCTTCACATCATTCTACATTTAAGTTGAGTCCAACAAGGTGATTGGGCTACTTGCAGCAATTGGGTTCTAGAGGTTTCTCTTAGGAATTTTGGTGGCCTCCTCCTTTTCCTGCCCCACATGAGGAAACTTGACCCTTTGGGTTTTGAATTGTATTCTGAATCTGTTATCTCTCTAGCCTTTCAAGCTTGTGACCTTTAGTCATATCATCTTTGACATGGAAGGTTGTCTTTTAGGGGCTATTAGTTTAGCTTTTTAGCACACTACCAGCTGCTACAGAGCCTTACACAGTTTTCTTGGAGGTGAACGTGATATGTGTGTGTGGGTGGGGGGAGGGGCTGATTCTTTTCTTAAATTCCTTCAAACTTTGACTTTAACTAGGATATTTAGCTATAGCAATATTTAGTTTCCCTGCTTGATTGCATCATTGTCAATTTATAATCTATATGCATGCAGGGCACGCACGTTCTGCTTAGGTTGTACTTATGACTTTTGTTCCTCAATGAAGTCGCTTGTCACTTATGTTGGACTTGACCATGGCAAAGAGGCAGCTATTGTTTCCCTTGAATGCTTGGCTTTACCCACCAAAAAACGAGTTAGTTCAGGCGCTTCTGTCACCCTCCATAATTTGTCCTAATTTATTCAGATCAAGTTAGCACTAGACCTTTCTGAAGGGTGCTCATATCGTCTGGAAAAGTGCCACATAGACTACACTATATGCTTTCTCTAAGTGCTTTGCATTGAAATGTTGGTTCCAGGACTGATATTCATTGTGTTCAGACCTGTGTAAAATAATTATATGCAGATTCATTTTAGGAATCTAGTTTTTACCTCACTTCTTGCATATGTTAAGTATGTGAAACTTACCATGCAAAGGACTGAACCACCATGTAGTAAAAAGATATATATTTTACCAACAAGTTACTGTGATAATCTTAGTTTTTCAGTGCCTATTTTGAAATACAAAGCATGGGTATGGCTTCACTTACTCCAACGACGCGTGATTAGGGCCTAGGTGTAGGCAGAGCCGCACCCATGCTAATTTAAGAGTGCCTCTTCTGATACCACTATATCATGAATTTGGATGTCCCATGTCTATAGCTGAAGAAAATGAAGGACTAAATGTACAGTATCTACTGTTTATCATTAAACCGATCATTTAGTAGTTCTAAATGAACAGCAGGTGGAGGGTGGAAATTAGTTTTTTTAGTACTCAGAGAAGAGACTGCATCTTCCCTCTCACTGTCTCTCTCAATTTTAGGCTGCAGAAATCGGCTACCTAGATGATCACATCATGGTCCTACACACTGAAATTGTGGAACTACAGAGGAGTCCCTATGCCCGACGCCAAGGGGATGTCATGGAGAACCTGTAAGCAAACTACTCATCCATTTGGCAAAACTGTAGGATATGAACAAACCAGGGTTGATCTTATTCATGGGCAAAAAGTGATAGGTCTGTAATGAAGGGTTGGCTTGTTCAGATTATTAAAAGGTTTTGCTAAAGCACAAGTCTGTCGTGGGGAGGCAGGATTGAACAGACATGTATACAAATATAGCTTCAGTTTATTATTGTATTGCACTATGTCCAACCTCTACTTCTACTTCTTTCCATGATAGTATCCTTTTGCTATATTGTGCTCGCTAGTGTCCTCCGCCTTCCAACTCTCTGTGAACCTCACTCCCCCCCCCCTCCCTCCATTATTGCTAGTTTGCAGTCCATCCTCTGTTGCTATCCCAACCCCTCTGGTTGATTTTGGACACACTCGTGCCCTTCCTTTCCTTCTCTCTGATACCCATCTCTCGAATGCATTCTCCAAAAGCCAATTTGACCCTGCTCATATTGTATTGAAGATCTCATTGCCATGACTCTGAATTGTGAGAAGTCTGAAAAACATGTGTTAAGGCACTTCAGGAATGCCAAAAGCTCTTCAGTTGTGGACACATGTCAGATTTTGTGCTTCACAAATGTTGACACGCAGTTTCTGATAGAGCGCGCGAGGCCACCCGACCAATAGTTTCGCCGTTTCCGGCTTCAGGGCCCATATACTTTTCAAATCACCATATACATCGATCAGGTGACTTCACGAGCTCTACCAAGTTGGTGTGTGTGTGTTCCCTGCTACCAATTTTCGGTGCACCCGACTTACCATCCACCGATGCGGGTGCCTAATGACCACAATGAATCAGGGAGCTAGCTGTAAAGGAAAGGCAGCAAAATACAAATCCAACCAATAACATTCAAATACTGTTTAAATGACCACGGACAACTGGAAGTTTTAAAATGTTTATCTAAAGTTCATTATTTTCTTGCATGAGGTACAATAAAACAAGGCAATCAATAACCAAGATAACGTAAATTATATATGCATAAAGAAATAATGACAGAGTAATCATCAAGGTACTAATAAAATGTAACGAGAAAAGATACTATGCAAGTCAGTATTATCTAAACAGGGATACCCTAAGTGTGGGTGACTATAGGAGAGCTTATAATGAATAACACGCTTCACTTAAGGTGAAGGGGCCTTTGAACAATCTAGGCAACGAAGTTCTAGACCATATCAGGAAATGACACACTGCTATGCAAAATATAATTTCTAACAAATGAGAAGACATAGGAATAAACTTATGGAAAAATATAAATGACTTTCAATAGTTGCAGAAAGGCATGGAAAGTATCACATGTGCAATGTTGAACTTTATTAAAGCCAAAGTTAGAAATTCAGAAGGTGCAAGAATTTAAGAATTTTCAGAGCAATATTTACCTAGAAAGGTGTGGAAACCAAACCCTGGCCACGGGTCAGTTAAGGACAGGAAACCCTCAAGGAAGGATACCCCTCAAAGGAAAGCAGGTGCAGAATGGACACCCAGGATAGGACAGGATACCCTCGGAATAGGAATCAGGACAGGACCCTCAGGATAGGACAGCAAACCCTCAGGACAGGACCCTCTTCAGGACAGGACCGGAACCCACAGTTCGGAAGCAACGCCTGCGCTCCACCCGCTCTGCAGCTATCGATCAAGACCCCGATTGGGTCAGCGAACTCCCAGCAAAGTGCTTCGCCAGCACTTTAAGGTTCAGTAGAACCTCAGTCTATGGTCAAATTCGGACAGAGTGCTTCGCAGCGCTCTGTATCTTCAGTCACCTATTGAGTGCGTTGGGTCAGTGACAGGTCAGCTAAACCAGACAAGTCGGACGGTTCACTAGGTGAACCCAGGGTAGATATACAGTTTGGGGACAGTGTACCACCCCCCAATGTTGCAAAGTGTCAAAATCCCTCAATTTGGATTGGTCCTAAGGTAGGATTTGGGTAACACACCAATCAAAACAGTCTATTTGTATGCCACATTAACATTTTCTGGTACCGCCTATTGAGCTAGGGGTTCCCATGAGAGACTACACGACAAGCAGCAATACATTTACATTGTATCATATAATAAGCCACATTCGCTGTTCTCGCAGGGCAGAGGTGACTTTCTCAGGAGCATCTTGCCCATCACTGCCAACTGGCGGTGTTCCATCTGTCAAGGTCCCTCGTGCTACCGAATGTCGCACAGGCGCAGAAGGGACCTCCAATATGGCTCTCCTCTCACTCAGACCCCCATTTCCCGCGGTACATGAAAAGTAAGCGAAAACAAATTAATACATAATAATGTCATTATGAAAACACATCACAGGGTTTGTACTTTTAACTCATCATCAAGAAATAAACTTATTGCATCTAAATGTTAGCTACATTGATACGGGCACAAGAGCAGTGGCACGAGCAGTACCACATGATAAGCACAGCTATGAATTACGCATGCGCATAACTTTCCCTCCACTTCTGCAGACGCGTCAGGACACGTGAGTGTGGCTGACGCATGCGCAGTAACTAAAATACAAGCGGCGGCCATATTAGAGGACACGGATTAAATTCATTAGAAATACACATAGGCAAGCTTCGGGAATTTTGCCTAAACAAAATAAATGTTAGTAAAACATACGTTTTGTTACCTTATTACACATAAATGAGGTTCTTGACTTCGGCAAGCCGCAAAATATGCGAAGCTTTGCTTCATCAATCCCCTCTTTGATGATATTTACTATCATCACAAATTATAATGGAACCAGATGCCAACTTTCTTTCATACTTTATAAAGTTCTATTTCTTCCAGCAGCCGTTCTAACTTTTCTCTCTCAGTTTTAGCAGGGTGAGAAGTCTTCACCTTTTTGTATATCTGATCATTCACTTCCTCTAATTCAATCTCATCCACACTTCGTTTCACTCCTCTTGCATTTACCTCGTGCTTTTTGGTGCGCTTGCGGTATTTACAGCATAAGAAAATGGAAAGTATAATAAGACCTATAATACCAATTGGCATCAGAATTTTGAATAATAAGCTTTTACCTATGCTAGCAAGCCAATGACCTACATTTGAGAGACCATCTACCAGTCTCTTCCAGGCACTATCAACCTCGAGTGGTTTGAGTTCCTTTGCCAAATTAGTAATGTTTTTCACATATCTTTTGATCTGTACACTTTTATCCGGAATATAAGTGCAACAATGTTGCGCCTTCAACATCCGGCAGACTCCGCCCTCTTTCGCTAATAAGGTGTCAAGAGCAAGTCGATTTTGTAAAACCATTGATCTGATCGCAACCATTTCGGTATTGACCAGCAGAAATCCATGAGCTGTTTCAGTAGACAGCACATCTACTATAGTAGACAATTTGCAAATTCTGTGAGTGTTCAGAACCACTCCCACTCCAGGTATCAGTGCACTGAAAATACTACCCATAATTTCACCTATACTTTCTCTTTTACTACGCACTAAGCCATTAGTATCTTCATTGCTTCCAGCTTTTCCATTCACATGGTATATTTTCGGGAAGACAATGCCAAAGTAGCAGCTTCCATACCAGTGATCCGGCAATTTGAAATAAGCCTTGTCCCCACAAATATAATAAATTCCAGGAAACACAGGCTCTGACCCATTTTTGAAACCCCAACCTCCAATTACCTTGTAATTATGTTCGCATTCACTGGAACCAATGAAAACATTATTATAATAGCTAGTCTTCTCGCGGTGAAGACATAGCTTGCCTTTCTTTTCAAAATCCAGCAACAGAGCAGGACCCGCTCCACCAGATGAGGTGCCTTCCATGTTCTCTGCCCACTTTGGCTTTTTCTGACTTTCGTCATTAGCCTTCTTCTGAATTTTAATTCTCCTTTTCTCTGCCATGTTCAGGAACATCTTTTCCTGCTCACGCAAAGAACAAGTCAAGTTATCTCTGTGTGCGTCTGCTATGTCAATGTTACCTATAGTCAGAAAGTAGTCTCCCATATATCTTATGGTGTCAGTTTTGGTATGTACAGGATTCAAGTTCCCACGTATAGGAAGTTCAGAAAAAATCACGTCATTGTTAGAGTAATAGTACTGTAACGGTCCTCTTTTATAGAATAAACTAGCTAAAATGCTACAGGAGATTCCATATGTCAATGGCAGATGATGGTATGTCACGCCTTCAGCCACAGAAGTAGGTAGCTTCATGCAGACATAGCAATCTTCAATTTCCATAGTCTCTACATAGTGTATTAACAAGTTTGCGAAAACATTTAAGTGTGTCTTGTTCTTAACTCCATGATAATGTAGTCCTCCCTCATCTGATGCTTCTAAGTTCTGTTTTGTTTGTCTCAAAGCTCTTTCATGTCGTGCTACACTCTGTGTTGTTAGCTCCTCATTGTCAGTATTTACAACTTCAGTAGGGACAATGTTAGTATCTTTACTTACAGCAAAGGGAATGAAAATTGTTAATCCTATCCAGATAACTATCAGTACTACTACACTACATATACACACCTTGCAACACGTCTTAAAACGGCTGCAACTAGGTCTACCATTCACCGTTGAATCAGACATTTTGGCTCAGAAGGAGTGTTCTCACCCCTCTTTTTTTGCTTTTTACACAACTAGCTTACTTTGTGCAAATTCACGGTGGTTCGTCTTCCTCTTCAGCTGAGTACTCTGGGACGGGTTCTCCGTCGCTCACGTCAGTTATATCAAGATCTTCAAGCTCCTCCAAAACCAGTGTCCATTCAGGAGACTTGTACTTTTTGTTTTGTCTTTTTATTCGCTCACTCCTTCTTTTGGAAGAGTCTTCTTCTTGCTCTGCTATCCGAGCACTTCTTCTTGCTTCTGCACGTTTTTCTTCCACTGTCTTTATCCTAAGTCTCAATCTTTTTACAAACCTAGGCTCAAGGTTGTTTCTTTTCTTTAGTCTCTTAGTCGGTACTTGGACTTCACTTTCTTTTCTTATTCTCTTGTTCTCTTTATCTTGTGGTAATTCTTCTCCACTTTCTTCTCCTACTTCCCTTATCTGACTAGTTCCAGGGCTAGCATCAAATTCTTCTGCCTGGTTGCTAATCTGGCCTTGTTCAGGAATATTTTGTTTTTGGCTTTCGATTGTCTCTGTTTCTGTTTCTGTTTCCTGAACCCGTTCTTTTAACCCTCTCTGATCCTGTTCAAGCACTTCGATCTCTTGATTTTCTTCTGCTCGAACTATCACTCTATTTCTAGTCTCTCCCTTATCTGCATCAGGTGTTAGCGGTGGTGTATCGAATACCTGCTCTGTCCCTGTCTGACCTTCTCCTTCCTCAGTTTTGATGTGAATCTCAAGCGGCTGAGGTTCTTCGCCTGTGCCTTGCTTTTCCTGACTAGTCCACTCTCTACCTTCACTAAGTCGTTCTCTTGTTCTGATAGGATCTTCGGTCAGATCAATCATCGGTATCCATTCTTCTGGCCATATGCTTGGCAGCTCGTCTTCAGCTACTCCTGGCTCAGTTTCCGGGACCTCTTCCACAGGCTGGTTTCTTGGCAGTTCGTAGTCAACTACTCCTGTGCCAACGTCTGCTGTTCCTGCAACCTGACTGGTGCTGGGCTGCTCGTTGTCAGTTGCTTCTGGTCTGGCTCCTTCAGGGTCCTCTGCTGGTTGCCCTTCTTCTTCAAATCCTTTGTCTGGCAATACCTTCTGGGTGTGTCCAGCGTGGATCCACTGAGGAACACCTGCGACCTTCACTGCAGTGGTTGTCACCAGGATTACTTGGCGTTTCTTTCCCCACCTTGGTGCCAGACAGCTTGATCGAGTGTGCTTCTTTATTTTGACCCAGTCTCCTGGAACCAAGCTGTGGAGAGGAGTCGTTGGATTGAGGATGCCGTCGTCTCCAATCTGGCGAGAGATAGAACGCACTTGGTCACCCAATCTTCTGCAGTATTCAAGCACCAAATCATCAGTAATACTCAACAGTTTGCTTCCTGGCACCCATGCTTGCCTCATCACTCTTCCCATAATGATTTCATGGGGACTTAGGCCTGTCTTGCGGTCAGGAACACTTCTCAGTCCCATCAGGACCAGGGGCAGGGCCTTCACCCAGGTCATGCCAGTAGCATCTGTCAGCTTTGCTAGTCTGTTTTTGATAGTTCCATTTACTTGTTCCACTATTCCAGAAGCCTCTGGGTGGTATGCACAATGGAGTTTCTGCCTTATTCCAAAGGCCTTACATAGTTCAGCCAGTATTTCATTCTGGAAATGTCCACCCTTATCTGATTCAATAATGTATGGTATTCCGAATCTAGGTATCAGTTCTTTTAGTAAACACTTCGCTACTGTCAGTGCGTCACTTTGAGGAGTAGGGTAAGCTTCTACCCATTTTGAAAATACGCAAACAATGACAAGGACATATCGTTTCCCTTCACAACGGGGCATGGTGATGAAATCAATCTGTATCCTTATAAAGGGACCCCCTGATCTCCCAATCCTGCTCAGTTCAACCATTGTCCTCTTGCCTGGGTTCATCTGTTGACATGACAGGCACCTCTGGCAGAGGGACTCTGCTACCTTCCTGAACTTTTTACTGTACCAAGTCTGTTGAAATACCAGAATCATGGCATCCCTACCAATGTGTGATCCTTCATGTATTAATCTTGCCATTGTGCCAAGCAAGTGTCGGGGTAACACAGGCATACCAGTTGGGCCCAAAATCACACCATCCACACGTCTCGGTCTACACCCATCCTCCTTCCATTTCTCTCTTTCTTGCCAAGGAGCCGATTCCTGCCACTCTCTCACTTCATCCCACGTAGGCACTTCTTCAAACACCTGAAGCTGGCAGCTGGTTCCTGGCCCCCCTCGTTTTGGATTTACAATATACCGATCTTTGGCACACCATTGGGCCACTCGGTCAGCATAATCGTTTCCCAGTGATACTCTATCCATGCTCCTTTGATGAGCAGCACATTTCACCACTGCCAGTTCTTTGGGCAACTGGATGGCCTCTAAAAGGTCATGAACAACCTTTGCATTCCGAATGGGAGTACCTGAGGAAGTCATGAATTCCCTCTGTAGCCATAATTGGCCAAAGTCATGCACAACTCCATAACAGTACTGACTGTCAGTATACACTGTTATGCGTAAGTCCTTCCCAATTTTGCAAGCCTTTATCATGGCTATCAATTCGGCTACTTGTGCAGACTTGATGTTATATAGGTAACCTGCTTCTTCAATTTTTGTGAAAGACACTACTGCATAAGCAGCACTCAAGCCTCCTAGTTCATGTCTTAGACAGGAACCATCCACAAATAGTTCTTTATCATGCTCAGGCAATGGTACTTCTTTTATGTCTGGGCGTGGCTTAGTACTGAACTCTGTCAGGTCAATACAATCATGTTCATCATCATCCCCACCTTCTATTTCCAAGGGGTCGGGGAGTAAGGTGGCAGGGTTCAGAATACCGCACCTAAC
This sequence comes from Lissotriton helveticus, assembly GCF_964261635.1. Classification (NCBI taxonomy): domain Eukaryota; kingdom Metazoa; phylum Chordata; class Amphibia; order Caudata; family Salamandridae; genus Lissotriton; species Lissotriton helveticus. The sequence goes on from NC_136065.1 coordinate 467,644,073, forward strand.
AATGCTTACATTTGCTGCACCCACAAGAATCCTCTCGTATTTAGTCAGCCGACTAGGGGTGAGATACTGTGTTTTAGTTCTGGTCAATAGAATTACCACTCCATGTGAAACATACACGGTCACAGGATGTCCCATGACAATGGACTCACTCTGTTCCAAACTTGCACAGGTAGCAGCTACTGCTTTCAGACAGCCTGGTAACCCAGCAGCTACTGGGTCCAAAGTGGCAGAGAAATAGGCCACAGGCCTTCTGGTCGTGCCATGTTCTTGAGTCAGGACTGACAATGCGCAATTATCGCGAGTGTCACAGAATAGGGCAAACTCTTTGGAATAATCTGGCATTCCCAACGCAGGGGCCGTACACAGACAGTTTTTCAGTCTTGTGAAAGCCATTAGACTTTCATCGTCCCACTCTACAACATCTGGCATTCCTCTCGTGGTCATTTTTATCAAGGGCCTGGCTAAGGCTGCAAATCCCAGAATCCACTGTCTGCAGTATCCTAATACCCCCAGGAACATTCTGACATCTTTTTGAGTACGGGGCAACTGCATCTTTTGAATTATTCTCACTCTTTCTGATGTGACTTTTCTGACACCCTTTTCTATCTGGTGTCCTAGATATTTTACTGATTTTGCACAGAACTGTAGTTTGTCAGGGGCCACTTTATGCCCTTTCTCACACAGATGATTTAGGAGGGCAATGGTGTCAACTACACAGTCCCTGTGACTCTTAGACGCCAATAGAAGGTCGTCTATGTACTGCACTAACACAGAGTTCCCAGGTAAGATCAAAGTCTCTAGACATTTTTTCAAGATCTGATTAAAGATAGAGGGGCTCTCTGTATACCCTTGAGGGACCCGGTTCCAACAATACACGTGACCCTCGAAGGCAAATGAGAAAAGAAATTTGCTGTCGGGGTGCAGGGGTATCGAAAAAAATGCATGACATAAATCAATCCCAGTGAACCATTCAGCATCCCAAGGAATCTGGTACAATATCACTGCAGGGTTCGGGACAATAGGGCAGCAAGGAACTACAATTTTGTTAACCTTTCTCAGGTCCTGCACTACCCTATACTTGCCACTAGGCTTTTTGATGCCCATAATCGGGGAGTTGCATGGGCTGCTCATCACTTCCTGTATGATGTCTCCTTCTAATAATTTTTGTATTTCCAGAGTGACACCTGCTTTCACTTCAGCATTCATTCGGTAGGGCCTAGTGTTAGGATATACTGCATTGTCCTTGATGGCTATCTGTATGGGGTCCACATCTTTCATCAACCCCACATCTTTTCCAGTGAAATCCCACACCTCTGGCTTTACGGCTTCCTGGAGTTCTTGAGGCAAGTCCTGCAGGGTCAATCTTTTAATTTCTGAGTCAGGTCTAAGTAACAATAATTTATAAATGCCATCTTCATCTGGGGTCTGTATTTCAACACCTTTTGGTGTGCAAAAGATGGTACAGTTCATTTTGCACAGCAAATCACGACCCAGTAGATTCACTGGACTGGTGTCACAGACGACAAATCTATGCATCTGTTTAAAATTTCCAATTGAAATCTCCATTGGTTCGGTAACAGGAGTACTAATCAATTGATTAGATACACCCACTACTTGGATATTTTCTCCCGAGAGGGGTAGGTTTGGAACGTCCACTGTTCTTACAGTAGAACGGGTAGCGCCAGTGTCCAACAGAAAGGTGACATCATTTCCGTCAACCTTTCCTTCAATATATGGTCCAGACTGGTCTACCGGCAAGGAAGCGCCAAGTACGCACTCCTCGTCCTCCCCTCTCAGGCCCCGTCAGTCCTGATCATTACAAAGGAAGGTATCATTCAGCAGATACTGCGAAGTTGCTGTATTTCTGTTCTCCCCGCTTTCCCAAACCTCTATTTCTTCATCTTCTGCCTGTCTTCCCCTGTATACCTGCTTGGGTGCTCGAGGCACCTGAACTGTTTTTACCTGGGGTTGAGTCTTTCTTGGTCTTTCTTTCTGCGTCTGTGGAGTTAAATCAGGAGTTTTTTCATTAATATCTACTAATTGGGGACACTCGTTTCGCCAGTGTCCAATTTCGCCGCACTGATGGCAGGGAAATTTTTTCATAGCCTCTTCCCTGCTAAATTTGGGCCGGGGCTTTCCTCCACCCCCTCCCCCAGGACCTTTGTTCTCAGCATTTTTAACCATGTTACTCAATTGTTTTTCCTGCTGTTCTGCGAGCTTCACCTGAGCCCACATCACCTTTTCCTTGAGGGCCTTTTTCTTTTCTGCCATCTCATCCTCGCAGTACTTAGCGTACCGCAGGACCTCATCCATTTTCTTAGTATGCCAACAGATTTTATTATCTTTTATCCACTGACAAATTTCAGGTCTTAAACCATTTACAAACCTGTAAATAAAGTGCGTCATATCCTTTAGGTCGATGTTATCAATACCACTGTATGTTTTAAATACCTGCAATAACCTCTCATAGAAGGAGTGCACTGTCTCGTCCCTTTCCTGTGTTGTTCTATCTATTTTTGTCCAATCAGTTTCTTTTGCGGGCACCTTTTCTTTCAAGTGCTGAATTACCTGCTCATATTTTCGCATGACATCCTTTGATGGCTCCCCTGTTTCTTTATTTCTTGGGTACTCCTCACTCGGCCAGTCTATGTTTATTTTACACTGGGTCCATAAATCTACTGGAACCACAATGTCGAAAAACCCATCCAGGTCTTTTCACAGACATTTCTGTACCTTCACGAACCTTTCCACCTGCCTGTACCAGTCAACTGGTTTCTCTCGTAATTTTGGAAAATCGTTCGTGAAGGACACAATATCCTGCCTAGACCAGGGCACATGCACATATTTCCCTCCTGGAACTTCGCGCATGGGGCATAACTGCTCAGGTTTTTCTACCTCTCTTAAAGCAAACTCAGGAGTCACTTGTCGGGAGCGAACCTCTTCTCTCTTTTTCGCCCACCTGCTTCTCCATCTTTCCACATCTCCCCATTTCTGTAGTACCCCCATTAATTCTTTAATCTGCAACTTCTTCCCCGCCACATTCAGGTGTTCTATATCTTTGTCTGAGAAGTCTGCTCTGTACGGTTTCTGTAAGGGCTTGGATTTTGAGATATCTACCCCCATACTAACTGCTGTTTCGGTCAGTTTTTCGTGGAGCACTCTGGTGTTCCTTGTAAAGCTTTTACATATGAACGACAATTCTTCTTCAGAGTAGGTATTCAATCGATCCAACCCCACATTTCCTGCCATTAATTCTTCTATTTCGACCCTCAGCTTGTAGAGGTCTAAAGGTTTTGTTTGCGGAGTCTGTTTCTCTAATTCACGACTCCAACTCTCAATTTCATCCGGAGTTACCAGAGAGACATTCCTAGTACCTGTTGCTGTCTCTAATTTAATTTCTTTTGTATTAAAAGGGTTATGCCTCTGCTGTATTCCCTTTCCAGTCTGTTTGTTTGGTAATTCCAAGAACGCAACTTCAGACTCGCACTCACTGGACTGATCATCTATGATGATCGGTTCCTGTCTCGGGGTTGCCATGACTGGGGTCATAACTGGAGTAATCGGATTTCCCTGACCATTTCCGTATAACGGGACCACCGGTCCAATAGTTACTGGAATAGTCAATGCCTCAGGACTGGTATTTAACTGGGAAATTTTCTGAATTATTTCTGTCCTTTGTCTAGCTAGAGCCTCTTGCTCCTTTTCCACTAGTACCCTTCTTAAAGTTGTGTCATGTAATATCTGTGGGGTCAACGGAGGAGTAAAACTCGGGGCAGTAGGATGCGTTTCACTTGGTCCTCCCCCATAATTAGGTTTCGGGAATAAAGTTCCAGTATTAAAGGACCTGCGCTCTTCCCCATATGGAGGTTGAACAAAAGGCAGTCCTGAATTCGATGGTTTCTCTTCGTTTTCATACAAGGGTCTGGGAAAAAAGATTTTCGTACGTGAATATTTTTCTTCCTGGCTTGCGGGCACTTTGGGATATATATCCCTTGTTTCCGTCGGTTCGGGTTTTTCAGGATAGGGCAATACTTGACCACCCCCTCCCAGTCCCAGGGACCTGTCTTCTTCCTTTAGGAAGTGGCGTCGGGGAACATCTCCTACACTGGAAGGTCGGGTTCCCTCATTGTAAGGTGGCGGACTTCTGGTACAGATGTCATCTATTAATTCATCATCTGAATCCCCCAGGGCCCCCCAATGCTTACATTTTTCAGTACTTTTCTCACCCGCTCCAATGTTATGACATGCCGGCATCATGGGAAACAGACCCTCAACAATCATGCTCTGCCTCCACTGTTTCATCCTTTTATCCCTGGATTCCTGTTTCTGCCTGGGGTACCACTTGGTCAAACCCTTGTCCATTCGGGGTCTTTCTCTTTCAAAAGCCTCAATCTCCCATTCCTCTAATGCCTCATACTGCGTTAGTCTCGGTCTGGGATGCAGTTCATTCATTCGGGTTCTTAAATTAAATAAGATCCTACCATTGAAAGTACCATCTAACGGAAAAGCCAATACTCCGTCATCTTTTGTGTACTTCACCCAATTCTCCAACCACACACAGGTATTGTACCCTCGGTCAAACATCATGAATGAGGCAGGAGTATTGGGTGCTGGGACAAGAACACCTTCTCTAGATTTTATCGGTTTGTCCGTTTTGAAATAATTTTTCACCTTACTTACAAGGGACATTTTTCTCTTGGTTCCGTACATAATATCGTATCTATTAGTCTTCCACTGATCCCTTTCAAACCCTAGGTGCCTTGGATCAGGTCGAGTTCCTGTAGTCTGCGAGTGCCACATACGACTTCTGCGCTAAACTTTGTTTACAAACTACCTCCAATCAGAACGCGCTTCAGAAATTCGTGCAACCAATGGGTGCGCGACGCTAAATAAGCTCCGCCAATGGGTGCGCGGCCCCTTCGTGAGACAGTTCCCACGCTCCGGCGCTCACCCCTCCTTTACAATTCCAGCTCCGCTACCCGCCCGCTGCTTCTACCAATCCCAGCGCGGCACAGAGTGACGTCAGAGGCGCTTCGCGACTGACTCCCTCCCTTCACAAGGTAACGGAAACTTTCTTTCTTTTAAAGTGCTCAGTGCTTGGTTATTTTACAACAAATACACATTCGCCACAGTGCTCAAGTGTCTAGACAGAGAAAGAATTGTTTTACTGCAAGTAAACTACTTCCATTTACTTTTCACTCGCTGCGGGCAGATCTCTTCCGCCTACCCTTCACTCTAGCATCGGTGAACCTGTTATTCCCCTAAACTCATCCACTTCTTTCCGGGATATATTCCGAGTTTAAGGTTTCTCAGCGGACCCCTCTGCTTTCACGCTAGCTCCGAGGAACCTGCTACTCTTCCGATGTGACCCTTACTAGGTTACGCCACTATGGGAATTTTGCCAATGAACCCCGTTACTGTCATTTATTCACACATGTATTCAGAAAACCCTAGTTAGTGCTTCCCGGTTATCCTAACCTGCACCTAACTTTCCTCGAACCTGTGACCTCAGGACAATGGATTCTATTCACCACTTGCCCTTTCAATTCCCCGGGGAGTTCGGACAACATACAACTAGACGATTGACAATTGCATGGATTAGTACATATAACAATATAAGAACAAGAATAATGGCAATACAGTAATTCATGAATTTCAGCAGCGTATTCACAAGAGAGTGATCAGTTCCCTCAGAACAGCCGCTCTTATAGCAGCATTAATATAATAGCAGCTTCCGACTTACCTAGTCCAACTAATCCCTGCATTACTCTCAACTAGTCCCTAACCATCCTCCAGCTACCAGAAAACTGATAGAGCGCGCGAGGCCACCCGACCAATAGTTTCGCCGTTTCCGGCTTCAGGGCCCATATACTTTTCAAATCACCATATACATCGATCAGGTGACTTCACGAGCTCTACCAAGTTGGTGTGTGTGTGTTCCCTGCTACCAATTTTCGGTGCACCCGACTTACCATCCACCGATGCGGGTGCCTAATGACCACAATGAATCAGGGAGCTAGCTGTAAAGGAAAGGCAGCAAAATACAAATCCAACCAATAACATTCAAATACTGTTTAAATGACCACGGACAACTGGAAGTTTTAAAATGTTTATCTAAAGTTCATTATTTTCTTGCATGAGGTACAATAAAACAAGGCAATCAATAACCAAGATAACGTAAATTATATATGCATAAAGAAATAATGACAGAGTAATCATCAAGGTACTAATAAAATGTAACGAGAAAAGATACTATGCAAGTCAGTATTATCTAAACAGGGATACCCTAAGTGTGGGTGACTATAGGAGAGCTTATAATGAATAACACGCTTCACTTAAGGTGAAGGGGCCTTTGAACAATCTAGGCAACGAAGTTCTAGACCATATCAGGAAATGACACACTGCTATGCAAAATATAATTTCTAACAAATGAGAAGACATAGGAATAAACTTATGGAAAAATATAAATGACTTTCAATAGTTGCAGAAAGGCATGGAAAGTATCACATGTGCAATGTTGAACTTTATTAAAGCCAAAGTTAGAAATTCAGAAGGTGCAAGAATTTAAGAATTTTCAGAGCAATATTTACCTAGAAAGGTGTGGAAACCAAACCCTGGCCACGGGTCAGTTAAGGACAGGAAACCCTCAAGGAAGGATACCCCTCAAAGGAAAGCAGGTGCAGAATGGACACCCAGGATAGGACAGGATACCCTCGGAATAGGAATCAGGACAGGACCCTCAGGATAGGACAGCAAACCCTCAGGACAGGACCCTCTTCAGGACAGGACCGGAACCCACAGTTCTCTTCCAGGGGATCCTCATCAATAGTCATAAGCATTAGAATATTCCCGCCCATGCGCGGGACCCCGGAAACAATATATTATATGTGCCCCACATATATTATAGACATATATATAAATATATATATATATAAAAATAAGCAATTGCAGCCAAATAAACAATAGAGCTGGAATATGCAGTGAAGAATTTCCACAATACAGTGAATTCTGTATTAGAAACATGAGAAACAACACCAATGCTTGTTTAGAAACTGTTTTAATGTACAGAAAACAGCAGAAATTCTCATAACACACTGTAAGCATATACAGCTCCCAGGCTGCATTGCAAAATCCCAGTCTAAAAAGACTGAAAAGCTAACCTGTAGCTGAATGCACTAAAACTGACGCTGTGCCTTTAAGGCACCTCTGCCCCTAGCTTCCCATCATGCCTCAGGGGTTACAGTTAGGTCAGTTGTTCTTTCCGGCTCCTTCAGGAAGGACCCTGGATACACAGCTCCACACTTTTCTGCCTTTTTCAGTCAGAAAGTCTTCTAAAGAACAATTTTTTTGATTTACTTTGACTTTTCACATCATAGTCAAGTAAATAACTGCTTAGCAGTCAATTTTTTGTGAGGTTTTTCCTTTTAGGATGCCCTCACTTTTTGATGATTGCCCTTCTTGTGGCCACAAGAAGGCAAAAACAGACTCTCATGAGGTCTGTATTTTATGCTTGCCAGAGGATCATGATCCTAAAGACTGTTCTCATTGTAAAAAGCTGTCTGACAGAACACTTAAAGACAGAGAGAGGAACAGACTCTATAGTCTGGCCCAGAAATCCATGAGAGGAAGATCTGCGGAGAGAAAGAGTTCAAAGAGACCCAGAACTCCCTCCAAAGGCAAGTCAGAACGTCCATCAACCTCAGCACCGGGCTCGGCGCTGAAAAAACGACATCTGATGGACAGTTCAAGAGAAAAAGCTCCGTCGGCGTCGAGATCGGCGTCGATGAGGAAATCGTCGTCGAAAAGAGGTTCGCCGTCGTCGAGGAAAGCTCCGCCGTCGTCAACTAGGCGACGATCGGCGTCGAGAGAAGCCACGAGATCGCCGTCGACGAGAGGTTCGGCTTCAAGACATGAGTCAACTCCGCCGCCGTCAACCAGGCGACGGTCGGCGTCGAGAGACAGATCACACTCGCCGTCGTCTCGACGTCGACAGGCTTCGAAGAGTGTAACACCTCCGTCGACGTCTCCACGGAGGCGCTCGGCGTCGAGGAGCAAGAGCCCCCTCGGACGATCGTCGTCGAGGAAGGGATCATCTAAGGCACGTCGGCGCTCGTCGTCGAGGATGTCCGATCCTCCGCCGTCGCCACATGCCAGGTCGATGACATCTCCGTCGCCGACAGATCAACGTCGGCCGACGTCGAGAGCTCCGTCGACGGCAGGACTAGACCGTTCGACGTCGAGACCTCCGTCGACGGCAGGACTAGGCCGTTCGACGTCGAGACCTCCGTCGACGGCAGGACAACGCCGTTCGACGTCGAGACCTCCGTCGACGGCAGGACAACGCCGTTCGACGTCGAGGGACCACAGATCATCGTCGAGGCATTCAACGCCGAAAGTTATCGCCCCGTCGACGCCACAGAGGCGTTCGACGTCGAGGGAAAGGCTTTTGAGACGTCCTCCAACACCGGTGAGACGGAGATCACCTTCAGTGCCTTCGACAGTCCTGGTGACACAATCTGCTTCACTCCATTCCTCCTCAAGTGCCTCGGGGTCAACCGGGTCATCTTCAAGGAGTAGGAGTCCGGTTCAGAAGAATCCCCATCGGGGTTACACTTCACATATAAGACTTTCGCCAAGATGGTACGCTCCTTTGAGTAATTGGAAGGATTCTAAGGCACCAGAGAGACTTCAAAGGTACTTGAGTCCAATCCACAGGTCTCCTCTTCAGCAAGCAGAAGAGACAGAGCGATCACGCTCACGAGAGAGAAGAGTGGACAGGTCACATGCCCCTAGGGTCTCCCGATCACCAAGGAGGGAGCAACCCAAATCTCGAACACCGAGAAAGGAGGTACGAGATGTGAGATCGAGATCTCCAATACATCAGAGGGTATCACGTTCTCCTCGAAGGGAGGAACGACCTAGGAGATCTCCGGTGAGGAAGGAGCATTCTCACCACAGGAGAAGAAGAACTCCTTCATCCTCTCCTCCAGCTTCGCCTAGATCTTCTAAAGGGGACTACTCTCCGACGCTGGCAGACAGCCCTCGCTCAAGAGCTTCCCCTCTGGACGACGTCAACACGTATTTGGACGTTTTGCAAAGGGGTGCTTACAAGCTGAATATAGAAATGACCACTCCAGAGGTGTCCACTACTGTGATTTTTGAGACTCTTCATCACAAATCATATGCACGGCCGTTGCTTCCATTAGTCCCAGGAATAATGGACCCAATCAAAGAGGTTTTCCTCACGCCAGCAACGATCAGAGCAGTTCCGGCACGTATCCAGAAAAAATATAGGCCGGCTGACTCAGATCCTATCTTCGTTAAAGGTGAGCCTGCAGCGGACTCAGTTATTGTAGCCTCAGCTAGGAAGAATCACACGGTCGCTCCTTCTTCGTCAGTTCCTCCTGACAAAGACAGCAAGACGCAAGATTCTTGGGGACGCAAGGTGTGCAACACAGCAGCTTCATCCCTAAAAGTCTCTAGTGCATCAGCCCTTCTGGGAAGGTACGATAGAGCCCTATGGGACTCCATGGAACGATTCAAAGAGAAATTGCCCAAGGAGGACCAGAAGGACTTTGAGGAGACCGTGACGGAGGGCTGTTTGGTGGCAAACCAAATGATTAGTTCATCAGCAGATAACGCCCTTCTAGCTGGACATAACTACTCACATGGAGTATGTGCGAGGAGATCCTCTTGGCTGCGTTTAACTGGGCTCAAGCCAGATGCCCAGCAGCGCATACTCAATCTGCCTTTTTCCGGATCTTCACTCTTCGGGGAGCATGCCGATCAGGAAATGGCCCGGATGAAGACCGAGTTAGACACAGTAAAGGCAGTAGGTCTGGAGAAACAGAAAGCACCGTTCAAACGACGCTTCAAGACCAACAAGAACCGGGGAGGCCAACAGAGGGTTCAAACCCCTCAATGGTCTCAAAACAAGCCGCAAGGAAAGCCACAATACAGAGGAGGAAGGTCAAGCAGAGGTAGAGGCGGACATAATCAATCCTCTACCACACCTAGAGGAGGCAAGGCCTGAGCAGTGGCTTCCTCTGTCGCCGTTACCCACTCCAGTGGGAGGAAGTGCTGCACAACATCTGGCAGAGTGGGTCAGCATCACGAAAGATCGGTGGGTGCTGAATATACTGCGCAATGGATATGCGCTACGTTTCAGGAAGAAACCACAACCGGCTCCTCCAAAAAAGTCTTGCTCGTACCATCTGGAGCTCCTCAAAAAGGAGGTGAGCGTCCTCTTAAAGAAAAACGCAATCGAAGTGGTACCTCTCTCCCAAAGGGGGAAAGGAGTGTACTCAAGATATTTCCTTGTTCCCAAAAAGGACCAAGAAGGCAAATTCAGACCAATTTTGGATCTTCGACTCCTCAACAAAGTGGTGGTCAAAGAGAAGTTTCGCATGTTGGCACTCCATCAAATATGTCCTCATCTACAGATCGGAGACTGGATGTGTTCGGTGGATTTACAAGACGCGTACTTCCACATTCCTATTACACCAGGTCATCGAAAGTACTTGAGGTTCCTGGTAGGGTCCAGGCATTACCAGTTCAAAGTGCTTCCTTTCGGACTCAAATCCGCACCAAGGGTCTTCACCAAGTGCATGGCAGTGGTAGCGGCGTGTCTACACAAAAAAGGTCTCTTTGTGTACCCATATCTAGACGACTGGCTCCTGAAGAGTCCGTCTCCTCGGCAAGCCACCAAAGACTGTCACCTGTGTCTCCAACAGCTACACAGGCTCGGCCTCCATGTAAACTCAGAAAAATCGATCCTGCAGCCCACACAAACTATCCACTATCTGGGAGCAGTTCTAGACACAAAGTTAGGAAGAGCGTTTCCTTCGCAAGAGAGACTTTCTTCCATGGGACAAAAATGCAAAAAGTTACTTCAGATTCCTCGTCCAAAGGTGCGAGACGTAGCGTCTCTGTTGGGCTCCATGGCGTCCTGCATCTTCCTAATACCGAACGCCAGGTTGAGAATGCGGCCTCTTCAAGAGTCGGTGGAGGATCAGTGGGACCAAGCGTCTGGAGATTGGGAGGATCGAATCATCCTGTCTCAAGCAGCGCTGACCTCAATACAGTGGTGGACTCGCCCTCGGAATGTCCTGCAGGGAGTCCCTTTTCAGCAACCTCTGCCTTCTCTGTCTGTGGTAACGGACGCATCTCTAGAAGGCTGGGGTGCTCACATGGGTCATCTTCAGATTCAGGGTCGCTGGTCGACCAACCTTCAGACATACCACATCAACATGCTGGAACTTCGAGCGGTTCATCTGGCGCTCAAGGCGTTCCTTCCAGCAATAACAACGGACAAAGTCCTGGTTCAGACGGACAACACTACAACTATGTTCTATCTGAACAAGCAGGGAGGAACTCGATCTCGCCCTCTGTCTCTGGAAGCCCAGGCGATCTGGCACTGGCTTCTGGCTCGGGGACTGTCGGTGGTGGCAGTACACCTTCCAGGCGAGTTAAACACAAAAGCAGACGCACTCAGCAGGCACTTCGAAGATCAGCCAGACTGGGTGCTAAACGACGAAGTGGTCGAAGAACTCTTCCGTTGCTGGGGTCGTCCAGACATAGACTTATTTGCGGACGACGAAAACGCCAAATGCCACGCCTTCGCGTCCAGGTTCCACCGGCCAGGGACGCAAGGGAACGCTCTCCTGCTGGAGTGGACAGGAATGTTCGCTTATGCTTTTCCCCCTCTGGCACTGATTCCGAAGGTGGTGGCCAAGCTCATCAGATCGAGCATGGACATGATCCTAATTGCTCCGGATTGGCCGCGACAATGGTGGTATCCAGATCTGTTACATCTGTCGCGGTGTCCACACAGACGGCTGCCGTGCAAGCCAGACCTGCTGAGCAAAATGGACGGGAGGATCCTGCATCCCAACCTCCAGTCGCTGAACCTGACTGCATGGCTCCTGAGGTCTTGCAATATGGACACTTAAATCTGCCTCCGGAATGTATGAATATTTTAAGAGAGGCGAAGAGACCTTCCACAAGGACGTCTTATGCGTTCAAGTGGAAAAGATTTTTCATTTGGTGTAAGGACCATGGCTTTGATCCCACCAAAGGGCAAGAAGAGGTAGTCCTACCATACCTCCTATACTTAGCGACATCAGGGTTGAAATACGCTTCTATTAGGGTTCATCTATCTGCCATAGTAGCGTACAGAAAATCACCTACACAAACATCGTTTTTTCAGGTCCCGGTGGTGAAAGATTTCCTTCAGGGATTAAAGAAGGTCTATCCCCCTGTGAGAAATCCTTCTCCTCCCTGGGAGTTGAACCTGGTTCTCTCCAGACTGATGTCTACACCGTTTGAGCCTATACACAAGGCCTCCTTGCAGCATCTCACTTGGAAGGCGGCCTTCTTGGTGGCAATAACCTCTGCGCGCAGGGTTAGCGAGATTCAAGCACTCTGCACCAAGGAACCTTACACTGTGTTTCACCACAACAGAGTAGTAATGAGGGCTCACCCTTCTTTTCTTCCAAAAGTGGTATCGGATTTTCATATAAATCAAACGATTACCCTTCCTTCGTTCTTTCCTAATCCATCGACCCCAGCTGAGAGGTCGTTGCACTCGTTAGATCTTAAACGGGTGCTAAAGTTTTACCTAGAAAGAACAAAGGACACCAGAAAGACAGACCAACTCTTTGTCAATTATGGTGCAATGAGGTCCGGGTTTGCAGCAGCCAAAAGATCCATCTCCAGATGGATTGTCTCTTGTATCAAACTAGCATACCAGCTGGCTGGCAAACCTTTGTTGCAATCACCCAAAGCTCATTCCACTAGAGGGAAAGCAGCCACAATAGCTTTTTTGCATGACATTCCTATGTCAGAAATATGCAAGGCTGCGACATGGAAATCAGTCCATACCTTTACAAGGCATTATTGCCTAGAGTCTGATTCCAGAGCGGATTCTCAAGTAGGGCAAGCCTCCTTGAGAAACCTATTTGGGTAGAAAAAGGCCTATTTTTGGGCCTACGGATACAAATGTTATCTGTTGATTCCTTTGCCCGCAGGGATGAGGTGAGGCTCGCTACTCTATTCTAATGCTTATGACTATTGATGAGGATCCCCTGGAAGAGAAGGATTAGTTACTTACCTGTAATCCTAGTTCTCTTCCAGGGGTATCCTCATCAAAGTCATAAGCAACCCTCCCGCCTCCCCGGGCAAAGGACTTTGTTTATTTAATAGGAGATGTTTTTTAACCTGTTATTACCATGGTTTGGTTTTCAGTCTCCGAAAAGAACAACTGACCTAACTGTAACCCCTGAGGCATGATGGGAAGCTAGGGGCAGAGGTGCCTTAAAGGCACAGCGTCAGTTTTAGTGCATTCAGCTACAGGTTAGCTTTTCAGTCTTTTTAGACTGGGATTTTGCAATGCAGCCTGGGAGCTGTATATGCTTACAGTGTGTTATGAGAATTTCTGCTGTTTTCTGTACATTAAAACAGTTTCTAAACAAGCATTGGTGTTGTTTCTCATGTTTCTAATACAGAATTCACTGTATTGTGGAAATTCTTCACTGCATATTCCAGCTCTATTGTTTATTTGGCTGCAATTGCTTATTTTTATATATATATATATTTATATATATGTCTATAATATATGTGGGGCACATATAATATATTGTTTCCGGGGTCCCGCGCATGGGCGGGAATATTCTAATGCTTATGACTTTGATGAGGATACCCCTGGAAGAGAACTAGGATTACAGGTAAGTAACTAATCCTTCGGAAGCAACGCCTGCGCTCCACCCGCTCTGCAGCTATCGATCAAGACCCCGATTGGGTCAGCGAACTCCCAGCAAAGTGCTTCGCCAGCACTTTAAGGTTCAGTAGAACCTCCGTCTATGGTCAAATTCGGACAGAGTGCTTCGCAGCGCTCTGTATCTTCAGTCACCTATTGAGTGCGTTGGGTCAGTGACAGGTCAGCTAAACCAGACAAGTCGGACGGTTCACTAGGTGAACCCAGGGTAGATATACAGTTTGGGGACAGTGTACCACCCCCCAATGTTGCAAAGTGTCAAAATCCCTCAATTTGGATTGGTCCTAAGGTAGGATTTGGGTAACACACCAATCAAAACAGTCTATTTGTATGCCACATTAACATTTTCTGGTACCGCCTATTGAGCTAGGGGTTCCCATGAGAGACTACACGACAAGCAGCAATACATTTACATTGTATCATATAATAAGCCACATTCGCTGTTCTCGCAGGGCAGAGGTGACTTTCTCAGGAGCATCTTGCCCATCACTGCCAACTGGCGGTGTTCCATCTGTCAAGGTCCCTCGTGCTACCGAATGTCGCACAGGCGCAGAAGGGACCTCCAATATGGCTCTCCTCTCACTCAGACCCCCATTTCCCGCGGTACATGAAAAGTAAGCGAAAACAAATTAATACATAATAATGTCATTATGAAAACACATCACAGGGTTTGTACTTTTAACTCATCATCAAGAAATAAACTTATTGCATCTAAATGTTAGCTACATTGATACGGGCACAAGAGCAGTGGCACGAGCAGTACCACATGATAAGCACAGCTATGAATTACGCATGCGCATAACTTTCCCTCCACTTCTGCAGACGCGTCAGGACACGTGAGTGTGGCTGACGCATGCGCAGTAACTAAAATACAAGCGGCGGCCATATTAGAGGACACGGATTAAATTCATTAGAAATACACATAGGCAAGCTTCGGGAATTTTGCCTAAACAAAATAAATGTTAGTAAAACATACGTTTTGTTACCTTATTACACATAAATGAGGTTCTTGACTTCGGCAAGCCGCAAAATATGCGAAGCTTTGCTTCATCATTTCTACATAGCTATTATTATGGGTGAAATGCTTAAGAGCTTATTTTCTGGGGTTTGAAATACTGCCTGTCTCCTGTTGGGTACTACAGCAATTTGTTCAGTAGCTTATCTTTCAGAGAGGAAATTTGGCACTGCTGACCAGGTCTCCTCTGCCTTCCTCTGTAAGAAAGCTAAATCATTGTACATATTTATACATATTTTTGTTGAGCTAAATTCTGCTTTTTGTGCTATCATTATTACCTGGTTATTTCACCTTTCACGTTAAGACCTGATTTTGGTTTTCTGAAACTTTCTTTGTTGCACATTTTCTCCCTTTCTAGGAGGTCTCTATCATCAGATGTGGTGCAGCTCAGTACTCATTCCCTCTGACTCTGACACAATACCTCACAGTCGTACACAGGCACTGCACCAACTTTTTGGGTCGGACTCTGAGCAGAGTCAGCCATATGGAGATGATAATGGAGGTGAGTTTGCCCCATATCATGATGAGTAAAACTCATATGTGGGCCTTCAAGGTACCACTGGACTTAAAGGTACATCCTTTTGTGGCGTCATCAGGAGAACTGCTGTAGTCCTTGACCTTCAAGGTCCTTTAGCTTGGCCAGGCACCTGTTCTAGCCCTCTATTCAACCGCCGAGTCGCATGTCGCCATAGACCAGCTTAAGGAGACCTGATTTTTTTTTTAACTCTGCATCCAACCTTAGTGAGTTGGGTGGTGTAGGCGCCCATGGGCAGAGTGACACATGACTCCTTTCCGACTATTTCAGAGAATCCAAGCAAATAGAAAAGTTTTGTAAGAGAATGTTTATATCGGCCAGCCTTGCCTTTAGATCGGTCAGTGCCGGCTGCCTCACGGCAGGCTCCAACAGTGCAATCTGGGACATGGTTGATGAGAGTTTTTTGGCAGTCCTAGAAGGCTTACGGGCCTCCTTGGCCTAAACCATTCAGGATAACTGGGATGCAGCTAAGTTTGTCATCTGATCAGACCTACACACTATTGATTTTCTAAGACTGGCTCATGGGACAATTGTAGTGCTTCATCGCCGTGCATGAACGAGATCCACAGACGTCTCTAGGGGCATCCAAGCATCCGTAATGTCATGTCGTTTGACAGATTCCACCTGTTTGTTGAAAAAGTGAGCTCTGCCTTAGAGCATTTTAAAGAGAGCCGAGCCATGGCGTACTCCATGGGCCTTGCGGCACCAATTCCGCAACCTCCCCAACAGGTCTGCCTTTGTAAGGGATATACCAAGTGCTTGGTATATCAGCTGCTCCGGACTCCATCGCCTTCACTATGGCCTCCAAGTCCCAAAAGATGACGACCAGGCCATCAGGAACCATGTAAGTCTAAGCCCCCTCTACAGCAACAACTTCAAAGCCTCTATAGTGCGTTGTTAATGGGACTGAACTACCTTGTAGGAGTAAGTCTGCTACTTTTTCCAGGGATGGCAGAGCATCATGTCCGACAGGTGGGTCCTTCAAATAATCCAACTCCCTGATCCACCACACCTGCCACCTGCAATTTTTGGAAGACAATCTGCCCAGTTTGCGTTAAGAGGTGCAGATTCTTTTGGCCAAGGGAGCCATAGAGGGGTTACTGGCCTTGGAAATGGGGACTGGATGTTATTATGACTGCTAATTTTGCCGTGCTGTGGAAGGACAAATTTAAGATGCTCATGTTGGCCCAAGTTCCTTCTGTCCTGCATCTGGGTGACCGGATGGTAGTGTTGGACCTGCAGGCTGCCTATATTCATACTCTTGTCCTGCAGGCCCAGAGATGCTATCTACTGTTCAAGGTGTGCCATGAGCATTTTCAGTTTGCCGTGCTCGCTTTCGGCCTCACCTGTCCCTTTGGTGTTCACAAAGGTGATCGCGGTGATCGTTTTCAGAGGTTGGGGTACCAGTCTTACCCTCTCTCAATGACTGTCTGTTGATGGCCGGCTCATCAGTCATTTGCAGGCCACCTCCAAGTGACAGCGAACCTCCGTACATCACTGGCGTGCTCAGTCAATTTGCCGAAGTCCCACCTGACTACTTCACAGAAACTTTATTTTTCAGTCACCCTCGATAAAGTGCTCTATTGAGCCTTCCCCAAGAATCTACAAATCCAGGACATTTAGGCTATGATCCTGATGTTTCCGCTGCTTATGTCCTCGGTCTCAGTGCGAATGGCTCTGAGGCTTCCTTAGTCTACTGGCCTCCTAAGTCCTGCTCACTAACCATGGCAGATAGCACGTGCAAGCTCTACAGTGGGATCTGAAGACCCAGTGCCAGTGGAACATGTCTGATTCCATTGAAGTTTCACAGGACACAGCAAAATATCTACAATAGTAGCTGCTCGTCTGCATTTGGACAAGCAGCAAACACCTCTGCCTGCCCCACCTAGTTGATGGTGGGAATGGATACATGCGTTCTACGTTGGTGAGGTCATCTGGTAGAGGTGGAGATCAGAGGACTCCAATTTCTGGTACAGACCCACCTCATAAATTTGCTGGAGTTGTGGGTAATTCACTTAAAGTTTAAGGCCTTTATGTCAACCAGTAAAGAGAGGCAGGTGCAGATTCTTATGGATAACACCACCGCCATGTGGTATTTCACCCCACCCTTCTTCCCCACCCTTCTCGTTGGCTTTGCTAGGAGGCTCTGCATCTCTGGCAGTGGCTGGGTCGTCAGGGCACCTCTCTGGTCGCAAACCACCTGGTGGAATCATTAAATGCCAGGGTGGATCAATTCCGCTGGCGAAGCCTAGGGGCTCACAGATGGCAACTGCACCCGGACGTGGCGCAGGGCATCTTCTAGCAGTTGGAAGAACTCTGGCTCGATCTCTCTGGCGCCATTGAGAGCGTGCAATGTGAACACTTTTGTGCATTGGAATTTTCAAGAATGCTCTAGCTTGGAGCCTCCTTCCACCTAGAGTTGAGCATGAGACTCCTGCATGCCTTCCCACCACTACCTCTCCTGATCGAAGTTCCAAAAATGGTCAGGAATGACATGACCAAAGTCACCTTAGTGGATCTGAATTAGTCCAGGAGAGGATGGTTCCCAGAACTTTGGGGCTTGAGCATCTGTTCTGCGATTATTCTGCTGCTTCGGGAGGACCTTCTGTCGCAGGAGCAAGGCAGGTTTTTGCACCCAGGTCTGCACAGCTTGCGTCTCTATGCGTGGAGATTGAGCGGCAGCAATTAATCTTCTTTGCTCTCTTTTCTGTAGTCATTGATTTGATCTTGGCAGCCATGTGCCCTTCCACAAAATCAATGTACACCGGACGTTGGGATAACGTTTGTGACTTATTGCGGCACCTGCCAGACGGACCAGTTGCAGGCCAAACTTTGCATGTCTTGTTATTTTGTCGTTTGCCTATGAGCGACTTACAGTGGGCACTGTTAAAGATTACTTATCAGCACTTTCGGCTTTTTACTTTTGCCAGACCAGCTATCCTTGTACAACAATTCTTAAAGGTTTGCAACACGTTTCTGCCAAAATCATTTGTGAAGCTACAGTGGGACTTAAATTTGATTCTCACTTTACTAATGTGTAGCCCTCTTGGGGGGGCAATGCACAGTTGTCCATTATGCCTCTTGACCTAGAAAACTGTCTTTCTGGAAGCGACAACATCTGTGTGTTACATAAGTGGACTTCAGACCTTCTTGTTTCAGCCTCCTTATACCACCTTTTTCTCTGGCAAACAGGTGGTAAGAACTCAAACTCCGTTGCTGTCAAAGGTAGTCAAGCCTTTTCATGTTGGGAAAGCGATCACTCTTCTGACATTCTTTACTACTCCTCCTCATCCCTCAAAAGAGAAAGAGACTCCATTGCTTAAACCCCAAAAGAGCTCTGAACCTTTGCATTGATTGTATCAAGGACCATCGGATGGATAGATGAGCTGTTTGTCAGGTTCTCTGGCGCAAAGAAAGGCAAAGTGATGCAAAAACAGACCATATCACGATGGATAGTTCTCTGTATTGAGATCGGCAAAGAAGCAGCCTCCGAAAGTTCTGAGGGCTCATTCCATCAGAGCCAAGGCTGCCACCACTACTTTGGTAACCCAAGTGCTTGTCCTGGAGATCTGGTAGGCTATGTGGACATCAGGGCACACATTCACGGAGCACTATTACCTTGACCATCCAGTCTACCAGGGTGGGGATTTTACCAGTGTGGTCCTGTAGGGCTTTTTGATCTGAGCCATTCAACAGACCTACCACCTTGGGAGGTGCTGCTTTGGTATCTATTGACAAGATGAGGAATCTGTGAATAGAAGTATCCATCAGAAGAACAAGTTACTTACCTTTGGTAAAACTCTTTCTGGTTTATACTCTAACAACACATTCCTCTGCCCTACGCATCTCCCCATTCCTTCGAATAGTTTCTTTCCATCTTAAAAAGGCCCCAATTTAGAAATTTGCACATTCGTAGTCCAGCCTGCTTTAAACGCCCCTTCTGGTGTTTGCTGAGAGCCACCTAAAGGTCTTGCGGAGCATGCATAAGGTGTGGAAGCAGGCAGATGAGACTGCATTTACCAGTTTCTCCATAGTTAGCTTGCTGTCCAAGATGATGCCGAGGTTGCGGGCGTGTTCTGTCAGGCGGGCATAGGCTGAGTTTAGCAAGCCACCATGCGTCGTTCCATGGCGAGGTGTAGTTCCCAAAGACGAGGACTCCTTTCTTGTCTGTGTTGAGTTTGAGACAGCTGTCTTTCATCCAGTCTGCGACGTTCATCGTACTTCTGTGGAAGTTGGCTCTGGTGGGGGAGAGGGTCTTCTGACAGCAGGAGGGTGAGCTGGATGTCCACTGCGTAGGACATGATGTTGAATCTGTGCAATCAGACTGTGATGGCCAGGGGGAGAGGGGGGGTTCTTGTACGTGATGAAGAGGGTGGGGCTGAGGGCCAATCCTTGGGGGATGCCTCAGAATATCTTTTTGGGTTCTGAGGTGAATGGTGGGAGATGCATTCTCTGGATTCTTCCGGTGAGGTATGGTGCGATCCATTTGAGGGCGACTCCCTGGATTCCGATGTGGTGGAGTCTGTTGGTCAGAATGTGATGGAAGATTGTGTCGGAAGTGGCTGACAAGTCCAAGAGGATGAGGACTGCCCTTTCACTGCAGTTTAGGAGGGCCCTGCTGTAGTTGGTAGCTGCTATCAGGGCAATCTTGGTGCTATGGTTGGCTCGGAATCTGGACTGAGAGGACATACTAGGAATTGAAAATGTTAGAGCAAACTTTTTCAGTCTTTTTCACAAAGAAAATCACGAGTGGGTTCTCAATGAGGAGGTAATGCAGGACATCTTTGCAGAATGGGGTACACTAACATTAGATTTATTCACTGAGGCACAAAACAAAAAATGCTGACACTTCACATCTAGGGTACCAGGACAACACTCACTGGTCACTGCCTTTTTGATCAGTTGGTTGAATCGGTTTGTGTACGCCTTTCCACCACTACCACCTGTAATTCCAAAAATATGGAAATCTAACCTCAAAATTATTATTCTCACAAAACTGACTAAGACGATAGTACTCAGAACTTCTCCAACTATCTATAACACAGTACAGCCGTCTTCCACTCAGACCAAACCTCCTGCCCAGACTAGAGGGCCAGATCCTACATCCAACTTCCCAATCCTTGACTTTGGCAGCATGGCTCCTTTGATCACATAATATGGCTATTTAAACCTACCTGAGGAATGTATGAACATCCTTAAAGAATCAAAATGGCCATCAACAAGATCATGTTAGGCCCGTGAGTGGAAAAGCTTTTGCATGTGGTATTAACACAATGGACATAATCCTATTAATGTGCAAGAAAATGTAATTCTTCCATATTGACTTCACCTGGCCAAGCCAAGTCTACAATTTTCATCAATTAAAGTCTACTTATCAGTGATTACTGTATACAGAAAATCTCCAACACAACCATCATTTTTCAAGATTCCTGTGATTAAAGGTTTTTTTAGAAGGACTTAAAGTTTTCCTCCATTTAAAAGACCATCTCCTCCATGGGAGCTAAACTTAGTAATTTTGAAATGAATGGGTCCCCATTCGAATCCATCCACAAATCAACCTTACAGCATCTGTCATGGAAAACGGCCTTTTTAAATAGCCATTACTTCTGCATGTAGGGTTAGTGAATTATAAGCTTTGTGATCTTTAAAATCATTTACTGTGTTTCATCATAATAGAGTAGTACTATGTATGCATCCTTCCTTTTTACCAAAAGAAGTATCCTATTCTTCCCTGGGGTTGCGTGCACAAACGTGTCAAGTTTTTTTTTTTAATCAACATATTTATTTAATAATGCCATGTAAACATGTAGATTGCATGATGACTTGAACGCAGTATTTCAGTGGCATTTCAGGTTTTTGGTGGCCGTTGACCTGTAGACGGCGGTTCAGTCCATTTTTAGGTCTCGCCGGGCATTAGCAGCATGCATGCGCTGCTCTCTCCATGCGAGGGCCTTTTGGAATCAATACGGATTCCATGTGCACGCGTACGGACGGACAAAAGATGTGCACGCGTATGGACAGGAGATGTTCACGCGTACGGGTCGCGGCGTTTCAGCACAACATGCGCATGGCGTGCTTTCACTTCCTCCCTCCGACATCTTAACCATGCTTGTGTAAATCCTGTTCTTCTTCCAGTCAGTCCTTGCTCACATAGGGCATGACTGTCCTGGTGGTCTCTTCTATTTTATTTTACTTTCATGGCATCATTTCCATTTGCTACATTTTATCACCCTCCAGTGGACATTTATTTTCAATATTGTTCACCCTTCAGTAAGCTTTGCAATGTTCTTTACGAACACATATGAATTTGCAGTCTCTCAGCCTTGCCCAAACCTTCCACTTTTATCCGTCATAATTCTCAAAGCCAAAACGGACCGAATGTGACCGGTCTGTCAGTGGAGGCAGCCCATGCCCTAAACATAAATTGTAGCGCAGAAAGGGCGCTCTTTGTTTCAATGCGGTGGTGTGAAATCTCACAGCAGGACCACGCCGTTTAACAATGCATAATTCGACCCATGCTGAATAATGCCTTTTTGAGACCCTGCATACCAGCTCTCTTATTTTTATACCATTTGCATTCAACTTAAGTTGATTTCGTAGTTTGCATCTTTTGTGTCTTAGGCTATAAGTGTCTGATCAAAGCAATAATGAAAGAATGACATTTTAAAATTGATGACAGATTTTATGTGTCCAGTGCTTGCTCATATTCATTTGGGTATATATTAGATGATTTGTTTATTGTTGTACTGCATCTATTATCGTTTTTTTAACCAAAATAAAGATTGTATTCGTTCGTAAAATAGCAAAAGACAGACACCAATCAACGCCTGGATTGTTGAAGTTGCAAAAAAAAAAAATTTGGAAATGCAATAGGTCTTGCCTTTGATTAAGTTAAAGCTATTTGCATTGCTAATGGTATTGTATAGCAAAGTAAATGGCTTTAACCTAATGAAAGGCGATACCTATTGCATTTTTAATGCTTGTTTATTGATGCAGTTCAGGGGGATGAGGAATGTAGGAGCTCTGTTTGGTTTCCGGTAAATGTCTGAGGGCATTAGCGACAGGCAAAAGACTTCCAGGGTTTCGCGATTTCCAAAAAGATCTCAATCAGCAGTTTTGTAAAAAAAAAATGCAGCGATTTATACAACACTGCCCGCGAAAATGTGAAAATATGATTTTTTTTTTTTTTACAAGGCTGACAAAGTGAAAACAGATATTTTACCTTTCCATTCCCAACTTTTGGGAAACAAGGACCTCTTGTGGCCATTCACGAAGTCCACAATATTATTACATGATTAACAAGTATTTGCATTGCAATAGGTCTCGCATTGGCGAGACTTTGAGCTATTGGCATTGTTAAATGGCAATGCTTTTTATTTATGTGTTGGTTTTTAAAACGTAAATAAAAGGCATTGTCATTTACATGCAAATAGCTTAAACTCTCACAAATGCGACACCTATTGCATTGCAAATACTTGTTTTTAAATACCTTCTATGACTGCTTCTTTATAGCTTTCTTCTTTTAGCAGTTGAGGGAGTTGTAAGTAAAGTGATGCAGTCCAGGGTCATACAACGTAGGTTGGGGGGGAAAGGGCAATCTGGGATTTGAACTTGAGCCCCTGACATACAGAGTATTTCAACTAGCCGCAGCAGTGTAGGAAATGGATGTTTTATTGCTCCTAGAGCTGCAGTGTCATCGTCGACATACGTTATGCTTACATTAAGACATGTGCAGTATTCCGCCCTGAGGAACAGTGAGCTCTGCGCCTCATAATGGCCTGCACATTTTAATGCTTTGTTCCCAGCGCAATGTTGCTGCTCTGTTAGTGAGGCAGTAATGGTACCTCGAACACAGGCTGCAAATCAGTCAGTGGGATAGTGCCAATATCTCCCTGTAGGACGTTCTTTTCTCTGATTGAACAGTACCTGCACCACAAGGCAGCGCCACAGGTCTGCCGGTGAGATGGAAATCCGCTTTTTTCAGCAGGGCTTATGTATTGCAGTACTGACACTTCTCAAGAGAGCTGATGTAGTACAGTACTGGTACTTCTCAGCTGGGCTGATGTAGTACAGTATTGGTACTTCTCAGCGGGGCTGATGTATCACAATACTTGTACTTCTCAGCAGCATTGTGAAAGCAAATACTAAAATGTTTTACTGTACTTGTAAAGCGGGTGTTGTGCTGAAACCTAAAGCGTGGGGGCAGGGGGGATGTGGGATGGGGCTGTGGGCAGCAGGCGCCATTATTGAGCAAGCGCCGTGTTAATTGAAATAAAAAAATAAAACCATGATTAGGTGCACAGCAAGTGAAAGGCGCAAGTGCACCATATTAAAGTTACAGCTAGTGAAATTAAAATACTAAAATGTAGTTCGAGGCATGTGGGCTGCTAAATTCATATCTTATGCATAGATCGCCGCCTAGTGTTGGGTCCGGATGATTGCACATTGTTGTCCTGGAAGAGTCTTCGAAGTATCACGAGATAGGTGGCTCCTCCCCTGGACTACAGTGCGCATGGGCATCGACTCCATCCCCAGATTGTTTTTTTCCGCCATTGGGTTCGGATGTGATTTCGACGTCTCCGTGTCGGAATCGAAAAACTCTCTTCTTTAAGGCCAAAAGGCCTTCGTTACCTGCGTCGGTATTGTTTGCGTACGGTCTCGAGCATCTCCGGCTCTTTGAGTCGGAATTCTGCGGAGTCGAGTAACTCTTCGGACATCGAGGCCCTCTCGTCGCAGCAAGACCCCGACGAACTTATCATGGAGCGGAGCCCGTTCAAGTTCTGCCCCGTCTGTGGATCCAAATATCCACATATCGACGTGCATCCAGTTTGTAATAAATGCCTCTCGCCGGACCATAACGAGGACAACTGCATGGCCTGCTCTAAGTTCAGGTCCAAGAAAATGCTCAAGCTTCGGCGCGCGGTGCGCCTTGAGGCCCAGCGAGCGGCTCCGGCACCCGACGACATATTCGACGACCCCGCAGAAGAAGGCCGAAGCCATCATCTTCAGATTTCACCACCGTCGACGGAGGTCCAGGCCGATCCCGAAGAAACAGTCGAAGGACAGGGCCAAGACCTTGAATACGTCGAGGAGGTAGTGGACGACGACGAAGTCTATGGGGCCGCGGAAGATAGCTCAGAGGAAGAGCTATGCCCCGAAAGTTACATGACTCAGGCTCAGGTCACGGGATCGCCACTCGGCCTTACCCACGACCCGGCACCGCTATCCCCGGCCCCGCCTTCTGGCCCGGCCACGGACACACCAGCGGAGACGCCATTGCACGTATCGAAACCGAATCCGAAACCTTCGGAATCGACTACAGCAAAGATGGCCGACGTCGCTGCGAAAACGAAACCGAAACAATCGGATTCGACAACACCAAAAATGGCCGACGTCCAAACAAAAAAATCAAAGCCTGCTCCCTCATCGACTCCGTCGCCCTCCGGCACTACGAAGTCGAAGAAACCTGTCGAGACGACAGCGCAGCAGAAGGTGGCCAAGGAGCCGTCCTCGAAGAAGGTTGTCCATCACGTCTCGAGCACGGACGCTCCGGCACGTTCCACTAAGCCTGTTGACGCGCCTACGGACACAGCGGCGGCGCCAACAAGTAAACGCACGGTCGAGGCGAAGTCAACTAAGAGCCACGATACGAAGACGGAAGCACAACGCATCGGCGCACGGAGGCCGGGTCTGCAGCAACGGCGTCGGCGCCTAAGCGTACAACGGAGCCAACAGCCGTTGGAGCTAAAGATTTGTCGCCGGAACACTCGTCGTTACCGAGGGCTTCCGACGCTACCGAACATCGGCCGTCGGTTACCAAACCCTCCGCCTCGTTCACAAAACAGGTCACCGACTCCCTCAAACGTATTCGGGAGAAGACTTCGACGGCAACGGCTCCCACGCCGTCGGCTCCGAAAACGGTGGACACAGCTGCGAAGACTTCGAGCAAGCTTCTCTACACTCTGCCCCCTCGGGTGGCACCAAAGGCATTTGCACCCAGATCGGTGCCGAAGATCACTGACACGTCAGCACCCTCGACGCAAGGTGGCCGGTCGGATCGACTTCAAGCCTCAGAAGAACAATCTGAGCATTACATCGATGCCGACACGGGGAAATTGACCCTCTACAAAAGAAAGATCACTTCACAGCCATTGGAATCCTATGTCATTCCACTAAAAAAGAAAAGGCCCGCACAGGACATTCCTGCCCTTGTTGAACTTATTCAGCCACCTCCAAGAAGGAGTCCATCACCTTCCCCCAACCAGGTACAGGATCCACAGGGGTTTGGTGCATGTACATCACCAACTGAGGATTCCGCAGCATTTAATGCTTTGATAGAGCGGGCCGCTGCAAATCATGATGTGGACATGCATGCAGACCCGGTGGAGGAAGACTTTTTGTTTGACACTTTCTCTGTCTCAGAACGAACAGTCAAGACACTTCCTATGCTAAAAGGTGTCCTTAAGCATGCCCCAGAGATCTTTAAGGAACCTACCAGGGCGAGAGTGGTGAATCCACGCATTGAAAAGAAATACAGACTGGCACCGGAAGACCCGGCACATATTCGGGGACAGTTGCCTCTGGATTCGTTGGTGGTCGCCAATGCCCGCAAGAGGGCAAACTCCCTAACCACGGGTGAAGCTCCTCCCCCAGACAAGGAGTCGAAAGTGCTTGAGGCATCGGGCAAAAGAGTGGCTGCGCAAGCTGCCAATATCTGGCGTATATCAAACACACAGGCACTATTGGCACGATACGATAGGGCGCATTACGACACCCTAGAACAGCTCCTTCAACACCTACCTGATGAGTTTAAGGAGGCAGCCGAAATGCTCATACAAGAGGGAAAGCTCATCTCAAACGCTGCAATAAAGTGTGCACTTGATGTGGCTGATACAGCGGCTAGGGCAATTAACACTAGCGTCCTGTTAAGGCGACAAGCATGGCTTCGCATATCAGGCTTTAAACCTGACATTCAAACAACAATACTCAACCAGCCCGTTAACCCTGACAGACTGTTTGGCCCAGATGTTGACACCACCCTAGAAAAAATTAAAAAGGACAATGAAACTGCTAAGTCCATGGGGGCGCTTCAGTCCCAACAATTCAGGGGAAGCACTTTTCGTCGCTCAGGAACACGTGGTGTTACCAGAGGACACTTGGGTCAACAGACACAATTCACGAAAGGTGGTGCACAATCCTCGTACCCAAAACAGGGTAGAGGAGGTTACAGAGGCAACAGTGCCAAGGGCAGAGGCAGAGGAAACAACAACTCCCGTTCCTCTGCCGCCAACAAACAGTGACTCTCTGTCACTGCCCCCGACCATCCAACACCTGTCGGGGGGAGACTTCAGCAGTTCCTGCCCGTCTGGACATCCATCACCACAGACAGGTGGGTAAGACAGCTTATCCAGTACGGTTATTGTTTGGAGTTAACATCAACTCCACCCACCATTCCCCCAAAACAACGTCCTATGTCGGCAGAGCACTTGCACTTATTGCAGCAGGAAGTTGTGGCGATGCTGCAAAAAGGCGCAATAGAGCTCGTACCAGTGGAGGAGGAAGGCACAGGGGTCTATTCCCTGTACTTCCTTATCCCAAAAAAGGACGGATCCCTCAGACCCATTTTGGATCTACGCCCCCTCAACCTGTATATACTGTCAGAACACTTTCACATGCTTACACTGCAGCAGATTCTTCCCCTGCTGAACCAAGGGGACTACCTAGCAACCTTGGACCTCAAGGACGCTTATTTCCACATACCACTCCACCCATCCCACAGAAAATACCTCAGGTTCACCATTCAAAACAGGCACTATCAGTTCAAAGTCCTGCCCTTCGGAGTGACCACTGCCCCCAGAGTATTTACAAAGTGTCTGGCGACAGTCGCAGCGCACCTCAGGAGGCAGAACATACATGTCTACCCTTACCTAGACGACTGGCTCGTTCAAGCAAAGTCGGAACAACAGTGCGCCGCGGACATGTCCCACACCATTCACCTCCTTCACAGTCTGGGGTTCTCGCTAAACTACCCAAAGTCGCACCTTCAACCAGCCCATGTGCGGCAGTATCTCGGCGCGACGATAAATACCCTGACTGCTATGGCTCAGCCAAACCCGGTCAGAATCGACAACATTCAGTCGCTGATCCAGAGGTTCAGGCCGCAACACTCCCTACCAGCGAGAGTGTTCATGCAGTTGATAGGCATGATGGCCTCCTGCATCTTCATAGTCCTGCACGCAAGGCTGCACATGCGTCCGCTCCAAGAATGCTTGGCGAATCAGTGGACACAGGCTCAGGGACAACTGACGGACCTAGTGTTGGTGACCGGTCGGGCATATACCTCTCTGCATTGGTGGAATCCACACAACCTTTGCAAGGGACGACCGTTCCAGGAGCCCGTGCCACAGATTATCCTAACAACGGACGCATCTCTCCAAGGGTGGGGAGCTCATGTGCTCCACTACATGGTGCAGGGACTATGGTCCACCCAGCAACAGAGGTTGCACATCAACTACCTGGAATTGATGGCAATCTTCATGGCGCTCAAGTCCTTCAAAGTACATCTGTGCAACAAGGTCGTGTTGATCCGGACGGACAACATGACAGTCATGTACTACATCCAGAAGCAGGGAGGTACTCACTCGCCACAGCTGTCTCATCTGGCTCAGAGCATGTGGAAGTGGGCCATTCAGAGGAACATTTTCCTCACGGCAGAACACCTCCCGGGCAAGGACAATCAGATGGCAGATCTGCTCAGCAGATACAGCCATCAAATGCACGAGTGGGAGATACATCCATCAGTACTCCACCCGTACTTCCAGCAGTGGGGTCATCCAGAGATAGACCTGTTTGCCACAAAGGAAAACGCAAAATGCCAAAGCTTTGCCGCCAGGTTCCCCCACCCGGAATCGCAGGGCAATGCGATATGGATGAACTGGTCAGGCAAATTTGCGTACGCTTTTCCCCCAGCGCCTCTCATTCCGCTGGTGGCAAGAAAGCTAAAGCAACACTCGATGACGCTCATCCTGGTTGCTCCAACGTGGGCACGCCAACCATGGTACACCACGTTTCTAGAACTTTCCGTGGTACCGCATCAAAGGCTACATCTCTCCCCAAGCCTCTTGACGCAGAACCATGGCGACATTCAGCATCCAGATCCGCAACAGCTCAATCTGGCGATCTGGCTCCTGAGGTCCTAGAGTTTGGCTACCTCAACCTGCCTCCTGAATGCATGGACATCATCCGGGAGGCAAGAAAGCCCACTACCAGAGCTTGCTATGCAGCAAAATGGAAGCGGTTTGTCATTTACTGTACAGACCACAACATCAACCCGCTAGATGCATCCATTCCGAACATCATCTGCTATTTGTTACATCTTTACAAATGCAATCTAGCGTACGCTTCCATTCGGATACATTTATCCGCCATAGCGGCTTATCTACAGAACAGGCAGCATCTCTCTGTTTTCAGGGTGCCTGCCATTAAAGCCTTCCTGGAGAGACTGAAACGAGTCATTCCTCCAAGGACACCACCAGCTCCGGTGTGGAACCTCAATGTGGTCCTCACTAGGCTGATGGGCCCACCTTTTGAGCCACTGCACTCCTGCGAAATTCAGTTTCTAACATGGAAAGTGGCGTTTCTCATTGCTATTACATCGCTCAGACGTGTAAGTGAGCTGCACGCACTCACAGTCCAAGAGCCATTCATACAAATTCATTCGAACAGGGTGGTGCTACGCACTAACCCCAAATTCCTTCCAAAGGTGGTGTCACAGTTTCATATTAACCAAACTATTGACCTGCCCGCATTCTTCCAAAACCCACAAACAGTAGCGGAAAGAATGCTTCATACATTAGACGTGAGGACAGGACACAACACTTTAGGAAAACACAACAGCTTTTTGTTGCCTTCTCAGCCCAGCACAAAGGCAACCCTATTTCCAAAGCAGGAATAGCCAGATGGATTGTTAAGTGCATTTAAATCTGTTATCACAAAGCTAAACGTACTTTAACAATACCCCCAAGGGCGCACTCCACACGCAAGTTGGGGGCCTCCATGGCTTTCCTGGGGAACATTCCTTTGGAAGACATTTGTAGAGCAGCCACGTGGTCTACACCGCACACATTTACGAAACATTACTGTGTCGATGTACATTCCAAACAGCAAGCTGCTGTAGGACAGGCTGTTCTCAAGACGCTATTTCAGACTTCTGCAGCTGGCACGGGCAACCGCCCTTAATGGGGGGACTGCTATGTATTCTATGCATAAGATATGAATTTAGCAGCCCACATGCCTCGAACTGAATATGCTACTTACCAGTATGCATCTGTTCTTGGCATGTAGGGCTGCTAACATTCATATCGAACACATACCCTGTAACAACTGAATAAATCTACCATTCTGCAATTCTTAAACAAGAGATATTAGGTCAGATATTTTGAAAAAGATTTTCCTCAAACTCCTAAGGTTAACACTATTTTGGCTTCAATGGCATCGACAGTTAAGCTTTTATCAGAGAATGCCAGCCTGCCAGATGTTGTGGAGGCTTTGCTTAAAAGGTCTGATGCTGCTTCTAAATTTTCAGAGAGAGCAAATACATATGAAGCATATGCCACACCCAAGTGTGAACATCCCAGGGAGAAATACATCTCGCTCCTTCAAAGTTAGGACTGGAGCTGTGCGTCCGTAGAGGTGCAGACACTTTAAACATGCATATTACAAAGTGGAATTGTAGTGTAGTTCCTATATTCCCAATAGGCTCTGCGCATTGGAATAATATAAACAGCTGTTTAGACGTAGGACTGAGGTCATCTAGGTCTCTACTGACTATATTAGACTTAATTAGGTTTGCCAGCTAGCTCAGAGGTCACTAGAAACTTTCTCGAATGAACAGGAATGAGTTAACTTTCCTGATTAGACAAGAAGGGATTAGCTTCTGACAACCGCATAAACAAGACAACTTTGCTCCCTCAGAATAAAGAGTATATCTCTAGAGTCGTGTGAAAACAATAGACAGCTATTTCACTCAGTCAATCGTGCATGCTTAATTTCACCAGGAGTGCAGAGAAATAGAGAGACGGGCGTTTTCAATAAAAGGTGTTATTTATTGAGCAGTCTTCTTTCTCATGCAAGACAAATGAGTTGCCACAATTGCAATACTTATCATGAAGTAAAGTGTGTACAGTAAAAGTAGTATTATGAAATAATACTGTAAAAGCATTGATATGGTTTCTTAGCCATATGATACTTTAAAACGGATAAAATATATACATACATAAAAACATTCACTAACGTACTCAACTGGTGCTTCTAAGATATGCCTACCTCGGTGTACCTGACCTAAGCCTAATACGTGGGAAGGAGTAAGTAAGTTGCAGTTTAAGTTAAGTTGGTTTTTGCTAAGAATCTGAATCAAGAATTCTCTTAGGGTTTTAATCAGCTCCGTACCTTGGTTCTAGAATGAAGGAGGTCTTGTATCTCTCTCTCAGGAATCGATCTCCCAGCAACCCGCAAGGGTGACTGGAAACACCGGAGCTGGAATTTCTCAGCAGGAGAAAAGACAGCGTCTCTCTCAGTGCGTCAAATGGGAGGGTCGGCTTCCTTCGGCTCTCGCATCAGCTGGGCTTCGGGCAAGTAGATAGCCGCTCTGCTCCAAACCACCGTGTGTTTGCTTAAGGCAACGTTTGTATATTTATACCTGGAATGTGCCGGGTTTGACGTAAGGTTGGACATAAGACGTCACTAAGAACTAACAGTTCTTTCTGGACTCCAGGAGTTCTTGTGCAAATCAAAACAAAAGCAGGGGGAATTCCCGGGCTGCTGGAGGCTTGGTTTGTTTAAAGAACGCGTTGTACTTTCTAGGAGTCTATGGGAGTAGCCTTGCCGTATTTGGACTGCATTGGCTATGACTAAATATGGACATGATTCTTATGCCATTATAAGGATATGTTTCGTTATAACCACATAAGGGCATGAATCGGGGATATCTTGATCCTAGATAGATTCACAACAGAATACTCTGCTAAAACAGTTTCCATTGATTTCAGGCTGAAACTGAATGATTATGAGTAAGATAAAGTGCCGCAGAAATGTAGCTAAATTTTCATATTTGTGCTGCTAAATTCGGAAACTTACGATGTTTGCACATCACCAACTTTTGATCATATGTTGTCGGTATCAATATCACATTGAATGTCACATAGACAGGAATCATTATTTATAAGCAAAGAATAAATTACAGCAATTACACATGGATAGATACATCACACAACTTTGCTGTTCTACCATTAGCTTACTTCTATTCTTCCACGTTACGTTGAACAAGACAGGCCTTTGTGTGACAAGGTACTCACAACTAATCAAGTTAGGTAAACCATATTTTATTTATGATGGAGAAAGCTTGATGATCATGGTTTGGCTGCTGGACCTGATGTCAGTGGTATGGCTAGAGAAGTTCCTGTCAGCCATTCATTTGCTGTAGGAACTTGAAGTCAATGCAGTGGTTTGCGATTGGTCAGGAAACTGCCTTTTATTGTCTGCAATGTCTCAAACTCTGCAAATGCCACCCCCTAAAATAAAGAAAATCATATTGCATGTTGATTAGTCCCAGGCATCATTCAGTGACGGTTCATCGTCAGTTCGCTGGATCATTTTGCTTATCGTGTTCAGTAAGTCGCAGCCCAGACCAGAGGCACCTAAAAAACACATCAGTGGCTCTTGTGAGATAGGTGCTGATTAGTAGACTTTTCCCTCAGGTGAAATCAGCTGCCTAAACCGCCCAGTCAGTATTAATGTCATGGTTGAGGTTCTGCCTGTAGACCAGCCACCCAAGGTCTGCTGTGCTATCGGGTCCAGCCCTGTATGGCTGGTTACTTGTTTGTGTAGGAGTTGGGCACATCTCGGCGACCTCTGTCAGATTGGCCCTATCGTCCTTTCCTACACCCTACCTCTGGTCGGTGTGGCTGCGTGATGCGCTGAGAGGGCGGTGAGTGACCCTGACTTGAACGCTTGTGATTGTAACCCATACAAGATGCAAGGCAGAAGTGCTTGCATAGACATTAACTGCTGACTTTCTGTAACTTCTGTTGTACTGCTTTAGATCTGAAAGGACAGGTATGCTTTAGTTTTCTAACTGTGTGTTTTTGGTGTTTAAGCACTGTTTTCCCAGTCTTAAGCAAAGTAACTATGGTTCTAGTTTTTTAAATTAATTTATTAAATCTATATGGTATTTGTGCTGCACCCTCAGACGAAACCTACACACCAGAGTCAAATTATCTGTCAGTTCTCTTGGTACATGAGGTATGGTTAGCTTTTTGACTATGGATGGTTTTAAACCTCTAGCCAGATCAGAGTATCTACTAAATGCTTCTCGAATGAGTAGCTCGTGAGCTAATAGTAGATCTCCAACTACTTGTAAGTAGCTCTCCTGTGTGCCCTCCCAACCTTCTAAATAAGAACCTTTTTCTTGTTGAATTAATGTATGTATATCAAAATTGTGTATTCTAGACAACAATGTGTGCATTTTCAGAACTCATGAGCTCATGTTTGGAGAAAAATGGTTGAATTTCAAAATATATTAAAAGGTGATTTCTGAGTGATAATAGTAATAAGTCTCCTCATATAATTTATCATTACTTTCATGCCAGGGGTATTGCCCCTGTGGCTCTTTTGCAAATCAGACTGAATGACCCAGTGTGTAGTAATTGTATAGCTCTTCATTCCCTGGCGGCACAACACCCAGAACACTTAGAAGGTCCCAAAAAGCAAGACCTATTGGCTATGCCAATGCTTGTTTAATCTCTATCAGTGTGAGCTTATCAGGCTGCATTTTTTCCTCATGCTTTTGATATAAAAAGTAGTTTTTCCATGGCAAATGATGTACATTCAAAAGTGACTCCGTTTTTTTCAACTCTTTTCTCCAGTATTCAGAAAGAAAATGTCATCTCTGATAGACTAAACTGAGACTCCATGGAAAATTAATCTGAGTGAAGAACATTTTTCAATTACATTTTCCCTAAAGTTTGTTAATATTAAAGAAGGTATTCCTGGGTCCACGCAGACAGCAGGGAATTATTCAACGGTTATGACTTAAATGAAGATACCTACAATGCAGAACTAGAACTACAGGTATGTAACTTTTCCTTCCCTTGGCTGATCCTTTGGCGGTCACGACGTGGTCGGGCCATGCCGGAAATCTTCACTCCCTCACTACCCTGTAGACCACTCCCCGAAGGTGGGACCAATCCTGTGAGTTGCCGCTTTCTGTGGTTATGACCCAGATGCTAACAGACTCTGCTCTTCATGCTGCTTCAGACAGAGCCAGTGCTGAAGATGATAAATTCAATGCACTCTGCAACCCTACTAGACCGGCTCCATGATCAGACAATCAGCATTGATTCTGAAATTCTCAAAGACTGCAGACGTTCCCGGAGTGACAAAAGAAAGAGTTTAGTCCTGCTTTTATTACCAACATTTACCTCAGCCCTCTTCGGTTCCCAGAGATTTGCCATATGTAGGATTTTTTCAGGTTCCACTTCAACACCCTTGTCCTGCTTGGTAAAGATTTTGAAAGTACAGGTGGGCTGGATACATTCCCGGGAGGGGAAATCCCTTATCCGCCTGGGCCCCTTTCAGAGGCAGTCACTTTCTTATGAAAAGCAATAGAAATCCTGCAGCTTTCCTCTGCAGTTTCAGAGCCTGTACTACCTTTTAGCAAGGCACCTGTGGAGCCTCTACAGGATGTTTGGGAGACACAGTTTTCAAGAACGGCTGCCCAAATGCAATTGTTTGTCACAGGCCTGGTCTGTTCGACTTCAAATTCTTCTCATATCCCACCAGACCAGGAGTCTAAGAGGCTAAACTCTGAGTCAACAAGTATTTACCTCTGGTAGTCTCCTCCAAGCACAGCTATATCTGACTGCTTGCTATGCCGCTGTGTCCATGTGCTGTGGGAGTTGGTGAAGTGGATTATACCAGTTGGCCTGATCACTTAAAAAACCTTTTATCTGATGGTTTAGAAGCTTTCAAACAGATCTTGATGTGCAGTCTAGTTTCTGTGGACATAGTGGCTTGATCCATGTGCATAACTCTCACCATGCTGATGAATTGCTGTGATGTCTCTGGAGATGTCCAGGTAAATCCACTTAGATGGGGAGCTGCTCTTTGGAGTGAAGGCTGATTCTCCCTGGAACACTTTAAAAACAGAGCCACACATGTTTGCTTGGTTCATCCTCTCCAGCGACACTATTCCACCAGCAGTACAGGAAATTCCTTGCTACAGCAGTCTTGTCAGGGTCAGCCTCTGTAGTCAACTGAAATGCCCCAAAATTGGTGGATCTAACTGATGCCAGAACCACCAACAGCACCAGCTCACGCACCCCTGGTCTTTCGCTAGCTGTGCTGCCTCAAAGCCTCTTCGTCTCACCCCTCCCCTGACTCTCCTTTAATCCACCAATTTCAGGGACCTTCAGTATTTTCATCTGTTGATCCTTCCACCACACGAGTGCTGCCTGAAATTTACATCAAGGTCTCGCCAGTATCAGCTCTTGATTCGGTAGTTTGGGCTGCTAACTTCCGTGAGTTTTCACCAAGGTGATATCTATTGTGGCTGCTTGGCTGCGGAGGTCGGGAGTCCATGCATTAATGTACTTGGATGACTGGCTAGTAAATCCAGGATTGCCTGCCCTTGTTATGGAAAATCTTCACTCAATGCTTGACCCTTACCACACTCATGGCCCCTCTTGTCCCCAAGTAGAGGCTGACTTTCATAGACGTGTCCCTTAAAAAAGACCTTGCCTCCTCTTGCACATATTTGGGAAGTCATTCTTCGTCAGACACCGATCCCAGTTCTGCAAATCCTTAGCCTGATGGACTCATGCATCCCATTGGTACAAGACACTAGTTGATAAATGTAAACCCTTCACTGGTGCCTAAATAGGCAAATTCTCCAACCTTGTAGGAAACTCTTGCGATCGTGCAGATTTTGTCTACTGTTCTCCCAGGTTTGCACTGATGGCTGTGTCTCTCGACTTTGCCAGCAGAATGTCGCTTCTGTCCTTAGTTGTAGGCTTCCGTAGGTAAAGCTGGAGCTCTCATTTGGGCTATATCATGCTGCAGGGCTTATAGGCCCCATCAGAGTGCATCTTCACATTAATGTGTTAGAGCTGCAGGCAGTCTGTCTTGTCATGATTTTTTTTCTCTTCCATCTCTTGAAGTACCAATTAAATTCTACCATTCAACGCCACCACCACAACTAACAGGGCTGAATGTTGTGGACCCTGTGTTGGGAGATAATGTGTGTGTGACAGCGAACTCAACATTGAGCATTTATCCAGTACTGACACCTCATGGGAATGCTCAATGTGCACTCTGATTCTTCTCTTCTTAAAGCACTACAAGTGGAAATTTTATCTCAAAGTGGCAGACATAATTCTCTCCAGGTTGGAGTGGCCTGATGTGTATGTTTTCGCCTCTGCCCAGAAAGTAAGTGTCATCAATGTGTATGCCATGCACTTCCCTCTGTAAGGTTTCCTGGAGAAAGCTTTCATGTTTGACTGGCTTCAGGGGCTGCTTTACGTATTCCATTGATCCTGCATCTGTTATGGTTCCTGCTGAAGGTTCTGAAGGATTGTGCCAGCTGATCCACTTTGTCCCGGACTGGGCGATTTAGTGCACTGATGTGTTGAAACTCAGCATTTGGATCCCTCTTCCTGTGCCACACAGTGTGAGCCTGCTGTGGCAGCAGGGTTGCCTTGTCCCGCATTATCTTTGTTCTTGCATGCTGTGGCTGCACAGGGAGCTGTGTCAACTAGAGTCCTCCTGCTTGCCACGTAAGGTTGCTGATGCCATCCTGGATGCCAAGATACCTGCCACAAAAACCATTGAAGTACAAATTAGATGTCCTGAACTCTTTTCAGTCATGCCTTGCTGAAGTTACACATCTCACACTCTCTCTTTGCTAGTAGTACATGGCAGTGGCTATTGGGAAGGGTATTTGTTGTCCTGTCCACCTTCTTGTATGTCCCTGACTAACTTTTTTTGTTCAGGTCGCCCCAAGCAGCATGTTTACTGAACATTTTCATTAATTGTTTTCTCTTTTTTTTTGTTTTTATTCCTCAGTTTGAGTTGAACCTTATTTTAATGTCCACTCAGAGTTCTGACTCTAAAAACTGTCTTCTTCGCGGAATTGCCTTCAGTGCACATGGTTGTTAAACACCAGTCCTGCTTGGTTCCACCATGTTGCAGGGATTCTGCTCAGGAACAGAGCTATGCTTGGGATCATATACCATCAGCAGGTAGGGAATGAGTCTCCATACCACCTTAGTACCTATGAGCCAGAGTCCGACAAGCTATAGTGCCTCACTTGCCTTCCTAATCTTACCAGAGAAACAAGTGAATTGGCACCTCAGAACACAACCCTCTCAGGGATCGCGGTAAGAGGACACACCCTTTTGCTCTCTCACTTGTACTCGTCCACAATAAGATTAACAAGAGACATGACGGAAGGTTAGCATATTTAAACTGTAGTGCCCTTAAATGCAGTACTCGATCCATAATTGGAAAACCAATGCATATCAAAAATATCGTTTGCATGGTTAATAAACCATATACCATAAAAAGCCCGGTCATGTTATAGGACCGATTAGTCTGACCCCTGACTCCCGTTCCTACTGAAGCTAAATGATTATATATCAATGATCTCTGGGTGTAGGGGCAGACCCCATACCTTAGCATACACAGATGGACGTTCTACATCTCAGCTGACGAAGCAAACTTGTCCCAGAGCCATGGCTAAGCTCAGTGTTTGCTTTAGCTCTTATGCGCAGTTATAGGACATGATATGTGTGTTCACAACCTGCAGATGTGTTCTTGTGTTATGTCTAGGTGCTAGTGCCTGACCAGAAACAATAACAAGGTGCATTGTAGTTTGACCTTATCTGTGGTGTTCAGACTAAATCCCAGAAAAAGAACAGACTACAAAAACATATGCTGGTTCCGTGTGAAAGTACAATGTGGCACAAAAACAAGCATGTTTATATAGTAATGTGTGCAAAAGAAAATGCGGCCTACAACGTGCACAATTAGGCTAACATAGGAAAAACTTCAATGGGTCATGCTTGAAACACACAACACCCTCCCCTTTGTGCAGGATAGTAGCACTAAATCGGATACTAAATGTAATCAGAAGGTAAACCTACTCAGAGCATAGTTTAGAACTGGGAGTTATTAAAAATGAATAGAAGAAAATGTCTATTTGCAAAAATAATCAAATGATGGCGCTCAAGAGGAAACCCTTGCATCACTTGCCATCTCAAAGGCTACAGACTCCATAAAGAAATTTGGCTCTGCATTCGATGATTGATCAACATCCCAGGTCGCGAGCTCCAAAGAACAAACGTGCTCTCCGGTCTTAGCTGATCCTGAGACAGTTACCAGGCAGCCTGCATTCGTGATAGGAGAGCCTGTATCCTGTGAATAGTGGGCCAGTGGCTCAAATCTTGCATTGTGAAGAAGTCGCTAACCCAGAGTACAGCTCTGAGAATGTGTTGCCTAGGGACTCATTAGCAGTTGAAGGTAGCTAGCATCTGCGAAGCCAAACAAATGTCCAGTGCACATTCGAAGAGGCACCAGATACAGTACAACATGGCTTGCATGCAGGTAAACGAGTAAGGCCGAAATGTTCGGTACCAAATCAAAATCTAGCGCCTGCAGTAGAAACATTCCAGAGATCTGAAGCATACCCTCACTGTAGTGTTGGAGCGGTGCCAGCTCTAGAGCGCCCACAAAAAGAGCATTGATTGCGGAGCAACAGGAACAGGATGAGAATTCCGCAAATGAGGAGTAACAGCAAAAGGAATCCTCCACAAACACTAGAAAAACTGGAGTAGATAAAAGCCGGTATTACGCCAAAGATGGTTTGAAAAGAATTAACAAGGCCAAAGCCTACAACCTGTGAGCAAGACCAGCCATACTAGAGGCATGATTTGATGCATTAATTCTCCGAAGTGCAAGGGAAGATTTGTATTTAACAGTGACTGTATCTCACTAGAAGCTCTAGCCTCCTGCAATTCAAAGGTCTCACGAGCAGATGTAGGAGCTACTTCTTGTTGGAACAGTAATGCTCTGAGTCTGCTTAGCGTGTTGAAATCAGCCCCCAAAGTTGGAATGGAAGTCCACACTGAGCAATCTACAATCCTATGCGGAGGGTCAAACAAGACGTTGAAAACCAGTGACTAACTGGGAAACGAGCAAAATATACAGGACTCCAGCCCGCATTCTGCAACAGTCTTGATCTTTAAGCATGAGAACTCCCATTACAAAGTACCGTAATGAAAGGGAGAATTGGGGGAACTGAAAATCCTTTAAAAAAAAACATGCCAAATTAGGTGCTGAAGTATTACATGTGCCGTGAATTTTAACCTGTTTGCAAACAAGTGAATGTCTGACAGTCACATTCTGCTCCAGTAATAAAAATGTCCGTATTGGTACGTTCACACTGATATAAAGCGAAGTGACCATGACTTATAAATGAAGCTGCTTCCAAGGGGTTCATATCTTCCTACAGGGAAATGTTTCATGCACACTATGAATTGAAATGTCGAAATAGGCAGTAAATAACACCATGTATTAACTACACCGCCAAAGGCTTTTCAGCTATGGTGAATGGTAGTTTTTCTAAATGCAGCATTGTGTAGGACTCTTTTTTCATGGCCATCAGTTGTCATTTACGGGTTAAATTAAAAAGCATAAACAAATCACTGCAATTCAAGTAATGCCATTGAACGCTCCCATTTTTGAGTGTTTGAAGCATCCACGTAAACTGCATAGTAGATCTAAGCTAACTTTACCCATGATACATAGTTGACATATCACTCTGCACTATATCAATTACAGATGATACAATGGTGTTTAAATTGTAAATACGAGATGACTATGTATTAATACTATTTTCAACAAAAGCAAGCACTTTATCCAAATTATCTTGGTCAATTGGTCTTAAACGTGCATCAGCTTCCATCTGGGAAAATTTCCAAATGTTATAAGTAGCATACATAAATCTTTAAGAACGTGGGGAATTAGAAGAAAATGTAATAAATTCATGACTTTGAACAGGAGAGAAAGATGTTGTTTCACTGCAGACAGTGTTAAATGTTCCAACCATTGTTGACATAACTTTCCCACCAAATAGGTGGTAATAATACCAGAATGTGTTGACTGTGTGTACCAGGGATCAGGTCTGCTTGATCTAAACCCAGGTCTGGAATTAAGAAAACAAGCATGACAACCATTTATGTCCACTGGCTACAACAACCAACCTCTAGGACTAGAAAATGAGAAATTAAATGTATCATTCTGCACCATGCTATTTGTTTGGTCTTCAATGTAGTTTGTCAGACTCTGCCAGTTATCAAAGCGGGCAACAGAGGGAATGGTTGGGGCATTAATTTCTTTCATTTTTACCAATCCCAGACAGCTAGTCTGTAGCATCGTTTCATTCAAGAAAATCATTTGGGTGGGAATTAAACAGGCTTGAAATAAGGTTTCGGTGCCCTGAACCTGCCAAGACTTCGTACCCCAAATCAATTTTAAATCGATTTTGTCCTTCCAGTAATCCTAGCCTTTGAGGGTAAACTGGTTGACAAACGAAGTTGTATACATGAGCTTATTCTGAGTAAGCATATATTTTTTGGCTGGAGTCGGAACTAACGTAAATAAGACGTGGGGTCTGAAGTGTTATATCCCGTAAAATGTGTACTTGTCCTCTTGCTTTTTGGAATTCCCTTATGGGGAAGTTGGGCAATGTTCCCATCGAGTATAATTAAATTAAATGGGGTCGCTGTCCAATGGCTTTGTGCAGAAAATGATGTCCATAATGATAACAGAACATATCGGCAAATTAGCAGAATTAAGATATAGATCCTCCATTTAAAAAACAGTGTAATGCTTTAGTTCAGAAAGCATAGAATTTACAGTATAAACATCTCAATCATCCAAATGTAACCCCAGTACTAATACATCACCCATAGAAACTTTGAACACATATGGTATCTGCATGATCTCGGTAGGGCCAAATATGTCAAAAGGAACCTTATCCCTAACAATTCCATTAGTTACTAGAACGGCTGAAGTGTTGACGAGGGACAGGTCTCTTTACAGTTTATGTGATGAAGAATGGGGGGAGCCAAACACCCAGTTGACCAGTTTTGTAGCAAACATTCCAGGGTGTAATGGCCATTGATTAACAAGAATAAAAATAGTCCTACCCGATCCTCATGAATAGAAAATACAGGGAGAGTATGATCCAGATATAGATCCAAGGCAGGATCAGATATGTTCATTTTAAGCACGAAATAAAAACGCAAATCTGTGCTGGAGATGGATGTTAAACAGAAAAACTGTCTACCGAAAAACATCTTGATCTATTTAGTACCCAGAAGTACTTACCTGGAAAACAGGAGGCTGTGACTCAGCAGTAGGTCTCGAAAATTCCAATTCAGAAGGATTCGCCAATGGTGGATCAGTATAAATGACATCCATTGTAGAAGACATGATAGTCGAAACAGGTACCGTGTCAGGTAAGTTGTCGACAGAGGACTTTGCCTCCCCTCACTCCCCCAGCCGGGGAGAATCCGCATCGGTGGTGCTCACAGGTTGCAAATGAATGTCTTGTGGAAGGGTGCGGATACTCCGTGGCATACTATTCAGAATCAGCCACCTGGTGTAGTTTGAAATGTTTAATGGAGACAAAGCATTTGTCTTTATATCCCGGAAGTGGTGGCAAAATCACAGTTTGTGGGCCTTTGATGCCAAGGACCGAAACAGGTCACGGTACGTAGGGACAAATTCCTTTTTGATTGCCATCTTTTCTCAAACCAGATATCCAACTTTTGGAAGCCAGCCAGAAACTGGAAGTGGATCTTCAGTACTCAAAGTAAGAGATGTAGGCAATTTTTGCAAGATTGAGCGTCCCAGAACTTTTGAAGGTCCTTTAAGACAGCACAATGGTTATCTATGTCAACGTTTGCCGCTGCCAGCACAATGTC
The DNA here is from genome assembly GCF_964261635.1 of Lissotriton helveticus. Lineage (NCBI taxonomy): Eukaryota > Metazoa > Chordata > Amphibia > Caudata > Salamandridae > Lissotriton > Lissotriton helveticus. The sequence continues at coordinate 467,685,439 of NC_136065.1, forward strand.
TGCACTGTAAAGGTCTGGAACATACATCTTGATGACAAAAAGCACTTCATATGGGGTCCGCCCACCCAGGGATCTTTTGGGAATGTTATTTAGAGCCTGTTTAACCCCATAGAGACCAACCACGCATTGTACCTAATACCCTAGATATCAAGGACTGCTTTCAGTCATGGGTAATTCTTTTCACAACAGAATTGCCCCAGGGCCTGTACGGTGAAGAATAATGAGCTTGTACACCTATGGACTTCATCGAATTACTGTACGCTTTAGAAGCGAAATCTGGATCTTGGTTTGAGTGGAATGCACTGCAGGCACTTTTATTTTTTTTGGGCAGTTTTATATAGCGCAAACTAGACCTGAAGGTATTGTTGCGCTTTACATGAGAGCACCAGTTGTGTTACAGACGGACACATTAATTTTTGTTAAGCACCGGGAGATTAAGTGATTTGTCCAGAATCACAGGATGTTGAGTGTCCCTGCTGAGTGTCGAACCCAGTTCCCCAGCTTCGACATCTACCGCCTAGCTGTTGGGCCACATCCTCTTCCCAGGCATACGTCCCAATGAAGACTTGCAAGTCTTTAATAACAGTTCAAGCATACGCCGAGCTCTCTGGCCAAACCCAGAGGAATCTAGAGCAAGAATCAACCGCAACCAAAATAAATTTTGACGCAGTGTCTAAAATCAGCGGGCCACAATGATCTAAGTAAATACAGTCAAAGGGCTTGTTGGAAATCAAGAGATGTGTCTGCAGTGAACAAGACAAAGAGGAATGTTTGATCTGTTGACTTATGTCACAACATAAAGCATATTTTCTGGTTTGTTGGTATAAATCTTGCCACCAATATCGTTGCTGTAAGTGTGAAATAGTAGCAGCCACTCCGGCATGTGCGGAAGCTGCGCCTTCATCAGCTGCCATAATTAAATCATGCCTGTGGTCTGCTTTGGTAATCAAACAATCACCAACTCCAGGAATAGTTACAAAAGGAACACTCTGGTCATTTAAATTATGAATATTTAAAAGTAAATCCCATTGGTGGAGGGGTACCTTGTTTAACTGCATTCACGGTGGCCAAAATATCATTCTAAATATGAGATTTAGAGCGGGTTTCTGCTGCTATTCTAACTGTGGCTCCTGCAGATTTGGCGGTTTCATCAGCAAAACAATTCCCTACAGCGTATGCTCCTACACTTTGATGACTTAGTGTATGTATAGCATGAGTTTGTGGCAACCTATCTTAAAGATCTGCCACTTTAACCCAAAGCAGTTTATGCTTAATTGTGCTACCCTTGCAATCTCTGAAGTCGTTTTGTAGCCAAAAATGTAAATTATCATTAAAGGATTGTACACAATAATACTAATCACACACAGTAAGCATGGGCACTTCAGGATTTGTATTCCCAAGTGCAAGAAGTAAAGCCTTCAGTTCAGCTACATTCACTGCTTTCAAGGACATAGCCCATTATTTCCATCGAGGATGGAGTGCTTTTGCGTGAGGAACGCAGGCTTTACTGACAGCCTCTATGGCTAGCACTAGAGAAATGACAATGCGTTTGCCCTGAGCGAGTGGCTGTTCTTGATGGATGGCATTCTGCACAGCAGTCAGTATATTTTCAGTTAAAGCAAAACACATTTCTGCAGTGGAATATAAATGCAATATTTACATATGCTATTTGTACCGTTTCACCCTCGTTAAAGGTGACACATGTAACTCCAATTGCACCCAGAAAAACACTCATGACAAAATTTGTCGTATTGACACTCCTATGTAAGTGGCGTGTTACAAGCAAGTCAGGTTGTAAATTTCTGTGGGTGTCAGTGGACACTAAAAAAAGCTGTGTTAGATTTTTTTAAGGTTACATTTGTTACCAAGTTCAGCAAATCGTTATGTTATGCGATCCACTCTTGCTATATGGTGGTTCAATTTGTCGTCCGTCAGGTAGATATCGTCTACGTAGGAAGCATCAGGATCGATTTAATGAAGTATCGACAAAATACATGCTGCTAAAATTCCTGGGCTGTTCTTATAGCCCATAGGAAGTCAGGCGTATCGTATTTGAAAACCTAGGGCGCTAAATGCAGACCAGTCACTGGAAAAACCATTGGAAATTACCAAAGTAATTTTATATTTTTTAGGGACCACATTATTAAGTGACATACTGTGGGTATTTAGAGAAACATGGTGTTCAATTACTCCTTGGTACTCCAGTTGGGAAATAATTTCTTTAACAGTTGATTTTGCATCCCTTTTAATAGGATATTGTGGCTGTACCTGAGGTGTGGATCGTATAGGAATAACATGATCAGGAGAATCCTTATCCCAACCAGTATGGTTACTACAAATAGCAGGGGACAAAGCAAGGGCCCATTCAAATACATAAGCTTGCTGGACTTCGTCAGGGACGAGGTGTGAGAAAGAAGGGAGAATGACATCCTCACCCTGGGGGCATGCAAGAACAAAAGGTGGAGGCCAATTAATCTCCACCAAGAGAATGTTATAGGAAGTAGTTAAGTTTTCCCAGAATATTGCATTAATGTAGCGTTTAACATCACCTTCAATTTGAATATCGAAGTGAGATAGTCTGTCCGGAGGGGCTACGTGGGCGTGCGCGGTTTCAACCGTAATAAATATGTTGTTTTTGCTACCAGAAACTGGTGGTTTCCAGCATACTATTGTGACTTCTGCCATGCTGATCGGAAAGTCACCGCCCAACTCATGTTCAGGAGGAGTGTTCTCACCGCTTGTGGTATATTTTTCAGTTAAAGCTGCAACTTTCTTTTTCTGAAATATTGCTTTATATGGAGGAGGCCGATCCTCCATTATGTTCATGTCAGACGAGCGTTGAGTCTCCCTTGTTGGTTTCATCTACTCTTCTTGTCATCAGCCAGTCCGTCCTCCTCTGTCGTACTGTTGTTCAGACGAGTCCTAAAAGGAACGAGGAGAGCGAGGATCAGGGGTCTGATACCTATCAGGAGTTTTGATTTTAGTGCAATCACGAAAATCATATTGTCTTTCAGAGGACTCCAGAGGTGTAGAACCTCCACAGTGTTTACCTTTCTATTGTTGTTTAGATTTATTGATGTTTAGTTCTTCTGGCACACAGGGATATTTAAATACGTGCTGCGCGGGCGCGCCTAATGCAAGCCCGTCTGCGCCAGGAAGGGACCAGCGCCAGCCATGTTGCCCGCAAGTCCCCAGGCGCTAAGTACAGATGGAGCTACACTGGGGCCGCCTTACGGGCCCTTGATTCTACTACTTGCTGCCATCATGGTAACTGGGATGTGTCTGAGGTGACAAAACACGTCTGTCCATCCTGCGGGTTTAAGATGTGCTTAGGGCTTGCCTTTTCGGATATAAATCGTAGTTCCACTGGCCAGTCGATTAGGGCCCCTCCTGTTCGGGCAGCAATGATTAACGCTCGCTCTCTTAGGAAACATCATTCAGATGTCTTCGACCTTCTATAGGACAGTTCACTTGATCTGCTGTTCATGACTGAAACCTGGCTTGATTCCACATCTGATCCGATTATCACACCTGTGGGTTATAAGATCTCCAGAGCCGACCGCCCGGAGGGAAGAGGGGGAGGTGTGGCTTTTATATGTAAGAATAAGTGGGATCTTCGCAGTGGGGATGTCACTTTGTGGGGAGGGTGCGAGGCTCTTGACTCAGCATCCACTTCTAAGCACATTTTACCCTGGGAGGCTCTATGATTCATAAGCCCCCTGGCCCGGTGGGATCTTTTCTCCAGGTTTGGGTAAATGCTGTAATCTCCAGGGCGGTAAGATTTGCTCACTATATGGTCCTGGGCGATCTTAATATCCATCTAGATCAAGCGGATACTAAGGATGCGCGTGCCCTGCTGTACATTTTACCCTTAGCTCAACTTGATCAGCATGTCAGCCTTCTCACTCATCAGGCTGGCCATATACTGGACCCTATTTGTACCAACGTCGCAGTTCTACTAAGGGATCCCTGCCCGGTCTCCTGGTCGGATCATTTCATAACCTACTTTTCGTGGGAAGTGTCCAATGCTTATCCTTCACTGCGCTCATGCCGTAAACCAGCCTTTGGGAGAATTGACCCACTTGAACTCAATCTGGCCTTTGATACTTCTAGGCCTACTTTTGCAGGGGAGCTTGAGGAGTGCCTAGCTCGGTTCACTAGTTGGGTTTCTAAGCAGTAGCCACGACGGCCCCACAATGGCCCACCAGGCAGGCTAGGGAATCCCCTTCCAAACACTGGTACAACTTGGCCCTTAAAGCTCTGAAGCATGAATGTAAGACCCTTCAGCGGGTTGGAAATTGCCCTGCAGCAAAGCGGAAGCTCCGAGATAAGAAAAAAATATACTATGAATCTATTTCTCTTGCTAAAGGGCAATTTTACTCCGCCCGTATTGAATCTGCCATTAACAACTCTAAAGAAATCTTTGCTATCGTTCAGAGCTTCACGTCCCCTCTGGCCCAAGCTTGTGTGTCGCCTTCTTCACCTACCTGGTGCAACTCTCTCTCTTGCTTCTTTAGGAATAAGATCCGGACTATTCAGGCGGAGTTCACTCCCTGTGACCTCAGCATTGGGGCATCATTGGAGTTTCAATCTGCTGATCCTGCTTATTCTTTGTCCTTTATTTAGTCCAGTCGATCCACTGGAAGCCCTTACAATTCTCAAGGGTCTAAAGTCTGGTTTGCCCTCGGACCCCTGTCCTGCTAGGCTACTGGCAGCGGTGGCAGTGGTCACACACACAGAAGTGAATACCATCATTAATCTGTCACTTCAGAAAGCTGTTGTACCACAGGCTTGGAAGCAGGCTACGATCTTGGCACTTCTAAAAAAAAAAAAAAAAAAAAAGCCGCCATTGGACACCCTTAGCCCAGGGACCTACCGGCCTATCTCCCTCCTTCCTGCTTTGGCCAAGGTGTGTGAGAAGGTGGTTAACAAACAGCTTACGGAAATTGTGGAATGGGAGGCGCTCTTGCATCCAGCCCAATCAGGGTTACGAGCATCTCACAGTACAGAATCAGTTCTGGTTGAGGTGTCGGCGGCCGTCTGTGAGTGTTTGGATGCCGGTGAGAGAGCTGCATTAATTTTGTTGGATACGATCCCGCACTCACTTTTCCTAGCGTGATTGGCCAGGATCGGTGTGTCGGGTGCCGTTTGGGGCTGGCCCAGGTCCTTTTTGGAGGGACGGGTTGAACAGATTTGGCTCCCATCGTCCTCCTCTTCCCCTCAGTTAGTGACAACTGGAGTCCCCCAGGGCTCCTCCTTCTTTTTTTAGGTCTTGCCTACGCATGCGCTGCATAGGAGGAGACCTTTAGTAATGGATTCAGGTTTTCAGGCAAAAACATGCAGGCGTTGCATTACTTTGAATGGCAACGCGTGCATGTTTGGCGATTCCCTTGCGGGAGCAAGCTTTCAAACCATCTGTATCTAATTAACAGATTGCCCCTGCTCGCTCCCGCAAGGGAAACAGGTGCCCCCTCTTCTATCCCCTCTCACCGCGCGCGCTTGTTTTTTATTGCTCCCACCCCGTTTGCGATTATGTGCACATTTATTTCTGTTGTTTCACGTCCTCTAACATGGCGGTGGAGGGACGTATTTAAACAGGACTCCCGTTATGGCAAGCGCTTGGAACATGCGGCGCTCACTTACCCCCTCTAAGAAATAAAATGCTGCTGTATTGTACAGAATACAAATTATGGGTTTGGGGAAAAAAAACATTGGCAGTGCTTTGGGAATAACTACTCTGTCATTAGCTACCATACGACATAGGATCCAAAACTAGCCACTGCAAGCGAAACAGGATAGTAAATCGCACGTGCAGCTTCTAGGCACATGAACTTAAAGCGCATCGCACATGCGCTACCCAGCTCGAAAATATATTCCAGTAAAAATAGAAGAAACACTCGAGTGTCATGTCTCTTCTGTGTACTAATTCACCCAGGCAGAGGCATCCCTTGCTGGGAGAAACACCTCCATCAAAAGGAGATAGATTGCTCACGTGCTCTCCAAGGCAACCAATGAGCATGCTGCATTCTGCGGGCACTTGATTCAAACTTGCAGCCCGGCTACGGCAAGGGAAGTACCTTCAGTGTTGGTGACCGTCTCCGGGGTGCAGTGTGGGCTGTCTGCTCTGCTTGGGAAGGCCGACAGAGTAACTAATGAGGTTAGGGGCACTTACAGTGCTGGGGAGTCTATTGAGCCCGGCACTACTGTGCCACCAAGTTGGTAATTGTAGGGGAACAGGCGATAGTAGTGTAAACAGTGCTTTACCTGGACTTCTTTTTTCCTGCCCCTGGCTTCTCTTATCTGAGTCTTGCCTCCTTTAGTCCCTTGAGACCCTTATTTTGGGGTTGTGCCCTGTTCCATCTTGTATTTTGTTACAAGGTGCAACTCCCACCAATTTGAAGCGGCGTTTTTTTGCTCCCCCCAGCACCTTTCTCGTGTATGCGCATACGCTTTATTTCATGTCCAGCTTTTAGAAAATTGAGTGTAGTTCACTCTCGTACATCTTACTCCTCTTTTCTTCATGCTGTCTGAATAAATGCTTCTTTTGGCATCTGTCCTGTTCACGTTATTTGTAATGTTAACTCTGTGTTTCTCTGAACGTATTATTCGGATATACTCATGATTTTTCTCTCAGATTAAAAAAATATTTTGTGTAGTAGATTATTTTTATTTATTTATTTATAAAGTTTTATATAGCGAGAACATGATCCCGAAGGATATCAGAGCGCTTTACCTCCCTACCATCTCTGTGTTTGCTAGAGGGTGGGGAATAAGGTTTATGCCTATATGCGCGTCCGTCTTTTGGGTGGTACCCTTGTACAAAAATAACACAGCTAGAAGACACAATTTTAAAGCCTATTTCATTTTTGTATAATCTTTATTGGAAGAAAACCGAATAATTCAATGCAGCTCTACAATTGAATGCCTCTTATCTCACGATGAGAGAGACTATGATATAATGCCCTATTTGGGGGGGAAAAAACCTCATATTTCAAAAGTATTATGCAGACTAAGGGTCCCCCTGCCTGTAATTAGGAAGAGAGGAGAGAGAGGTGGCAGAGGGAAGAAGAGGAAGCAAATACATTTCTTTCCATCTCTAAGTCATATACCACTTTGCCTTCACTTCCTATTGTGTATCTCTGCGAACTGCCTACAACTCATATTCATAGACCGGGCCACTGATTATGTGGCAGGGGAGGGTCACATTATGCGGTATGATGGGACTAAATTATGCAACAAGAAAAGGAACATTCTGCAACGTAATGCGGCACATTTTGTCATAATATTGTTTTCCTTATTTTGTCATTTTGCCACTTGTTAACACTGCCTGGGCATAGGTTGCATCTCATTGTTACCAGTTTAACATCTAAATATAGCAATAAGCAACAAAAGGGCAAACAGATGTCCACTGTGCAACAACATGTGTTGCTGCATTTTTAGTAACTATTGGACCGTTTGAGCTAGAAACAATTTTTGAGGTAACATTTCTAATTTATACAGCACATGATGGGATTGTATGGCAAATGCATACCTATGCGAAAAACTCATCGTCCGCACAATCGTATAATTCTGTGACTCTGTACGTAGATCAGCCTCTCCTTTCATTAAACCCAAGAATACTTGGCTAGTTCTAGCCCCATGTTGATCCCACCAATGAACTTGCATTACTCCAGAAAGCCCCTACTAACGAGGTATCTAAGTTCCAGTAGTCGAATTTACCATATAAATCCTAGTAATCAAATATACCACAGAATAAATTGAACATGCATGCCTAGAATGATTTCCCTGAGAGTACAAGACTAATCCTAGCAACCAATCAACCGCTGAATTTACCTAGTAACCTTGGCTTGCAGGGTATGGTGCTTCTCACTGTAAACGCTTTAGCACCTCTAAGTGCTATATAAAACAAATTAAAATACCATACTAGAACAGCTTTCTTATGAGAAGGAAGGAACCTCTCGGACTCCCAAATCAAGTCACAAACACCCTAGCCACAAATGGGGCAGCCTAGCAATGAGCCCCAACGAAGAAAGCGCCAGTCCACCTTGGTCAGCAGTGCCATTGCCCCATGTGAAGGACAGCAAGGTATGCCTCTACCTGGGTAAAGACATGCATCTTGCCACCCCACCCCTTCTCACTGTCAGCCTGGCTAGATGCCTTAAGGATGCTGTAAAATTGAGTGCAAAAAGTCCTTATCTGTCTTCATTTTTTTGTTGTTGTTTGGCGAGCTTACTAGAGCATGGAAACAGAAGACTTTTACTGCCCTCTATGCTTGATTTTTTTTACTTCATCTGCAGCTGTCAACACTGCTTTTTTCATTGTTTATCTTGATCACTGCTTGAGCACACTCCCAACAGATTCTCAGATTAAAGGGAGTATTTAGCATTTACTGCACACTCATAGTGTGGTGCTTGCATTGACTAGTCATAACTACTCCTCCTTTCGTTTCATACCTTCGGGTGGGGAAGCACATGGGTTCTGAAAAGTAACTTGGTAAGAAGGTTGTGATAACATTGCAAAAAGAAAGCTGCAGGCAGTGGCCGAATGGTGAAGGTAGCAGATTGATTGTATTTTTATGATTTTGTGTGATTGTTAATACTGGCTGGCATGATTTATTTTTATAGAATGTCTGAGTTTGCCTTACCAAAGGTTCGCTTTTATTAATTTATCATTTTTCACTTTGGGACGACTGCCCCTCTTACATATCACATTACTGTTTGATTTGTTTACTGTTTGTTCTTCCCTGCTTGCTGTTTGGTGTGTCATCTTGCGTGATTGTTAAACCTGGTTGCTTCTGTGGTATGCTGCTTTTAAGAAGTTAGTGTTGATTATCCACACAGTTCTATTCCACACATTTCCAATCCACACCACATAATTCAACACCAAACCACATAATTCAAAACAACACCACAACTACACAAGATGCCACATACATCATATCCACAACACAAAATTACATTATGACAAAATGTCAACAGCACACCACATAATTAAACTCCACTACATACCACTCCACAACACAAAATACCATTCAATATAATTACACTCCATAACACACAATCCCACTCCACACAATCCCAGTACACTTAATACCACATAATTACTATCCACAAAATTCCACTGCACACCATGCCACATAATTCCACTACACACCATGACACATAATTCCACTATACAAATCCACTTCACACCACACAATTCCACAACTAACAATTCAAATCCAACACACATAATTCAACTACACACCATATACATACACTTCATAACACATGGGTGAAACACATTGTCATTTACAACGCCAATAGCTCTAACTCAAGCAAATGTGAGCACATAATGTCTTCTTGGCCTTATATAAAGTAACAAAAATGCGAAGCCCTTTTTTATTATAACTATTCAACATTCTGCCCATCAGCCTCACTGCTCTCCAACATACTTAAAGACATTGGAAAAGCCAATAGCTCTTTCTAAACACTGATAAGATCCCAAAGGCGAGACCTATTGGCTATGGCAATGCTTGTTAATATCTATGTTACTCCTCTGATATTCCTGGCGGAGGAGTTGGGGGCCAAGGTGATGGCATATGCTGACGACACCCAGTTGCTTTTTACCTGGGACAAAGATGCGGACTCCGTTCGATTGGTTCAACATTGCTGATCCTCTATTTTTAAATGGTTGGCAGATTCACAGCTTAAGTGCAATGAAGAGAGGTTCGAGATCTTGCTATTTGGTAAATTCCCACCTAACTTTTGAGTGCAGCTCTGGCCTCCTTCACAGGGAAGCCCTCTAAAAATGTGGCGGTATGGTTCGATGAGTCTCTCTTTGTCGACACACATTAAGAAGTTGGCTGGCTGCTGCTTCAGCCTTCTTAATGCTCTCAGAGGATTTTTTGCCCTTCTACCTCAGGCGGCGAGGAAATGGTCACTTGTGCGCTGATTCTGTCGCAGCTGGATTATGCCAACGCCCTTTATGTTGGTATTCCAGGCTACCTGTTGAAGAAGTTACAGGTGGTTCAAAATACGGCAGCCAGACTCTTATTGGGCATTTCGGCTAGAAACAGCGTTCGCCATCAGTTGCGATCTCTCCACTGGCTCCCCGTGGTGGATAGATTTAAATTTAAATCACAGGTTCTGGCCCATCGTGCTCTTCACGGCTGCGGTCCTATTTATCTGCAGAGACGTTTTTCCTTTTATGTCCCTGCACGATCCATGCGATCCTCGTCCTTTCGCTTTGCTCAGGTTCAGAGGCTAGGGGGCAGTTCCTTTGCGGTGAGGGCTGCTGTTGCTGGAATGCCCTTCCTCTTGCTCTGCGTACTATTCAGGACCCAGTGGCCTTTAAGAGGAAACTGAAAACACATTTCTTTGCTTGAATCTCACTTTCCAGACCCCGCTAGGCATTGTGCTGGGAAACTCATGAGTAGCTGTGCACGTTACAAATTCAGGTAACATAACATAACATTTATCCCATGGTGTTTTAGCAAACTCACAGGTAGGTCTGGCATCCTTTTCAGAGCTAGGCTTGCCAAGTCTTGGTACTGAAGATCTGGCTCCCAAACTAATAGGTACTAGAGACGTATACACATTAGCAATTCTGACAGGCAGCTCGCTGTCAAGTAGCTGGCGTATAGCCCAAAACTCTGCTTCTCCAGTATTAGGGGTGTCTTTCATAGATTCACATGCCTGAATCATTCCCCGTCGTCGGAGTGGGAGTCCCACGGTACATAAAAAAGCAATAATATGCTATAAATATATAGTAAATAACAATAAAAACAAACCAGGAAGTAAAGTAGCCAAAGCTACAATAGAAAAAACTTCCACACCTATGACTATCCTAGTCATTTTGTATAGTCCAAACTACAGCCAATCAGGCGCCAGCACCCACCATAAGGTTCTTCCCAGAGGCTCAGGCTCTCAGATTTTCTACCGCGCGTCGTGTGAAGGGAGTCTCCCTGAGCTCTGCTCAGTTTTCTTCAATTATCTTCATTTTTCTTAAGCTTTTACTTTATATCTCACAGTTTTGTAATGTCTTATTTTACAAGGTCTATCTGACAGACCCTGCGTCGCTTGTGGAAAGCTGACACCTTATCCTGTGAACCCTCTTGAAGAGTGTATGAACCAGCACTCTGCCTGTCTCTGACATGGTAGGAGAAGAAGGGGATGTCTTGTGCTTAGGCTTTACCCCCCTTCTCATGTGGGAGGATTTTTTTATTTGTGCTGCACCTTGATGGTTTGAAATGATGTTTTTCTCCTCTACTTCACTAGTTGAAGTACAATCGAGATTAAAGGGTCTCTGGCCTTCTTTGAGTCTGCCTCCCACATTTACGCCCACGAGATTTCCTCTCAGGCGTCTAGACTCACTCTGCGCACTTTTCTGATTGAAAATGTGCCAGCTTGTCGATGATACGGTCGAAGTATTCTTGTCGACAATCTCTGCCGTCACTGGTGCTCTGCATCAACAATGACTCCTGGATTCCGTTGATGACAATGGGGACAGTGCCCTCTTGTGGACTGTTTGTAATTCGCACGGAATTGCGAAATTGACAAAGAGCCTCGTCGACGGGGTGATGCCTCGTCGACGGAGAGCGTCGGCAGTGAGGTAAGCCTCGCCGTCGAGAAGCCTCGTCGACGGTGAGATGAGCCACGTCGACGGTGAGCCACGTCGACGGTGAGCCTCGTCGACGGTGAGCCTCGTCGACGGAGAGCCTCGTCGACGGTGAGCCACGTCGACGAAGAGCCTCGTCGACGGAGAGCCTCGTCGACGGAGAGCCTCGTCGACGAAGAGCCTCGTCGACGGTTGGCCCATCAACAGGTGGCCCGTCAACAGTATGGCCCATTGGCAGGTGGCCCATTGGCAGGTGGCCCATTGGCAGGTGGCCCATTGGCAGGTGGCCCATTCACAGTTGGCACATTCACAGTTGGCCCATTAACAGTTGGCCCATTAACAGTTGGCCCATTCACAGTTGGCCCATCGACAGGTGGCCCATTTCCAGGTGGCCCATTGGGGCTCGTCGACAGTATCCTTTGTCAACAATATACTCCGTTGACAATCATCCTCGTGGACTGTGAGCTTTGTCGAGCATTGGCATAGTCAAGGACTAGTTTCGTTGACGACAACACTGTGTAGATGGAGCGCTCGTCGACTGTGGCCACGTCGAGGGTCGGCTCCATAGACGTTAGGCTTCAGCAGTTTTAGGTTGACACAAATGGCCTCGTTTTTTCGTGTTGGCCTCTTGGATGCTTAAACCCAGTGAATGGTTAGATTCGTCAATGGTTAATCTAGTGGAATTGATGCACAGTGCTCTTTTAGCCTAATAATGAGCCGTAAACTGTTTTCTGCTGCATCCACGTAATGGCGTGATGGCTCTTTACTCAACGCCATATTTCTTGGACTGGGTAAGAACTTAGCCAGACTCTCAGGTTTCCTTAGAACCAGCTAGGCTGCCAGGTCCTATTTCCTTGGCAAAAAATTACACCTGAACTCCTATTACTTTACCCTCCGGCGGATGTTGGAGGATTAAACCTTCTCATGAAGGGAACGGTGGATCGTTTTCATCAAACCCTTGTCACAAGGTCAGATTCAGACCGTTTTCTCCCTTTCATTTTATGATTTGGCAGAGGTCTTTACCTCTTCTTGAGCACAAGAGCTGCGCTAGTGTTTTCAGTCACGCCTCGAGCGCAAATTTAAAACGCTAGACAATTCAAGCCGTTTGTCTTGTCTCTCGACTTCAACCTGACCCATCTTTAGCTCGGGCGGCCCAGACACGTCCTCACAACTCCGCTTCTCCTTTGACCTTCTTTTATCACGACCGGGAAGACGTTTCAAGGATTTTACAGAAAAATAGGAGTGCATCATCAACAATAGACCGTGCAGTGCACATTGCATCTCCAAGTTTTAGACAGCCCCTAGAGGCGGCAGTATTGCAGAGATAGGGTTGACAGAACTTTCGGTTCTTCGCTCTGAGGTTCACTCTAAGATAATGGTCGAACCGTTATAGAGATTCCTTCTTGGCCAACAGGTTGAGCACTCACTACCTGCGCCTTCGTGTTTTTTCTCCAGTACAGAGAGCAACCCTTTCGTGGTGCCCGAGGGCAGTTCCACATCCTTTTTTCCAAGGAGTTCCACCCCGTATCATTTTTTTTTTTTCAACTGTATTATTCGACTCTAAATCATATGCAGGAGGTACTTCTTCAAGATAACGACTTACCTTAGAACCCACCCATAGTCCATCCCAAGAGGGATGACGGTGGAATATCTCTTTTATTTCATACTGTCAACGATCCAGTTGTTTGCTGGGGGTTCTTATAGTTAAGTCAAAAGGACACGCTCTAGAATTTGGAAAATTCCCTTTTGCTACACCTTCAAAGAGACCGCTTCCTCCTCATCTGCGCGAGTCGTTTGCACAGTTGTCTATATTGATACACACAGGGACCGTCGGAGTGGTTCTGAATCTACAACAGAGTTAGAGTTTACTCTCAGTTCCTCATCGCCAAGCAAGTCAAGAAGTAGCGCCAGGTATTAGATCTTTGCACAAACTATTCAAAAGGTTGTACCTCAAGGAGGTCTAGAAGTACTACTGCCAAACGACTGGATAATTGCACTCGACCTTCAGGGTGTCGATGCTCATGTGCCAATTTTTTCAAAAGCACAGGAGGTAGCTATGTTTTTCAATAGCTTTAAAGCATTTTCAATTAAGGGCCTACCTTTGGACCTTGGTCCGCTCCACGTGTTTTTATCTAGATCCTGGCACCAGTGGCAGCCTATCTACGTTCTGCAAAGCATACAGATTCATCTTTACTTAGACAAATATATAATCAGGGCTCAATCTTCTTAACAAGCAATCCAGCACACCCAGACTTGGCAGTCACGGTTTTAAAGCTTGGTTTTTATTTCAACACATCATGATCAGTCCTAGCTCTGATATGAACATTTCTCGGAGCAGCAATCAATACAAACCCAGCAAGGGTGTTTGTCTCACATGAACGACGGGCCTGCAGCTACCACTTGGTGTTTTCTTCTACGTACATTACGGTCCGTTTTCAGTAGATCCTCAAGGTCATTCCTGACCACAGCCTCCACCTGCATCCTGGTGGTTTTTCTTACTACAGATAGCACATGAGAAAGATGCTAGAGGAATTAGACAAGCAATGATTGCAAGTCTCCGGTTCATTTGAAAATCTCATTACTAATCACTCCTCGGATGCAAGAGGTTTTCGTAGTTGGTGAATCCAACACAGAAAGAAAGGGCCTGGCACATCAATCTGTGAGCGAAGTGCCATTTTCCTTGCCCTCAAATCTTTTCACGCAGTACTTAAAGAAGCCACTGTATGGGTGCGCACAGACAATCAAATGCACTATGTCAACAAACAGAGAGGGACAAGATCAATTCTGTTGCCTCAGGAACCCCTGGATTTTGGGGCAGGAGGCAATACGACACATACTCGGTCTTCAGACGGTTCATGTCCCGGGTACAGGTACATTCTGACAGACACTCTCAGCAGGACGACAATTTCCACTCTCGAGTGGAAGCTTATTCAACGGACGGTGGTTTCAATCTTTTGGCAGTGGGATCATCCAGATTTGGACCTCTTTTTTGCGACCAAGAAGAACAGCAAATGCCGGTTCTTTGCAAGTTGGCATCCCCACAATGACATTCAGGGGAATGCGTTTCCGATCAAATGGTCTCAATTATCTGCTTGCGTTTTTTTACCGATACCGTTGGTTCCCAAGGTCCTGCAGAAGATGAGGAAGGAGCAGTGTCAGCTGATTCTCATGACCTTCAGATGATTTTGCCACTACTAGCTCACCGAGCTTCTTTTTTCCTGTCGGAGTGCGAACAAATTCTGTTGCGTCCAATTCCGGACCTACTCTTCATCCAGGGCGGTCAGGTTTACCACCCAGATCCGACTTCTGAGGTTAGCGGCCTGGCGCCTGAGTACCTTGAGTTCGCCCATTTAGACATTCCTGCGGATTGCAAAGAAGTATTAACCAAGGCAAGAGCACAGTCTCACATGGGAATGTTTTTTTATATCTGGAGTCGTTCGGCTGAACTTCATCCTTTTTTCTGTTAAAACAGAGCAAATCTTTCCAGTTTTTTCGTACAGCTGGCATGTTAGAAATTGTCTCATGCAATCCTAAGGGTTTTTCTGGCAGCAGTTTCCAGATACCGACAAAATGGGACCACTTCTCTTTACTCTTCAAGAACTATACAACAATTCTTCAAAGAATTTTCAGAATGTTTCCCTCTGGTAGGTCGTCCGCCACCATCGTGGCATCTCAATGTGGTATTAGCACAACTCATGTGCCCTCCTTTGGACCTTCCACAGAACTGATCTGTAATTCCTTATGTGGAAGGGGTCAATTTTATGGGCTTTGACTTCCTCTAGAAGAGTCAGCTATATCCAGGTTCGCAGGGGTCATCAGCCTTTTTCTTAAAGTTTCACAAATGACTCAGTGGTACTTGGCACTAATCCAAGATTCATACCTTTAAGTGCCTCCGAATTTCCACCAGTACGAGCCTGTCAATTTAAAGACATTCTTTCCTCCACCACTATCCAAAGAGGACATTGCTTACATTAGATGTTAGGAGATGTTTATAGTTCTTTTTGCAGAGGACAGTTCCGTTACACAGACCCGTTCGACTGTTTCTCACCTATGGTGCAATTCGTAAGGTCAAGCAGTATCTAAGCAAACAATTGCAATATGGATCTCTGCTGTGATCATTTTTGCCATGCACAAGCAGAAGGACCTTTGCAAGCAGCCCCTAGAGTGCACTCTACGAGGGCAGGGTCTTTCTCAACTGCTTTGTTCGCTGGAGTCCCTCTCCAGCACATCGGCAGTGCGGCAACCTGAGCTAGCAAGCATACTTTCACCAAACACTACTGTTTGGATGCAGCCAGCGAGACCGATGCTTCAGTGGGTCAAGCAGTTCTTCGTAGCCTTTTCGACTAAGGTGAGCCTCTGTTTCCCACCTCCTTTTGCTGCTGTCAGACGCTTTTTATGCTGTTTCATTGTGCACAGGCTTCATAATTGCATTTTATCATGCTTTGGGCTATGTTACTATATATATATATCTATATATTTCGTGATTATGTGCATCACAGGTTTGCAAGCTTGGCTACTAATAGCGTCTGACTAGCAAGGATATGTACTGCTATCTACTCTGATTCAGGCATGTGAATCTATGAAAGACACCCCTAATACTGGAGAAGAACAATAGTTACTTACCTGTAATCTGTGGTTCTCCAGTATTGGTGTCTTTCATAGATTCACATGCAACCCGCCCACCTCCCCTCAGAGGCTTTTAGGCTATATTGGTTTACCTTTACTCCTTGCGAGAAAATCTGAGAGCCTGAGCCTCTGGGAAGAACCTTATGGTGGGTGCTGGCGCCTGATTGGCTGTAGTTTGGACTATACAAAATGACTAGGATAGTCATAGGTGTGGAAGTTTTTTCTATTGTAGCTTTGGCTACTTTACTTCCTGGTTTGTTTTTATTGTTATTTACTATATATTTATAGCATATTATTGCTTTTTTATGTACCGTGGGACTCCCACTCCGACGACGGGGAATGATTCAGGCATGTGAATCTATGAAAGACACCAATACTGGAGAACCACAGATTACAGGTAAGTAACTATTGTTCTTCACCTTCAACATTTGAAAGAATCACTTAGGAGACAATGGGAATAGTACCCACAAGTTTCATTCCCAATGCTAGGGCAGAACCTGCCCTATGTTCATTCTGCATTTGTTTGAGGACTCTTTGTAGAACGGCCATCGAGGGAGTACCATGACAAAGAGTGTAAACAGTAGCAAAATAGTCCCCCAGGTATTGCAGTCAGCTAGAGTGGGAAACAGTCCAGTGGGTAAGCATATAGTAAAGATTCTGTGCTTGTCTTGTAGTCCTGTAAGGGGAAACATAGCTTGAAGTTGATCAGTTTTCTGGGCTATCCGAAAGGTATTTCTTCACAATTTGTGGGACGTTTGCCCATAATGAATGAACAATTGCAGGACTAATGACAGGTGCTGCAGGAAACTGGGCTTGCGCTTGCAGGCCAAGTCCAGCTAGACCAGCTCGCAAAGTACATGAAATATACAGTGTAAGACGTCGATATTGGATGACAAGAACATTATGTACAGCACAGGTTGGTACCAAATTCAAATGACCTAAATCTGGATATGGAATATAACGACAAGTGCCGGTCCACATGGCCCCTTTGTTACTCACAAGGCCCATTTGAAAACTCCCAGCCACGTGGGGAAGGGCGCCATTAAACCAAGTCTGGTGCTCCTAGACGGTAAGAGGATTTTCACCAAGTGCATATGGGCGATTTGAGGCAGGTGCCTGGGGCATTGTGTATTCATGAAAAGTATTATTATTGGCGTCCACAGCTGGAAATGTGACCCAGAAATAAAAAACTTCAAAGCGGAATGCTACGTCTGCTTCCACAGTAAGAATCACAGGAGCCCCTGCTGCGAGGACTCCATGTTGTGTCAAATTGTGAGTTACCTCTGGGTGGCAGTTAACAGCAATAGCAACGGGTTGCTCCATAAGTAGTTTGTAATAGATTTAAAGCTTAGCACAAACAGGGTGGAAACCTTGTAATATTCAAGCTTGAAAAACCAACAGAACTAGGTATTTCCTAAGAAATTGTGGAGGAGAAATCCCTAACACCATGGATGCCCCGGGAAAAGGTGCAAGGCTATTGTTAACAAGCACAACTCGGGGTTTACGCAAAGATGTACTTGACCAAAACGTTGGTGATCCCATGTTCCAGGTATTCTGCTCAGAAACAGAACTATGCATGGGATCATAGACCATCGGGAGGTAGGGACTGAATCACCATACCACCTCAGTACCTATGAGCTCGAATCTGACTAGCTATAGTGCCTCACTTGCCCTCCTAACCTTACCAGAGAAACACGTGAAATGGCACCCCAGAACACAACACATTCGACCTTCTCAGGAATCGCGGTATGAGGACACACCCTTTTGCTCTCTCACTCGTCCACAATAAGATAAACAAGAGACAGGAAGGAAGTTTAGAATATTTATTTAAACTTTTGTTCCCTAAAATGCAGTATTTGTGCCACAATTAAAAAACAAATGCATAAAATACCAACAGCATGATTAATAAACCATATCATATACCATAAAAAGCCCTATCATGTTATAAGACAGAGTAGTCTAAACTCTCCCTCCCCCTTTCCTACTGAAGCTAAATGATTACATATCAAAGATCTCTGGGTGTCGTGGCAGACCCAATACCTTAGCATACACAGAATGTTATTCTACATCTCAGCTGATGAGGCAATCTTGTCCCAAAACTTTCGCTCTGCTCAGTGTTTGCTTAAACTCTTGTGCTCCGTTATAAGACAAGATACGTGTGTTCACATGACCGGAAAGAATAACAAGGGGCATTGTTGTTTGACCTTATCTGTGGTGTTTAGAGTAAATCCCAGGAAAAGAACAGACCGCAAAAAGATGTGCAGGTTCCATGTGAAAGTACAATGTGGCACAAAAATAAGCATGTTTATATAGTAATGTGTGTAAAAGAAAATGCGGCCTACTACGTGCACAATTAGACTAACAGGGAAAACTACAATGAGCCATGCTGGAAACACGACAACCACAATTTATGCTTGTGAACTAGTTCTTTTTACTTGCTTATCTTTCTCACTGAAAGTAGCAGTTAGCTTCCAGTGGTATTCACCGGTCCACCACTCTTCCATCTTACTTTCTTCCGCCTGATCCAAACAAAGAGGAGGAGCAGCTGCATAGAATGGACCTCAGGCCTGCATGTCTTTCTACATCAGTTGCAAATGACAAATGTATGATCAGCTCTTTGTGTGTTTTTCCTGAGGCGAGAAAGGCCAAGCGGTGACTAAATGCAGACATTTTGCCCTGGGTTGACTTTTGTATTAAAATATGCTATGCCCTGGTCAAGGAAGACCCTCTAGCTGGCATTCTTGCCCATTTCACCAGGAGTATGACTATTTCCAGTGCCCTAACCAAAAGTGCCCCAGAGTTGAGTTCTGCCGGGTGACTACGTGGCCATGCTTGCCTACTTTTTTTTGGTTAACTTTACTGCCTCTCTACCGAAACGTGCATTGATGGATACTTTGCCAGGGCTATTTTTATTATTAGATTCTCAGCACTACTTACTCATAACGTATTTAAGGGTTTGCTTAAAGACTGGTTGATAAGGTGAGAAATCCATAGGAAGAAGTATCTATTAGAAGAAATAGTTACTATACCTATGGAATGTTATTTCTGGTGAATACTATATCTTTCTGTAGATTCTTCCCCTCCTCACTTCATCTTCTGTGAATCAGTTCAGTGAGTAATGGGATCTAAAGGAATGTAAACCTTATGTGCTACATTGTCCGTGTCAGTGAGGATGCTTTTCCTCACCGCACACCTTAGTGGGTCTTGGTAAAAGTACCAGAAACTGACAGAAGGTAACCTGATGCCACCATATTTACGCCGATGTCATCACATACTGGGTGGGGGAGGAATTTACAGCTGAAGCCACATGGCTCTACTTGGTGAAAAATGTTTCCAGATAAAGTCTGGCGCCTGAAGGATATTCTTAAGGTAATGAATATACAAGAAGCTAGAAAACCTACCAGAAATATGGTTACATCAAGAGCTTTACAACACTTAAATTGTTCTTCCCGTTACTTTAATTTTTCCAATATTTAGATTTTATATTCCGTACACAGGCACTTAATTTGACTGACACTATTCATGGGAAAGTAGGGAATGGAAACAGTTGACAACATAAAACTGTGGAACAATTATGGAGTTCTGTTATGTTCACTCTTCTCTCCGAGCTTTGCCTTTGTGTTTGGCAACAAAAAATGAGGCATGTGGAGAATGTGTTGTAATTGCTTAACTCCTTAAGTGCCAGTAGCGCCCCCCATCCCCCATCCTAGCGCCTTGAGACCCTCACCGGTATGTAGCGCGCTTTAAAAATGCATTGATTGATTGATTGATTAATTGATTTATTGATTGGACGCAAACCACACATTCTTTGGTTTAGGGATTTTTATCTTGAAAAAGCACAGTTTCTTGTTTGGTCTGTAATTAATAAATGTTTACAAACATACACAAACAATGTGGCAGTTGTGTCTCTACTACACTGCACAGGCATGTCACTGCTTTCAGGACCAATTGCCATTAAACCTTTTATTCCACAATGATATTTGATCCAATAAAGGGAAGGCAAGTCAAAATATCCAATAATCTTGTATGTTATTTGCACAAAAGTCCAAAAACAAAGTTTAAGTGATTGTCAGGAGTCAGTAAATTGAAATTAACGGATTGTCCGGATCAGAATGATTTTCAGCCTTTTATTCTTGCTTCTTCTTGTAGTTACGCAACATTCATAATTTATTACAACATACAATGAACAGGACAGTGCCTCCGCCAGCGCATTTACCTCTGCTATGGGAATTCATCAGGACTTATAAAATTATGTAAAAAAATGATATCTACACTAAAACATGTGTATGTACATATATATATATCTATCAAACTTGCATCTCTGCCAAAGAGAACAGAGACACACCCCCACTCAAAGCATATTTTATTCACAATCTTTAGGCAATCCAGGTAGAATTCATGTGACAAGGCACAACGCGTTTCGAACTTTTGCGGTCCTTACTCACGCCCAAAAATTGACAATGAAAACGTGCTGCGCTTTCCATCCAAAGTCTGAAACGCATTTGGCCTTGTCACATGAATTGTACCTGGATTTCCTAAAGAGTGTGAATAAAAGACGCATTGAATGGGAGTGCATCTCCGTTCTGTTTGGCAGAGATGTGAGTTTGAAATGAAATATATACACACAAAGTCCAAAATCTTCAGCAAAAAAGCGAGTCAGCCTAGTTTTTTACATTGAACTGTGGTGGTTATACAAAATCTCTGACCATACCTATCAGACAGCGATACCATAGCTATTAAAATTCTTTGCCCCATCTCCATAAATTCAGAACCAAATTACTTCCGGTTTTTTCGCTTTAGGTCAATTATTGGCATGATATTATCATCATAAAGTATTTACATTATTACTGATACAATTTGATTTTCAATAAAAATTAATACTTACAATCCTTAATCTTGAAATTTCAAGGAGTATACAGATTTTCAAACATTCATCTATTATACATTGCTCAAAACTGTTCATAACAAAACAGAGTTTGACACATTATTACAAATAACCCCTTGCCTTAGCATGTACATAATCACAGAAGATTTGACAGAATGTGTTGCATTGGTCATGAACAATTATCCTAAATCGTCTCCCATATTCTATTATCAATTCAAATGTATCCATTATTCATTCAGTACTGTATTTGAATAATTAAAATAAAAAAATACCCGATATCAATAACCAGGGGTAAACATCGATTCAATAACTCACTTTATATCAGTCAAACAAACTTATATCTCATCCATCGCAAGCAGTTAACATGTGTATGTTTGCAAAAAACGCAGGCAAAATATCAGTGGTATTCATCACAACCATTACTACTCATAATCTCCCATGTTTTATTACCCATTCTTATAAATCCATTTCCAATTCAAAGACAATTTATTAAATTGTCAGACAATAAAATCCTCATACCTAAACAATCACCTATCCAGTTGCATCCCTTGTAACAGCAAAGGTACCTCTCATCCATCTCAAACAGTCAGCCCTTCAGGGCTCCCCATTCTCACGTCCACTCACTATCTCCCTAGTAATCACAAGCATCTCACTATGTAACATAATCACTCCAGCCAAACAGCCCTCTTGCTCATTCTCCCATAGTATCGCAATGCTCATTCCAACCAAACCAAACAAAGCATCCATATCCATCCATTTACCTAAATCCATTCCACATTATACACCTCAACATACTCGCTCATTATACTGGCAGCAACCCCATCATCACTCCAACCAAACTTTTCATGCACACAACACACCCTCCATATTGAACAGACCCACCGCTACCACAATTCACTGATTTTGCACTTTCTAATCTCTCGCCATCTTGAAATGTGATTTTATATCCAATACAGTGACCGCTGCGCCTCTCACCAGGCCGGGTCACCCCCTTGCTCCTCCTGCCGCCTCCTGCTCCAGCCAGCCTTGCCGCATTTTTCCCGCCGCCGCCGACGCCCCCCTGGTCCCCCGAGCGGCCCAGCCACTGCAGAGCCGGCCGCTCGCCAGTTCCCGCCGCTGCTCGCCACAGGCCCCGCCCACCACCGGCCCGTTGGCCGAGCCGCTCCCGCCGCCCAGCTGACCCGCCCTCACGTCCCCCTTCTTATGACGCCCCCAGAGCGACCGCGCAGCGGACGCGCGCAGCGGGAGCGCCGAATGAGCGCCGAAGGTGCGCCAAAGGTAAGCCCGTCTGCGCCCGTCCGCACCTGGACAGCGCCCAGTGCCAGGACCCATGGCCCCTGCAGACACCAGCCCACCCGCCGGACGTACGACGCCGCCACCCTCAACGCACTCAACTCCGGCCGAATCCCGGGATGCTACCGAGCCACCCCGAGACGCACCCACGGACCCTTCTGCTGCAACGCCTGCAAGTTCACCTGCAACCGGACCCACGCCACAACAGCACCCACCAATCCGAACACCAGCAGCACCCACCTGAAGTGCATCCTGCTCAACACCCGCTCCATCCACAGACACGCCGTCGAGCTCTAGAACCTGCTCGACACCACAGCCCCAGACGTCGCCTTCCTCACGGAAACCTGGATGAACGCTTCCTCAGCGCCCGACATCGCCATCGCCATCCCGGACGGCTACAAAATCATCCGGAGGGACCGCGTCAACCAGTCAGGAGGAGGCATCGCCATCATCCACAGGAACACCATCCGCATCACGACCAACACCGACGACACCCTCACACCCGCCGAACACCTGCACTTCCAGATCCACGTCAACTCCAAGACCACCCTCAGAGGCACCCTCATCTACAGACCCCCGGGACCACGCACCCAATTCAGAGAAGACATCGCCGACTTCATCAGCCCACGCGCCCTCTCCTCCGCCGACTACATCCTCCTCGGGGACCTCAACTTCCACCTGGAGAACAACAACGACCGCAACACCACCACCCTGCTGGACAACCTCGCCAACCTCGGACTCAAGCAACTGGTGACCACCCCCACCCACTACGCCGGACACACACTCGACCCGGTCTTCTCTTCCAGCAAGGACATCGCCTTCAGCCACGCCACAGGACTCAACTGGACGGACCACAGCTGCATCCACTTCAGCTTCAGGAGGACCACGCTCCACCATCACCAGCAACAGGTTCCCCGCAGAAGCTGGAACAAGATCACTGCAGACCAGCTCGCTACTTCCCTGAGCAAGAACCCTCCCACCAGCACAACGAACCCCAGCCAAGCGGCCACCAACCTCACGAAATGGATCAGCGACTGCGCAGACGACCTCGCCCCTCTGAAGACCCCGCCGAGCAGACCCGGCAGCAAGAAAGCCCCATGGTTTAACGACGAATTCAAGAGCTCCAAGAAGAACTGCAGAGCACTCGAGAAAACCTGGTGCAGAGACCCAACACCGGACAACATGACTGCCCTCAAGCTCGCCACTCGAAAACACCACCAACTGATCCACGCCACCAAGAAAACCGCATTCAAGGAACGACTGGACAACAATGCACACAACAGCAAGGAACTCTTCAACATCGTGAAAGAGCTCTCCAACCCCAATGCCGGAAGCAACGACATCACCCCTACGCAAGACCTCTGCAACTCCCTCGCCTACTACTTCCACAACAAGATCGCGGACATACACAACAGCTTCAGCACTCAACCAACGCACGCCACGACCGAAACACCACCCCCCACCACCACCCTCCGCGCCTGGACCCCGATCAGCACCGAAGACACCATCCGCACGATGAACTCCATCCACTCCGGATCTCCGACAGACCCCTGCCCTCACCACGTCTTCAACAAGGCCGACGCTGTCATCGCACCCCACCTGCGGGACATCATCAACACCTCCTTCGACACCGCTACCTTCCCGGAGAGCTGGAAGCACGCCGAACTCAGCGCTCTACTTAAGAAACCATCAGCCGACTCCACCGACCTCAAGAACTACCGCCCCATCTCGCTGCTCCCGTTTCCGGAAAAAGTCATCGAGAAGACCGTCAACAAGCAGCTGGCCGCCTTCCTCGAGACGAATGGTTCCCTCGACCTCTCGCAGTCTGGCTTCCGGGCCAACCACAGCACCGAGACCGCCCTGATCGCAGCTACCGATGACATCCGAGCCCTGCTCGACAACGGAGAAACAGTGGCCCTCATCCTCCTGGACCTCTCCGCGGCCTTCGACACTGTCTGCCACCGTACCCTAGTACAGCGCCTCAGCAACGTCGGAATCCAGGAGAAGGCACTGGAGTGGATCATCTCCTTCCTCGCCGGAAGGACACAGAGAGTCCGCCTCCCCCCGTTCAGATCGGAGGCCACCGAAGTCATCTGCGGCGTTCCTCAAGGCTCCTCGCTCAGCCCAACACTCTTCAACGTCTACATGAGCCCCCCTCGCAGCCATCGCACGCCAGCACAACCTCAACATCATCTCCTACGCCGACGACACCCAGCTGATCGTCTCCCTCACCAACGACCCCGCCACCGCCAGAGCCAACCTGCACGAAGGGATGACAGACGTAGCCAAATGGATGTCGAACAGCCGCCTGAAACTGAACTCGGACAAGACGGAAGTCCTCATCCTGGGAGTCTCACCCTCCGCCTGGGACGACTCCTGGTGGCCCCCCGCCCTGGGCAGCGCACCCAAACCAACAGACCACGCACGCAACCTGGGCTTCATCCTGGACTCCTCCCTCTCCATGACCAGACAAGTCAACGCCGTCTCCTCGTCGTGCTTCAACATCCTGCGCATGCTACGTAAGATCTTCCGATGGATCCCCACCGAGACCAGGAAGACGGTCACCCAGGCCCTCGTCACCAGCCGTCTGGACTACGGCAACTCCCTCTACGCCGGAACCACCGCCAAACTCCAGAAGAGACTCCAGCGGATCCAGAACACCTCAGCACGACTCATCCTGGACATCCCCCGCCGCAGCCACATCTCCGGACACCTGAGAGATCTGCACTGGCTCCCGGTCAACAAGAGAATCACCTTCCGGCTCCTCACCCACGCACACAAAGCCCTACACAACCAAGGCCCAGGACACCTCAACAGCCGCCTCAACTTCTACGCTCCCAAACGCCAGCTTCGATCGACCAGCCACGCCCTCGCCGCCGTCCCCCGCATCCGAAGAGCCACCACAGGAGGAAGGTCCTTCTCCTACCTGGCCGCCAAGACTTGGAACTCCCTCCCGGCCCACCTCCGCCTGACCCAAGACCACCTCGCCTTCAGGAAGCAGCTCAAGACCTGGCTGTTCGAGCGGTAGAGGACCCCCTCCCCCCCAGCGCCTTGAGCCCCTCCGGGTGAGTAGTGCGCTATATCAATGCTTTGATTGATTGATTGATTGATACACAACTACTCCTTTAATCTTTCCAATCCACCCTCATCTTAAATATATTATTACGTAGAGCCTATTCATAAACATGAAACACTAACTATAATCTATCATCATTCACAACAATTTGTTTATCTATTAGTTCAGCAAAAAAGGCAGCCTACTTTTTTTGAAGTGCCATTAAAGAACTTTGTTGTTGGACTTTTGTGTGTATATTACCTACAAGATTATTGGATATTTTGAGTTGCCTTCCCTTTATTTGATCAAATGTTCACATACATTAGTAAATGGATGATGCTAAATGTTCATACATTTGACTGATTGGTAAGGGTCCGATGACGTAACTATCAAGGCAGAGCTTTCTTTTTCCAGTAGACACTTGCTGATGGGTTCTATAACCCAAGTGATTTTTACTTTGTGTTTTCCTGTTGTATGAGTATCTGATTGTGTTCCTCCTTACCTCTTCTGTGCAGGGAGCAAAGAGCAATGGAGCTATACAAGCAACTGAAACCACGATCACCAGGTAAAAATTGCTAACATTCTTTGAATGATCTGACCGGTATATATGTTTGTGACATTTATACTCTAGGAGAGAGTTACTGAGTACTGAACAGCAGACGTGAGCCTGAGATGCACTTAAAGATCAGTTTCCAAGGTAGGAAGTAACCTTGACCTTCTTGTGCAGGGTGTGACTCCTCTTTGAAGAGGTAATTCTTTAGTTTCTTTCTGAATTGCAGGAGGATAGCAGCTATTCTGTAGCTGTGTGTGTGTGTGTATAGGTATTATCAGTTGTTTAGAGTGGCAAATGTAAAGTCTTCAAAAGCATAGGACACCAGATGTATTATAAGTTAATATCTGTCTGAGAGTAATTACTTTGTAGGTGGCTAGGTCAATAAAATGTGCATGGAAATTTTGTAAACGTTTATATCACTCCTGATTAAGTGGAACAAGTCATTGCACATTCACTAGAGACTCTTTTTAGGGTGTTTGAAACTGAAAGATATTTCTGATGGTCACTTAAAACTCTTGAGCAGAGCTGGAAGGTGACACCAAGTGGCTCCAGTCTTAGTGATGCTTCCTCCCTCAGATATGATTTCATGGATCCACGTAATTCAGCTTCCTGTGCACTGACAACAGTTCTTGTTTTCTGCGACCTTATAGGAGGATCAGGCGTTAGCCCTTCTTTGGTAATTTCAGGGGGAAAAAAATTCTTTTTCTGGCAGCATACTCAGGGTCATGAAATCATCAAAAATCTTAGGCCCTGAAATCATCAAAAATCTTAGGCCCTGATTACAAATTGGACAGTTAATTCCGTCCCGTGCTTAAACCTCTGATGCACAGGACGAATTACGAGTTTGTTTTTATTTACGCACTCGATAATTATTGGATA
Organism: Lissotriton helveticus; assembly: GCF_964261635.1. Classification (NCBI taxonomy): domain Eukaryota; kingdom Metazoa; phylum Chordata; class Amphibia; order Caudata; family Salamandridae; genus Lissotriton; species Lissotriton helveticus. Next base: position 467,712,328 of record NC_136065.1, read on the forward strand.
TGTTAAATGACCCAAAACTAGTTACATTTCGGCAGGTCAAAGTTGCTGAAATTTAACAGGGAAAATTGTACGGTATTATTCATACCATGCAGATTTTAGTACGTTAAACACCAAAATCTGCATGTTAGTCCCCTACAAACTCGTGATAGGTGTTATTTATCACACACAATAAATAATTTACCCCATGGTATCGTTTTTTATAATGTGCGACCAATACGTCTTAAACTCGTTAATCAAGGCCTTAGACTTTATTTAAGTGGTTCTGTTCCTGCCACAAACAGATGTCGACTTCTTATCCCTGCAATATCGTCTATGGAACTTAGTGCCAAACATGACTCCAGTTCCTGCAAAAGTGCAGTCTCAACCACTTCAAGGTGATCAAAGATAGAAACTACCTGGTCTTAATAGCGTGGGCCTGATACAGTTGGACTATTTCTACTCCATACCTCCTTCAGTAGGTAATTCATCAAAATGAGATCTTGCCAAAAGCACAGGAAACCGAGCATGAATGATTCCTCCTTCACTTGACGTTGCTCCTATTTTCAAGAGGGGTACAAGAGCTGGCTCTGACCTCGATATAGTCTTTGAGTAGGTTTTGATGCTGTTCAGATGCTGTCTTTTTCCTCCAGTGAAAATGGTGATAGAAGTGGCAGAGATATTCTCCTTTATGCGTATAGTACTTTAAATACACTTTATTTAGCATTGCAGAATGCTAGTGGATTGGACACCTCTCCTCAAATGGATTTGGATTGTTACTCTCTCTCCCGTCCTAATGGCTTTGTTCGGAAAGGCAGCCATTGTCCTTGAACTCCCTCTTACTAATGGGGAAGTGAAGGCCAATTTGCTGATGGAAATACTTCAGCGTGCTTTCTATATCTCCTCTGAGCCTTTTCTTAACTTTAATGATGCATTGTTGGACCCCGTTCTGGCAGCCCAGGACAAACCTACTTTCCCACCTATGGTCACCCAGCAGGTAGCTACACACCATAGGCCAGTACTAGGCTATCCTCTCAGGCCTAGACTCTTGTGATTCAAGCATGCTTGTCCAGACAGAACCCCTCCTTCTTCCTTTATGATCATTCTCGTCAGCAGCCCTAGCTCATTGATGTTATGGCGAAGGTGTTTTCTTCTGGGAATTTTATCTTTGCAGATCTTTAATATCACAGGTTTGTCTTCTTTGGAAGATGGCCTAGTTGTTGGTTGCCCAGTCGTCTGGATTCCACACTCCACCTACTTTGCAAAGGTGGTGCACAATATCCAGGACGCAGTTAAACAGATCCTGCTTTCGGTCTAGCATACGGTTAATCATTCTGTTGACTAGTTGATCAGTACTTCTGATGCCATCAACGGGTATACCTGGATGTGTTCAACAGCTTTTTGTGGTGACTTGCAGGTGCATGTTGTGGACATGCTTTTTAATGGCTCATGCTTCTTTTATTATAAGGATAACTCTGATGTGGAGTGGATTAAGCAGGGATGCAACATGCATGCTCTTGATGCCTGGCATTCCAGCACACCAGTTCTGACGAACGTACTGGAGATTTCAGGTGTTTTTTCAGGGGGCAACCCCACTGTCACTGACTGCACTCTGTCTGTGCCAGCAGCCACATCACTTTCTTTGTGGTATCAAGTGCCATTGTGATGCCAAAAGCAGACCAATGAACAGCAACATTCTCCCTTTTCCTCCTCCCCTGCTCTGCCTTCGAGAGCTGCTTTTATTTACATTTTTTTGGGACGGATGTGGGTTATATTCTGTGGCAAGAGGATGGCAGGGTCCTGCATCTGGGCCTGTGTAATCTTGATCTCAATTCTTGGAGATTGAAAGGCGACAATTCACTATATTTGACATCCCTCCTGTGGTTGTGGATGTCATCTTGGCAGCAGGTGTCCCCTTGGTATATACCTGGTTTTTACAACAAATTTGTGGTGTGGTGCGGTACTCGGCAGATTGACCCACTTCAGGCCCGATTTTCCAGGGTGTTGCTTTTAGTGTTGCCCCTAGACCAGCAAGGACTTTTGTTGGGCATAGTGAAAGGTCCGCTCTTTCAGCTTCGTGTTTGCCGGGTAAGCTCTCTTTGTTTAAATCACCTGTTGGGACGAATTTTTAAAAGGTTTGCAGCAGACATTTTTGCCCAATCCTTTCATTATGCCTTAGTGGGACTTGACTCTGGTATTCTCATTCCTCATTTGTACACCCTTTGAACCAACTAACCAACTATTCATTGCGTCTCCTCATGCACAACATGGCATTCTGCATCACCATAACAAAGGTACAATGTGTTCATTAACTCAAAGTCTTTTCTGCCAATCCGCCGTACATGAGTTTCTTTCCAGGCAAGTTGGTTTTGAGGACCCAAGCCTCCTTTCTTCTAAAAATGGTGACTCCTTTTAATGTTGGGCAGAGCATCAGCCTTCTGGCATTCTTGGTTCTGCCTCATTAGCCCAAGGAGGAGGAAAGGCTCCCTCGGTTAGAATCCAAAAGGGCGTTCAGTTTTTTTATCAAACCCCATCAGTTGATGGATTCACTGAAGCAAAAAAGATAAGGCATGCTATGTATCAAAATCTGCTACGCATTGCCCAAGAAGCAGCCCCCAGAAGGCTTAGGGGTCATGACAGTTTATGCCCTAACTGCAATGGGTATGCCCAGAGGTGGGTCCTTTGCTCATTGTGCCGCTAAGCCTGACTGATGAGCCCTAATCAGGGTGAAACCAGTCTTGGGTTGCTTGTGTTCCAGTTTAGTGAGGACCTTTCTTGGCAGTCGGGCTGGACTGTTCCTCCGGGATCAGATTCAAGACTGACTTACATATGGCTGGGTCGAAGCTGATTTGGTTTGGTGGTTGAAAAACAATGGCCTGGGATGCGACCCTAGAGATATCCAGTGGCTGAGATTAATTCCATCCATCACCTTGTTGTTGTCGCTGATGCCGCGAGTATGACTAGTATGTCCAGGCATGGGTCCTGTGCTCACTGTGCCACTGGAACCAAGTTATACATGACTGATGCGCCTCAATCAGGGTGAAATCAGTCTTGAGTTGATGTGATCCCATTCAGGGAGGGCCTCGCCTGGCAGTTAAGGCTGGACTATAACTATTTGAGCAGGGTCAAGACTGATTAGCAGATTACCTGTGCCAAACTGAGGTGGTGTGGTGTATGAAAAATCATGAACTGGGCTGCAGTTTTAGCCATTGCGAGTGGCTGTATTAATTCAAGCATTCTATCTATCACCATGTTGTTACAGGCTTATTCCACCAGAGCCTAGGCTGCTTCCGTTGTGTTGGCATGCAGAGTGCTTTTTCTGTATAGTTGCCATGGGCCTCACTACAAACATGAAGCACTACTGATTAGACAGCCAGGCCTGTTGAGAAGGGCACTTTGCCTGCTTAATCTTGCAGGCCCCTTCGATCCCAGCCAGTTTAAAGACCCACCACCAGACGTTTACAGCTTTGGTATCCATTCATACGGTGGAGAATCTGTGGTTTGAAGTATCCATCAGAAGAACCAGTTACTTACATTTGGTTACAGTCTTTATGGTTAATACTCTATCTGACCTCAGATTTGTCACCGTCCTCCATGTTGTGTAAACTGGGCTCTTTGTCTTTCTAGAAAGGTTCTAAGTCCCAGACGGACGTCGGACACTGTTTTTCCTCATCTCCCCGTTGTATTTCCTACCCCCTCCCTCCTATCTTTATGCTATGCTGTTGTAATTCATGTAACCATGCTCCAACAACTGATGTAACTTTGTAACTATGTTCTTCCTCATGTGAATCGCTCTGATACCTTTGGGTCTTGCCAGCGCTATGTAAAACTTTTAAAATAAATAAGTCTAGATACATGCACACTAGCCTCAGCTAGTGTGCTGATGCACTCTGCATTTGGAGATGCGGACAGCCCCAGAAAGCAGCTGACATTGGCATGCAAGGGTGGCGCTTTCAGAGTGAAACAACATTGGTGCAGAAACACACAATGCCACATACAGGCAGTCAGGGGAACTTCTGAAGATTTTTCTGATCCAGGGTGATGCCTGGGAAATATACATATGATGAGAAATCTACATTTAGATAAAGCATCCACCAGAAAGAGCATTACTGAAGGTAAGTAATTCGTTCATGACTGTATATATTTTCTCCTTGTTGTCATCAGTATAAAACATTATAGCTTTTTTCATGTAGTGTTTAATAGTCACTCTCTGCTGAGAGAGATTATTTCAGTATGGAAAAAAGCAGACAAAATTATTTGTGTGGAACTCTGAAACTGCTTTTAAAGGAAGAAAAATGCAGTTCACAATATCATTACAACTAAATGCTGCATAAGATTTAATGAAGAATGTGGTTTCGATTAGAACACAGTAATTCCCCTAATTCCCTTTCATTTGTAATGGGCAACAAGAAATTCCCTCATTCTCTAAAGATGTTGAAGGTTGGACCTATGAATACACTTCAAAGTTGAGTAGAATTGATTAATTTTTAAATGACTGTTTAAATCATAGGGGTCTCCTATTTCGGTGAAGTCTCTTTTCTAAAATACCTTTGGAAATAAAAAAAAAATTCAATCACTTGAAAGTGAATAAAGGCTCTTTGAGAAGATTTTTGTGATTGTAGTAGTCACCAAGAAGTTTACATTATAGAAGAAAATTTATGGAATAATCCTGATTGATGAGAATCATCTTCATTCTGTGCCGTTGCGGATTGAACAGAACTGCTAAGGTCGAAATGGCATGAATGCGTAAACAAAAGTCCCCATTCTGTTAAAATTCCTTTCTTCTTGAATTGAGTCGTACAAACCTGTATGCCCCTACTTTAAATTTTGCCTTCGTGTTTTGGAGATCATATCCATCTTAGGGTCTTTCCATTGGCTTAATGTCTTTCCAAGAACCTAGTTGTTGAGAATCCATCGCCACTCTTCCCTAAAAAGTCTGTCTAGCGTGTCTGTTTTTGTATTTAGTCATAAAAGATGCATCACCACTATCTGCTAGTCTTGTCACAGTAGCCACTGCTACTTCAACTGAATGACATTGAAAAAAGTCTGAATTTCATGCATTCCTGTCTGTTTAGAAGAGGCATCAATTTTGCATTGTTAACTTGGACCTGAGCAGACTAAGATAGGGAAGAAGTGGGATATAATGTAAGAGCTAAATGGGTAGCTTTCAGTTGTAACCTTTGTATGTATTAAAATTGCTTAGTTATTGCCCATTTCGATCTGTCATGTGACCCAGGTAAGCACGTTGTTCATAGATGCGTTTGTCATTACTGACTCATATGAGGTGTTTCTGGAGGGTAAGCCCTTCAACACATCTTTAAATCTGATGCCCCTTTGGAAGTGACTGAAGAATTCCTGGAAATGAGCAATCTAGTCTTCCAGTTGTCGGACACCTTTAGCATCAACTGATGTAGAAACACTGGTCAAGTGTTCTCATGTGTACTTTTCACATGAAATTATGAAGTGCTCACAGGAATTGTAGTCTAGCTTGCTTTTAGCTATGGATTTGATGCACTTTAGCATAGTTCTCCCAATTTGAAATGGGTTTCATAAGCCACTTGTTGAGGTATGAATATACAAATCTCTTTAAGAACATTGCAGTTACTGCCACGCCCCTAGTAGAAGACTCATTGGGGAGTCTTCAGCATGAATGTAAGTTGTCTCTGAGGGGATCTCCATTCATAAGCAGTGAATAAATGGTCCAGCTCATGTGCTGGGTTCTCTGAACTGTTATTTCACAGTCACATCTACTTTGCCTTGCTTTGGAAGACCAGAAAACATATGTGACAGACATTTTGACGTGTTACATTTTAGCACCCTTAAAAACAGGCTGTATCACCAATGTTTATGGAATTACTTTGAAATTTAGGAGGAAAAAGGTGTCATACCCTTAAAAATCACCTAAATAAGAATGAAAAGTGATCTTTTAAAAACATACTTCACAAATGCTTTTTACTTTGTTTTAAAGTAAGGTAAGGAATAATACACAGCAATATAGTCTTATAGGCTGCAGCAATGAAACAAAATAAACAGGACACTGCGGCTTTACAGGCCTTCTGACCTCCAGTGTCCCATCATGCCCTGTAAGTGGCATTTTTTTCAGTTCTGTTTTTCCTGCAGACAGGATCCAGAAGCAGAGCTCAGCCTTTTTAAAGGTTTTTTTCCCGCAAAAATTAAAATCTCAGGTTTTCTAAAACTGATTCACTCGATATCCTTTAGGGCGTTAAGCATTTTTAGATAATTTCCTGAAAGGAAATGTATTTAATGTTTTGTAAAATGCCATCCCTTCTGAGAACTGCCCAGACTGTAGCAGAAAAATGGCTAAATCAAACCCGCGCAGGATCTGTATTTTATGTTTGCCAGACTCTCATGACCCCAAGATGTGTCGACACTGCAAGACCCTTTCCAGGCACACTTTGAGGGAGAGAGAGAAGATTCGCCTCCATGGAAAGCTGTAGCAGAGCAGCCGGCAAGATTACCTGTCCGGTGAGACTTTTGACAGGCAAAGAGTTACTGCACCCTCTACTAGTGCCCCTAAGTCACGCTGTAAGGATTCCTGCAGAAGGAAATCCCAAAAAAGAACATCTGGAGGAAGATGTTGGTCCTTAAGGACCTAAACTTTGAGAATAGGTACTGCTCCTACTTGCATGCAGGCTCGATTTGGAGAACTTTTTGGACGTTGTGGGGAGACTGCGACTCCGAGACGCCATGCAACATCGAGACTTGGCTCAATGTTGAGACATCTTACAACTGCCTTTCCCAAGGCAGCAGAGTGGCTTTCACAGATGAAAGCACACAGACTTCCTTCAGAGTCTGATCGGAGTACTCTATTGCTTATTCACCATCCAGGCCCACCTCTCCAGAACCACGACCATTCCGGATTTACCGTCATCACCTTGTGTTCCAGCGGCTCCTAAATTCCTACAATATGGCCACCTAAACGTTCCTCAGGAGTGTATGGATGTGCTAAGAGAAGCCAAGAAATCATCTAAGACTTCCTATTCCATCAAATGGAAAAGGTTCTGCATCTGGTGTTCTCAGAACAATGTCAATCCTCTTAATTGTTAGGGAGAGGGTATTCTTCCATATCTTCTCCATCTTGCTAAAGAGAAATTGAATTTCTCCACAATTAGAGTACATCTCGCAGATGTCACAGCTTATCGAAAATGTCCTTCACTAACCTCCTTTTCTCACAATTACAATGATTTTCTGGACGGTATTAAGAAGATCTAACCTCCCCTCAGGAGAGCTGCTCCTCCCTGTGAGTTGAACATTGTCCTCTCTTGCCTGATTGTTCCTTTCTTTGAAGCTTTTCACGAGGCTTCTCTCCAACACATTTCTTGCAAGGCTTCCTTCAAGGTAACTATTACTTCAGCTTGTAGAGTTAGCGAGATACACGCTCTATGTTCTCATGAACCTTGCACAGTATTCAAAGCAACAGGGTAGTAATGAGGAGCCATCCTAAATTCCTTCCTTGGGTAGTCTCTGAATTCCATGTCAATCAGACTGTTACTCTACCTTATTTCTTTGAACCCCCCCATCTCCTGCAGAGAGATCGCTCCATACTCTTGATGTTAGAAGTGTTTTGAAGTTCTATCTAGATAGGACAAAATCCTTAAGAAAATCAAATCCTCTTTGTCAACTATGGGCCTCTACGGAACAAAAATGCCACTTCCAAACAATCCTTATCTAGATGGGTTGTCTTCTGTATAATCCTTTGTTATCAAAAAGCAAACAAATCCCTATCCGGTAAACCAAGGGCCGACTCCACCAGGGTACAGCAGCTACTGCTACTTTGCTAAGGAACATCCCAATTGCTGAGATTTTCAAGGCTGCAACTTGGAGATCAGTTCACACTTTACAAGACACTATTGCCTTGATTTGGATGCCTAAGTGGGCAAGCAGCTCTAAAGAATTTGTTTGCCTAATTTTACTTTTCTCCTTTTTTATCTCTTCCTTCGCGGAATCTTTGAGGGATAAGCTTTACACATCTATTTAGTGCTTATGATTATCAATGGAGATCCCATTAGAGAGAAAGAATGGTTTCTTACCTGTAATCCTTGTTCTCTCTCAGGGGAATCTCCATAACATCTTAAGTAACCCTCCTTCCTACCGAACAGTAGAGATAATACATGTATACCACTCTACTACTGATTCTCTCGTCAAAACGAACTTAGTACTCTATACAAAATTAACAGTGTTTCTTGACACAATCCATAGTCAATAAGTTTCACTAATTTTGCACATAAGGAAAAAAGTATCCAAAATCAACAGATGTTTTTCTTGTTCCAATGTTCTCTTTATTTATCGCAAACAGATTCTTCTTTCACAAATTTATTCATCATAGCCAACTCGTTTCGTCTCTTTGAGAGATTTCTTCAGGGCTATTGAAAAAATATACAAATACATATTTTAAAAGATGGAGACTAACCCCTTTAAGTATATACAAAAGATCACATGTATTTACAAAATCACATAGACAAAAACTCAAAACAGTACACAATTAAATATAAAACTGGTGAAAGGATCAAAATACATATCCAGACATCTTCCTGTTATTGTGAGGATTCAACATTTAACATTTGACTAACATTAGTTCATAAACATAAAAGGTGATGGCACTCGAGCCCTATACATATGTACATGAAACCCCACACTTCTATATAAATATGACAGTAAAAACCATACCTCTCAGTGTATGGCATATAGTATATTCTTCAAGCAAAACGCAGTATTTCAGAGGCAGTGTGAATAAAGTACTCTGTGCAGTGTTCAAACAATCTGTAATAATAAATAAAAGAACATTTCTTATTGTTCTTTATATAAGTTCCTAAGATGCAGAGATAAGAAAAAATAAATAAACCAGACATCGATGATCATTATTGAATAATCATGGAACCCCATGGGAAAATCAGGAAACCCACAGAAGTACAAAAAATGCAATGTCAATATGCTATTCAGTATAAATTCCATCAGAAAAACACATCTTTACATATGTCTTTTTTATTCATTTGTGTTTGGAAAAGCAAGGCGAATTCAAAACAATTATGTCTTGAAAAGAAAAGTGGCTGACTAGAGGAGCACACACTAACAATCTGCAATATAGCCTATATCATATAACATTTTAAATGTGTGCTATACTTGTAAATCCGAAAACATTAGCAGACATCTACAACCACTAGCTCACTATATATTATTGTCCCAAAAAATGTGTTCCATAGTAAAAAACATCGTCGTTTTCAGATAATTCCTCCCGTGGTATGCAAATTAGCACACAGTGGCCTCCTATGCTAACTGTAATCAGAGCTTATGTTGATAAAAATACCGCACATAATGGTTAAATATCACACGGTGATCCTGGCTCACTGTATATTATTAAACTGCCAGCTACATGTCACGATGGGGCACTGGAGGTCAGAAGCCCCTTCAAGGTGCACTGTCCTATTTACATTGTTTCAATGTTGCATCCTAGATAGGCTACGTTGCTAAGTATTATTCCTTAGCCTTCTTATAGAAAATTAAGAGCATTTGTGAAAGATGGTTTTAAAAAGATCCCATTTCATTCTTATTTAAGTGATTTTTAAAGGTATGACCCTTTTTTCCTCCTAAATTTCAAAGTAATTCCATAAACATTGGCAATTTAGCTTTTTTTTTTTTTTAGGGCTACACAAATATAACATTTAAAAATATTTCCTGGCCTTTCCGAAGTAATGCCCAGTAGATGCAACTTTGGAAGAATTGCTCCGGGTTCCCCACGCGTAGGCGGAACTATACAGTGCTTATGATTTCAGTAGAGATTACCCTGAGAGAGAACTAGTATTACTGGTAAGAAACCATTCCTTTTTTTCTTTTTAATGGTCAAAATATATTTTTCAATCATTTGGTGTGTGTATCATGCACTTTCTTTGTCATTGCTCCAATGAAAAAAACAATGGTGTAAACGTTCCCACCAGAATTTCTGGCTCTTTAGCACTACTTTTTAAGGTAATCAAGATGACATAGGACATTGTTGCCCCAGATGCCTGGCGGATGAGGCCGGCCTCCTCCACATGATGTGGTCATGTCCACGATTACATAGTTACTGGGGGAGAGTCCGCCACATATTACACACTGTCACGACCATGCAGATACCAGAGGGGGCGCTGCCGTGTCTGATAGGGCACCGGAAACAACCTAAGCAGCACAAAGCCCGCTTGAAACTCTTAGACTTAGCACTGTTGTTAGCAGTTAGAGCTTTAACTATGAGGTGGAAGTCTGCCAGGCCCCCAACTGTTGAAACGTGGCGATCTGATCTGTTAAAGTGGGGCAGGGCGGAGGGTGTAATTCTGCGCAGAGAGGAAGAAAAGGGGGTACGAAAATACCCAATTGCACAGGACTGGGAGCGGATGCTGCTGGAGATAGAGGAAATTAACCTGACGCCCTCACAAGAGGATACCTCATAACTGCAAAGGCTAGGCGAGAGGCGGTGGGAACGAATGAGGGGGCAGTGTCCACGGTGCGTGCAGGTTAGCCAGAAGACCACGAGTAAACTGACCTAGGTGTGATTGTTGTCCGAGGAGAGCATGTCGGCGAGCATGGTGCCCTATAGGCGGAGACGCTAGGAGACGTACGGGTTGGGGCGGGAGTTGGGCGGGATGGGGACTGGTTAGACCCTGATTGTGTAGAACTGGACTTCATAATTGAAGCTATACCACACAGTAATACATGGGTAGTTCACAATATGTGGATTGTTAAATATATTTGCTTTCCTCCAGAAGTCTTAGAAACATTGCACTGGTACGGTTGGGAAGGTGATACCAATTCAGGCGATTGTAGTCTATTCCGGGGGAAAAAGGAAACGACTGTATGTGGATAATGATACAAAACTGTTAATTATGATGCGTGTTGCAGTCACGAATAAAGAGTTTTAAAAAAAAAAGATGACATAGGACAGATCGCAATACGTTTACTCCACCTAAGGTAGAAATGAACATCCCTAACTCGCACCACTCCATATTCTTGACCAGTAATTATTGCTTATGGTATGAGTAGGGAATACATGCCCCTGTTTTAATTTTCTTTTTTTCAAGGGGCTTAGCCCCTAATTCCTCTATTAACATACTAATATAGCATAAAAAAATGTCTCCTGGAAGCCCTTAAGGCATATTTAAAAGTCATGGACACAAACCCCAAATTGTAAGGAAAGCACTCCTGTACATTTTTCAGAAGGTCTCTCAAACAGTGGTGAAAATAATTAGCACTGTTGTGCTCAGACACCACGGCAGTCAACAAGTTGAAGTATGATTTCAAGCCTAAAGGATTTTTAGTGCCAGAATTTGTTTTGGTGTTTGGTTTAAAAAAACAACAACAAAAAACTGATTTTGCTGCCTGTAAATTGACTTGTTTTGATCTGTAAAATTGCTTTAAATGAGCGAGAAATTGCTTTGTTGAAATTTGTTGTAGGATCCTTCACATATTTACAAGTTTCAAAATGGTTAGACAAATCGTTGAAGATACTTTGATGTGGACTTGGGGTTCCAGAACAAATTCACAACATTCGTAGGTTTTCCTGTACCCTATAGTTCCTAGCACAAGTCAGGCTGATCTGAGAGAAAGAGAAACCCTCCGGCTGAACTGTATTAACTGAGGTGTTAAAAAATATTGATTTCAATTTTGTAGTAGGAAGATAAGCATAAGAGGCTGAAAGCTGGTCTGGCTCTTAGCATTCAAGCTGAAAATGTGTTATTAGGGCAGATGGTAAGTGGGAAGCAGACTGCTTATATCTTTCTTGGTGTGAGCCAAGATGTTTTATATCTCCTGCACGGGGTAGCTAACACTGTAAATGCAATTACAGAGCATGGCTACAGCGACAGCACAGAGATGGTAAAGATCATCATACAAACTGTACAGAGCCAGGATCGCGTCCTCAAGGAGCTGTTTGGCCATCTCAGGTATGCATTGTAATTTGAAGTGCAGTTGTTAGGTTTCAAATGTTCATACAGTGTGGCATTTCTGTTGTACTCAATTCCCTGTATATATTGAGCAGTAGGATGCTTGATTAAAAAGGACATTACATCTAGAAACGGAACAATGTAACTCATTTGGTTGATGGTTGATCTCATGGCAGCATTTAAAGGACAGTGCATTTGGCAAAGATGGACTCTACACTACAGATCTGTTTTCTTCATTGGACACGTTAGGTCTTCGGTGCCTATATCACAGTTAGTTCTGCTTTGTCCTGACAATGAGATAATGCATATCTATTTTGATAGAGCCGTTTTGCGGCATATTAATCCTGCTAGAATTAAAGTACTAGAAACTGCTCAGCCTCTGACCTTGTGCCCCAGAGTTTGGGACTCATGACAGCAGTATTATTTAGATCTCATATTTGTGTCTGTGAGTTTTGGGGTCTGCAAGACTGTACTACTAGAATAATGTCATCTTAGCATCACTGGGGGTTGAATTGATGTTGTAACTGAAATAAAGACCTTTCAGCCTGAGGTCTCTAGTAGTTGAACCTATTTCTTTAAAAGCTCTCATTTTGGATTTCCTTTGCAGCAAATTGTTGGGGTGTAAGCAGAAGATCATCGACTTGCTTCCCAGAATTGAGATGGCACTAAATAATATTAAGGAAGCAGACGCCTCTCTAATGCAGATGCAAGGCAAGAGGCAGCGAGAGATCTGGCACTTACTCAAAATTGCCTGTGTAAGTGATTTTCACAACCAGTTATTTAATTCTGTTGAAAGATTAAGTGGAGCATAATACTCATTAAAGTGGTGCTGTTGTAGTTGAGCCCATCAAGCTCGCAAAAAGCATTTTTAATAGAAAAAATCTTTTGTTTAAAGCAAGGCAAAAATAACAGTTAATATGATAAAAGTAGCAAAAATAAACCTGTGGTCTATCAGCGAAAAAATCACATCCCGCACGGAAACTGATGCCACATGGGCTACAAATTGACAAGAGAACAACCTACAAAATGCATGAAACATACTTGCTTTAAATGGTTTTAAAGTGTGAACAAGCTATTAAATATATGAAAAGTATTCCAAACTTTTAATGGTGTGACTAAGAACCCATGGTTACGTTTGTGTTCTAGGAATGTCCAGCCTAGCAAGAGAGTTACTGCACTAAGACCACTGCCTGCAGATAGCCTTTCTAATCAATAGAAAATCGGTTTCAGAATCCATGCCAGCAACCCCTTTTACACACCTGAAAAAATGTCAAAGTGTAGAATTCTAGGATTACTAATGAATCCTTTTCTTTGAGACAACTTGTGTTCAGTAATATGCTTTCCTTTTACAACATCCTAGTATGCCATAAAACAGTGCGTGAAAGCCTAGGACTATAATAGTGGTGCCCTTGTGGTTCAGAATTATATGGTCGCTGTTATCAGCATTCAAAGTATTGTGAAGTGCAAAGCAATAACTTCTTACCAAGTGTGATTTTTGTTGGAGAATCCAGCAGAAAATCAAGTATTCCTGTGTCCTGTTTGTTTGCTATTCTCAAGTTTTAGGTACTGTCCCATTTAGTAGCAGGACCGAAAAGTGATTCTCTAAATGTTTTATGGATGTTGTATGTAATGTGTCATGGGCATGTCATGCCAGGGGGACTGTAGCTTCCCTTGCTTAGGTATGAATTCCCCATTCCTTTTTTTTTGGACACCTCTGACCACAGGTTGCTTAACTTTAGAATAGTCAGTTGTGCTATACCCATTACAGAGAACTTAAACAGCTGTGCTCCCTCACACAGGTGGAGTTGTGTGGCTGCCTGCTGGCTCCATATCACCCTGTAAGTGATGAAGTGGAGCTACATATAAGTACTACCCAAACGTGATGACATTTCCTTTCTTTCTGTAGTTTCCGACACAGATTTGTAGTTCACAGCCAACTTTTGTTCCTCTTCCAATGATTTCCAAAACTGTTGAAGCATGTGCAAAAACAATAGGCTTCAAACCATCGTAAGAGAGCAGGACGCCACTGTTAATCCCTAACCTGCAAGAGATGTCTTTGGTTCCGATCATAACTCTTAAATTGTGGAATATGTGTGCCCTCATGCACCCAAACGTGATCCGGGACGGGGAGACGACCACAAGAAGAGGTTGTGATTGAAGCATAGATATTGTTCCTTCTTCAAGTCTCATTCCTTTGAACAATTCATTCTCGCTCTGTCTTTAGGTTAGTCGAAACCCAATCGCAAACACTAAAACAAAACACAGGTCTCGACTCCATTCCTTCACTGTTGCTTGAAAGAGAAGTTATTATGGCGTCAAGATAAACATTGCGTTCCTTCGAAGTCCTTCAGTTTTCAAAACTGATTTCTGTAGTAGGGGATCTCTGTGTATAGTCATAATCTAGTGAATAGTCCCGCCCATGTGCGTGGACCCCGGAGCAATCAAAAATAATCTCTTAAGTCGTCTTCTTTGCAGTCCTGCATAGACACTTAAGAGAAAATTAAAGACAATAATGCAGCCTGTACCTACAAGGCTACACTGTCCAGCACTTCAACTAGAAATGCCAAGGATGTTTTACCAACCTCACATTTACCATAATGTGACAAGTTCCATCCATAGAGAAACTTCATCTTCACAAAAACCTTGGAATGATAGAGAGGAAGGGATGGACAGACAAGCCCCCATAGGCTGCCATTATATGTCTGGAAAAGGGATACCGTGCCTTTAAGGAACTCTCCAGAGACCCTCGGTATCCCATGATGCACAGCAAACTCCTTTTACTTTCAGTTCTTTTTTCCGGCTCCTGCTAGCAGGACCCTGGAGCATTGAGCTCTCCCTTTTTGGGTTTAATTCAAATTTTTTGACACTTGTCAAGTGTTTAGAGTGTTTCACTCGACGTCCACCTGTTCCTTCTTCCATTTGCTGGAGTTTTTTGCCAGTTTTTGCCACCTTTTCTGTCGAAAAGGCCTGCATTGTTCGACAGATGCACTGAGTGAGCCAGGAAGAAGGCCAAATCGGGTGGCCACAGAGTGTGTATCCTCTGTCTCCCTTCATCCCCTGTTCCTGGGGATTGTGACATCTGCCAGTCCTTTTCCAAAAGGACCAGGAAAGAGAGGGAGAAGATCTGGCTCCAAGGCCTGGAGCTGTGGAAACTGCAAGATCAAGGTGGGTCTGGGCATGGGAGGTCTGGATCTTAGTCCTCTGCCCGTGCTGAGGCCTCTGGGGGGCTCCCCAGGCAAGAGAAGGCCAGAAAACGGCACATTTCTCCATCGACGTCGATGGCGTCCACGTCGAGAGGATTGACCACCGTGTGCTACCCGTCGACCCAGGGCTCTGGGTCGAAGCGGCGCCGCTGTTCGACTTCGAGGGGGCTGATGTCGAGACCTCGGACGAGGTCGACGTCGAGAACTACATCAACGTCGAGGAGTCGTCGACATCGTGATGGTTCCAGGCACCGTCGCTCGCCGTCGAGGCGACACCGCCGCTCGCCGTTGAGGTCTACTCTGCGTTCGACGTCGAGGAGCAGGCACTCGACGTCGAGGAAAATCAGATTGCCGTCGAGGGATGTCTCGACGTCGAGGCATTCGAGGAAGAGGTCGATGTCTAGAAAAGAGAAGTCAACCTCCAGGAGGCGATCCAGGGCAAGGACTGCATCCCCGGGCTCGGTGGTCAGCCTGTCCTCTGCTTCCACGAGCCCCCGGTCGCGGCGGCCCCGGCCCTCGCCCAGTAGAAGGTCTGCTTCTAGGACTTCGTCGCAAAGGCCTACAAAGAAGAAGAGAGTGGTGAGATCTTCCGACTCGGAGTACTTTCAAGCTTACTCCCCTTCTCGGCCGAGGTCGCCTACAACTCCTACGTTGCCGCAGCAGAGTCCCACCACTTCCGAGGACGACGACTCCTCTTCCAAAGACTCCTCCTCCTCCTCCGCCTCCACATCATCCTCCTCCTCTTCCACCAAGGCTTCCTCCACGGTCAGTCTCGCTGCCGCGCTTCCCGTCACCACCTAAGGGGACGCCACAGCCGAAGACTCCGACTATACCTCTGCAGCCGACCAGGCCTGTGGATCGTCCACGACCTCGGAGGCCCAGATCACGGTCCAGGTCGAGATTCAGGCGAAGACGCCGTTCTAGAAGTGACCGTCATTCATCTACAAGGTCACAGCGGCGTCACGGACGTGATCGATCGAGATCCCGTCATACGGATTCGTCCAGTGCTCGGGGGTATTCGCCCACATTGTCAGGCTCACCCCGCACGAGAGTGACGCCAGTGGACCACATTGTGTTGTTTCAAGAGGTCTTATTGCGAGGGGCGGCGAAGCTGGGTATTACCCTGACGGTGCCCACGCCTTCTACGTTAGTAATTTTCGCGTCCCTCCATAAGCGGCAACTATCACGACCACTGTTGCCCTTAGTGCCGGGGCTGGAGGAGCCGGCGAAGGACCTTTTCCTGACGCCAGCGTCCATGAGAACCGCCCCCTCCAGGCTGCAGAAGAAATACAGACCTCCAGAATCCGATCCGGCGTTTCTCAGGTCAGACCCGGTCCCAGATTCTGTGATCGTTATGGCCGCCAGGAAACAACACGCTACTGCTCCTTGATCCAGGATACACCCTGATAAAGAGAGTAAGCAGATGGATTCATGGTGTGTAAGGTCTGCGGTACGGCTTCTACCTCTATGAAAGCCGCGAGTGCCATGGCTCTCCTGGGACGTTATGATCGATCCCTGTGGGATTCCCTACAGCAGTTTATGGAGCATCTCCCTAGGGACAAAAGGGAGGATTTCCAGGAGATCATCAATGAGGGCATGATGGTGTCTAATCAAGTGATCAGCGCGGCGGCGGATTCCTCTTTCTTGGCTGCCCATGGCTATTGCCACAGGATAAATTTGAGGCGTCATGCCTGGTTACGCCTGACATCGCTGAAGCCAGAGGCCCAGCAGAGGGTCGCCAACCTGCCGTTCTCTGGAGTGACATTGTTTGGCAAACACGCTGATGAGGAGATGGCCCGCATGAAGGCGGAGGCTGAAACCCTGACGGCCGTCAGGTTAGAGAAGCCGAAGGAACAGAAGAAGTTGTTCCGCCCCTTCCAGAGGCGTTTCGGGGCCCAGGGCAGAGGGCAAGGTCATCAACCTGGCCAGCAGCAACACCAGCAGCAGCAGTATCAGAGGCGGCCTTTCCAGAAACGACAGAGGGGCAGAGGCGGCCAGCAGTCCTCCTCGACGCCCAAAGGTCTAGGCCCTGAGATGCTACTTCACCCTCGTCCGTTATCCTCTACGGTGGGGGGAAGCATCCAACAATATTTGGCAGAGTGGAGAAAAACTACTCCGGACAAGTGGGTGCTGAATATTGTTTGCAATGGATACAGTCTTAGTTTCACCAGCCCGCCTCCAGCAATTCCACCTGTTTGCTCGCAGTTCTGACTGCGCGAGCTCCAGGCGGAGGCCGATACCCTGTTAAGAAAAAGGGCGATAGAAGACGTTCTCTGTCTCAAAGGAAAAGGGCCTTTACTCACGTTTCTTCCTAGTACAGAAGAAGGACAAGAACGAGTTCAGGCCCATTCTGGGTTTGCGGCAAGCAAACAAATGAATTCGCAGGGAAAAGTTTCTCATGCTGTCTTTGCACCAAATCTATCCTCAGCTACAAAGGGGAGACTGGCTTTGCGCGGTAGATCTGCAAGATGCGTACTTCCATGTGCCCATTGCACAGAAACACCGGAAGTTCCTGTGCTTCCTCGTCGGCACCAATCACTATCAGTACACCGTACTACCGTTTGGACTGAAGTCTGCACCCAGGACTTTTTCGAAATGCATAGCTGTGGTGGCGGCGCACCTGCGAAAGAAGGTGTTCGTCTACCCGTACCTGGACGACTGGTTGATCAAAGCCTCCACCTTCCAGGAAGCGCACCTGCACTTCAAGAAGACGGCTGTTCTGTTGAGCCAGCTGGGGTTGCACATAAACATGTCCAAGTCTGTCCCGATTCCTGTCCAGTGCCTGCAGTACTTGGGAGCTTCCATCAATACGCGTCAGCAAGCGTGTCTCCTTTGAAGGAGAGACGCTTATCGATCCTTCGGAAGGCTCCGGCTCTCATAGCTGCTCCATCTACAACAGTGAGGACGGTGTCTTCTCTACTGGGGTCGATGGCCTCTTGCATCTTCCTCACTCCACATGCGTGCCTCCACATGAGACCGCTGCAGGAATACTTGGAGGATCAGTGGGACCAGAGGAAAGGGTGCTGGGACGACAGGATCAAAAATTAGCTAGCATTCGCGCCAATAATTTTCAATTCTATTAAGGACACGGAGGCGAGGATTATGCTTCTCTTTCTTTACTGTAATTTCACAGCAGCCAATAAACATACAGTTTAATCAAAATAAACTACAGAGGCCATGATGCTTAGCCTTAGCCACGCCTCCATGAGCCCTATAAGAGTCCTGGTAACATTCCCAGCGTCCTCTTTCTTTGCACGAATAAGTCCAACAACCAAAAGTCTATAATATTCTCCAACAGGGAATAACAGGGAACACCGTTCCAACTTCATTCTTCAATGGAAGACTCTTCATTCGGATTTCTTGTCTTTGCCTAGAAAAAAAGAACTATAACACCCGTAATTCCTGTATAAAACATCTTTAAGCATATCAGAACGGGCGGGTAAGCATGATCATACATCGAACATAGCCGGATGGGATAATCCTCGCCTCCGTGTCCTTAATAGAATTGAAAATTCTTGGCGCGAATGCTAGCTAATTTTTGATTCTATTACAGGACCGGAGGCTACAGATTATGCTAGTTTAACGCTGTATCAAAAACAACAGATGTAATGTCTCCCACCGGCTTATAATAAAACTGTTTGAATGTCGATTCAGACAACCAATCAGCACAATGCATGATATCTTGAATGTTAGCTCCCAATAAATATGACTTCGAAGCCATGGCACCACGTACAGAGTGCGCCCCAAACAGTTGAACATCAACACCAGCTTCCTTCATGATAAACTTAAGCCATCTTGCAATAGTAGCGGAGGACACAGGTTTAAATGGCTTTTGAACAGCAATCAAAAGCTGTGTGACACCAGTTGGTCTCAAAGAACGAGTACACTCCTCGTAAGCTTTCAAGCATTGGACCACACATAATTTGGAATTAGTAGGGAAAGCATTATAATCAACTTGTCTAGAAAGGGTCTTCGTACGACCTGTAATGGTAAAAGAAACTCCTTCCGGAGTAAATACTCTACCTGTAACGTCCAAGGCGCGTACATCCGACGATCTCCTGCAAGCTGACAAACATAATAGCATGGCTAGTTTTGCAGATAACTGTTTTCTGGAAAGCGAGTCTTATCGGGCCAACTATCAAGGAGTTTGATGACCAAAGAAACGTCCCATAGCCCAGAATACTTGGGCTTGGGAGGATTCGCGACACGTATGCCCTTAAGGAGTTTGCATACCAAAGGATGCATACCCACCGGTTTTCCGTCAAAATGGGCGTGCCCCGCGGAAATGGCCTACCGGAAGTTGTTCACGGATCTATAGGCCAAACCACTAGCCCCTGTGTGCGACAAAAGATTTATGACATGTGAAAGTCCTGCCCCCACGGGATCCAAATCCCGTTCCACGCACCAACATAACCAACCCTTCCAGGCTGAAGAATACCTTTTTCTCGTGGAAGGGGCCCAGGCCTGCTTGATAAAGTCGTTAGCCGTTCCTGAAACCCCAGGCAAACTCCATTGTTGCCTGAAAGCCTCCATGCCATCAGCGAAATTCGTTGAGACAGGGTCAACGGATGCTGTACCCGCAGAGGTCCTAGGAGGAGATTCTCCGACCACGGGAGCATCCTGGGTAGGTCGCAGCACATCCCCAATAACATCGGGAACCAGGGCTGCGATCTCCACAGAGGCGTCACCAAGACCACCTCCGCCTTCTGTTTGACAATGTGGGAGGCCACTCGTGGAATCAGAAGAAAGGGAGGGAACGCATAGTTCACCGCCCCTGACCAGTCCTGTAGAAAGGCATCCGTTGCTTCCGCCGCTGAATCCGGCCTCAAGCTGAAGAACCTGGGGAGCTGACGGTTCAGCCTGGATGCAAATAAGTTGATCTGACACGGACCCCATAGATCCTGAAGCCAGTTGAACACTCTGGGAAGCAGCTGCCAATCGCTGTAATCCCGAAGATGTCTCGAGTTCCAGTCCGCTATCACGTTGGACTGACCCGGAATATACTCTGCTATAATCGTGATCTGATGATTGAGACAATAATGCCAAAAATCCTTGGCTATCTCCACCAACATGGACGATCTCGTCCCTCCTAGCTTGTTTATGTAACGTACCACCGAGACGTTGTCCATCCGAAGCAGGATGCAACAGGAGGTCCGTTGCGGTGAGAGAGTCTTGATGGCGAAGGAGCCCACGAGGCGCTCCAGGCAATTTATATGGAGTTCTAGCTCTTGCGGAGACCACCTTCCGCCTGTGGAAACATCTGCACAGCGTGCCCCCCAGCCCCAACGGCTGGCGTCGGACTCGATGACTATCTCGGGCAGAGAGCCGAAGATGGCTCTGCCGTTCCACGCTTCCACGTGGCTCAACCACCAACGCATCTCGTCTCTCACCTCCTGAGACAGAGGGACCAGGTCTGAATAAGCCAGACCTCTCTGGAGATGTTGAATTTTGAGTCTCTGCAAGGCCCTTTAATGTAGAGGGCCCGGAAATATCGCCTGAACGGACGATGCCAATAAACCCACAACTCTGGCAATCGTCCTGAGTGAGATCATCTGCTTGCTGAGAAGGGATACAATCTCCTTCTTCAGGTCCTTCAGTTTGGACTGCGGCAGACTGAGTTGCGCCGTCTGGGAGTCGATCACAAACCCCAGAAAATCCATCGACTGAGATGGGATCAGGGCCGACTTAGTTTGGTTGATCACAAACCCCAGGGTTTGGAGCAGTGAAATGGTCATCTGAAGATGTCGCGATACTCGATCTGGGCTTTGGGCCATGATCAGGATGTCGTCGAGATATATTATCATGCGCACTCCCTGCTCCCGTAGGTGCGCGACCACCGGCTTCATTACCTTGGTGAAGCACCAAGGAGCAGAGGAAAGCCCGAAAGGAAGGGGCGAGTATTCGAACCACCGACCGCTCCACTGAAACTGGAGGAAACGGCGATGAGGAGGATAAATGGGGATCGAAAGGTAGGCGTCTTTGAGATCCAAGCGCACCATCCAATCATTTTTTGCAAAAGATCCGTCAACAGATGGATCCCCTCCATCTTGAAATGATTGTAGACCAGAAAATAATTGAAGTCCCTTAAATTCAACACTAGCCTGTGACCACCACCCTTTTTCTGCACTAGGAAGATATTGCTGTAAAACCCGGGTGGACTGTACTCGCACGCGGCTATGGCTTGTTTGTGAAGCAATTCTTCTATCTCTTTGTCTATACAAATCCTTTCTGGTTGGGAAAAATGGAGAACCCTCGGGTGATGTGCCTGACTTGGTGTCTCGTAAAACTCCAGTCGAAACCCTTGAATAGTTTGTAAGACCCATGCGTTCTGAGTCAGGAGACTCCAATTGTGAAGGAAGTGAGTGGTGCGACCCCCCAATTGCATATGGAAACAATCTATTGCGCTCACCTGATGAATTCTGGGCATGGAACCCTGCTCTGTTGCCTCCTCCTTGGTATCCGCCTTTGGAGTATGGACGTCGTGTGGGGTAGAATGTGCCACCTCTGGTCGAGTCCCAGTCTCCTCGACCTCGTCCAAAGTCAACTCTGGGGGGACCTTGATTGGGGAAGCGGCCTGGCGAGCGTTCCCGACCTCGTCCGGCCCTGTTAAAAAGGTGTTGCTGAAGCACACGCTTAATGCCGGATTGAGCCTTTTCCAGCGAAGTGAAGGTGCCAACGTATTTGGAGACATCCTTCACGAAACGGTCGCCAAAAAGATTGCCTTCCGCAAGTGGACCCGGCTCCGCTGTCGCAAGCTCCGTCAGATTAGAGTCCATTCTCATCAAGAGGGACTTGCGTCGCTCTGTGGACACTGCGCAATTAGCATTGCCTAATAAACAAATGGCACGTTGAGTCCAACCTGCCAATATATCAGGGTCAATTGGGACATTGGATTCCTTTGCTTGCAAAGCCATCTCCAGGATTTTAGCCAGCGGTCCTACGACATCAAGCATTTTATCCTGACAACCGCGCCAGGCTCGGTCTAACCCTTTTTTAGGGTCCTTAGCAAACTTCTTCAGGAATGTGAGAAGGCTAGGGTCTATTTCTGGAGTCTCCGCCACCTTATGGGCAAGGTAGGGGACGAGGGCATTCTGATCTAAGGCGGTTCCGAACTTCCTTGTCAAACCCCTTCCTAATATTCTGTTGAAGGTACTCTGCCACCGCAGGGGCTGGAACCCAATCTGACGATCGAGGGTGAATAATGTCA
Organism: Lissotriton helveticus; assembly: GCF_964261635.1. Taxonomy (NCBI): domain Eukaryota; kingdom Metazoa; phylum Chordata; class Amphibia; order Caudata; family Salamandridae; genus Lissotriton; species Lissotriton helveticus. Next base: position 467,734,644 of record NC_136065.1, read on the forward strand.
GGGGGGTTGAAGGTAAAGGGAGTATTAGGAGGAGGATCTGACGCCGAAGCGACATCTTTCTTAGTCTTCTTCTTCGGTGGCTGTTCCTCATCTGTATCCGTGGTGTCAGTGCCAGTGGTAGTAGTGGTGTCAGTGTCCACATAATGTTGCTTACTGGTAGCCTTGCCACTGGCCGGGTAGGCATGATCCTGCCCAGACGCAGACGGGCGGGAATTTAAAGCGCCTAAGTGTGGCCACTGATCAGGAAGAGGTGTCTTGGGAGCTGGTGGAGTCTTTTTAGTGGACTTATCCAGCTGCTTAGTTATCGGTTTAAGCGCAGCCGCCAATGCTTGATGCACAGTTGCAGGAACTGCGCTTTCCACTGCCTTGCTGACTGAGGCCTGGACGGAAGCCTTAACAATTTTGTCCTCCACAGCAGCAGCAGGCTGCTCCTCATAAGTTTCTTCCCCCGCCTCCTCATCAAAATACACCCACTCCTCCATATCCAACAACAGTGGGGTAAATAAATGTAAATTGTACAAGAGGTAGGCACTAGGGGAGTCAGGGGGGGTCAGCCCTATGCACACAGTCCAATACTCAAGTAACCAGTACCAGACCCCCTCAGCAGGTGCTGTAGTCAAATTCTTGCAGCCCAGCAGGGCGTAGGAGCCAAGAAAAAATATATATGGAGCGTGTGCTCACTCCAATAAGGCATAAACTATTATTCCAACCAGTTAGGTGTCACTCTCCACCAGCTCTATGAAAAAACGCGGTGGAAAAACGGCAAAACGACATGTGCAGCCCAACGCGCACCCAAATCCTACCAAAACATAGCCCAATGGGCGCACGTCACGCTGCACGCGTCGGCCAAGAGGTTCGCGGCTCCCAAGCGTGTTCGGGCGATGAGGGAAGCCTTTGCGCTACCTGCCGGTGAACACAGGGCAACCGGAGGTAAGATAAGACCGCAACGCGGTCGGGTACTGCGGCGCACTGAGGCGCTCGCTCAGAGGCGTCCGAGGATGCAATCGGAGCGGAGTTCCAAGTTCCGTCCCAGCGCACTGATGCGCTGACAACAATGTCGCGTAGAGCGGTCCCTGCAACGCGGGAAGCACCCGCGAATTCTATACTCAAACCAAATCAAATAATAATACTGTAAAACAGGCAATAATATAACGCGCACAGCGCGCACAGTTGTGTAAATAAGTTGTAAGCGCTGCAACCCCACAGTACATCAATATTCATGAAAGAAAAATCAGTAGAATAAGGAGCATGGCACTTATCTCTTGCTGTGTGAGCAGCAAAGAAAGAGGACGCTGGGAATGTTACCAGGACTCTTATAGGGCTCATGGAGGCGTGACTAAGGCTAAGCATCATGGCCTCTGTAGTTTATTTTTATTAAACTGTATGTTTATTGGCTGCTGTGAAATTACAGTAAAGAAAGAGAAGCATAATCTGAAGCCTCCGGTCCTGTAATAGAATCCAGTTGTCTCGTCACGCCCAACAGTCCCTGAGATGGTGGTGCTCAGCAGTGAATCTCTTCAGAGGGGTTCCTTTCCACAAGGAAATCCCCACTCAAACTATAATGACGGATGCGTCTGTCCAGGGCTGGGGAGCGCATTCAGACCATCTACAGATCCAGGGAACGTGGTCTCCGGCGGAGTCCACGTATCACATCAATTTCCTGGAACTCAGAGCTGTTCACTTGGCACTGAAGGCCTTTCATCCGTCCTTCCAGACCAACTCCTTGCTTGTGCAGACGGGCAATATGACCACAATGTATTATCTCAACAAGCAGGGGGGCTCAAGATCGCGCACACTGTCACAGGAAGCGCCGGCGATCTGGCACTGGCTGCGAGCCAGAGGACTGACGATAACGGCGACTCATCTGCCAGGTGTACAGAATGTTCAAGCGGACGCCCTCAGCAGGTTGATCCAAGAAAACCACGAGTGGGTCATAAACGACGAGGTGCTAGACGACATCTTCGCCATGTGGGGCACTCCAGACGTAGATCTGTTCGCCACCGCCGAAAACAGAAAATGCCGCGACTTCGCCTCGAGGTATTACCAACCGAGGACTCTGGGGAACGTGGTATGGATCAGCTGGTACAACAGCTTTCTGTACGCTTTTCCACCAATTCCCCTGATTCGGGCGGTGCTCATCAAGCTGTCTCAGTCCAGAGCGCGGATGATCGTCATTGCTCCGGAATGGCCCAGACAGTGGTGGTTCACGGACCTGCTTCACCGGTCGCTCCTACCTCACCGGCGGCTGCTGTGTCGGCCGGACCTTCTCACGAAGTTCGGGGGGCAGATGGTGCACCCCAACCTCTCATCGTTGAGTTTGGCGGCATGGCTCCTGAGATAGTGCAATATGGCCACTTGAATCTTCCTGAGGATTGCATGGACATATTGAAGGAGGCTAAGAGGCCTTCCACTAGGACTTCTTATGCTTACAAGTGGAAGAGAGTCTGCATCTGGTGCAGTCTAAGAACTATGATCCGACGACCTGTAAGGAAGATGTCATCCTTCCATACCTTCTGCATTTAGCTCAGTCTGGACTTAATTTCTCTTCCATTAAGGTTCACCTCACAGCTTTGACTGCGTACAGCAAATGTCCCTCGTAGACATCCTCCTTCCAGATTCCTGTGATAAAGGATTTTTTGGAAGGATTGAAGAAGGTGTTCCCTCCTGTTCGGCTTCCTTCGTCGTCGTGGGAGCTGAATGTGGTGCTGTCCAGGTTGATGAAGGAACCTTTCGAGCCTATTCACAAGGCTTCACTACAGCACCTGTCGTGGAAGGCGGCGTTCCTCGTGGCCATTACATCGGCCCGCAGGGTGAGTGAAATTCAGGCATTGTGTTGCCAGGAACCTCATACTGTGTTTCATGCTGCTAAGGTTGTTATGCGTACTCACCCTAAGTTCCTTCCTAAGGGGATCTCTGATTTTCATGTTATTCAGACCATACCTTACCAACGTTCTTTCAGAACCCTTCCACTCCAGCGGAGCGTTCCCTCCATTCCCTGGATGTCAGGAGGGTGTTGAAATTCTATCTGGATAAGACCAAGGATATTCGTAGGTCCGACCAATTGTTTGTCAACTATGGGTCGGTCAGGACTGGTCTGGCTACCTCTAAACAGTCCATTTCCAGGTGGATTGTTTCATGTATCCAGCTATGTTATCAGAAAGCGAACAAGACCATAGGGGGCGGCAACTACAGCTTTGCTACGTAATGTTCCCATTGCAGAGATCTGCAGGGCTGCCACGTGGAAGTCGGTCCATACCTTTGCTAAGCATTACTGTCTGGACTCTGATGCCAGAGCAGATGCTCAGGTTGGGCAGGCTTCGTTATGAAATCTGTTTACACAGTAGTGGTGTTGTCCTTTTCTCCACCGCCGGTTAGATTGTTGGGATGGGCTTGCCATTCTATTCACTAGATTATGACTATACACAGAGATCCCCTACTACAGAAGGAGTAGTTTCTTACCTGTAACTCCAGTTCTGTAGTAGGGGTATCTCTGTTATAGTCATAAGCGCCCGCCCTCCTCCCCGGTGGAGAAAATGGTACTGTACTGTATGATACAGGCCTTTCTTTATACACCTTCAAAAAGAACTGAAAGTAAAAGGAGTTTGCTGTGCATCATGGGATACCGAGGGTCTCTGGAGAGTTCCTTAAAGGCACGGTATCCCTTTTCCAGACATATAATGGCAGCCTATGGGGGCTTGTCTGTCCATCCCTTCCTCTATCATTCTAAGGTTTTTGTGAAGGGGAAGTTTCTCTATGGATGAAACTTGTCACATTATGGTAAATGTGAGATTGGTAAAACATCCTTGGCATTTCTAGTTGAAGTACTGGACAGTGCAGCCTTGTAGGTACAGGCTGCATTATTGTCTTTAATTTTCTTTTAAGTGTCTATGCAGGACTGCAAAGAAGAACTTAAGAGATTATTTTTGATTGCTCCGGGTCCACGCACATGGGCGGGACTATTCACTAGATTATGACTATAACAGAGATACGAAGAAAAACCAAAGGTGGTGATGGATGGAGCGTTGACAATACAAACACTCACCCCCAGTCAACTGATCTGGGTTTAATCCATCACCGTTCTTTAGCTCACTCCGCCACCCCAGTTCAGACATGGCCATATGCAAATCAGTCTGACCCTGTGCCTCATGTGAACAGTCCAGCCCGAACTGCCAAGCCATGTCTTCCCTGGACCGGAATCAAGCTTCCCAGGACCGGTTTCTGGCATTACAGCAGTCTTCAGCCGGGCTTGCTTGACTCCAGTGGCAAAGTGAGCAAGGGACTCACGTCTGAGCATACCCTGCCAACCGGTCCTGGGAAGCTTGATTCCGGTCCAGGGAAGACATGGCTTGGCGGTTCAGTCTGGACTGTTCCCATGAGGCACAGGGTCAGACTGATTTGCATATGGCCATGTCCGAACTGGGGTGGCGGAGTGAGCTAAAGAACGGTGATGGATTAAACCCAGATCAGTTGACTGGGTGTGAGTGTTTGCATTGTCAACGCTCCGTCCATCATCACCTTTGGTTTTTCTTTGTATGCCCTAAGTTGGCAGGGTATGCTCAGACGTGAGTCCCTGGCTCACTTTGTCACTGGAGTCAAGCAAGCCCGGCTGAAGACGGCTGTAATGCCAGAAATTGGTCCCGGGAAGCTTGATTCCGGTACAGGGAAGACATGGCTTGGCGGTTCAGTCTAGACTGTTCCCATGAGGCACAGGGTCAGACTGATTTGCATATGGCCATGTCCGAACTGGGGTGGCGGAGTGAGCTAAAGAACGGTGATGGATTAAACCCAGATCAGTTGACTGGGGGTGAGTGTTTGCATTGTCAACGCTCCGTCCATCATCCCCTTTGGTTTTTCTCTATAACAGAGATACCCCTACTACAGAACTGGAGTTACAGGTAAGAAACTACTCCTTCCTCAGCTGGTTCAGACATGCCGTCATTTTCCTGTGCCGGTCATCAATCCCCACAGCAGATTACGATTGTAAAGGAGGATGTGCTGAATGTCTTTATTGTGATTCTAACTTTCCTGGTATGACTCCTGATGTCTCCAGGGCCTCCAGTCTGATTCCCACCGGTGTGGTTATCTTTAGACCCAGTCTGTCCTCTTGAGACCTGTTACCAAGTCTGCACCAAATGCAGCACAGACTTCCACATATCATTCAAGATCCACATCTTGTCTTGTTGCACCGCCACTGGTACTGACTTTACCTGCTCCAATAGAAGACTCTGTGCTGAAACCCATGTCTTACCTCGAACCGACGCCTGGCCGAGCTCATCTGATACCCCGTTACAAGACAACAAGAGCACAACCAGTTGTTATGCAGTGTGAGTTTCATTCACTTTTTGGCCTCTGGTTCTCACCCTGTGCAAGAAACATATAGTAACCCATAGGACACTGATGAGGCGGGTGATGGGTTACTCCTCCCTTGCTTTACTGACGATGCACTATAGTTTGGGTTACAAAATGACAACATTCTAACAAATTCTCCCGCCAGGGCCAACTTGGTCTGCGCTCTTCTTACCATGTATTAATGCCCTCACAGATAACTTCTTGGCTATGTGTTCCAGTCCTTGTTCTTGCCCACCAGTCAGCTGGCTAGTAGCCTGCAACATAGACCTGTGCCTGGTGAAACCATTTTTCCAAAGTCAGCAAACTGCATCTGAGAGTCCCATTGTGCATGCCTCGATCAGCAAGATCTGTCCCAATTCCTTCCAGACAACCTCACTAGATAGCAAATACAAAAGGACTGATGCCTATGATAGAGGAATGTTATCTTCTGCAAGCCTGGCACTTAGGTCTATAAATGCATTTTTGTTACTGGGCAGGCACAAGCATGCTTGGTGAAAAAAGGCCAGCAAGTTATTCCCAGGAGCCCCGCAGAGGTTCTCTTACTCAGACAATATGTGGTGGACAGGGTGCGGTGATGTAACTAATCCCTGCTGGCTTGGATGCTACAGTTTGCCTTGGCAGGCTGTTGGTATCCGCATCATGCCCAAGCATAGATTGGGTTGACCATTCATTCTGGTGATGTGTAGGCACCCCTAATCAGAATGCTCTTCAATTGGTCCAGACTCTTTGGGCAGTAGACCCTGCACTAGAGAGATTTAAGGACAGCCAAGCCACTGCACACTGTTTGGGGTTACTGACATCAGTGAACCTTTTCCCCTATAAATGTTGGAAATTCATAGGCTGTTCCAGGGGGCTGGCCTATAGGCAGTGCCAGCCTTCACGACCAGTTGTGCAGCATATAGTCCAGTCCATATGGGGCTGCAGGGTCAACAGTCCACCAATTCCTCCTCCCTCCCTGCTGTGTCTGTTAAGCCACTTTAGTATGTCCTCAAAGGCTTATGTCAGAGCAGTTGGAGGCAGTAGATGGCATTTCCTACTGGCTGAAAATCCATTACATCAGACAAATGGGTCTTAAAGATCATTCAAACCTTCAGTGCCTCCCTGCTCTTCATTTCCTCCCTGTCCGGTCTTCCTCCTGCACCAGAACAGATTTTGGAGGAGCACTTGGCCTTCCTGGTACTCTGCAAGGGTGCCATTAAATAGGTACTAGCTTTTGAGAAAATCAAAGGATGCTATTCAGGCTACGTCCACATAACAAAAACAGAACTGGGGCATTAGGCCAATCCTGGGCCTTACCCATTAAATTACTTTTCTGCAGCGGGACACATTAAGAATTCTCATTCTATCTACCCTAGACCCAGGAGACTGGATGGTGTCCCTTGAGTTCCAGAAAGTTTATTTTCATATAATCATCTTGCATTCCCACAGGTGTTCTCCAGTTCAAGTAGGCCAGGGACACTTTCAAAGTGCGCTCCTCTTCTGTCTTACCTTAGCCTCCCACATGTTCAGAAAAGTCATGGTGGTTGTCGCAGCACTTCCTGACATCACTAGGATTCACCATCCTTGGTCCCACCTGAGATTCACATTGTGACTTTTGGTCAATGGGGAAATTCTAGGCACAGAGGTGTTTAAGACATTTTCCCCACAGCAAGTTTGGGATATTCAGGGTATGATTCTGATGGTTCGGGATCAGTCCTGAACTTTGCTGAGGATGGCTCTGAGGCTTTTTGGCCTTATGTACCTTCCGCATCCTCAATGGCAGGTGGCATATCCGAAAACTAAAATGGAACCTCAAATCTCAGTATGCTTCGCATCATAGCTGTCTCTCTGCTCTATTCAGGTTTCAGGGAGACTGCTCAAGGTCTGCAGTGGTAGCTGTGAGATGCTGATCTGAACAAAACAGGCTGCTCACCCTTCCTCAATTAGAGCTCGCAGTTGTGACAGAGGTATCGCTGTTGGGTTGGGGAGGGCTGGTCACCTAGGCTAGGTGGAGATCAGAGGCCTCTGCACTCTGGTGAAAAGCCTTCTCCTTAACAACCTGCTGAAGCTTCGGGCAAACTGCTCGGCCCACGAACCCTTCCTGATTTCGATCAAAGACAGGCTGGTGCACATTCCCACTCAAAACACTACTGCCATGTGATGCTGCTGCTAACCGGGCAAAGTAGGAGCCTATGCCAGAAGGCTCTGCACCTTTGGGGGTGGCTGAAACAATAGAACATCCTCCTATTGACCAACTTTCTGACATTTTCCGGGGCAACATTAATGTATGGGTCCGGTGTAGACCTGGGTGTTAAACGCATTGGCAAAGAACGGAATGCTACCTTCGTGGTCAACCGCTACCATCGTCCCGATTTTTAAGAAGAGAGACCAGGATAACCCCATTGCTACCGCCCCATAACCCTCATTGATTCCACAGTTAGTTTTGGGTTGGTTCTTACTTAATAGGCTTTCTGCTTGGGCTGATATGAATAGAATTATCTCTGAGGTGCAGTATGGTTTCCGAATGGAAACATCAACTACAGAGCAATGTCCAAACCTCGATCTTTTAGTTTCTAAATATACGGTTGCCAAACCTGGCACCCTTTTTGGGGTTTTATGGACCTTACTTCTGGATTTGATCGGGTGAATCGTAAGAAATGGTGGGCTCTACTTGATTTCTTTGGGTTCGAGCCCGCTATTGTAAGCCTATTAATGACCCTCCATGCCCATACTATAGCTGCAGTTACACTTTCATGGGGCGTAACTCACTGATTATTTTATTTGCACTAGGGGGTTCGTCAAGGGTGTATTTTGGCCACTTTTTTATTTGCAATATATATTAACGGTTTAGAATCAGCCCTGACATTACAGGGGGATTGCCCACGAGTGGGCAGTAGAGTAGTTCCAGTATTACTTTATGCCAATGATGCGGTATTGATGGCTTGCATACCGATGGGCATGAATGGGTTGAACTTGTTGGCCAACTTCACAAAATCATACATTTTGGAAGTTGGCCCTCGGGCGACCTGTTCTAAGACATTTAAGGCAAGCAACCACACTCTAGCAAAGGTCCCGGTTTTCCCTTATTTGAGAATTTTATTTGATGAAAAATTCACTGGAAACTTTTGATGGAGGGGAAGTTAGGAGACCTGAATAATTCTATGGGGGCCATTGCTACCTACGCCCATAGATTAGGCACCTGGTCTCCCGGGCTGATTTTAAAGCTTTATCAGTCCTTCTAAGGTCTTGTATGGAAGCGAGGTCTGGGTTTATACTGTGACTAATAAAATACAGATTGCCCAAAATAAGTGACTGAAAGGAATCTTGAAGGTTCCACAGGGCACTCCCTAATTTTCCGTACATGGAGAATTAGGAGTTAACTATATAGCTGACCTGTTGGCAGTAAAGCCTCTGTTGTGTTGGGTGAAGATCTGGTCTAACAATGAAGCAGAATTTAACCGTTTGATCATTTCAGATTGCCTAACATTAAACCATGCACTCAAAATCCCTACCTTAAGGTACGTTAAAGAGTCTTTCACGGCCATAGGCAGGGCAGATATTTTCCTCACACATGACTCAGTGAAGCCCCGGGATCTGTCCAAAGTTAAGGAGTTATTTTTTAAACATGCCACAGCTCGCCGGAAAAATACAGAGCTTAATAAACCAGCGGTGAGAGGGCATGCTCTTTTAAAATCAGTACAGGATATGGAGAATTATCTTTAGATTTTAACTAGTGCTTTTGATAGATTTTTAATAACTCGTTTTAGATTTAATCTGCTCCATCACCTTTTGGCTTCCCCAGCTGGCTTCGTATTACAGAAAGAGGAGAGAGGCCCCTGTGGCTGCGTCGATTGGTCTCCACAGGACACCCTACATTTTGTCCTTCTATGTAAATATTATACTCACACCTGGAGATTGTATCTTAAGCCCCTTTTTAAAGTTATGAGATTAGACAGGCCCATGTTGCCTTAATGCATCTGCAGCTTTTCCCCAATGACTACACGCTCTTATTTTTATTTTTAACTCTTTTATTGATTATCAAAGTAAAAGCATTCGATACAATCGTGGGTGCTCACTGAAAAGTATAATCATCAATCAATGACAACATCATGTTGAAATACATCGAATAATCTGTCATAGCTCGATCTCAAAGGAAAAAACAATATACCCCCTAGTGTGCAATGTTACCTGAGGTGGGATGTTAGTGTGTGGACCAGACTACATACCCTACACCTGTGGGGAATATGCCCGAGCTCGCCAGGATGTAGGGGAATTGTGAAGGGTGTCTATGTATGCTTTGTATGGGCCCCAGATATCCTTGGGATGCGAGGAGCTGGGTAACGTGCTGGAGTATAGTTTGCTATTAGTGTTTCAGTAGGCTAAACTGCATAGCAAAACCTGCAACGTGGGTGAAATCCGGTGGCCCCAGTGTATTGCAATCTCCCTCTTTGCTAACAATAGGCTAAACGATGTGAATCTCTGGACTGACTTAGGGAAATTCACTGTGATTCCCAGGAGTTGGGACGAGGGTGAGCCCAGTCATGTCTCCCAGTGTTGAGTGCACTTGCTCCCAAAGGAGTGTATGTTGGGGCAGGTCCAAGTAAGGTGGGCAACATCCGCTTGCGGGGCACAGCACTTCCGGCATGTATGTTGTCTACTAGGATCAAGTTTATGTACCTTAGCCGGGTAATGTAGATTCTACGTAGAAACTTATAGTGCAACAGTTTATGCCGGCTGTTCAATGAGACGTCTTTCGTGACTTTACAACATTTGCCCATTGGTCGTCCGTGATGGGGTGACCCAGATCAGCCTCCCAGCCCCCACAGAGCTTGTCGTCTATTATTTAGATCTTGGCGGAGCAAGCTTTGTAGAGTTTGGATACAATGTGCACGCCATTCTTATTCTCAATGAGAAGGGACAGAGGAGCGAACAAGTCCGGCTCTAAAGGGAAACCATGGATTGTAGCCAATAATGCAGAGTGCAGCCGCTTAGCAACAAATCTGTCCATGAACGTGGCTTCTTGGAAGCGGGCTTCCTCTGAGGCCGAAAAAATGTGACCGCCTGGGTACAAGGCACCTATTGTCAAAATGGAAAACGTGGTCATTGTGCACTGTACAAGTTTTTTGCCTGTGATGGGGAGCCAGCGCGCATTTGGGAGAGGGAGGGTAGACGAGTATAGCACCGGAGTGCCGGTGTAACGCCAAAGCTTACTCCACGCCCAGCTAGTAGTCGAAACAGTCCCTAGGCACGCCTCTAGGTAGGACAGTAGCTAGCCGCTCAGGAAGGACAAAGTCCGCCTCTATATGCAGAAACTGAATCCTGGCGTCCGGGTGGTACCACGCAAAGGCGTAACTACATTGTGCTACGAAATAATTTACCACCATAGACCAGCCTTATGAGATGTGCTCGCAATTTTAAAAAAAACTATTTGGAAGGGGAATGGGGATATTATTGAAAAGATATAAAAATGTAGGGAGGACCACCATTTTAATTATGGCGACTCTGCCTGCGATAGACATTGGGAGTCGCAGCCATTTCTCCACCTGGGTCTCCAGCGCCCCCACTGCCTGCCCATAATGAAGACGAATTATCTGGTCCGTGTCCAAGTGCACGTGTATGCCCAGATATTATAACTACACACTCTTTCAAGTCACACATTTCTTCAGAGCAGCACTCAGATCCAGAAATTCTAGATGTGTTTGATGGCTGCTTAAACTTAGCGATTTTGCACAATATTTGAATTCATTTAACTGTAATGGACTCGTTTTATTGGTTGATTTTTGGTATATTTTATGGTTGTGATTACTTCCAAATAATGATTATTATTCTTAACGAACCACATAGCATGGTCCGTTGAATGCCATAGTGGATGAACTGAGAAGCCTTCTTGCAGCAGGTCATTAGTGGTGAATCCAGCTCGAGATGATGCAAGCTGTCTCTGGAGGGGGTGCCATGGCTAAATCTATTCGCCACTGTTGGAAACAGAGTGTCAGCAATTCTGACTGAAATGGAGCTGTTCAAACCTATTCACAGTTGTTCCTTAAGACTTCTTTAAGGTTTGGAAAATTAGTCAACAGTGAATGCCTGCTGGAGCGCTATTACAATGCCCTTTGGGATTCGGTGGCTCACGTCCTCCCCGGGTCCCTGAAGATATTCAACATGTCCTTGCCCAGGCTATACAAGACAGTCATGACCTGGCCAGATTCACAATTCGTTGTGACTTGGACGCCACCGATTCCATTGGGCGGAGCATTGTCACCACTGTCTCCATCCGTCGCCATGATTCGTACGCTGTTCCAGTTTTTCAGGCAGTGTTCAGTCATCCCTCATGGACATGCCATTTGACTTGCCTCTCCTGTTTGGGAACAAAGGCAGACTCCGCCCTCCAGTGGCCAACCTCGCCAACTGCATCAGCCTAATTGCTAATTTTGTGGCTTCAGCTGTTGCACCCCGTGCTGCCAGCCAAGCCTACATAATCAAAAGGTATCCAACAGTTTCGCGATCAATGTTGTGGTGCCCACCGCCTCTGCTGTCAAGGTCAATTGGCCACCAAGTCTGTCACTCCCACGCCCTCTGCAGCCCTACCTGCCAAACCTCTTTAGTGTGTGGAGCACAGCTACTCAGTGGGATGCAGGATCCGTGCCCAAATGTCAGGTCCTGGAAGTTGTGTAGAAGGGTTATGCCCTACTCTTTTCCATGCTACTGCACCTTCCACTGTCTTCCCTAGCTACTGGCAGAGGCACATCTCTTTTGCGACAGGAAGTGCAAGTCCTTTTGGCCAAAGAGGTGTGCCAGAAGTAGGACATGGTGGTTAATCCCGCTACTTTCTGGTGCCCAAAAAGGATGAACACCTGATTCATATTTTAAACCTGCGGTCTCTCAGCGCCTTCCTCTGGAAGGAAAAAGTCAAAATGCTCACACTGGCCCATGTTTTGTCTGCCCTCGACCTTTGATACTAGATGGTGGTGTTGGACTTACAGGATGCCCATTTCCATACACTCGACCCGTAGGCACTTCCGCACTAACTGCTGTTAGTGGTGGGGCAGGAGCATTTTCAGTTACTGTGCTCCCCTTGGTCTCACCATTGCCCCTCTGGTGTTAACAAAGGTGATGTGCGTGGTAGCATGCCTTCCGAACGCAGGGGTGCCAGTCTTCCTCTTCCACCTCGACGACTAGCTGTTGAAGGCGTGCTCACACCAGGCAGTTAGTTGTCAACCGCCCCAGACTACGGCAAAAAGCCCTCTCCCTTTGTAATGCCACAGTGGAACCCTAACTTAGTCCTTGGGTTTCTCCTGTGCACTCCCTTTGAGCCTCTTTTCACCTCCTCCTCGTGTTTTTCACCCTCAAGACACTGTTCCCCGTCGCCATAACGTTGGTATGGCATGTGAGTGAGCTTCAAGCTCTCTGCATTAACCCAACATACACCACCTTCTTCCCAGACAAGCTGGTTTGCAGACACAGACTTCTTTCTTGCCTAAAGTTTTGACGTCATTCCATGTCGGCCGGAAATTCACCTTGCCAGTACTCAGTGCTCTCTCACCTGTCTGAGGAGAAGAGACTCTATTGTTTGCACCACAGGAGAGTACTGAGCTTTTATGGCAATCATACTAAAGAATACTGGGTGGAAAATCAGCTCTTTGTGCCGTTCTCTGGAGCGAAAAAAGGCAAGGCCGTGCAGAAGGATACCATGTACCACTGGATATTGCTCTGCATTAAGATCTGCTGTGCATTGGTAAAAAAGCACCTTCAGGATTGCCTGCATGCTTCTTCTGCCAGGACCAAAGCTGCTACCACTATATTGGCACTCAGAGTCCGTGTCCTGGACATTTTCACGAAACACTATTGCCTGAACGGTCTGGTTTGCTGAGAGAAGCATTCTGACAGCTCAGTCCTGCAGGACTTTTTTTGAGTCCATCCATGGATCCTCCTCCTGATAGGTACCGCTTTGGTATCTATGCAAAGGGTGGGGAAACTGGGCCTGGAAGTCCATCTGTAGAAAGAGTTAGTTACCTTCAGTATCGCTCTTTCTGGTAGAGACTCTATCAAGCTTCAGTTTTATTTTGAATAAATACATCTTTTTACATTGCCATGAGTGCTGTCTGCTCTCTCTCTCTCTAATGCGATCACAGATACAACACCCCAAGGTGTAGCAAGCATGTGTAATGTGCAACTTTGACCCTATAGCTAGCACTTCACAGGTAGCCTAGTTCAACCACAGTAATATATAGGAAGGCCTTATTACACACTGTGTTCAGTAAATATACAACTATTCAGAGAAAGCCAAGTTCCTCCAGAAACTCAATATCCTTTTCAAAAGCTCTACTTCAAAGGGTTTCCATATAGCCCCCGGGACTCCCTCATCAAGCCTCTTTAGACTCTGGGGGCCCTAACCTCCAGGGCTGTATTTTTTTAAGGGAGATGGGTCGCCCGCCACACCCCTCCCCACGCCTCGTTACATCATGGAGACCCATCCCCCCAGGGCCGTATGTATATCAAATGGGGAAGGGAATTGTGCAGCTCCCTCCTACCCCTGTGCCGCATTGGGCCGTGGGGACCCCATCCCCCAGGGCCGTATACTTATTAAAAGGGGATGGAGACCATGTGGCCCCCCTCACCGAGCCTCATTCGACCCTAGGGACCCCATCCACCAGGGCTGTATTTTTTTCAGACGGGAAGAGGGCCGTACGGCACCCCTCCCTGAGCTTATTGTGTCCCCAGGGACCCCATCCCCTAGGGCCTTCCTTTATTTTAGGTGGGTGCCCTGATGCCTACCTTGGCCACACACCATTCACACATAGGGGGGCCCCCAGCCCCAGCAGGATCCCCACATGGTGCAGGAGCCAGCATTGCTCCCTCCCAAAGGGAGCAGCTAGTTATGCTACTTCCTTCCGGCGGGAGCAATATCTTGTTCTGTTTCCCTATCAGTGCATGCTGCAGGGAAACAGAATTAAAGTCTGATTCCAGCTTATTGAAGCATTTTAAAGATCCCGTCTGCTGGTAGCAAACTTTCTTTGCTCTAGTTTGGCCTGAGATTTCAAAATGCTCCCGCCAGAAGGGAGAAAACACATTTCCCTGCATGCTCCAGTGCAGGCAGGGAAACCACTGTATCCCAGAGGTGAGCTTGGGGAGGGGGCCACACGGTTCCTTCTTCCCTTACCTTAAATACTTTGTTCCCTGGGGCTGAATAGGGCTCGGGGAGGTGCGGAGGTGGGGCTGTGCTCCCACCTCCCAATAATATTTAAATTGGGGTCTAGGCGATTAGGTCCCCGGGGGCAAAAACTGTTCGGGTAGTGGGATTTCGCACCCCCTACCCTACCCTAAATATGTAAATAGGGCCTGGGGTTGGAGGCTGTGTGCACCCTCTCCTTAATTAAAGAATACAGCCCCGGACCGCCATTTTTTTGTCCCGATCCTGCAGGAGTCCTCCAGATATCTGGGTGTCTGGCTCAGTAGGAATGTGGATGAACTCTGGAAAGCCAATTTTGGTTGGGTAGTTGATTGGCTGGAGACCAAGATACCCATTTGGCGGCACCTACCTCGGCGGGGCGTATTGCCATCGCTAAGATGGTGGTGCTCCCAAAATTTTTATATTTGTTTCTGAATGTGCCTGTTCCTCTCACAGCTCACTTTTTCTGCACTCTCTGTTCCCTCATCATCTCCCTTGTCTGGGCGGGGCGTCAGCCCAGAATCGCGTATGATATCCTCACGTTTCCTCTCATGTGCGGCGTGATGGGTGCCTTGGATTTTAAATTATACGCTCTCAGTGCCCAGGCCAGCTTTCTTCACTTCTGGTTGGATCCGAGTCCATTCCAGCCTCACATGGCGGTTGAAGCCAACCTGGGGCGGCCTTTACCCCTACAGACACTGCGGCCCCTGCCAAGCCACCACGTGGAGAAATCGACACGATGGAGACCCTGCGCTGGGCTTGGGACTGTCTTAGGAAATATTCTGGCTCAAGCTTGCTCTCCGCTGGCGCCATGCCTGTCACATACCACCCGGCTTTCCCCTCACTGCACACGTCAGGAATGGCTAAACACGCAGCTGGCATGGGTCTGGCCACTTTATCTGACCTCTACCCCAACGCAATTTATTTTCGCTACCGACCAAGTCTGGTCCAAACGACACACTGCTTTATTATCACCTTAGAGCGTCCTGCCGGGAGTTGCATCCCACATTCCCGCAGCCCCCCCCTTTCGATGGCTTCCCTAAACCTGACACACACTTCTTCCTCTCCTCGCAAACTGGTCTCTAGGCTCTATGCCACCACGCTGGCAGCCTCCTCAATATCTGCTGATCGTGCCTGCATGGCCTAAAGCGAGGACTTAGGCATCGATCTCTCTCAGGAGGAGTGGCTGTACTGTTGTAAGCAGACCAAACGCTTATCTCCCAACTACCGCCTACATACTAGAGCGAAGTGTACACTATTATTACAGAGATAACCTCCTCGCCTGTCTTGGCAGATCCACTGATATGCCTACTCAGCTTGGTGAGGCACTGCCCTGATGCTTCCCGCTGACTCACGGCTGTGCTGGTTGTTCTCGCGCGTCATAGAGTTGCTATACATTAGGGTCGGAGACCCGCACCCAAGGCAAGTGCCTGGCTCGAAGATGCTGCGCGGTGTCAGACGCTTCAGAATTTTGGGAACTAACGCCGGTTGCTGGTTGGCCGCGTAATATCTGGGGCCCTCTTGTTTCGTATCTCCTCTCCCGGAATGCCTCTCCCTCTGCAACCTCTCCCTCGCTCCCTGCCGGGGTTCCACCTGTGGCGACTGCCGGTGCTGGTCCATAGGAATCCTCCTTCCTACCCGTGCTCACTGCTGCCCTCTCTCGCCCCTCTCGCCTCTATCACGCCCGTTTGATGCCCCTTGCTGCCCTCTCATGCTCCGCATCCTGAGACTTTTATTTTCATTCTACGATGTGTCGCTATTGTATCACTGCCTTCATGCTGTTTATGACTGATGTGAGGTTTCTATTTCCTCTTGTCATGTGCTGGAGTACTACCTGATTACCTTTGAACATGATTTGCACGATTTTCAATAAAGGTCTTTGAAAAAAAAAAAAAAAAAAAGTTATAGTGATATATTTGGCCTTGGATATTTTGCAATGATTTAATGCTTAATCTCGAATGCATACGCCAACGGGAATGCTATGATGGCTGGACGCAACCTAAACAGAAATTGCGACTGCTATTTTATTGAATGGGAACGGTTCCTGAGGCTGAAAATTGCTGTGAAAGCTAACATAATGTGTCTGAGTGGAGGTACTTTGACCCCATGTTTGAGAAATGGGAGTCTTAGTTACACAAATGATGTGTCCAGAATTTATTTTATTAATCTAGTGCGATATTCACCACAACATTGTGATCGCCATCGCTGGCCCATATGTACTCACAGGTACAGACCGGAAATTGAGCAGAATGATATTTTATTTGAAAATGAGTACTCTAACATAAGTGTTAATCGACTGATATTAAATCCCAAATGTGGATCATACAATGTAATATGTATGAATATCTGTTATACAATTTACAAAAAACATGCCTTCATCATGGTTACTGACGTCTTCGCGACTTCTTACATCACTGCGATCACCAAAATACCTAGTAAAAGGCTTTTAATTGAAACATTCTTCCAAAAGTTATGTTTAAAGAGTATATCAATAAACAACTTGTGTCAAATATTAATTAATAGATGTGTATGTGTTCCCGAGTTTTAAAAAACATGCACACTTCGCAACTATTGACGACACCGCAATCTACGCAAATATATAAAACAACACATTGAAAATGTTTTTACACAAAACCATCACACAAACTCAAATGTAAACTCTACATTATTAAGCAACTAGTGTCTGCTATTAAGTAAAATCTATATATATATATATATATATATATATATATATATATATATAGATAGATTTTACTTAATATATATACTTATATATGTTTAAGACTTCTTCTAAAACTTGTGACTTTTGCTACGGTACTGCAGGTATCGCGACGTCTTCGCAAATATAAAACATTTAAAGTAAAAAAAAAAAACACTTATCTGGTAGACATTTAGCCGCAGATTCCTTAACTTAGAATATCCCCAGGGGTGAGACTGGATCCGGAATTTTTTTGCAACACCACCTCTGCACGCCGGGGGACGGCGCCACACGACCTCGCCATGACGTCGTCCACGTATGTGACGTCAGCGAGGTCATATAAGTCCCTCCTGGCGCGCTGCCGTCAGTTTCCTTCTTTTCCGTGTGCAACGTGGATCCGGAGTGAGCTCCTCTGGCCTGTTTTCAGGCCTCATTTTCAAAGCTTCGTGTCTGGAACAGTGTGCGATGTCTTCGGGCTTTAAATCTTGTAATTCCTGTCCATGGCAAATGTCCGCGACGGACCCGCATCTTATTTGTATGTGGTGTTTTTGGCGAGCACCATGACTCCACAGACTGTGAAGCTTGCCAACGTCTGAAACCGAAGTCTCGGCGGGAGCGCTGTATAAAGCTTCTCTCGGCACGGCTGTCCCGGTCGGAGTCGTCTCACCGCCTGGCCTCGTCGTCGACTGCATGTCCTTCTACTGTTCGATTCTGCCGTCGAGCGCCCTCTTGGGTCTGTGGCCGTCGTTCTCCACTTGGTAAGTCAAGGCGCTTGTCGCCTAGGTCATCGACCTCACCTTCTTCTGTTGTCAGGGGCACTGGTTCCCGGAACTTTCCGGATGTGCTTTCCCGATTGATCCTCCCCCCTCTATCTGCCCTTTCCGGGTGTGGGGGAGACTCGGGCCCAAATGGAGACTTATGCTACGGCTTTGCAGGCCTCCTCTGGGTCCTCTCCCGTTCCTGGGGCGTCCTCCGGACCTCCGCTTCTTGTGGGGTATCCGACGGACTCGCCGGCGGGTTAGCCCCGGCACCAATTGAGCCCTTGCCTCCCAGGAACTTCGGAGAAGTGGTGTCGTTAGGGCGCGGCCCGGTTGGGTCCCTCTCTTTGACCTCTGCCACGCCTCATAGTCCCGCGGGGCTCCCTGTGGCGCCTTAGGTGGTTGCCGGTGCTCATAGTCCTGACTTGAGAACACCCCAGCCTGTCCGGAGCCGGGGTCGGTGCCATCCCGGCACCGGAGGTCCGCCTCCTCTGCTCCGCCTCCGGTTCTTTCTCCGGAATCTGAGCCTGTTGTGGATGAGGCGGAGTCGGTGCCGGAAGATTGCCTTGCTGGCCCCGGTGCTATCTCCTTCTTCAGAGGGGGAGCTTGTCATAGTGTTGGCGCCCGACGGCACCGACTCTGCCAGATGCTGCCGAGTCGACGTCTGACGAGGCACAATCGACGGCGACACACACCGTGTCGGCGCCGAGTTCTGGATTCTTCTGCAGAGGACTTTGGAGAGAGTTCGGCGCTGCCCTCCCGCCTGGCGTCACCAAAGCTAGTGTTACCAGTGCCCCCCTTGGAATTTGTGGCGCCTCCTCAGGAGCTCCCAGGTCCGGCAGGCTGTTCGCCTCCCCAAGAGCCCCGTCAGGATCCTCGTTCTTCCATGGGGCTTCCTTCCGTGGGGCATTGGGCACAGCCTCAGTGTCTTGGGAGGGTCAGCTTACAACCCTCCCCCACTGATGAGCTGTTTTCCCCTCCACGGAGTGCTACAGAGGCTGGTGCTGCTTTTTTGAGAGTGGTCTCTTTGGCCACCCGCATTTTAAATATGCAACCCCTTTGTCTGTGGACCCCTTGCATGAGGTCCTCCACCGTGGGTCTCAAAATATGGAGCCGCTTTTGCACGTTATAGAGCCATTTTAGATCGAAAATGCAATTTATAAACCTTAAAAATTCAATTAAAAAAATCATAGGTTATATGGACGTTATAGTTAGGAAATAGAATTTAAAGAACCTTCGAAATTCACTGAAAAAAACAAAAGTTACAAAGAAGTTAAAGTTAGACTCAGGTTTCACTTGTACAAAAGTAG
Source organism: Lissotriton helveticus (assembly GCF_964261635.1). Taxonomy (NCBI): domain Eukaryota; kingdom Metazoa; phylum Chordata; class Amphibia; order Caudata; family Salamandridae; genus Lissotriton; species Lissotriton helveticus. The sequence continues at coordinate 467,753,904 of NC_136065.1, forward strand.
TGAAATTCAGCAGTTAGTTAGCTGAGCTAACAATAACTTGTACCCCGCAATGCACTCCTTATTACATTACTCATGACATAAGTGACATCACTGATTACATCTCAAATGACATTACTGATTACATCAGTGATTATATCATCCACAGAATCTCTGACGCACATGCTCACACCCCATATAACCTTTCATACACCCACTCCAACTTTCAAACTAACATTCTCAAAACCATTGACACACCCATACCAGTACTTACACATCCCCTCACTGATTCATAGGTCTACCCACATATCCACTCAGTTACCCATACAGCTACTCATACACTGTCAGTCACTCATAGAGCTACTCACACACCTACTCGTTCACCTATAATTAATCATGCAGCCATTTACTTACCTATACAGTTGCATACACACCCACTCGCTTATTGATACCGATACTCTTACTCACTCAACTATACAGTCACTCACACAATCACCCTTACAGCCACTATCATAATGCCTCATATACTCCTATACTGCCTTTCACATATTCAGTTTTACTCCTCCATATACCACTGACACATCCATTCACTCACCGACAGTCATACACACACTCAGTCATCTATACTGCTCCTCAGTTAAGCACTTACTAACCCATACAGCCAGTGACTTGCCCAATCAACCCACTCACTCATCCATGCAGGCAGTCACACACCCTCTCACTCACCCACACAGACCCTCATACACCCATACAGACCCTCATACACCCATACAGGTACTCAGTTGACAATCAATCACCCATACAGCTACTCACGTACCCACTAACCAACCCATACAGCCACTTAGAAACCATCTGACAGGCTGATAGACATTCTCAAAACCTATTCACATACCCATACATTCACCGAGACACCTAATCAATCACTCACTTATACAGTCAGTCATGCATTCACTGAAACATCCATACAGGCACTCTTATTCCCACTGATTCATCAATACACCGTGGTATATATATTTAACACTCATAAACATTTTAAAAACACACAGTCGCTGAATGATGTCACCAGGGATGTCACTGACCATGTCATGAGTGATGTGAAGGCATCAGGAGTATGTGACGTCATCAGCAGTACATTCCGGGGGCGCGAGTTAGTTAGCTCAGCTGACTAGAACTGCTGAATTTCACTGGATATGTATGAGTGAAACCTGAGCCTAACTAGAAAGTCTCTGTAAACTTAGGTTTTTCACTGAAAATACCAAAGGGTAGAGTAACTTGTTAAATGAATATGTAAATGATCACATTAACTTTGTGAACAAAATTAAAACACAGAAATTCACCAGTTCTAGTTAGTGGAGCTAACTGTAACTTGCGCTACCACCATGCACTGCTTATAACCTCCAATACATCACTCATGACATGTTCTATCACTTAATTTTTTACTTCACTGATGACATCTCGAATTCACTGATGACATCTCGAATGACCTCACTGATGACGGTAGTGATGACGTCACTGATGACCTTGTCTGAGTGTTCTAGTTTGTTTTATAGTTTACATAGTGGTGAGTAGCTACCATAGTACTTGTCTACCTAAGCTGTGATTTCGGCTGTGCTCCCTACGCTCCTTAATAACTTAATAAAAGAAAGCGACTATGCTGCCATTTTGTGGTTTCCACAGTATCACAGCAGAAACTGCCTTTTTTGGGCGGGGGATCCTTCTGGGAGCCCAGCATCTGGACTAAGAGGTGCAGGGTATACCTACCCTACCCCCCCTATATTATTATATTTTTTACTTCAGGACAGAGTACTAACTCCCAGAGTCCTGTAATGGCTGCCACCAACAATTTATCATATTGCTGGCAGCTAATCGGAGCGCTCACTCTCACGAGCAAGGGAGCAAGATGGCCCAAGTGGGAAAAAAGGTTCCTGGGCCAGTCCAAGCGCTCAAATATCAAATTGGCACTCCTGTGAGACCATCGAGCCTCACGCGGACCCAACTGTCCTGATATACAATTATATCTGGTAGAGACTTCTAGCTGCAGATTCCTTAACTTGGAATTATCCCCATGTGTCAAACTGGATCTGGAAATTGTTGTTGTGCAGTACCCCTGCGTGCCAGTGGGTGGTGTCATTCAGCTTCTTGTGGTGTCATCCGCGCCAGAAGTGACATTTGCGGCGCCTATATAGGCGCAACCTAGGCGCTCTGATGTCAGTTCTTTTCTTTCTGCGGCAATCAGTGCAGATCTGGGAAGAGCTACCCCTTAGTCGCTTTTTGGCTTCGTTTTTTTCAAAGTTTTATTGAAGTTTTTTTTTTTAGATCTTACCTCCTGGTGTGGGAGTAATGTCATCAAAGAAGGCCAGCTTCGGGCCCTCTGGCACCTGTCACCAACATATGTCTGTGATGGACCCACACCTTGTTTACCTTTTTTGACTCAAACGAGACCATGCCCCGAAGGCCTGTCCCGACTTACCAGCCATGCATTCTAAGGCCTTAAAAGATGCATCCCTCAAACTCGTAACTGCTCGATGCCCAACTTCCTGATCAAGAGGAAGTCCTAGGAGTCTCAGTCCCTAAAAAAGAAGTTTTCGAAGTGTGCTTCGACTTCACCTTGTCCGTTGGCTGATGAGATGAAGGAACATCCCTCGATGCCTTGCTCCACAGTAGAGCTAGCACCTGGGCCGACTCCGCGCTTTCCTGCTTTTCTGGGAGCCAGAGCAACCCCTGCTCAAATTCAGAAGTTCTAAGGCCATGAGCTTCATATTTGAGTGGCCCGTTCCCTCTGGTGCGCCCTAGGGCTCCACAGGTTCAGGAGCTGACCCTACTGGATCCATGCCAGCGGCTCCGGCACCAGTAAGACCCCAAGGATTCACAGATGGATCCTGACCAGTGCCGGTCATGCTATGTTGACTCTTCCTGGTGCCAGTCCCAAGGCAGACACTCCCGGCGCCATCCCCATTCTCATTCCCACCTCCGACACAGAGCCAGAGAGGCGTCATCCGACTCCGGCATGGCACCAACTGGAGCCATGCCTGCAAGGCCAGGGCCAAATCTCTAATGCAAGGACTTTAGGAAGAATGGTAGGGGTCCCTGGACCCTAAAGAACATCAGTCATATGACTCCTTGGACTGGTGTGAGGATCTGGCGGAAGCCAGTAGACTGGACACTTCTCCAGATACTAGCATGCTTTCTCCCTTTACCGTGACTACAGTGGAGAGAGCGTCATTCTCAATGGTGCCGCTGAGGGCGGCTAAGGTCCAGGACCTTAGCTTGCCTTCGGTGGCAATCAAGACTAATGTCTTGATGGAAGTGCTTCAGCTGGGAGTTTCCTTCTGAACCGCTTCTCCTATTTAATGAAGCACTTAACGATGTCCTGCTTGAGACCTGGTCCAAGCCCAGCATAGGGGATTCTGTGAACAGGACAATTGCCCGTCAGCTCCGCCCCATTTCAGGAGACCCAAAATTTGTCACGGAACATCCTACCTCAGAAGACTTGGTGGTCCAGGCCCCCACTTTACTTGCAAAATGCTGGTTCATTCCCAACCGCCATGCCGGATCGGGAATCCAAGAGGCTGGGCAATTTATACTAAAAAAATGCTTTCTTCCACCAGACTGTAATTGGGGTTGGTGAACACCGCATGGCTTTTGTTCTGCTATTCCTGTGCTCTGTGGGATATGATTGCACAGGTGCTGCCTACTGTCCAGGAGGAGGCCTGGGCTGTGCTCTCCCAAGCTGTTCCCAACTGGAGGGATGCAGCTAAGTTCACCATCAGATGCAGAATAGAACAACAGCAACAGAACGGGGCGAAAAGGGATACAGTGCGCTGGGAGGAGAAATAAAAGTGCAGTCACAATATTTGGTAAGCTTCAAAGGATCAAAATTCTGGTCACCCCACCAGAATCAAAAACTGTGACACCAGGGCGCCACAGTTAGTCAGTACAAACATAAGCCAGATCCTGAGCTGTAAGAAAATTTAAATCAATTCAAATCAGCAAGTCCCAATATTTTAGGTGCTCTTCATTTATTCTTCATAGAAAAGTGTTTCATTCCTTCAACTGATATGGTCCAATCTTCATATAGTCACAAATAAACCAAAAAAAACGCCGCCAACACGTGTTTCGTCTAGGTCGTTAAGACCATTTGACTTCGTCAGGGCAAAAGTTATTTATTCAGAACTTCTCATAGGTATGCGTAGGCGTATTGTCCAGACCATAAATTTCAATCTTCATATAGAGAGCGTCTTGCTCATGGAAATTATCATAAATGAAGGACAGATCCGTCCCAAAGTCGTTTGTAGGTATCCCTCCGAGTGCGGGGTCCTATTCGGAAAGCAGTGTGTTCCTTCGCATAGCACAGTTGCAGAATAGACATCACTGACTCACTAGGCAGAGCGGTTTAGTCTACAGTGGCCCTGCGGAGCCACGCCTGGTTGAAGACTACTTGCTTTTCTGGGGATGTCCTCTCATCACTCATAGACATGCCCTTTGATGGCTCCTGTGTCTTTGGACACTAGGCGAATTTGGTGCTGGAGCGCTTTAAGGTCAGCAGGGCTATGGCCAGGTCCTTGGGCCTTTCAATGTACCCTCGTCACCCTCATCACCGTCAATCCACCTTTAGCTCCTTTCTTGGTCATGGAAGGGGCATGCAACCACGTCCTTACCCGCCCAGCCACTGTGGTGCTCAATCTTTCCAGCCTCTGCGTAGCCGTGGTTCCTACCGGCGCCATGGGTCGGGTAACCAGCGGTCTGGTCAGTCCACCACCGGGTTGATCTCTACCCCTCCCAACACTCCCAACACTTTCGAAGTATTACATTACAAGATGTCATCCCGTTGCTATGACACAGTGACTTCATGGCAGCTTTGACTCTGAAAGGCATGTACTTTCACATCCCCATGCACCCAGCACCATCAGGTGCCTTCGCGTCATGGTAAGAGGACAACACTACCTGTTTGAAGTTGTCAGCTTTGGTGTTACTACACGCAAGGGTATTTGCAATCTGCCTAGCATTTGTGGCAGCGCATATGCTCAGACATGCTGTTTATATGTTTCCATACCTAGATGACTGGCCGATAAAGAGCAGCAGCAAAGACCAATGTCTAGCTCACACTCAGATAGCAGTGTCTGTACTGCACAAACTCTGATTTACCATCAATGTGAAAAAATCGCAACTCCATCCACAGCAAATTCAGCCCTTCATATGCAGAAACAGGCCAGGCATACCCACTAGAGGGTAATGGCGTTTCAGAAGCTGCAGTTTTTTTTCATACACACTGCTCCATTGCTATCCACAGTTTGATGAAACTACTGAGCGTGATGGCTTCCTGCATAGTAATTGTCCCACATGCCAAGTTGCACAAGGGAGCATTACAGAAGTGTCTATCACTGCAATAGGAGCAAGAGGAGTTCAATAAGAGCATCTAGTATTAATAACAATAGCAATTTGAGTGTCTGGCCCTTTATATCCCCCATTCTGAAGGTGACCATCACCACCGATGCCTTGCTGTTGGGCTGGGACTCCCTCCTTCACCACTTGACCATCCAAGGCACTGGTCTTTACAACACCAGGGTTGCCACATCAACTGCTTGGAATTGCTAAACATCATACTAGCCCTCAAAATGTTTCACCCACTTCTTCACAGGAAAATTACAATCATAAGGACAGACCGCATGATTACCATGTTTTGCTTTCGAAAGCAGTGGGTGACCCACTCTACCCAGCTTTCTCATCTAGCACAGGAGATTTTGCAATGGGCAGTCATTCACAACATCCTTCTTGGCAGACAGCTTGCCAGGAGTGGAAAACGACTCTGCATACCTGCTCAGCAAGATGTGTCAAAGTGGGACCCATAAGTCCGCCAAAAGTACTTCCACCTTTGGGGGACTCCCATACTAGACCTTTTCGCTTCTCCAAAAAACACAAAATACCAAAACCTCACCGCCAGATATCCACACCCCCATTTCAGGGACAAGGTGTTCTAAACCAGTTAGATATTTGCTTACACTTTTCTCCTCTTTCCCTCATCCCATATGTCGTAAGGAAGATATAGCATGTGACAATGACTCAAATTCTAGTTGCACCAACTTAGGCAAGACATCTATGGTACTCAATGCTTCTAGTAATGTCAGTCAGCTTTCACCAGAAGCTCCCATTTAGGCTGGACTTCCTCACTACGTATAAGGGGCGCCACAAACACCCAAATCTTAAATACCTCCGTCTACCAATTTGTCACCTGAGTACGTAGAGCTCAAATACCTTAGCCTTCCATAGGATTGCATGGTAATTTTGCAGGAGGCAAGGAACCCCACTTCTCTGGCTTGCTACTCAGCCAAGCGGAAAAGGTTATGCCCTACTGTTTTCCTTAACCTTAACAGATAGACATATTTGCAGTTTCTGTGCATGATGTCATTTCATACCTAATGCACCTTTATAACACAAGCATAGCTAACATATCAATTAAACTACATATCACTGCAGTTGCAGCATACCTTAAAAACAGACAGCATTCCTCTATTTTCAGGGTACTGGTCATTAAAGCCTTCATGGAAGAGTTGGAAAGCGCTATCCCTCTAAAAATGCCTCATGCTCCTGGATAGAACTTAAATGTGGCACTCTCATGACTTTTGGGCCCTCCTTGTGAGCCTCTGCATTTGTATATATTGGAAAATGTATCTTGGTAGGTGGGTTTCCTCATAGGAATCATTTCTCCTGAGCTCATTAGTGAGCTCCATCTCTTACAATTCTGGAATCATACATTTAGGTTTGTAGAGTTATGGTAGTTCTTCACACTAACCCTTAATTCCTGCATATGGTTTCCTCAGCAATTTTCATATCAACCATTTAGCTACCCATATTTTTTCCAACAGCCAAAGCCTGTAGTTGAAAGGGGCACTTTGCAATATTGATGCTAAAAGAGCCATTATGTATTATTTAGATAACTAAGCCATTCAGAAAGTCTAATCAACTTTGTGTAGCCTTTCCTCAACTCACATCAGATCTGCTATTTCCAAAGGTGGCATTGCCAGATGGATAGCTAAATGTAGCAATAAATGATATGCTAAGGCTAAACACACTCTACCAGTGCTCCCAAGTGTGAGCTCTAGACTGAATAAAGGGGCCTACACTTGCTTTGCTAGGAACTATCCCTATCCTGGACATATGTAAGGCTGCTATGTGGTGAACGCCACACACTTTCACAAAGCATTGATATGTGGTTGTGCTTCCACGCCAGCAAGATTCAGTTGGCTAAGCAGTTTTAAAAACACTTTTCCAAACATCTGCTAGTGACTGTTGTGTGGGGAGGAAGGGGGCGGTTTTACAGTCTATGCAGAGCATGTATATCTACAGCCACACATGCTATGAACGGAAAGTATTACTTCCCCCTGTAATCATCTGTTCATAGCAGGTAGTGCTGTGGATTTACATGTGCCACACTCCTCCCCAGAGGACCAGCAGTAGTTGCACGGTTAATATATTTCTCACACACTATTAATTTCTTATCCGCACACTCTGGGTCAAATAAATATATAGATATAGATAGATGTCTGGCTAGTGCTTTACCTAATTGACTGTTGGCAGTTAAAATATATTCTAGGTCTGGCACAGCTGAAAACAGAACGTACTTAAATAGAATTGGGACCATACTCCAACATATTCCAAATATGCTTTCACTGGCTGTGAAGGCACCCAACAGCCCTTGCTTTTGTCACTCAAGATTGCACTTTTACATTAGCTGTTCAATGAACATGCATATCAAAAATGTTCACAAGCAATTCAGGTACATCCCTCCGGATTTACCTGCCCTACTCACTACTCATTAAATGATGATACTCTGCTAAAAGAGATAGTCTGAATCAGAATTGGATCTGTAATGGAAACATCAAACCAATTTGTAGAAGGTTCCTAAGACTTAAGAAGATTCCTTCACAGCCATACTATTGGCAAATTGCTCAATGTGATTGCCAAATAACACTAGTCCGTAGACGAAGCGTAACAGGTGGGTGTTACCCCTTAGCAAACTTCAAGAAATCTGTTTTTTGATGGAGATGCTGTGGAATGCAGTTTCACAGGTAGTACCCGTGTACTGATTTTGGCGACAGGATAATTCATAATGTTTGGCATCTTAGAGTGCGGTAATAACGATGCAGAGCAGTGGTTCTTAAACTGTGGTACGGGGACCCCTGCGAGTCCAGGAAGCCTATTCAGTGTTCCGCAGCTGCTTATAAAGTCAACATTTCTTAACAGATTTCTAAAGTAAATGTAAATAAAGACTCAAAATGTTAAAAATCAATATTGTAAACCTTTTGGTAAATGTGAATTCATTTGAAAATGGAGGCTAAAATGAGTTGGTATCATCAGATTGATTTTGTGGGAAGTCAAGTGCAACAAACAGAATGCAGTATTGACGATGATTGACCTCAGTGAATTTAGGAAAACTCCAACCTTTCCATTAAACTCTTGATTTAAAAAAAAAAAGTTTGTAAATTAACTAACATTTTTCAGCATTTTTATATTTGCTTGATGGATATTTGTTTGTTTTTTCTGTATCCTTTTGTTGTTAAATTCATTGAAAATCCTGAGTCCTGGGGTCCACTGCTTCCAGTAATAATTCAGTGGGGTCCCTTGACTCTGGTAATTCAGTGTGGGTCCTTGGGTTTCAGTAATTACTTAGGGGTCCCTATATGTCAAAAGGTTGAAAACCACTAGTATAGAGCATTATTTGGGCACTTCCCCATGCATTGTTTGATTCTTTACGCAGAAGGTATTTGGCTTCGATGCCAGGTTGCTCTTTGACCGTGAATACAGGATAAGGACTTCAAAGATGGTGTGATGCAATTGAAGTGTGTTAAGCTGTGTAGTATGGTTAGAGTCCCATTGACATTTGGGCTTCATCTTTTTGTGAACAACAAGGCAAGGTAAATGTAAATCTAGTAGTGAAAGTGGTAAATCCCAAGAGCGAGGACCAAAGGCATGTGGTGAGGCAAACCGAAGTCTAATGAACGATTGGATCAAGTGCTGGGGGTATAGTGCACTTTGTGGAATCACTTATTTTGGGAATTAAATTGTTTTCTGCATTGTTTTTTAATTTTCTGAAAAGGTAAAGGTGGATTATTTATGGTATGGGGAACATTGAAAATGTTGGGCTACCAAGAGGATCTCTGCTCACAATGCTGGTAGTATCAAGGAGGTGTACAAACAGCTTGACTTAAGTTCCTTGCACCAGCAAAATTAACAATCACTTGAGTGCTGTGTGCTTGATATCTGTTGATTTGCTCAATCTTAGTCAACAGAGTGGAAAGCTGCTGTAAAGTCAAACCGTATGAGACTGTCTTGTTTTGATCAGAAGTTTTCTAAAGTCCTACAGGGTAGTTTGTTCAGCTTTGGGGCTAGTGTACCATACACAATCACAAAATGTTTTGTAGGTTTAATATAGTTTTTGCTAAGAACAGGGAATATTTAACCCAAGCAATACTGTTTTAGGAATTAATTCAGACAGTGATCATTAGACTGGGCTCATTCAGACGCTATAATCCTCAAAAGGCACACCGATTAAAAATGCTGCAGAGAAGTGAAATTTCAAGATTGGTGAACGTTTAACATACTTATTGAAGGTAGATTTTTGGCAGAGTTTGAAAAAGTTAAAATAGAGTATTAAGCTATATAAAACAGTCATGAGTAGAGTAACACAGACAAACTGAGAGATGGTTCTGCCAAAAGGAGTGAAAAGCTACACAGTATAGTATGGTTTAACACATGAGTTCTGTGGCTGCCAAGCAGAGCAGCACGTTCTGAGCCAGATGATTTTGTTTATAAACAATAGGTGCCAAATATGCTTGGTGTATACATGGATGAATAGCATGAAGACATATGTTAAATAATAAAGCCCAAGTAATAGACACTACCTGATAGGCAGTGAACTTTAGATATTTCTTTGAAATTAAATACAGAAGCAACCCAGCACCTTTTTAAAGTTGTAAGTGAGACCTGTGGATATTAGGTCATTAACAGTGTGAGGTCATGTACTCCTTTCCTTTGTTTTGTCTTCCTTTTGATGTCTTCTTTCATACTTTTCACTCTTTTAGACGCAGAGCTCTGCTCGATCACTAGTGACCTCCAGTTTTGAAGTGTCTGCCACCCCTCAGACACCAGCGTGGTGTCCCCAGACTACTTGTGGAAATATTCCACATTCGTTGTCCTCAATAACAGACACCAAAGAAGAAGGGTAAGCAAGGATCTACGTTTGCCGGGGAAAGTATGAAAAGTAGAAATAAGCAACCTTTATAATCAAGAAAATGAATTTTCCTTTGTTTCAAAATGTTGTTTTTTTGGACCAGTCTTTCTAGAGATGCTGACGTGTTAAACCATTTTATCTACATTAAAAGTTCGGAGCAGGACATATCTTATAACTTATTTTTAACATCACATTTTGCACCAGACAGCGTGGCATGTAAAGTGTTTTTTTATGTCATTGTCTTACCTTTAGTGCAGAAGTCCAGACTTTTGCAGAATAAGCTGCCCTTGTGTTGTAAGCACCATGACAACATAGCCTGTGACCCAGTGGTGTGGAAGTATAACTGGATATCTTCCTTCATGTGCCTTAACTAATATCAAGAGTACTCTAACAGTCAACAGCAAAGACGTAACATTGTGTTTTATGGAGCAGGGTGTGAAGATGTGTGGCATTGTGTAAACATTTTAGCAAAATAAGTAATATCGTGTTCCTGATTAGTTAAAACAGAGTCAGTTGAAGGGATATAAATGTTACTCAGCCGTTAATGGTTCAGAGGTGGGAATTCATTTTATTGGAATATAGGGCCATCACACATCCAGAGAGGTGTCATGCTTCATCATTGGGCTGCTCCTCGTCTGACCGGCGCTACAATACCCAACGGGCTCCCAATGAGTGGCACTTTCGCGGAGATCTTTTTTCCAAAAGCTGTTTGGTGCCGTGGTGGTGAGGGCCCTAGTGAGTGAAGATGATGGAATGTTTTGGATAAGCAAATTAAAACAGGATTGGGAGTACCAGCAACAACAATTTTAATCAGTGAGTCTCCTACCCTGAATAAAACCAAAACAAAAGGCGCAAAGCTGGGATTATGTCTCAGATGGGGCGCTCTTTTGTGTGAACGGTCAACATGTTTTCTCGCCTAATCTTTAATCTAGGGGCGATTCGTCAGGACCTAAAATACTTTGTCATCTATCTTCAACAAGAGTAGTAATGTGGTAAAAACTCACACTGCTGACCACCCAAACTACTATTTGTGTGAAGTACCTGGTAGTACTGGATCTACCTGATAGTACTGGATCTATTTATTTATTTAAACTTATAAGGCGCACAGCTACCCGCAGTGGGTTTCCCGGCGCCCTAATAGGATTGTTTAAAAGCTTCCTCAATACCCGACAGGTCATGCATAAGGGACTTCTTCATGTGGTTTGCGCTGTCCGCAACTCAGCTGGTGACCTACCCGCCGCTGCCGGGACTGGAAGGTAAACATTTTAGCCCCATTATTCCTTTAATTTCTGACCTTTCTTTCATGTAAAAAAAACCAATTTGGATATAATTCTGAATTTAGTGTCAGGCCGGTAGAAATTTGCTGAATGAGGACTTTGACTGTGTTATTCACTAGTAAAGAAGATGTCTTTTACTTCTACATAGGTTTGTGAGAGACACAAGAAAGAAAGAGCAGATGGGCTTGTTTCATTAATTCAGTAGAAAGCTTCTTTAGTACCCCATGAACTGTTGTCACTTCCACACTAATCACACCGGCATGTCACCAGTGTGAGTGCACTCTGTGACAACTAAACTTGCAAAAAGATCATTTGTTTGTCTTTTAGTCTCTTGCATATTAAGTCCCATCATCCTGATCCTATACACCTTAGGAAGGCCTCAGGAAAACCTTTGCTTTTAATTCGTCCTTGTAGTGTCATGTATATGCATGCCCCTAGACTCTTGTTTAAACGCTCACTGCATGATGAACAGTTTCCCTTTCAAAAGCCCATGTAATAGGAATTGAGTTTTCTTCTGTTTCATAATTTGTTTCCAATTATTTTTACAACCTCCTTTTTTTTTCTCTCCAAGCTTTGATTTCTTACGCTCTTCATCGTAGGATTGTTGTGTCATGGCCATTTGAATGTTGTCACACGGTGCCCCCTCTCTCTCTTTTTTAACCCTCATATCTCCCTCTTCCTTAATCTGCCTCTCTTCTATTCCCTGAAACCTAAGCAGCGCCCCCCAGACCCCCTAGGTGTGAGCAATTTACCTTCCTTTGTTCTTATCTTGTACGCTGTTAATGATTCATTGAACAGCACAACCCAGCTTGGATAGGCTGCCTTTGAAATGAAAACCATTGCAAAGGGTAACTAACATTCAGCGGGCACTCATTGCTGAGAGAATCTTAGATGTTGAGCCATTGTTTAAAAGTAGAAAGATAATCAATATCGAGAACACAATTTCCGGTCCTTAACATCACGCCTCCTAAAAATGCTTAAGACTGAATGGAGACCAGAGAGCTTTCTTTGTCACCTGCAAGTGTTTCTGTTCTACCTCCACTCTGAAGAAAGCTATGCACATTGCTTCCTTTCCCTAGAAGAGAGCCACATGTGGAAGTCTTGCATTCTACGGATGCGTCTGCCTAGTGTATCTACACTTTGTTGATTGATGGAGGGTACTCTTCAACACTAACTATTTGGTCTCTATATTTCTGTATTCTCACAGAGTCGGATTTGGAGGCTCACTCCTCTTTGTTTACTCCAGATGAGACATATGATATTGACCGTCAAAACTATCTTCACTTTGGGCCAGATGTACGTAGCGTTTTTCAGGTCACAAAGTAATCAGGCCGTTTGTCACTGCAGAAAAGCATTTTCATATGTAAAAAGCCCTATTTTGTGATTCAGTAACCTATTACTCAATCGTAAAATAGGTTTGCTATTTAGTATCAGGAAGGGGCATCCCTTCCTAAAAGCGACTCACAGTGGTACGTCTGAATGTTTTGTAACTGAAATGCAGTCGTAAAACATTCACATTCTACTGACTACTTCAACCCATTCACAAACGGGATGGGGTCCACAAGGGACCCCTTCATGTTTGTGAATGCTTGTAAAAACTGTTTTTAAGAGCAGGCAATTATGCCACAGATTACTGCTACTCTTAAAAAATGATAAGAAAACTTTTCATTTTTCTTATTGAAACTCGTAGTTTTTTTTTTTTAAAGGAAAATTGGCTGCATTTAAAAGAAAAAAAACATTGCTTTATATAAAAGCAATGACTGACATGGTGGTTTGCTGACCCCAGCAGGCCACCATCCCTGTCAGTTTAGCGATTCCCAGTGAGTCGCCAATTGCATTCTATCTCATGAATATTAATGAGGTAGATCTATTTGCGACCTACTAGGAATCGCTAAATGGGTGAACAACACATTTGTACATAGCTGTTTCACAAAAAAATGCTATTATGTAATTGCAAACACAAAGCTATGTACATCTGGCCCTAAATAATGTAATTTCACTTGCAAGTATCGCCATCCTGCTTATTTGCTTAATATATCTTCAACTCTGTTTCATCATCTGTTAATTTTTGAAACTCTGGTACTTCCTACAGCACATAAAACAATAGTGTGCCCTTAATGCCACATGTCCAAGAGTAGGCCATGGAGCAACACCAGATTCTGTCCGTTCAAATTCATTTCATGCTCAGTTATTCATCTAAAATCTGTGATAATAAGAGGATGAACCTCGTGATCAGGAAAGAGTCTGCTGCCAGTGGTTAGGTCATGAGACTTGCTAGTTGCTCTGCCTTATTAGGCAGATATGATTCAGCCTTCTGAGTCAAACATGGTAATATAGTTTAATGTCATCTTTGCAGCAAGAAGTCTTGGATATTCTTGTAGAGAAGTAAATAGCAACTTACCATCTAATAAGAGCAACTGTTACATAAATAACTTGGGAGGCAGAGAGGACTCACACTGTGTGTAAATTTTCTCCCCTGCTCTGACAAGTTAAAGCCATAAACATAGCAAACAAAAATATATTTGTATTTTTGGATATCAGTGAATAAGGGACAGCAATAATTTGCATAAAATCCAAATCAGAAACCTTCAAATCTGTGTTCTTAGAAAAACAGGATCCACTAGCAAAGCCTTTAAGAACGTGGGCACAGCATTTTAGCATGTCTACCAGAGGGTTCAATACAAAAACTATACACAGACAATGGGTCAAAGTTACTGGAAGCTAACTAAGAAACTGTACATTAATTGGGATACAATCTAGGAATCCATGGTATTCGTAGTGAAAAAAGTGTATTCCCATCAGATACCCATCCTGTTCCGCCCTACATCATTTGGGATCCTTCACCCGAAGGAAGTGGAAACATGTCCACTATAGATTAGGTAGATTGTAGCCCAATCTTTTATGAGGATACTAAAATATGATGGTGGGAAAATGGTATCAGGTGGTAAATGACTAGCAGTGCAAAGAAAATGTGTCAAGTTCAAAGGAACTATGTGAATAATTTAATATTGGGTTGTGGGAGTGGAAAAGAACTTTTAATGGGATCCTACCCACACCCAAAGAAATAAAAACAGTGCAAAGTAGTGTAACAAATGACTACTTAGATGTTAAGAGGTCGACATGTTTCTGCAGTGTGATAGGGTCAAATGATCCCTGTCTGCTTCTTCAGGACCTTATTAATAAATGCTACTGCTGGTGTGCTGAACAGTGATTTTTAAATAAAAATTCATATCACCTGAGATCGCCCATGGAGATGATCCAGTTGGTCATGTGAGCATATGGAACAAAGGCACACAAATACATATATACAATTAGTAACGATAGCTTCAAAGAAAAATACACAATTGTGTAAATGAAAAAATGTCAAGTAGTATTGATCAATAGTTGCTAAAAGGTCAACTTAATTGCTACAGAGCAATATGAATAGAAAGCCAGGGTAACACTGTACCCACTCACCCATTGTTTGGGGAATGAACTCTCCACCTCACCCGGCTACAGCTCAGGTATAAATGGAGCACCGCTCTATAGAGAAGAACAGAAGAAATAATACAGAAAGAGGAAAAACCAAAGAGACAAACAACTAGACATGATTAGTTATCATCTTCGCCAGATCGGCGCTGTTTACAAAAAAGCGTAAATTGACACAGACAGAGAATTAATATATGTAAAGGATGTTATGAACATATCTCTCAGAGACTCATTTGTCTTACATTTATTCATGTTATACGCGCTGGAAACAAACGCGCTGGGCTGGCATCGAAGAGGAATGACCCCACTATGAATGTCAAAGTGGTTGACCGCTAAGTAGAGAAAGCGCCGCTGATTCACCAACAAAAAGTACGGCGCACATGGCCGAGATCAACAAAGCCCCCGTCTCTTTCGCATTGCTTAAACAGTGGTATGAGGTCAAGCGAGAATGCAAAAAAGCGAGAATGCAAACAAAGGTTGCTGAACACTGTCCCCGTATCGTAAGCTTACCTGTCCGTCGGTACTCCTGACATCCGTCTAGGCTGTCAAGTGGGAGGTACCCGAACGGACAGGAAGCGGGGTTTATGACGTGTCTTCGCGCGCCACTGTGTAGGTCAGGTGACCGCTGATCGCGTTAGATTACTGGGTAATGGAGTCTATCCTGAAAGACACTGAGGAAAGACTAAGCAAGTCTTTCACTCGTTTGACAGTTTAATGTTTAGACCATTGGACACACCCAAAGAAGGTAAAGCCCGAATACATGTAGTCAGATATGATATTTTACAGCGCTGACTTTTAAATCAATTTGCATAAGTACTGTGGTAGGGCGTGGTACATCACGCACAAGGCTCTTGGGAGATGTAGTTTTCTTATGCGGAAGTATAGCGCGAAGTATTGCAGATTTGCAATGCTGAATGGGTGATGACAAACTATCTTGTTTGTCAACATGAACATGTGTTCTGCGATAACTATATCGCATACATATTTTATTGGAAATCATTTTCTAAAGATGATAATTAGTGGGGAGACCTGCATCATCGCCTGCTGACCGTTGCCATTACGTGTAAGTCGTTATGGGATTCTTGAATAGTACAGGTGTAATGTAAGACTATTCATGAATATGGTGGAAACAACTCTCAACCATATTATACTGAACATGAGTAATCATAATGTGAATGAGGTATAAACTAGACCGGCATTCAGAGTAGATGTTGCCTCATTTCTAGGCCACTGTGCAACTCAACACAAATAGTCCGATTTATGTGCCCTTAATTGTTGGAGGTAATCTGCAATACCAGGTCTAGATACGGTCCATTATGGAAGCAATCAGCAACATGGAGGGGTTATAGCGACATCCAAGGGATATCTTCATTCAATCCCATTTTATCTGTTTTAAGTCTGTACAGCCATTTTTGTTCTCTTCTGTGTAGGAAGGTGCTGATATTGGAGGTGTATTGGGGTATGACTGGTTGTTCCAACACTGTCCAGCGTAGATCGGTTGGAGAGTGTTGGGCTGATAAGAAATGATTGGTTAATCTCGTGGCCTGCTTGTTACAACGTATCGAGCTCTTATGCTCTGATATTCTTATCTTTATTTTTCTCGTGGTCATGCCCACATACCTTTTATCACAAGGGCACGTGATGAGGTAGATTAGGTTTGAACTATTACAATTCGTAAACATTGGAACCGAACAACCATGGGAGCAACGAAGGTTTACGAATTGTAATAGTTCAAACCTAATCTACCTGAGATATGTTCATAACATCCTTTACATATATTAATTCTCTGTCTGGTGTCAATTTACGCTTTTTTGTAAATAGCGCCGATCTGGCGAAGATGATAACTAATCATGTCTAGTTGTTTGTCTCTTTGGTTTTTCCTCTTTCTGTATTATTTCTTCTGTTCTTCTCTATAGAGCGGTGCTCCATTTATACCTGAGCTGTAGCCGGGTGAGGTGGAGAGTTCATTCCCCAAACAATGGGTGAGTGGGTACAGTGTTACCCTGGCTTTCTATTCATATTGCTCTGTAGTAATTAAGTTGACCTTTTAGCAACTATTGATCAATACTACTTGACATTTTTTCATTTACACAATTGTGTATTTTTCTTTGAAGCTATCGTTACTAATTGTATATATGTATTTGTGTGCCTTTGTTCCATATGCTCACATGACCAACTGGATCATCTCCATGGGCGATCTCAGGTGATATGAATTTTTATTTAAAAATCACTGTTGTTCAGCACACCAGCAGTAGCATTTATTAATAAGGTCCTGAAGAAGCAGACAGGGATCATTTGACCCTATCACACTGCAGAAACATGTCGACCTCTTAACATCTAAGTAGTCATTTGTTACACTACTTTGCACTGTTTTTATTTCTTTGGGTGTGGGTAGGATCCCATTAAAAGTTCTTTTCCACTCCCACAGCCCAATATTAAATTATTCACATAGTTCCTTTGAACTTGACACATTTTCTTTGCACTGCTAGTCATTTACCACCTGATACCATTTTCCCACCATCATATTTTAGTATCCTCATAAAAGATTGGGCTACAATCTACCTAATCTATAGTGGACATGTTTCCACTTCCTTCGGGTGAAGGATCCCAAATGATGTAGGGCGGAACAGGATGGGTATCTGATGGGAATACACTTTTTTCACTACGAATACCATGGATTCCTAGATTGTATCCCAATTAATGTACAGTTTCTTAGTTAGCTTCCAGTAACTTTGACCCATTGTCTGTGTATAGTTTTTGTATTGCATGTAGGGATCGCAGCAATGTCAGGTCAATAAACATTTCCCTAATATTACCCTCATTTGTGTTTAGAGTACCAGAGGGTTCAAACATTTAATTATCATAATTGCAGAATCCATAAAGCAGGGTACTCCACTGTAATAGGAAAAGGTACGACCCTTCCCACTACAGCTCTTGGGGCGGAGGAATGTCTAGGTATTGCTTCTTCAGTCTCCCGACACACCATCAACCTTCCATTCCCCATTCCCTACCCCCTTCAATGGGGCTGAGAGGATAGTAGTTCCCCCAAAGCTTATATTAACACAAACACAGATATTTTGCTGCTCGATATCTTTCAAAATGAATCGGCTCTGCAATTTTAAGTCATGTTCTCCCAGGCGGCTCCAGCTCAATAGAGTTGGATGCAGTCCACTACATTCACTGAAAATGTGTCTTGTGCAACGAAGGGGCTGGAAAAAGATAATCAGTATGTTTGCCTACACTTGGGGTACTTCATAATAGACAGTAGGCCTTAGCTAAAGACCTTATGTAATACTGAACTTTAGATTGCTCAACCTAGTTATCAAGAAAGACAAATTCAGCATGCTACAGTTTCTTCGAACTCCTTCCATCCAGAAAGGAGATTGGCTATGCACTTTCGATCACTAAAAGGCATGCTTTCACATTCCAATTCAATAGTCACACGCTTTCACATTCCTAGTCACAGGGAATATCTGATGTTTGAAGTGAGGTCTCTTCCTTAAGATTATAAGGTCCAAGTGTGTAGTTTTTGTCTTTATGTTAACCTTCAAGTGTTTATAAGAGGTAGATGCCCATTTCAGGAAACAGAACATTTTCATGTACTCTTGCTAGGAATGACTGGCTGATCCGGTAAAACACATTCTAAGGAGAAAAGTAATCTCTCCATTGTGCAGCACATATTGCATCATCTGCATCCTAATGTGGTTTAGGATTCACGAGTTGAACATGAGAAATAAGTGTAGTTGGCGTTCATACTTTTTCCTCACAACCCAGGCAGTGCAGCCATTGTATATGGATGTTGAGGAAAATGTGTAAAAGCAGCTTTTTTTCCCCCCAGTCTTAATACACATTTATCTCCAACCTCCAATTTATAGTTTCACGAAGTTTTAATTGGATGGCGGGGGGAGTCACTGTAATTCTGCGGGTGGCAATATTTGGCATGACTTGCTGATTAGTTGTAAAATAGATGCAGAATGGCATAAAATTGTCTAGAAAAATGTACAAAATTCTCTAGACACTACCTATTATGATATAATTCACTTGATGAGGCGCATTGTGACATCATTCTGTGTGTCAGACTGAAGTCTGCATCTATTCCGTGAGTGACACTTCAAGTGCATAGTTACACAGAACATAAAATTAAGGCAAGTGAAACCCTGTGGAAAGCAGGCAAATAGAAATGTGTGCAACACGCTCTACAGCAAAAGAGGAATCATAATTATACTTCTCCTCTGTAAGTGCTCAAACAGAGAAATAAACCGTATGGCAAGGTTTGTCTTTGGATAGGGAATGAGACTGCAGAATGTACGCACTTATGTGTGGCCTCCAGAAAACTACATCCTTACAAAAATGCGGTTTGTAAATAGCGTGCACAAACGTTATCCACTCATGCGAAACAGAAAAGTCTGAATAAGCGAATAATGTTAAAAAAAAACAATAAATGTGAATCAGCAGCCTGACTAAATGAAGCTGAACAGCGTAACTGTTCAAAGGCTCAGTTGCCAGTCAAAGTAATGTTGCAAATAAATGTAATAAATTCAGTCGTTTTGCTTTATAGGCCTCCCTACTAATAAATTGTTAGAAATGTGTGCTAATTGAAAGTGTAAATGCATCATTCATTTACTACATTAGGAAACCAAGGTTAACAAGATTACCTCTTCTTCCGCATCCGACACCGAAACAAGGATTATCCCTTATTGTAAGCCGGGAGATCTGTGGTGAACATCAGTAGGTTCTGAAATCATTTATCTAACTCCATTCATGAAGTATCAGTTTTTCCAGTGATCCACTTGTTTAATATAGGAGACTCGTGGAATTTCAAGATTTTGCATTTAGGCCTTTACAAATTGAAGTGTTGAATTCCTCTTACTTCATTCTCTTAATCTTTTTGCAGGAGATCTTTTATCCAAACAGGCTTTAGATAGAGGGTTACGTTCATGCATTTGCTTATGTATTCAAAATATAGTCATTCTCTTTCTGGGAAGTCTGCTGCTTACTTTGGAAACCTTTGCACATATTGATGGTCAGGGAGGACACCCCTTTCTGAGCAGCATTCACAATATGGTGATCAAAACTTTTCTTCCCTTTAATTCTAGTTATTACTAATGGGTAACTTGGGTGTTCATCACCGGACCCACTCTACCTCCCCGATATCTGAGATATATATAGCTTGAAGCTTCAGATACAACTGAGTACTGACAACGTTGACTACTTCAGAGCTGGTGAACATCACTTTTCTTTTTGCAAACTTATGAAAACTTACTTGTTCTTGACCTTTCCTCCTTGTTCTGTAACTCATATTTGTCTACCTTTAGTGCCTGAATAACTTGTTACTAGGCAGAAAATAATTCCAGGTGCTCTATCCTTTTTGAGTGGTTTCGGTTTTCCCAAAGGTGAGTATATTTAGCTCTGTTTTCGCCTTAATTTGAAACCTTCTTTGATTGGAAGTACTTCAAAAGCGATCTATTATTACGGTTTGCTCTGAGTTTATCCTAAGTGCCATGGGGCACATACCCATTATTCAGGACTAGGATTGCTAGTAATAAACTATAATGTTCTTTTTAAGTTGCCTAATTGCTTTTAGGTTTAACAGTATGTAGTTTTTCTTTTTTTATATTTTCCTTCACTCTTCTATACAACCTCAAGAATAACAGGAAAGTGAGGATTTAAGCTTAAAAGTGATGACAGGGCTAGTGTCTAAGACATCTCAAAGTTGAGAATGGCCACAACATACGCTGTCAATAGTACATGAGAAGATAGACAAGTCTGAAGATAGACAGTTCTTTTTAAATGAAGAGACTGCCCCCAAAACATCTTGTCTGGTGCCAAGAATATTGTTTCCATGGCCTAATCCTCCATGAGAATATATCACAACCTAAGGTTTATTATCGGACCAATCTTTTAGTCCCCTTTACCCAATCGTAAGCATGGATCCCTTCAGTTTAGGTAGGTATTCATTGTTTGTACCCCAGATCCCAGAGAAATGTCCCATGTATTGTAAAGTACTATCTTTTCATGGCCTCTTTGCTGTTCTGTGGTACCCCTTCACAGACAACAGTCGTCTTCTTCAATCATTTTCACAATTACAAATTAATGTCTTCAAGTACACTTGTGTTGTTGTGTGCTGAAAACAAGTGTCTGTATGCCATGCTGCATTCTTAAAACCCAAAGGCCCTCCAAGTATTCATCTGAGAAAGTAGAAACTCAAGATGCTCATGTTGACTCAGGTCTGACCCTGACCCTGGAGACTGAATGGTAGCATTGGACACATTTTTTTTATTCCCATCCTGCCAGCCTACAGGTATCACCTGTGGTTCACAGTGGGCCATGCGCACTTTCTGTTCACTGTGCTCCTCTTTAGACCTACCAGAGCCTCTCAGGTACTCACGAAGGTGATCATGGATGTTGCAGCCTTCCTGCAGGGTTCATGGGTCCCAGTCTTCCTCTACCTCGATGACTGGGTGCTACAGGCGGTCTCGTCCCAGGCAGTGGACGCCCACCTCTAGACTACGGCAGCCCTCCTGCATTCACTGGGGTTCACTATAAACGTGCCTGAGTAACTCCAGACTCCTCCTCAGACGCTCCTTTTCATCAGAGACAATCTGGACACAGTACAGTTCAGATTGTATCCTCTGGAGAAACGAGTCCAGTATATTCAGGCTATGATTCACATATTTCAGCCTTTTTCCTGGATTTCAGTGAGATTAACTTGGAGGCTGCTGGGACTTGTGGCCTCCTGCATTCTGTTGGTAAAGCATGCCTGCTGGCATATGCCGGGTGTACATTGGGACCAAAAGTCTTAGAAGGCGTATCAGTAGGGGAATCTCTCAGACATGATCCAGATTACTAAGGGAATTGCAAAAGATGTCCAGTGGTGACTGAAGAACCACAATTGAGTCAGCAGCAGACCCCTCTTCCTCCCTCACCCAGATCTCAGTCGTCACAGATGTGTCTCTTCTAGGTTGGGGAGGCCATCTGGGAGTAGTGGCGATCAGATGACACTTGTTTCAGGCAGAGGCGCAGCTCCATATGAACCTGTGTAACTTAATAGCAACTCGCTTGCGATTGAAAGCCTCCCTTTCTTTCGTGGAGGCTGGTTCTGGTGCTCGCGGATAACACTACTGACATGTGGTACTGCCGAAAACAGGGCAGGATGGTGTTGTAGACCCTGTGTCAAGTGGCCATGCATCTCTGGACATGGCTGGTACGCTTGAACATTTTCCTGGTCATACAACACCTGGTAGGTTCTATGAATGCCAGAGTGGACAAACTCAGTCATCGATGCCTTGCAGCTTACGAATGGGGTCTCAATCCGAAGGTGGTGCAAGATTTGTTCTGTGAATGGGGAGAACCTTGGTTAGATCTTTTCATCACCACCAAGAACATGCAATGTCAGCACTTCTGCGCATTGACGTTTCCAAGGCGCAGTGTGGAGCACAGAAGCCCTGCATGCCTTTCTGACGGTACCATTCCTGCCCAGAGTTTTCAAGAAGCTCAGGAACGACTGGGCCCAAGTCATCCTTGTGGCTCCTGATGGGGCATGGAGAATATGGTATCCTGGAGTCTGGAGCATGAGCTTTGGTCCTGTGATCAGGCTGCCCCTTTCGGAGGATCTCCTTTCGCAACAACAGGGCAGAGTTCTACACCCGAACCTGCACACACTTTTCCTTCATGTGTGGAGACTGAGCAGTGGCAGTTGGCTGTTTGTGATCTCCCTTCAGAAGTCTGTGCAGTCATACTGGTACCCAGGTGGCCATCTACAACAAGCACTGGTGTTGCCAATAGGTCTCGCAGTAGGGAAGTTGGAGCTATTGGTTTTGTAAATGACAAAGCCCTTTATGTTTTTAAAATGAAAAAAAAAAGGCATTGTTATTTGCAATTGTAATAGCTCCAACTTTCCTACTGCGAGACCTATTGGCAACGCCAGGAGAGGGGTGAGGGGATAAGTACGTTACACATGGTAAATTACGCATCTGAGCGTGCCTGGCGTAAGAAGTTTTCACGATACCGTGACTGGCACTCCCTTGAGGCTAGTTAAGGCAGCATCCTCGGCGCACCACCGCGTGGTGGCGCTATGCATGAAGAAAAGGCCCGAAAACTGCCCTTTAGTGGTTGAAGAGCGCTCCAGCGGCAAGGTCGTATTTTGCCTGGCGTGATGAACACCTTGGCTCTGTTCTTGCTGATTATATTCCTGCAGCTCTTTCCTAAGAGACCCGCCTTTTCCATGAAACGTAGGCATATGTACAGTATGCACATAAAACGCGCCCGTATGCTGAGACAATGTACGCAACGCTTACCTTACACATGCCTAAGTTCATTACTGGTGCAAGCTCACACTTAAAATTCAAAAAGCACAATCAATCTGTTACGTCGACCCTTTTTAAACTCGATGAATCAATGCACTTCATTCCGTTACCCGTGGTATCTTTGCCAGGCCTGGGCCACCATGATATATTTATTTATTACGGGAGCTATGTAGCGCCAACATCGCCACTTGGGCAGCTCAGCGCTTTACATGGAGAAATGAAAATCCCGGACCGTAAGAGAGAATGAAGGCGTTAAGCGGGCTTCATTTCTGCATCGGGTTTCTGAACCGTGTGAATGTTACAGAAGCATTTGTTACATGTTCGGCCTTGTATTTTTGCTAATTATTGCGGTGCACTTATGTATTTATCAGTTCACTTATTTCTGAAGCACATCTTTACAGCACTGAGTTGGGGAAGCAGCTTAGTTGTTCCGGATGTCTGTTATTCGACTTGCAAGTAATGAAGTGCAAGCCTCAGTGTTACAAAACGGGAACTCTACCTAAGCACAGGGGGGAGGAGAATGAAGACATTACCTTAATGCACATTGCCTGCTACATGATGTTTTCTCTGCGGTCTTGCCAGACGTACATGGGCAATCCGTGGGGGAGAGAGCGGAGGGGGATGGTGTGTGGGGGCCGGCCTGCCAGCCGGCCAGCCAGCCATGATTAATTAGGGGAGGAGAAGCCTTAGGGGAGGAGAAGCCGCAGAGCGCACGCTGGGCGAAGCCCTTTGATGTGCTGTGCGGCCGTGAATGCACGTGCTTGTTTGCTCACGTGATTCACATGAACTTCAAGAAAACCGCAGGAACGAAGCCCGTGGTTTCACGAGGATTTTGAGCACTTGAATTCTCGCTCCCTCAATGCGCTTGCGCGCATTGTAGGTCACGAGACCTAAAAACTGTATACACCTGCTGTTGGGACCAGTGTGTGGCTTGGAGCCCGGCAAAGTTTTGCTTTGGGCACAGTTAAAGGGTATCTTTCGGCCATATTGTCTTTCAAGTGTTGTGACTCATTTTCTGAAAGGACTTCAACACGCTTCTCGCTCAACCCTTCATTATGTCATATTGGGACCTTAATTTGGTCTTAACTTTCTTGATATGTCCGCCCTTTGAGCCCATGCATAACTGCATTCTACATTTTGTGATGATCAAAACAGACCTCTTGGTGGCGATTACATCGGCCAGGAGAGTTGGCGAGCTAGAAGTGCTCACTGTAAACCCTACATACACCAACTTCTTCCCAGACAAACTGGTTCTTCGCACTCGTGACTCTTTTCTACAAAGGGTGTTGACACCTTTTCACATCGACGAAAGCATTATGCTGCCGACCTTCTTTACTCCACCTCACACTTCAAAAGAGAAGAGACCCAATCGCCAGGACCAAAAAAGAGTTTTGTTCTGTATTGATTATACTAGAGAACTAGGTGGACGGTCAACTCTTTATTTGGTTCGTTGGAGCGAAGAAAGGGGAAACAGTGCAGAAACCAACCATCTCCATATGGATTGTGCTCTGCATTAGGATCTGCTACACACTGGTAAAGAAGCAGCCCCATGAGGGCTTGCGAGCTCACTGCACCTTAGCCAAGGCAGCTACCACTGCCTTAACTTGCAGAGTCCCTGTCCTGGACATCTGTCAGGCTGGGACGTGGGCTTCCCTGCATACATTTACAAAGCTCTACTGCCTTGACAGACCAGTCTGTTGTGATGGGCAGTTTGACTGTTTGGTCCTCCTGGACCTTTTGGTCTAAGCATGTTGGCAGACCCACCTTGGAGATATTTTTGGGGTATTTATTCAAAGGTAAGGAATCCACAGCTAGATGTCTCTATCAGATAAACCAGTTACTTATCCTCTGACACGCCGTATTTAGTAGAGACTTGGTATCTAGCTGCAGACCCCTTGCTGACCCTCCCTGCTTCTGCAAATATTTATTTCTGCCTAGAAAGGTCTCTGTAGCTCTTTAGTATCTGCATTCTAATCGATCAGCCTTCTGACGTGGTTCTCTGCCTACGTTGCATAAATGTCATGAAAAAAACTGATGATGGCACACACACACCACACACACACACACACACACCACACCACACCACACCACACCACACCACACCACACACAACACACCCCCCCACCCCACCCCACCACACCACACACCCCTCCACCACACCACACCACACACACACCCCCACCACACCACACCACACACACCCAGATTTCTGATGCACTTTGCCTAATTGGGCACCCAGGGCCTGTGTTTTTCCCTAACCTGTACAATGTTTCCACAATTGGAAAACTCTGGCCTACCTTTATGACCCTTGTTAGGTGTACCTATGGTACCGAGGGCATGGTAGTCGGGGAAAGGCCTCTGAGGGCTGCAACCTGTATAATGCCACTCTGCGAGCCCTCTCACCATCAACATGCACGAATGTCATTGCAGCCTGTGTGTTGTGGTGCAGCTAAAAGTAAAGAGTCAACAATGCACTTATACCTATGTGCCATGCTTGCCCATCACTACATGAGTCCTAGGTAAGTCATCTATAAGGCAGGGTGCCGTATACCTCATGTGAGGATCTAGCTGCATGAGCAGACCGGTCCCTAAATATCTAAGGCCATTCTTAGATATTATAAGTGCCCGGTTAAGCCATCCTGAGTATATGGTCTGGAAACTGGCCACTACGAGTTTCCTAGCACCATAATAGATTTACTGAATCCTGGGATATTTGGTATTAAACATCGAAGAATAATAAACCTGCACTGAGTCCAGTGTCAAATTTATTATTCCCTACACTCAGGGGTCCCTCCTAGAGGGGACCCCTGAACCAAACCAGCCTCTGGTGGGTTCCTGACTGATGACAACCAACCTGCCACCACAAGACACGTTTCTGGACCCCTGGGGTGGGAGCCAACGCTCCCTAGGTGCAGAAACAAAGCCTTTCCTGGGCAGAGGTGTTCACACCTCCCACCAGGTCAGGAAGAGCCATCTGTGGCAGTGGAGCTTCAAATGCCTTCCTGCTTTTGCAAAGTGACCCCCAGCTTCTTCTGCAGTCCACTTTCCTGTCTCCCCCTTTTCTGGTGGTAAGGCATGTGGGACAAAGTGGAACAGCCCAGGTGGTGTGCCCACCTCCGCCAACCCCACAGGTGGGGAAGGTGAGGTGAAGCCCACTCTTCAGTGCCTGCCATCTTGCAGATGGCAACCACCCTCCAATCAGGAATAGGGATGGTGCCCACTCCCCCACGAGGGGTGAGCACGCTAAGGGTGTAGTCATCCTAAAGACAATAGCCCATTGCCTACTACATCGAGAACTCTAAGACACCCCTAAATACATTATTTAGGGGCAACCCTGAACCTAGACAGTAAATTTGACACGACAAGAAGAAGAAATACTGAAGAGCCATGCTGCAGAAGAGGAGGATGACAACAAATTCTTTCACCCCAGGCGTACCGGCCTGTCTCCTGCTCTGAAATCCTTGCAAACCGAAACCGGTGTGTCCTGCAGCCAGCAGCCTCCAAGAACCCTGGGTACCTGCCCTGCCTTTCCAAAGAACTCTGATCCCCCGTCCTGCCGCTAACAGTGGCACTCTGCACCCGGCTGCTCCAGTGCCGATTGTGGTTTTCCTTGAGTGCTAACCTGAACCTTGGTTCTACCACTAAATAAACTCCTACCCTAAAACTGTTTACTTACCTGTAAACCTAACACTTTGTTTTTCTCCTTATGATTGTATGGTGGGTTTTCCTTTGTGTTGAACTGTCTTGTACTGCTACAAAAGTAACTTAGTGCCTTTAAAAGTGTTAACATGATTAATGATGTCCTGTGTTGCTAAGTGACAGTGTTCACAAAGATCCAGCATTTCTCCTTCTACAATGTAAAGCTAGATTTTAACAATGTTCCCACAACTAATTTCTGGCCTCTGTTTCAGCATTGTTTTTATTTTTCCCAAAAACTAATATATCATCTTATAAAACTAGAATTTGAGGTATTCCCTTCAAGTACAACTGTTATTTTCTGAAAACACGCAGAAGCAGATGCCAAGCCAAAAGCCATTCTGATAAACCTTAATAAAGGGTAAAAACCAGGAGCTATGTATCCCTGTTATATGGCTGGATTTTCGAGTACCTAATTGGGCCAAACTTCTAATCCCACATTGAAACATTAAAATTGAAAAATGGCTTTTCAGACTTAATCAAAGCATATTCTGAACTTACCAGAAGCCTTCTAGGACCTTTTGATTTTGAATAAAACCTTACATGAGATTGACTGGAGATTTGAATTCATTGAACAATACTCCTGTCTGCCCCAATTTTTAAATTCGACATTCTGATAAACCTGTAGACTCTCATGGGTGTGACAATAGATGTCAGATGTCTGGATTCTTTAAGTAACAAGATTTATGACAAGTATCAAGATGATAAGTCCTTAAAACTGAACACTTTTGGGTCCCCATGCATGGCCTATATTTCGGATGAGTTGAGCAATGAACTTCAGTCTACCCCAATATGCTAGTTCAGATCCCTGAAAACTACACACATATGCTTACCTTCAACCTTCTACCTCTGGGACATGGGTTCGTGCTCATTTTTCAACTGAGCAAAGCTGCATGAGACTGAAGGGCACCAACTAGGGTAAAACTGTTTTTGGGCTGCTTGTGTGAGAGGCCCTCACTTGGCATTTTGGGGCAGATTGTTCCTATTGGGCCATGACCAAGGCTGATTTGCATATGGCTGGGTCTACATTGAGATGGCATGATGGGCAAAACAATATGGACTGGGATGGGGCCTGAGTAATTACAAGTGGCCGAGTCAAGCCCTCCACCCATCGCTTTTTGTTTGCTTCAATACCTCCTTCTTTGGGCACCAAAACAACTGGTGTCGGCCATTCACATGATTCAATCTTTTCAATGTCTTCTGATCCTAGTAGTCTTTGAAGCTCTTCCTTGAGTGGCTCCAACATTAGGTTTAGAACTCTCCTAACCCTATGAATACAGGCCACTATGGTGCTTTTAAGAATGAATCTATGTTCAAAGTTCTTAGACCTAATTCTCTTAAACCTCCTTACAGATATCAAAATCATCCCCCACATTAGCTATAAGCATGACTTGTTCTATGGTCATTTCGGTTCAGTGTGATCTCGATGACCCTTTGGTAATGCCAGCTTAATTGATTGTCACCACATTTGGCCACATACGTTTTTTCAGCCTCTGTGTCATGGGATTGTAGCCTCATGAAAGCACATCCAAGAACATCGAGCTTCACTCACCTGTAACTTATCAGACTAATAGCAGGAGGTAGCAGAGTTGTCTTTTCCAATACAAACTATTTATCCCGGGGGGGCCGGGGGGGGGGGGGCGCTAGAGGGCGCACGGCAAGATGGCTGCACCGATTTGAGGCTCTGCCTGACCAAGCTCTCATCCGACAATTATCTACTGCATCCCTCGACCCTAACACCTGCTGGTGGACGTGGTGATCATCCACCAACCTACTGACCGACTACAAGCTGTTTGTGGTGCTGTAGAGCCCTCCGCACTGGTCTAACGAGTGTGAAGGACACATTCTCTGAGCCGCGTGAAATGGCGGCCACTGGATTATGGGCCTTGCTGCCGGCTGGGGCTTCCTTATGCTGTTCCAAGTTATGATCAGTCCCTCCTGCTGAATACAGTGTTCTGCGGTACCAGCGGCACTGGGATATATGCAAAACGACCTTACCTGCGGTGACCGGATTGCTGAGACTGCAGGTGCGGAGGGCAAGCCTGTTATGAGGTGACAGCGGACGGAGGCACCAGGGAGTGCACGAATCGGAACACCTGTTTGTCTGAGGAGGCTTGCTGGGAGGAGCTGCAGAGAGTGTTGGTGAATCGACTTCCCCGCTCATGCTGGTGGCGGTAAGTTGGGTCGGGGCCTGGCGAGACCCTGGGCTGCGGAGGCGGGACTGGGCCTTGCGCTGGGCTGCGAGCTGTGGCTGGTGCGGGTGGTACTGGACACTGCGGCGGCAGAGTGGAGGAGCTGCCCGGGGACTCCTGCAGGCTGCCGCGAGGTCCCTGCAGTGCGGAGCTGAGCTGGAGCTTGGTCCTGACAGCCCTCTCGGTGCACGGCACCAGTGTTAGGCCGTAATCCCCGGCCTGGAGTACTTTGTCATTGGCCCGGGGGGGCGGAGCTCACTGCGTGAGAATTGCTGGCTGCTGGACTAATTCGACGCTGTTCTTGGCCTCTGGTCTCTACTGATCTCCCGCTCCTTATACTACCTAGCCCCCCGGGACTCCTGAAGGCTGCCGCGAGGTCCCTACGGTGCGGAGCTGTGCTGGGGCCCGAATCTGATGGCACCTCCGGTGCACGACATCAGCGTTAGGCCGCTTCCCCGGCCTGGAGTATTTAGACATCGGCCCAGGGGGCAGGGCTAACTGCGTGAGGTCTGGTGGCTATCTGACTGCTTCAGCGTTGTTCATGACCCCTGATCTCTTCTGATCTTCTGCTCGTTATACCCGTCTCATTTAGAGGGCCTAACTGACAGATGTCTATATAACTTGGGCCATTCCTGTTGGGGAGCCACTTTCTCTGCACACTAATTTTCACTTGGGGCCTGTCACGACTGCTTTAAAGGTGTAGATGAACGGCTGGCCTGATCTCTGCCTACACTCACTCCTGGCTGTGCTTTTGTTCAGTTTTACACACTACACGCGTAGTATTGGCAGCTGAAGAATGGGAGGACTGATAAATCCCAGCCGCGACTTAATTTCGAACAGTGCAAGCCCCCTAAGAACTCACAAAAAGTGGCCTCACACTCTGAGGCTGACGCACACATGGATAACACCCCTACGCTGGAAACCACGTTGATGGTTATGCAACGCACGCTGCAATCCTTAGTGGGCACGATGGCAGCGGTGAACCATCGGTTAGACAATATGTCCTCGCAATTAGAGAAGCAAACGGCACGCGTGGGGGAGGTGGAGCAGAGGGTCTTGGCGGCTGAGGATGGCCTTGAGCACCGTTGCGGATAAAACTCTTAATATAGAGAAGGTTCTGGCTCTGATCCAACCAAAGAACGAGGATTTGGAGGCGCGCTCCCGGCGCAACAATATCTGAATTACTGGTCTGCCAGATTCGAGCAGTCTGGGCAAAATGGAGACATTTGTTGAGCACCTGATCTCAGGCATATTTGGCATGGAACAGTTATCCCGCATGTTCATAGTGGAGCACGCTCACCGCTCACTAGCGACTAGGCCAGTTCCGGGAGCGCCCCCGCGTCCTATTATAGCCCAAGTCCTAAATTATAGGGATAGACACACTATCCTGCGCCTGGCCAGGGAGAAGGGTACCATTGTCCATCAGGGTAACAAATTGGCCTTCTTCCCTTACTTCACGGTCGTGGTCCAGGCAGCTTGAAGAGAGTTTGGCGCTGTGAAACAGTTTCTGAGAAACAAGGGGGTCCCTTATGCCATGTTTTGTCCGGCCCAGCTACGGGTTGGAACTGCTGAGGACAGTAACATTTTCTACTAGTCGCACCCCTGTTCCCTCACAGGAGTGTCACCCTAGGCACAAGCTTCAAACGCTGAATCCCAGCAATAATAAACAATGTCGTTCGTTCTGTGGTTTAATTGGTGATCTTTAATTCTTATTTTCACCAATTCATTCGCTTTCAGTTCCAATCAATTCATATTAGGCGTAAATACAAATTATTCCAATGCATTTCGGTGCACTGGGCACCTTCATCAGGGAAACGCCTGAAAATTAAACACATAACATGATTTGTAATCAAAAGTTTTCATCTCTATCTCTAAATTCAAAAAAGCATATTAGTTCATCATATACTTTGTACCCCTCAAGTTAAGAAATTAAGTAGCTCGATCTAAGCTGTTATCATTTCAAAGCATTTCTTCGTATGCAACACTCGTAACAGGCTTAACCTCAGTGTTCTAACCGTTGACTCATGTATCTTTATACGCTTGCCGCTGCCCACTTAGGCGTTCGCATGCTACGTACCCCGTTCTATATGTCGGTTAGGGATATATCCTAACTCCGTATCTCACCTTAGGTAAAACAGGATTAGTTTCCGTTACAAGCAGCGTCTCCGCTCCGTGCTGCGCTGTTGATTCAAACACGATTCTTACGCATGCGCACCTTCAAGAAGTGCCGAGTTTTTTCTAAAAAAACTACTCAACCTTAACTTTATCAAATACGAGGATTTTTCTCTACTACGTCACATTCACTAATCGCGCTCAATCTCACGAGTCCTACGCTTACCACATGGTTAATTCTAGTGCAATTACATGATCATTTATACAGTAGTATGATGTGGCAGATATAATCGATTAATTGTTACAAAAGCAATTGTCTATTATAGGTAACAAGTAAACTCCATTCTTTCATTGAGCCCATTGGGTTTCAAACTACATAAATGATAAATACAATAGTTTTCCCTTTGTAAGAGGATTTTCTTATTCAGCGGACCATCTTTTTTTGGTACTATTTCTAACACGCAAGCCCTCAATTGGCTGATGTTATGATTTTTGTCCATAAAATGTAAGGCCACTGAGGATTTCAATTGACCTGTTCTTATGTTACTTTTGTGCTCATTCAGGCGAGTCTTAAGTTTCCGTTCTGTATGACCCACATATCCCTGTCCACAAGGGCATTTCAGCAAATATACAATGTTAGTAGTGTCACATGTGGCATTGAGATTCAACGGAATTTTATGACCTTTCATCGGGTGAGTAATACTGGCACCCTTCATTATATTATGACAATTAGCACAATTCAAACATGGTACTGTGCCTCTGAATGTACTTTTTTTTGGCATCTCTTTAGGAGTTTTTAATAATTATCCTATGTTTTTTCCTCTGGTAAATGCGAACAGTGGTTCCTGTTGGAATATTCCTTTGAAATCCGGTTCCAATTGAACCATTTGTCAATTTTTTCAAATTATGTTTTTGAAGTTTGTGCTTACGTTAGAGTACTTGCTGACGCATGTAATTCTTTGTTCTTTGGTTTTGGGTGTTGCTGTTAGCAACTCCGATCTGGTTTTGCTCTCTGTCCTTATCCTTGATTCTCTGATGATGTTTTGTGGGTAACCTCGAGCTTCAAATCTTGCAGCCATGATGTTTAATTGTTGTTGACATGTATTTTCTTCTGAGACCAACCTTTTCACTCTAAGAAACTGGGAGTATGGTAGATGCGTTTTCAATGATTGAGGATGATGGCTTTGATATTGCAATATGTTATTTCTGTCAGTTGGTTTACGATGTATGTTAGTGATGAAAGTTGTTTCTACTTTGGAGATTTCTACATCCAAAAATTGTATTATTTCCTTGCTTATGGTCCAAGTGAACCCAATTCTGTCATTTTTAGTGTCCAAGGCTTGTAACTTTTGTTTTAATGACTCTTCTGTCCCTTTCCATATTAAAAAGATGTCGTCAATGAACCTCACAAACATAAGGAGGTTTCTTGCCCATTCATCATCAAGGTAAATATGTTGGTCTTCAAATGACGTCATAAACAAATTGGCATACGCCGGTGCGGCACAATTTCCCATCGATGTTCCATTCAATTGACTGAACCATTTGTCTTTGTAGGAAAAGTAGCTATTGTACAGTGTAAATTGCATTAACTCCATTAAAAACACTTGTAGATCGTGAGGGTATGTACTCTGAAGTAATGCGTTTTCTATGGCTTCTAAGCCTTCTTGGTGAGGTATCGAAGTGTACAACGATTTTACGTCAACTGTTGCCATTACACTTTCATCATTTATCTTCTCTTGTTGCAATTTTCTCAAGAAGTCTGTAGTGTCTTTTATGTAAGACAAACTTTTAGATACCAAAGGCTGTAAGTGTTTGTCTATGTACTTTCCTACTGGTTCGTGAATGCTCATTTTTGTGGAGACTATTGGGCGACAAGGTGGTTTGATCAAATCTTTGTGTATTTTTGGCACCATATACATATATGGACTCCTGGGACTTTCTTGTGTGAGATACTTTCTCACTTTTTCATTGATGGTTCCATTATCCACTCCTTTTTTCAGAATGTCTTGTAGTATCTTTTTCATTTCTTCAGTGGGATTCGCTTGGATTTCCATATATAAGTTTGGATCCTCTAGATGTTCTTTAACTGTGTTTTCATAAAACGCTGTGTTTAATATCACCATCGCTCCTCCCTTATCAGCTTTTTGGCACATTATTTTCGAGTTTGATGCTATGTTCTGTATGACTCCAAATTCCTTGTTAGATATATTCCGTTGCTTACTTTTCTTGTTGGTATTGATTTTGCTTATTTCTTGCTTGCATAAATTCTCAAACAAGTCAATAGTTTTGTGCGACGTGGGTGGCATATATGTACTTTTGGTTTTTAATCCTTTTAGTTTGTCTTCCTGTTTTGGTGTTGGGTTTATGACCACGTTTTCAAAAAAATGTCTTAGTTTCATTTTTCGTGTGAGTTTAAAAAGACTTACTTCGAGTTCAAGTTGGTTGGTGCGGGCAGTCGGTACAAAGGACAGTTGTAGTATTTCTGTTTGGATGGTACTCAGATGTTGATCTGAAATATTTATTACCAAATTCTCTTGATCGTTTAATGGTATTTCTTTTTGTCTTTCTTCGAAGCCATTTGTCTCGTTTGACGCTGGGATTTTTCTTTAGTTTTTTCTGAGTCCCCTCCGGGGTCTACTGTTTCTTCTGAACCTTCGCCTAAAAAAAGCCTCAGGTGTCAGTTGTGCTCCTGCGTTCTGTGGTTTAGAAGGTTTAGTTGTTCTTCACGATTCATTAGTTGGTTTCTCACTATCTGTTGAGGAAGTGTCCGTCTGTGAGGTATATTGTCTCGTTTGACGCCGTTTTGCGTAGACTTCAGCCCAAGTGTACACCTCCCCGAAGGCAGCTATGGAACATGCCAAGCATCTGAAATGAAGGAGTAGGAACTCTGCGGCTGCGCCTGAGGAGGAGGAGTAATGTAGCGTTCTGCCGGCTGATGAAGTTGTTTGACACCTCTGACCCTTGCACTAAGGTTCAGGCAATATATCTTCCTCATTTGGCTGACACGATGTTTAATGTTTACTCTGTATATGATTAATTCCTATGTGTACAGTTTATAGCTGTGACCTTTGAATTTATTGCACAAACAAAAGGAAGGGAATTAAAGCATAAGATGCCAGCACTAGTCTAAAAGGTCCCTATTAGTTATGGTGAACAGAAAGGTGTAAACAAAGGGCTGGGAGCACAATTCCCTATACTCCCTCAATTTAAAGGCTGATTCAACGAACCTAACCTTCAAACAATTTGACAACACATAGTAGCCCAGCACACTTTAAACACAATCTATTACAATCAATAAGTCAAAGAAAGTTTGATTTCACGTACAAGCCGATGTTTTTCAGTTTCAAATGTTCTTTATTGTTCAATCTTTAAAAACTTTTGACAGCATCACTTTTCGAACCGCCAACGCGGTTCGTCCCGACCAGGGACTTCTTCAGGGCTTGGCCAGTCAATATAGTCAATTCTGGTTGTCAAATTCTTAACAGTTCTTTGTTGACAGTTTCTTATGAATTTTTAATGGTGATCAGGTATTTCAGAAAAAGAGTTATTCTATTTGGTGACCCTTTGTCGTTTCTTCATCTGGTTAAGACATATTTGATAGTCGGAAGGTCAATTATACAAAATAGTAACCCGGATATGGTAGTTCGGGTCCGTAAGGAGGGTCCTCTATCGTCTCTGCTCCAACAGGAATCACCACGATGACCTTTGAATTTATTGCCCCTCCTTGCGCTCTGAGGATAGCAATGGATTGCAATGCGGTATAGTAGCGCAGGGGCTATGACTACATAGCGGAGGCTGTGACTATGGAATAGCAGGACCTTGGTACTGATACATCACTTCTTGGCATTGCTGCTCCTTGGTTATTTTCCCTTTTTAATATGTAATGACTTTGGAAGGTCGCTTTGTCCTCATGCTCTATTGTTGGCAATTGTGATGCCCCACCTGTGCACGATAACTGCTGCTTGGGACAAGCTAACTTCTCCTTGATTATGTGGCCTTGGTCGGTGGCTGGGCAAATTGATGGTCCATTCTGGTGTGATAAGTTTGTGGGTCCATGCTCTAGGGTCCTGTTCTACTCCCAAATCTGTACGGCACCTAATTTTTCAGTACACGATGCATGGTTGGATGTCCAGACGTCACGGTGGACACTATGTGATTGCTATATACATGATGTGTGATGCATTGTTGTGTTAGCAATTCTTGGTCAACTCCTTCTACGTGGGAGTGTTCTGACTCTGCGCCCCCCACATATGAGTGTACCCCAAATCTGGTTTGTTATGATGAGAGGGAGGGAGGGAGGGAGGGTGGGGTTTGGTTGGGCGTTGGGGTTGCTTTGGTATGTTGGGGGGAGCTGAAGTGGGAGGGGTGTTTGGGGTGGGGAGGGGGGATTGGTTGTCTGGAGGGAGGAGGGTAGGGGGGGAGGTTGGGGATGTTCTTGGTAAGGCTACGGTGCTGGGGATGACTACTTTGGTGATGTTTTTTATGTACAGCTGTGCGAAGTGTGCTGACAGTGTATCGGTTCCTGTATCTGAAGGTGTGATCATTGATCTTTTATGTTGCATGTTACTTCAATTGGGTCTATGATGGATAGGGCAGGTAAAATTACTTGGATCACTTGAAATATCAGAGGGTTAAATAACCCGAAAAAGACTAGGCAGGTGCTGGCATACTTGGACCGCCATAATGTTCAGGTCGCGCTTCTACAAGAGACGCACCTCACTGAGCACACTGCGGCTTCTGTAGCCAAGAAATGGGCTGGGGTGTGGCTTGCTTCTTCCTATCCCTCGTACCCAAGGGGGGTTATGGTGTTAATTAAGATAAATGTCCCCTTTGCGAGCACACACGAGGAGATTGATAAGGATGGCCGGTATATTATAGTACAGGGGAGGTTGTGATGTATTCCTATAGGTTCTGAATCGATCCCCCTATTCCTGACCCTATTCTGGTTAACGAACCAACAAGTTAACTAGCAGTCAGCCCATGAGGCAGCAAACCCCCATGATGCAGATACCGTTATCTGACGAAGCCACACTACGGCACAGGAACGTGTTATCTGATTAGGTCATAACGCTTGCGATCTAATTAGACAAGCGATATTCCTCCAGCCCCTGATAAGGCATACGGAGTTCTCATAACAAATCAAACCTATGACAACCTGGGAAAAACCCTGCGGCCATTGTTTTGATTTCACCAAGAACTTCAGCAAAAGAATGTGCTAACGACCTGGTCGTATGACATCCTTATTGACGTATCTATGTCCATCCTTACGTCAATCTCGGCACCTTAAAGGTATAAATATTACCGATATTGCCCTATGCAAACACACGCGGTGGTGACGAGACGGAGCAGCCATACTTGCCGAAGCCCAGAGCAGAGCAGACCCCGCTGGCGCAGCCCCGCCTTCTTGACGCGCTGAGAACGAGACGCGCTGCTTTCTCCTGCCGAGAAATCCAGCACCGGCGTTTCCGGGTAGCCCTCGCAGGCAGCCTGGAATATCGAGAGCAGAGAAGAGAGATACCCTCCCTCATTCATCCTAACTTCCAGGTACAGAACTGAATAACCCCTCGCAGAGAATTCTTTAGTCAGTCACTTGGCAAAAACAAACTTAACTTAAACTGTAACTTTCTATTCCCGCCCACGTATT
This sequence comes from Lissotriton helveticus, assembly GCF_964261635.1. Taxonomy (NCBI): domain Eukaryota; kingdom Metazoa; phylum Chordata; class Amphibia; order Caudata; family Salamandridae; genus Lissotriton; species Lissotriton helveticus. The sequence goes on from NC_136065.1 coordinate 467,790,803, forward strand.
AGGCTTAGGTCAGGTACACGGGGTAGGCGTATCTAGAAACACCAGTTGAGTACGTTTAGTCAAATGTATATGTGTATGTAATATATTTTATTCATTTTAAACCTTCATATGGCTTAGAAACCATATCAATGTTTTTACAGTATTATTTTATACTTCTGCTTTTAATGTATGCACTTTACTTAACGATAAGTATTGCAATAATATCGATCCATTTCTCTTGTACGAGAAAAGAGACTGATCAATAAATAACATCTTTTATTGAACACGCCCGTCTCTTCCTTTTCTCTACAATCTGATGAGACTAAGAATGCACGTACTGACTGAGTAAAATAAATTGCCTTTTGTTCACACGACTCTCGAGATACACTCTTGATTAGGGGAGAGCAAAGTTGTCATGTTCTATGGTTGTCAGAAACGAAATCCCTTCTTGTCTAATCAGGGAAGTTAATTCCTTCCTGAACATTCGAGAAAGTTTCTAGTGAACTCTGAGCTAGCTGGCAAACCCAAAACTTTAAGTCTAATATCGACAGTAGTAGACCTAGTCTGGTCTAGGCCTATACTATTGAAGGTATTATTCCAATGCGCAGAGCCTATTGGGATAATAGGAACTACACTACAAGGTTATGTGGCACACTGATCACAGTGGTTAATGTCTATGGCCCCAACATAGATGACCCGGAGTTTTATAAAAATGCTGTGGAATAAAGTATATAACCTACCGGTCTCTGCGATCATCTGTGGGGGAGATTTTAATGTTGTACTTGATCAAGATATGGATCGATAATCACCAAATAGTGCTCATGTCAAGAGAGCGGCGCAGGCTGTGCGTGATGGCATGTATGATTTGGGACTTAATGATGTGTGGCGGCTGCGACACCCTGGAGTGAGGGAGGGGACATGATACTCATATACACATAACGCTTGGTCCCGCTTGGATTATTGGCCGGCGACGCGTGAGGTCAATGCATGGGTGTCGCGGACCTTGCATTTGTCCCGCACGCTGTCGGACCATGCGCCTGTCCTGCTCGACATGCTCCTTCCTACCTATGCCCCAGCTCCATTTCGTTGGAAGCTGCAGCCCTCGGCCTTATTAGATCCGGTGTTTAAGGAAGGTATAAGGGAGGCTATAGGAAAATATTTTGCTGAAAACACTGGGTCAGTGAAAAGTATGGGCACCATCTGGGAGGCGTTTAAAGTAACTATTAGAGGGGCTTGCATAGGCCTACAGGCAGGGGTGCTTAAGTCTTTGCGCGATTCCATGGGGCGGTTGGAGCGTGAATTGGCACAACTAGAAAGACAGTATGAGGAAGCGCCAGCTGCAGCTACTTTAGCTGCAATACGATCGCAAGTGGGTGAGTATAATGAATTGGCTGAGCAGGAAGTACGGCATCTAGCGCGACGATGCACAGACTGGTATTACGGCGAGGGTGGTAGACCGGGACGTGCGTTAGCCGAGAGAATCACAGAGCCGTGGGGTAGATATTGCGGGGTGCAAGAACTTACAGAGGGTGACCTGTCCATAACTGACAATGCCGATATACTGGAGCAATTTGTTCAACATTACAAGGCAATGTATGGGAATAGGAAAACGGCTAGTGAGGAGGAAATAACACAATATCTGGATGACGTGGCCCTGGTTTGGTTGTCTAAAGGACAACAAGATTTTTTGATGCATTCCTCAACTGTTGAAGAAATTAGGGATGCAATCGCTGCTCTGCCGAATGGGAAGGCAGCGGGCGCAGACGGGCTTCCGTCTGAATTTTATAAGGAATATGCTGATATATTACTGCCCCATTTAACGGCCATGTACACGGAGGCCTTTGAGCAGCAGCAGTTACCTGCCACACTCAGGGAAGCGCTGATCGTCGCATTATTGAAGCCAGGCAAGCCACCGGATAAATGTGAGTCGTATAGACCATTGTCGCTTATGAATACTGATGTAAAAATTCTTGTGAAGGTTCTGGCAACTGCTGAATGTCATGGTACTCCCGGATCAATCTGGATTTATCCCTACGCGCTCCACGGCGCATAATCTGAGAGCGTTGTTTGCTGTCCTGCATCTTTTAAAACCAGGACTACCGGTGGTGGCAGTTCTGTTAGACGCTGCTAAGGCGTTCGATTCTATTGCGTGGACCTATATGTTCGCCGTACTGCATCGCATGGGGTGCCTTTCTTTTTTACCAGTTGGATAAAGTTGCTATATACTGATCTGGTGGCTCGGGTGCGGGTTAATGGACATGTCTTGGAGGTGTTTCTGATTAAAAGGTGCACTTGACAAAGGTGCCCGTTGTCACCCTTGTTATTTGCACTCATGCTGGAACCGCTTGCATGTGTGTTATGACAGAGGCATGCTGGTTGAGCGTTGCGATTTTATCAAAGGCCATTAGCAGTATCGATGTATGTTGATGACAGTCTCCTGTATGTAAGGGAACCAGTGCAATATCTGGAACAAGTTATTCGGGAGTATATCCGTTTTGAATGGTTTTCGGGCTTAGCTATCAACTTGAGTAAATCCATAATATTCCCTCCAATGTGGTGTACAGTACAATTCGTGTTGAATTACCCCTTAGAGTGGGCTTCTGACCTCGTGCGGTACCTTGGCATCTGGGTGCATCAGGACCCACAAGAAGTTATACGGGCTAACTACGGCGAGGCGGTGTCGAAGCTTGAGGACCAGGTGGCTCGGTGGATACGTCTACCCTTGACTTTTGCAGATAGGGTCGCGCTAATCAAAATGGTAGTGTTGCCAACATTTTTGTATTTATTTGTTAACGTTCCTATCACCTTGATGCAGCATTTCTTCGCCACGCTATGCTCTTTACTAAGTATACTCGCCTGGGGGGGCAAGAAATCTCGCATTGGGTGGGAGACACTGACAAACCCAAATGTGCTGGGTGGTTTTTCGGTGCCGGACATGCACTTATACTATCTTTGTGCACAGGCACAATTGGCCTATTACTGGCAGAATGCACCACCGTTCACGCCGCATGTGGCTGTTGAGGCTGGCGCGGTACACCCCCTGCCCTTGAAGGCAACAATAGTAAATCCACAGTCCGTGTACGAGCAGGGTGAAGTTGATACGGTACAGTGTACGGCTAGGGCTTGGGCAGAACTTGGGAAGCGGGCGCGGCGATGGCCATTACATGCTCCTCCAATGCTCTTGTTACACCATGCTGATCTATTGGTGATAGGGGAAGCTGGGGTGCTTAAGGTTTTGCATTCCGTGGGGGTGAATGTCATGGGCGACGCTTTTGCAGATGGGACATTTATCTTGTTACAGGACTTTAAAAAAAAAAAATGGGGTGAATGAGACTATGTCCACATTTATATACACTAGACTTCGGGCTGCCATGCGTAGCTTGTATCCAAGTTTTCCTGAAGAACCTAGCACATTGGGGGTGCTGCAGCTACTATATACAGCAAAAGCTAAGACTAAGTTAATCTCCTGACTCTATTATGCCTCGCAACTAGATGAAGGTGCTGCGCAGAATAACTCCAGGGTCAAATGGGATGAGTCTCGCGCAACCGCTAACGGATGAGGAGTGGGAGGAAAGCTGTCGGATGACTGAGAGTTTTGCAATCAATGGTAACTTTAAGCTCATTCATTATAAGTACCTGCACCAAATGTACTATACCCCTGCCAACTGCATAAATATGGTCTGAGGGACACTCATCGTTGCAAAAGATGCGGCGCAGAGGATGCTGATTTTGTACACCTGGCGTGGGTCTGCCCAAGAATACTTGTATTTTGGGGTGAATTGACAACAGCGCTGACTGACATGACGGGTGTCCAAATCGTAAGAGATGCCTGCCTAGAACAGGTTAGAGTTTTTGACTACCTGGGGGTGAGCCTCTCTGATCAATTTGGTTGGCTACAGCACATCCAAAAGTGTAAGATTAAACTTGGACAATAAGGTGGGGCTATTTTAAGGACTTACCGTGCACCTACATATCGCCCAATCACTCCAGCCCTTGAGATTTTTAGGTGTCAAGCAATGGAGGCCGAATTATGGGGCACTGTGGATACTGGAACTTTGGAGCAAGTAGAAAATTGGCTTATGAGAAGCATAAATAACCTCCCATCAAGAGCCCCACTTCCCCCATTACGGCTAGACTATGGGTTAAGGCATATTAATGAGGTGGTAGCCATGAAACCCTTATTGTACTGGCAGAGAATATGGACAGTTGCAGAACTCTCCATGATCCGTAAGGACCTAAAGGTGGTTATGAGACTGCCGGGGGGCGAATATGATCCCCTGGCTAAAGGTAGTTAGGCACCACCTGAGACAGATTGAGCTGGGTAATTTTTGGTCAACACCAACAGAAGACACATCAATTTCTAAGCAGGTTCTGAAAAATGCTTTTTGGCAGCATATTGATTCACACACTTTGAGCTCCATCAGGGGGGGGCTCACTCACTGCCCACTTTTTAGAGACTAATGTTGAGTGTGATTTTGAGCCAATCTTGGATGTTATTGAGTCCCTACAGGCAAATACCTTGTTTATTAAATTACGCCAAGGGATGCTACCAATGTGTGCTTCTACTGCTTCGTTGAAAAGTGGAAACTTTGTTCCTGTTAAAACGTGCCCATTTTGCCCTGGAGAGGCGGAAGCGGCTGAACATCTTGTTTTATTTTGCCTAGTCTATTATGATTACAGGAGAGAGTGGATATTGACAGCCTAGGCCCCCTAAGGTGTGTGCGTTAACAAGTGGCCTACTACGCTGCTGGCAGCACAAGGGTCGTTTTGGGCCTAGGCTGTCCCTCCCTTTGCCTGCGTTGACCTCTGGGCTCGTGGGACTGGAAAGGTCCAGGGCTGACCGTGCCTGGATTATCCTGGTGATATCAGGCAGTGGGCGGCATAGTAGCTTTGGAGACAGGGGGTGTGCGCTGCGGACTGTGCAGATCTGGCTCAAGGGTCACATCGGGCCCAGGCCGCTCCCCTCCCCTCATGTAAAACGCCTGCACAGACGGACATCTTGGCTGGAGCTTGTCTGCCCCCTCGGTGGCCTGGTGCACCTTGCTGCGCTGGCCCTATTGGTTCAGGGTGGAGAGACAGCTCCTGGGGCACCACCTGGAATCACTTCTGGTCCCACTGAAATAACCTGGCCCCTTTCCCCCTCAGGAATAACAAACTAAACTAAAGTTGGCGGTCCTCAGCCAGGCGTGGCGGCAAACCGCCACTGTCGTTGCAATCGCCCTACCCAGCGAGTCCGTGGTATTGAGTCCACACCGTATGGAGTAGCGTGCTGCGTCCCACCCTTCCGTTAGGGCTTGGGTGAGCTTTGCCCAGGCCGCCTCTGGGCACTGCGGCAGCACTTCTGCAACCGTATCCCACAGAGAGTGGGTGTAACGGCCCAAAAGGCAGGCCGTGTTCACAGACCGCAGCCCCAAACTCAGGGAGGAGAACAGTTTCTTGCCAAACTGATCCTACCTTTTGGATTCCCGATCCGGGGAACGGTCTGGAATGCGGTCTGGGATGTAGAGGCCTAAATCACCAGGCTCTCAGGGGTGGGGTGAACGGACAGGAAGCTGGGGTCGCCCGGAGCCAGGCGGTGGCGTCGGGCCACATTCCGTTCTACAGGAAGGCCTGTAGAGGGCTTGGACCAGGTACCCACCAGAACATCTGTGAGGGCTTCGTTAAACGGCAGTAGAGGCTCCGAGGAGCTTGCCTGCGGTTTGAGCACCTCAGTGAGGAGGTTGGTCCTCACAGCCACGACAGGGAGCTCAAGAGCCAAGGCCTTGGCCGCCCTAGACAACACCACGCTGTAAGCAGCCCCCTCCTCCGTAGCTACGGTAGAAGGGGAGACAAATCCAGTGTTGGGCGAAGTGTCCAGACCACTGGCCTCCCCAGCTCGTCTGCCCAGTCCTGTCTCAACTGGTACTGCAGTGCCAGAGGGTCCTCAGACCCCTTCCAGTCCCCCGAGTCGTCCATCTCCTGATAATCAGGGAAAAATGATGGAGCTGGGTCATAGGTGAATTGCTCACCTACCAGCGTCGAAGACGGCGCCGAGTGGCGCCGGTCCGACGCCGGACCCGGACCGGGGATGATGTTGTCCGGGAATGGCGTCGTAGGCGACACCAACGGTGACGGCGCCAGCGGAGGGGTCGTAAGGTCGACTGGCGACGCCACGGATCCAGACTTGTCACCGTGGTCGGCCCCGAGACAGTAAAGGCACCGATGGTGGGGGTCGGTCACCAACATCAAACGGTGACAGTCCTCACAAGGTTTAAAACAAGGCATCCCTCAGCACCGCGAGTCGAAGGTCGACTCGAGAATCGATCAAAAGGTTCCAAAAAGTTAGCTCTTCCCAGATCTGTGCTTGCTGGCGCGGAAAAAAGAAGAACTGATGTCAGCGCGCGAGGGCGGCATCTAAATACTCTGATGACGTCATCCCGGGGATCACGACGCCGACGACGGACGCGGAGCCGCAGACGACGCCTACCAACACGCAGGGGTACTGCTATGCAAAACTTTCCGGATCCAGTCTGACGCCTGGGGATATTCTAAGGTAAGGAATCTAACACTAACCTGTTTCTTTCAGATATGGTCGATTCTTCGTTTCTCAAACTCTTTGAAGATCTTCTGTTTTATTTCTTTTGTGCTTTCCTACAACATCTGTCAGTAATTCAGTTCATTCCCTTCTTTGGCACTGGAGCTCTTAGCTGTGCTTCCAGAGCCAAAGGCGAAAAAAAGAATATGACAATAACAACCATGCTTAAAGTATTTCGGGGCTCACATCTGACAACAAACAAGGAGTGACATACCACTAAACGATTTGATTATGCCTGAAAAAAAGACAGATGGGTCAAAAAGAAATATTTCTGCTCAGAACCACTGGTGATGGAACAATGCACAGCGTGTGGATCCAGTAGAGAATAATGCTGCAAAAATCCAAGATGTGTCTGAGGGGGAGATAGCTATAAAGAAGATCACATTCCTTGACAAAATAACGCAGACTACAGGAGTTGAGTGGAGCAAAGGGTGGGCCAATGATCCTTCTGAGAACAACATTTAAATTCCAAATGGGCAGGAGGAGTTTTGGAAAGCCATAAGTCTTTTAAGGCATTTCATGAAGGAATTAACAGATTTTTAAAGGGACATGCGCTCCCTGTATGCTGCAATTATAGCCAAATGTAGGCGGATGGAAGTGTATGCTATCTCAGCCTTTTGGAGATGCAGCAGGTAGTAAAGAATACCTCAATCAATCAAAAATACTTTATTCGGTTTTGTAAAAGAAAAACATAAAAGCAGCGTTACAAAGATAAAAAAGTGATAGTTTTAAGACTCAAGTACATTAATGGTAAACATGTATTTAAAAAGAATCGTAAAATATTGGTATAAGCCTAGTAAGAACCTGATACCCATAAAGTTTATGTAAAAAGCTGAAATCAAATGTTACCATTTAAAACAGTGGCCACAGTATATAAACAATCAATTTGGAAAACTCTTCCTCAATCTCAAAGCCGATTTTAAGAATCCAAATAGAGTACTTTCTGGTTTTAGCATTTGCAAAAAGCAGAGAGCTGGGCGAACCTGAGTAAAGTTCATCCTTTTGAGAAGGGGCTTTAAAAAAACCTTCTGGGGGCATCATAATGTCGGCAAAAAAACATAAAGTGCGTCAGATCCTGTGGAGATGAATCATCGCAGCCACAGGGAGACAGCACCTGGCCTCTATGGCTTCCCTTAGGAACGGCCAATAAGAGGTTGTAATAATCAAGCCTGAACCTTGTTAATAGGAACCGCTCATGAGAAGAGAGGGGCCACGTAAGGTAAGGTTCCAGCGAGGGAACGGTTTTAAGTAACATAAATTTACGTACGCTGGGTTTTACCATGTCTGCCCCATCTCTATTTAATTTTTGCCATAGGGAGAAAGTGTTTTTTTACATGATCCACGTCCCCAGGGATAATCTTTTCAGGATTTGAGAAAAGGTCTGGACGCCCCAATTCATTAAAGTAGGTTTTTAGATATTTTAACCAGGGGATATTGAGCATGTTGTCCAAGGACATGGCCTCTTTGAGCTGCTGGTGGTTGAGGACAAGATCTTTATTTAACCAACAAGTTAGACAAAAGAGCAAAGGGCGCATGGCTATAGTGTCACCAATAAATGGGATCCCTGTTTCTTCATGTGTAATTAGATTGGAGTTTCCTTTGGGTACTCCCAATAGCTGCTTTAAAAAGTTATTCTCTGCCACCTGAATGCCCTTGACTGTTACATATCTCCATAGCTCACTGCCATAACTGCAATTGCTACGCTTTTTGCCTGGTATAACTTCAGCATTGCAGCAATTGGGCGCTTGCCCATTTTGCTCACAAAGCTGAAGATAGCCCCATTTGCCCGTAAAATCTCCCCTTGTTTTCTCTCAACTAGGGTGCCCCAGTTTAGATGGTCATCAAATAGGACGCCCAGGTAGGAGAAGGTTGTGGGTATGGGTACTTTTTCACTATTTACCGTGAAGGGGTAAGTACGCTTCGGGCAGGTTCCAACTTGTAATATGTAGGATTTGGAGTTATTTATGGCTAAGTCACGGTCAGCCATGAAGCTGTGGAAAGCGGCCAGTATGGACTGCAGGCCTCTTGCCATTCTAGCCAGGAGGACCGCGTCGTCCGTGTAAAGCAGGACGGGAAGACCCCTACGCCCTACATATGGAAAATCCGCTCCAGTTTCGGTCAAGGTTTTGTCCAACTCGTTAATGTATAAATTAAATAGGAAAGGGGCTAAGATGCACCCTTGTCTTACTCCCCGGTCAACAGTGAAGTCCCTGGATACTCCTAGGTCCCGGGAGAATCTGATGTTTGCCCTGGTGTCCCTGTGCAGGTCCCGCAGGAAGTTGACCAAAGGGACATCCCCCCCATGGCGCCCATGGACTGCCACAATTTCCCCCGATTGACACAGTCAAATGCGGGGAAAGATCCATGAACGCCATGTAGATAGCACCCTTGCAGGCGATGGTATACTTCCCGAGGATCATGTACAGGTTGAGGCATTGTGCAAGGGTGGAATGCCCCGGACGAAACCCATACTGGATATCAGAGATAACCTGTTTTCTTTTGCCCAGGATGATAGTCTATTTAACACTACTAAACCTACGACCTTAACCACAGAATCAATAAGGGAGATCGGTCTGTAACAGCTAGTGCTGTTACGATCTCCCTTCTTGAAAACTGGGACGATCGTTGAGGTGCCCCATGACACTGGGCACCTCTCCACCACCGCTGCGTTAAGCACAGCCGTAAGGACCGGGGTCCAGAGGGACTTACTTAATTTAAAGAGGTCTGGCGGCACACCATCCGGGCCTGGAGCCTTATCACTGGTCAGGCCGGAAAATACCTTTCTCGATCTCACACATCGTGAACGGGAGCAGGATTTCCTCGCTTCCTCCCACCTGGGGACATAACTCAGGAGAGTTGCTCTTGAAGATGGAACCGAAGTGTTGTACCCAATCATCTTCTGAGATAATGGTGCCGATAGCATCCGCCCCTTCCCTCTCAAATAATGGTTTATTAACTAGCCCCCAGAATTTCGAGCTATTACCCAGTGTGCTGGGATCTAAGAGTTTACTCTAGTGAATCCTCTCTTGTTTTTGTGGGATGATTTAAAACTGAAATATCAGTGCGTGAGCAAGCAAAGAAATGGGCGCGAGCGTACCATTGTTATATAATGACAAAACCTGGGCAACTGCATGTGTACAAAACACAAATGGATTGGCACACATACAGAATGCAAAGGAATGATTTATATTTAGCCTGAACGTATATAGGCTCCGCATTGACATCACATACTACGTTGCCAATGCAACAATGCTACGTGGTTGCCATTTTGGATTGGGACTGTGCATTTTTAACTCTTGACATGGAGGTGTCCCTTATCTTTTTGCCATTGGAGTGGAAAAGTTCCTCCCAAGAATTGCTTGTGGGTGGTGGTGAACCTAGGGATATATTTTAGATGGCATCGTTAATGCTGGGGAAACAGCTTTGCCACTCACATCAGTGTTGTTCCCGAACATCACAAATGTTCATTTTTTTCACAAGAATCCAAGTAAAAACTGAAAGGAGTCAGAGGCCTAATTAGCTTCAATGCCACCTACAGCTGCCACTGATTCAGTGCCCTGGTAGGACACCGTCCCTTAATCTCTACTCAGCCAGGTGTATCATAGGAGCCTACTACACACTACAAGCAGTTGTTCAATTGATACAACAACTTGAGTCCTTAGGTCACGGGCAGTTACCCCCTCCCCTTTGTAGAGTTAATTTGTCCTCATTTTGTTGTACCCTCTGTCCATTGTTCAGAGATGCACTACACCACGCATATCTCAGCGATGAACGGCTCAACTGAATGGCAGAGTGTACACTGGAGCCTTCACTCTAGTGCCCTAATGATGCTGACTTTTTACTCTCACACGTTGGTCATATTACACATCGCTATCACCTTGGCGTGCACACCATATGATTTGCTGTTGTATTTACTCCTGACATGTGGTGTTGTTGATCTATTGCTGTACTGCATCGTTAAAAACAGTAAATGGCAATAAAAGAAATTCAACAAAAAAAACTTTTCTAGATATAACTTGTATGCTTGAAAAAGGGCAAGCAGAGTGCCCTTGAGAGAGCTCTGTTGCCCACCTAGAAAGGGGTCATAATCAACCGGGATCCCCGCTCTTTTAAACTACAATCATACTAAAACCTGCGTGTGCACAGTTGGAACTAATGAGGCAACATCTTTTCCATCTCCCTTGACACCATTAATAGGCAATCCTGACTTCCTAATGGGATTCACAGACAAATACATTTGCACAAGGACCAATGATTCCCCTCCAAGATTAGGTTTGTTGTGTATAAATGGTGACCTTAAAAGTTGTGAACAATGTTTTGCCTAGTTTGGAACCAATAGATGCAAATGCATTGACACAACTTTGGGCACACGCATTGGGCACATGGGAAGGTACTACAGGCAGCAAGTTGAGAAACCATGAAAATAAAGGCCTTTTTCTCAGGAGGGTACTCCATTCAAGTCAATTCTCTCTTCTACAGGCTGTTAGAAGTGAATAGTAACATTCAACAACACAAACATACTGGGAAATGGGCTGAGGTTTTACAGATTAATTTATCCGACAATTCATGTTACACCTAATCAATGGATACTGCTTACAAATTAAGGTTGAGATGGTATCTAAGACAAATCTTCCTAACGTGGGCTATTGGTGGCTGGAGGTCTGACGTCTGTGTGCTACGACAAAGCTTACAGCAACTGTAAGGGTTAGATTCCTTTAGATTTAGGTGTGTATGAGGACTCCTTTTCCCCCATCTCTCTCAAAAGGTAGTAGTCTGTCTTAGATACTTGCCCCACATCATGCCTGATTCTCTTTGCAAATATAGACCCCCAAATACACTAGCGCTCTTATAACAGTACATTCATCCAGCTTCTGCAGTGTTCTACGCTCTGTCACCAGTTTCTTGTGCTCTCTATATCATTGGTGTTGTGGGGGCGGGGTGTTGATGGTGTTGGTGGGGAAGCTGTTTGTGTACTCTACCTTCTTATGTTGTCTACATGAATTCTAAGGTATCTATGTGCCTATCTCACTTTTCTCATGGATAGTGTTTTTCCTGATAAACCATTAAATAGTTTTTTTTTTTTAAACAGAAGTGATTGTCATACATTCCTTTATAAATGCATTTGCAGTTTAGAGAGAATTAAAACCCATTGTCTTTCTTATCCTTTCCCAGCAATGAGATGAAGAGTCATCATTATGGGCCTTAGTAAAGTGATAAATGGTCCCCAGTTAGTGACTGAGAAGTCAAATGATTAAAGCTGACAATGGATTGCTGTTTGTGGCATTGCAAACTTTTTTTTCAACAATAGCCTGAATTGAGGGCTTAGCTATTTTGAAAAACAATTAATTTAGAAAGAATTCTAACATTGTCTGCTCCTTGTGTGCTACTAGTGGTGTATAACACTAAGGGTGTGATTATGATCTTGGTGGATGTAATTCTCCATCACAAACATGACTGATATCTCATCCGTCGTATTACAAGGGCCATAGGATATAGAGGAATTGTAATTTGGCAGACGGGAAACCTGTCTGCCAAGATCTTAATGAGGCCCTAAATGTGCATATGTTTATTTTGTTCGCTTTACCGGGCAGATAACGTGTTTGTTCCAAGCTCATTACCCTGTCTCCCTTGACTCACTGCTAGATGTAAAGGATAGGCATTACAGAGTCCAGTTCTCCATTTTGAGGATGAACGGCTACTCTCAGGCAAAATGGAACTCATTAATTAACCCTGCCACCTATACCAGAGACCGCTCTTGGCATCTTTGGAGGCAAAAAATCCTGCAATAGATTAATTCAGAGCTGAAAAACTGGAAGTCTAATCAGTGTAAAGAGTTCCAGCACACTTAGTACTCCCCTATAAGACAGATTTTCAATCTTGTGCATTCATAAAAAATGCTGATTGCATTTGACATGTGGTGCAATAGTGCTACTCGACTAACTTGGTAAACATGGTTCCCCACCTATCTTTGAAGAGCATGTGCTACAGACGAGCCCTCTTGGAAAACTCACTATAAAATGGCGTGTTGCAAAACTGTGAATTTGTAATGCGTTACACCTACCATCCCCCAAATATTCTTTTTATTTTTCTAGTGCTTTGGGATCAGGTGATCACCATAATGACTGGCTTTTCCTTTCACAAACATTGCTATTCAGAACATTGTTATTGATTCTACAGTGACTTGCACTCCCTGCTCCATGATTGCTTCTGGTAGCAGAATCTTAAAAGAGGGAGGCTTACTTTAGATTATTTAATCAACATGCTATAGTGACATCTGCCTGCTGTCATTTCAGACAGAGCACAGGCTTTGAATAACTTGTCTGCAATCTCTGTCCCGACACCTGTCTTACCATAGTATGACAGAGTGGCTGCGGAGCCATAGAAAGGTGTTTATCACAGCCTGACCTTGACGATAACAGACAGGATAAAAAGTCCATGCTGTTAATAAATGCTGCTTTCTCAGATTTGCTTATTTTCCATTCCATTAGTGCTTCAGTTCAGCTTACTAATTTGCCTTTATCGGTTTAGGATTGCCTCTTTTCCCACCTTCTTTAGGTGCCCTCATAATTTTGATTCGATAGATATGAGGAGTTTGCTTTGATTAATGTTATATCCAACTTGCTGGTTTAATAGATGTCCTCTACGAGAGTTCCTGGTATTTATTTAGTTCAACATTTCTTTTTATTATTAAACTAAGATTTCTTTATAGGGTATTGACTTCGTACCTTATTGTGAAACTGTGGGGAGTGTGTGTTGAAGGGTGAGGGTGTGTGTAAAGTGTGGGTGTGAGAAGGAAGAGGGTGAGTATATGAGGGAGAGTGAATGTTTGAGAAAGAGTATGGTCACAAAAGGTTCTTTTCAGACAGCGGGCTCTCTTACTTATTACTTGCTTGACTTTCCTTCACATATACCCCATTTGTATTCTGATAATTCCTCTCGTTCTCTCTTTTATGCCACCTATGCTATTTCAACCTATCTCTTCAACCCAGCCTATTCTCTATGCCATTTCATCCTATTCCTCCTATCACCACTGTTGTCCTCTGCTACATTTCAGCCCACAACTGTGCTGTACTTTATGTTCACTTAAAACCTGTATTGCTTTTTCTGTCTTGTCCTTCTTCCATCCCTCCCAGTTGCTTTCTGTTGTTTCCAGTGATTGCAAGGTCTTAGTTCATCTTTCGCCATTGGATGCCCTTATGAGTCCTTTCCTAGGTAAATAGATGGATTAGGAATGCTTCCCCCAGATATCCTGTTTTGGGTCCTATCAATGGCAAATTAATTATTTCTGTGTTAGTTGCAGAGTTCCAGCCTTTCTTCCCCTCTATCTGCTTTTGCTCCACACTTACCTTCACGTAGGGAGCTATGCCAGGTTGGTGGCTAGTAAAAACATTTCAGAGTTTGTAAAATAGGTTTACTTGAATTCCTAAAACAATTATCTACTCCAGTATCCTTTTGGACCTATCTTAGACCTGTGCCTTTTGATAATATGAAAGTTAAAATTCCAGTTACTTAAGTATATGCTGTGAATTTGATCATAAAAAGTCATGTCTCTAGTACATTTTTTGCTTTCTGTGATCTTAGACACATATTATATCCCCCTGCACCATTGAAAATGCTTACTAAGGGATTCTTTTCAAGAATTTATTTTAGGGATTATTGTTAAGGAATTATTTTATTTAATCAGCCTCAATTTCCTTGTTTTTCAGAGAGCCATGCACACGTATGATAGCTGAAAATCAGGAATACCTGGGCCGTCTAAGCACTTTAATACAGGAAGCCAGACAAGAACAGAGTAACAGCATGATGGTGAGTATTGAGGTGCCACAAAGTGGGCCGTTTCCAAGTATGATGGCACTGCCTTTGGTCTTCTGGATCATCTGCAGTAATTTGTTTACTATATTTTATAAATTCGTCCAGAACTAAACTGCTTTTCTGATGTTGTTGTGATGCCTACAAACTATCCTTAATCACAGTGAAGATATTTCAAAATGTTGTGTATTATTCTGGACCTGTTTTGGATGCATATGGATGGAATTTGAACGGAATAATAGAGCATTGTATTTGTTCGAATCTCTGAGACTGAAGAAGAAATGTATTGAACATTGGTGCTCAGGAGTTCTTGCATATGTTATACGGAGCTTTGTCTCCCAAACGAAGGTTTTTTGTGGCTGGCTTCTCTCCTTGGAGCACCTGTGGGGAATTGTACTTTATAAGATATAATTGGTATAATTTAGCGTAGACATACCTTGCCACTTTGCTTATTGTTGACAACAATATTTTCTTTGTTATGGAATTCTCTTAAACATTTTAGCGTATCTCTGTCCATGTATGGCATGCTGGAACTATTTCAAAGAAGATACATTTTGCACTGAATTTTTTTTAACATAAAACGTACCCATAGAATTGTCAGAATCTCCTTGGCCACCTGTAATTAGGTAGTGCTATATGCCACACCAACAATCCGCACCTGGTCCACTTTGTGGCCTCTACACCATGCTCCGCAACATTGCCACTCTTACAAGTCTTGGTGCATCTCATGTCCCTGCACACATTTGTCTGTTCTGAGCAAAGCAGAGAATGCTGAGGTATGTCAAGCAGATTTTCCTTTATTGCTTCCTTAACAAAATGTCAGACACCCCCAGAAAGCAAGTAATGTGCATGGTAGCACCATTTTCATTCTAACACCTTTTGTGGGCACCTCTTGAGAAAAAGCGTATAAGATGTGGGTCATCCATCTTAGATGGCCACCCATTTAAACCACATCTGTTCATAAGGGAGATGCTCAGCATTTAAACATCAGCGTGTAATGAAGCATGTCTTCTCTTGCTCAGAAGTAGAGGTGCAAATACCATCATAGACTGTGCTTATCTCATATAAATACACAACTAGCATCAAGGGTTTTATAACACATAACGACCCCTTAAGTGACCACTTTCCTCAGAGTGTAAGCCTTGTATTGTATAGTGAAGTAATTAGAAGGGAGGTGTAAGAACCTACATGTGTTTAATGACATCACACGTAACGGAAATAATGGCTATTCCCTACTTCGGTCGAAAGTTGATCCCATAATTTTCATCAATCAATTAGTGACCGCTTATAACAAAGCCTTCCTAGACTGTCTGGATGATACTCTGGATCAATGCCAAAATCTTAGAAGCCTTCCAGTCGATCACAACAGGGATTGAAGAGGGTTTATCAATCCAAAATAGAAAAACAAATGACCAAAACCATGGATTGTTCAACACAACATGTACTAAGGCTTATAAGAAACTTAAAAAAGAGTTATAGAAGCCATTGAAGTCCTGGCAAGAAATATAAGTATGTAGACGAGAGTATTAACAAGCCCTTAGAGGGTGTAGAAAGGGGATGAGAGAGGAGGCATGGGAGGCTTTGCATGACACAAGTTTAGTTAGAGATAAAAGTGTGTTCTGACGGGCAGTAAATGCTCCTTTCCTGAAACTCTGGGATAGCCCAACCATAGAGATTTCGATTAGTGAAGTGAAATGGGTTACCCATTTCGCTATGTATAAATCACCAAATGAAAAAATGGTAACCTGTAGCGCCCCAACTATAACGTTTACCAACTTCCCCCCTAAGGTGCTGATTAACATTCTGTTCACTCTAGAAGAGGTTATCCAGCTCTAAGAGCTAGGAAAGGGGAAAAAGCACCTAGTCCTGACGGAATACCAGTTGACCTTATTAAAGCTAATTTTGCTCTTTGGGCCGCAATATTGATCAAGATCTTGACAGCTTGCTGTAGTACAGGTTTGGTAGTTACTTGGTCTGAATCACTTCTGGTACCAATCTACAAAAAAGGTGATCGTCTTAACCCTGCTTGTTACCGGCTAATCTTATTATTAAATTCATTGGTCAAGGTGGTCAGACGTATTATATTGAATAGGCTTCAAGATTGGGTTGAATCTAATAAAATTCTGTCTAAGCTGCAATTTGGCTTTCGAGCAGGTCTTTGGACAGTTAAGCAGGGACATAAATATATGCTGGCCAAGCAAGACAGCCTGTTTTTGGCACCTGTAGACCTATCATCGGCCTTAGATTGTGTGGAGCATGATAAATTGTGGCGATAATGGCCGATTTAGGCGTTGACTCACCTTTATTAGACTTCCTGAGGCAATTGTACACTGATACTAGAGCAAGGGTGCGATATGGGGTCATGGGTGAGTGCACTACATCTTTCTGCATAGAGGAGGGGGTGAGGCAACGGTGCGTTCGGGGCCCTTTTTCTTTACACTGTATATGAATTTTTTGGGCTATACACTGATTGATCAGTGCTGGGTTTTACCACAAGTTGGACATCGCCTGATTCCCGCCCTCCTCTATGCCGATGATGCTGTGCGTATGGAACGTACACAGATGGGCCTTGAACGCCTACTAATAAGCTTCATACTTCTATGCAGAACTTAGGTCTGTTAATAAATCAAAGATCTCCATAATGTGTGGGAAAAGGAATTTAAATTGTAGGGATATCCTCGTAGAAAACAAGAGGATCAACTTTACTAAGACATTTTCTTATCTGGGTATTTTTTCTGACCAGAATGGTATGAGGAGTCAGGCAATCAAATCAAGGAAGCTACTGTTTTTGAAAAACACGGCAGCCTTGTCCAACTTTTCAAGGAAGCTGGGCAGAAAACCCCCCAAAGAATTACTAAATATATATACGTTGAAGTGTGTATCAACAGCTACCTATGGAGCCGGAGTGTGGGGGTCTTCTGATTGCCAGCCCTTACAAGTGGTGGAGAACTCCTTTTTAAGATTCCTCTTAGCGGCACCATTCAGCTGCTCTACCTACGTATGCCATGCTGAGTTGGGTTTACCTTTTTTATCTGATTTAATTAAGATCCAGCCAATTATTTTATGGTACAAGATCTGGTACTCTGAGAAAACCACTCTTAATAGGAATGTCATAAGAAATTGTCTCAAATGACATCAGGCACTCAGTATACCCTGGCTGAAATATACTAAAAATTTCCTGAGCGGTTTGGTCATCCGGAATTATATGAGCAGCCAGAATCCCTAGAATATATTAATAGAAACAAACTTAAAGGTAAGAGTATGACATTATTGGAGGGACTAAGACTGACCTCGGAATTATTGAAGCAGAGTGTTCGCAGTAATCAACGATCTTGGTCACCTATTATATTCAGCCATATTTAAAATGTATTGAAGGGATCCAAGACAGACTTGTCCTAACACGTTTTAGAAATGGCATTTTTCACCGCATGATTAGCTTTCCAGAGATAAATGTTGTTTTATAAGTGTATGCTGTTATGGTTTCCCGGGAAGAAATCGAATAAAGCTTATTTTGAGTGATTGATAGCGCCGAGGCATGTGGGTGCTGCCCTGGCTGCAACGTTGTCCAGAGCGTGCTGTCATGGAGGCCTGATAATTGTACCTCGTTTGTGGTGGACCAGTGGTTCTAAATCAGGGGCATCATTCTTGTTGACGGAGACACTAGTGTTCATTGGGGCAATTCCTGTTGGTACCCCACTGTAATGAAATGTGTATTTGTTGGGAAGGATCCCTGTTTTACAGTGGAGCTTTTACATTTCTGTGTGACTCCATAAACTTGAACGCCTATTTTGTACAAATCCGATTGATACAAACTACTGTCAGCTATATTTAGACCTGTGTCCTATTGTTACAAAGCCAGTTTTGTCTATTCTACAAGACATTGTTACTGAATGTGTCATGGTTCTTAAAGCTGTACAGTGCATATTTGCACATTCTGCTAGACATTGTTGCTGGACAGTCTCAGTAATGCTTTCTTTTCTCTGGGGCACGATTGTACTGCTCCTTATACATATTTCTTTCAAACGTTGTGGATGTATTATTACACAATCAGAGCGATAAAGAGAAGAACATTTCAGAACTTTAGTAGTTATTGCGTATCCCTTCATGCAGAAGTTGTGCCTTAGGTGAACGTGCAGACCAGAAGTGCATGTCCGCACATTAGTAGTTAAGGGTTATATACTTCGTTTTGAATGCTGTGCTCGTGGATCTCATTGTAGTTTGAACAACTCTATTGCCTGATTGTGCCAATTTTGGATATTTTCCTCACACCCTCTTTGCTGAGCCCAGTTGGAAAAAGACAGAAGAAATTTAGAGCACTAGAATCTTGTCCACAATTACTGAAAGACAATACATCACTTTCTGCCCCACCCCAAAACCCCTTCCCCTGCCCGTCACCTGCACAACTCTTTCCACCAGTTACTCCACCTAGAGAAAAATAAGCTGGACTCAGTGGAAAAGGTGGTCTGCTAGATATAGTTTATCAGTCCATGAGTTCTTAAGGTAGAACTTGCTTTGAGGGACTCGTGGGACACTGAACATTTTCTGACGGAGAACAGAGGGTTTCCAGGAGATTGTCAAGGAAGGTGTGCTCACTTCTGACAATGTGAGAAGTGAGATGGAACAGCGTCTGACCAAGCTGCCTTAGATATATCATCTTTGCAAAATGCTTTACATCTATTACCCATCAAACACATCAAACATTTCTGTTTTTTCACATTTGCTGGCATATCTTTCTTTGGATCCTTCATGGGCAATTGAAATACAGAAGATGAAGATGGAAGCTGACCGCTCCAGTTAAAATGGTATGGCAGAGCAAAACAAAAGCAATAGTATAGTGACTCTTATCAGCCAAAGCTGTTCTATCTGTGGTAAAATCATCAAGAGGAGGAGGCAACCAACAGCTTTTAGCAACAGCAAGGAAGGCTCCATATGGTTAACAAAAGTCACCACTTCATCCTACAACCTTTGCTCAGAGCCCCTGTGGGAGGGAACGTTTCCAGCTAAATCCCTTCTTAGCATAAAATAACGAAGGTTATGTAGGTGAAAGATGTTCAACAGAATCTACAAACGATCAGATTTTGTTTCAGGTTCTCCATTTCATCTTACTTCCTTAAGTGGCTATTTCAGGAAATTAAAAAATCCCGCTAAACTAAAAAAATAAGCCTGATCAGAAACTCAAAAGATTTAAGACATGTACTGGTGCTGTTAACTCATGAAGAAGAACGGCCCAAAACAGGAGTTTTGTCCTATCTTGGAAATAAAAGTGACAAAGTAGCTGGTTGAGGAAGGCTGTATCATTATTTTCATATCTTCATAAAAGGTATTGTCTCTGTGTCGTATGCTTACCTGACGTATGCTACGACATTTCACTCACAGAAACCCAATCTCTACTTGAGAATATGAAATGGCAGCAAACTGTACCAAAGCAACGTCTTTACTTTAAGCCCGAAGTGCGCTTTTTCAACGCATGTGGCTTTGCTTGTGACTTCCCTTCATCAAAAGGGGGATTCTCTCCTATCTTTACAAAGAGGTTGACTCCTTCAAGCATTCTACTGCTGATGCAACATTTCACCTTGTGTATGCCCTTAATCTTCAATTCAGCACAGACCACGCATCTCATGTTCCATAACATATCATTACTTGTGATTGATGCTACACACAAAATCCACAAATGTTTCCTTCAAGAAGTGGACTGCTGTGATTCCTGAAGAAGTTTTCAGTTCAGATAATGTGCTGTTACAAACGTTGGCACAATAGTTTGTGTATCTTCCTAATATCGGACACCATTTTCATGGAAGCTCCTCAAATGAATGTGTAAAAGTTCAATGTTGTGGAAAGACCAGAGATTTGGACAACAACATCTAAAGAACATGATAACGGTACTTTCTCTTTGGTGGTGATGTTGCAAAAGCAATACATTGCGAAGGCTCTTATTCCAGCACCCTCTCGTGGCGCCCAAGAGGGTCTGGTCATTTTTAGAGCTTTGAGGCTCCACCCAACCAGGCTAGCTACTTTCACTTTCTGACCCTCGCTTGAGCAAGTGTCAGGCAACTATGCACTTTTTTCACTGGCACACACGGAAGTGCGTCTGACCCATCCATCCGAACTTTGTTGGCTAAACCAGGTAGTCCTTTGATTGAATCCTGGCCAGCCATTCTCCAGATGCCTTTTTGTTCCACCCCTAAATGATGCACAGCAAGCGTATTTCAGCATTTATCCCTATACTGCCAGAGGCTACCTATCAATCAGCGTGCACCTGGAGGCTGCCTTTGTTGGGGGTGGGTTAGTCTATGATCCTGTGACTTAGCATTATCAGAATCATGAGCTGTGATGACTGTGACGCCAGGTCACAGTAAACAGATACACTGGGGTATTTCTTCCATTTTTTGTTACCTTTTTGTTTCTATACAGAGGCATCCTATAATTCTTTTGCTTCTGCACTGTGTTCAACATGCCTCAGGTGTATAAACCACGTGCTCATGCACTCTCTGGCCTTTCGGCACCAAGCGATGGTCTCATGAGTGAGAATGAAATAGTGTGAGTGACTGAGAAAACGTGAAAGGCAGTGTGAAAGAGTCAGAGTAAGGGATTGCGAGTGAGAATGAGTGAGGGAATGCAGGTGAGCATGAGTTATTGAGAATGTGGCTGAGAAAGTGTTAAGCTTGTAAGTTTGCCACAACAGAAACCCCTCTTCCTCCCTCTGAACCTTTCTGGAAGGAAGTGTGCTCTTTTGCTGGACTCGGGGCTAGCGAAGTGTTACGTCCCACCAGTGTCAAAGATAATCACCCGCCCCTGATAGAACCAAAGATTGTGACAATTTTTCTTAGGAGTGTTGAAGTGATAATTTTATTTAAATATAATAGCTCAAGGAAAATAGACTCTCAAGAAACAAAAATATCACAGCAACATTTAAAGGCAGTTAGTCTAGGTCTAAAATCCTAACGACCAATGATCATATCCAGCTTGGCGATTCTGCAGACAGCATACCAGTATTGTGGGATCGAGCAAAGTGGAATGATATCCAGCATGTTTTGCCAGAAAGACCCGGGCAAAGAAGCTATTGCTCTGGTATGAATTTACCTTAAGGAATGAAAAGACAAGAGGCGTTTGGCAAAACAGGAACAAGTTGGTTTAATTAAACGCAGCAGCCGGGAGAGTCTCAACAGAGTGCGTCTAAAGAAAGTCTCTCTTTCCGCTGACAATAGATCTCTTGAGGTACAATAAAACAATTCTGCATTCTTGCAAAAGCATCTTTTTTATTTTGTATTTATTTATTGGCAGTTTTTTAGCAACAGTACACATTCAGCATCACGTTATATAGACTGTATAATCAGAGAACATCTCCATCTCGAATGTGTAAGCAAAGCAAATATAATTCAAAATACATTTCTTACAGTACCTAAATAAAAACATTAGGCATTTGGCTAGTCCGAATTTAGATCGCTACAAAGCAATATGATTATAAGCTACTACTCACAGAGGGTCCGCAGTGGGCAGCCAGCTAGTGTCTGGTTACAGCAACTATTCAAAGGAGCCATATTAGGCTGGCTGTACACGTTTGTGGTTCAAGTGACTGCAACCTGTGAGAGTTAGCTCGGGTTGAGGAGTCAGTGTTATCTTCTTGAAGTGTTTTTAGCCAGTCTAAAAAGGGGCCCCAAATATATTTGGGTCTGGAGGCTGTGTGCATCAGTTCTCAGAATGTGGATAATTGAGTCTGACTAAAGGTGACGTCTTGAATCCAAGCCTTAATTGTGGGTGCATTCCTGTCGTCCCAATAAATGGACACTTCATTTAGCCAACAAGAGTAACATGGCGTGTAATTTGCGATTCTCAGCCTTAGTGTCCTTCACATATCCCAATAACACCATGACCGGCTGAGGTTTGTTAGGCACCCCTAATATCTCTTGGATTTTACTGAATATGTCTGCCCAGAAGGAAGCAATGGGTGGGCAGTGCCAGGACATGTGTAAGAAGGTGGAAGGAGCAAACCTGCATCTCTCATCTTATCTTATCCCCATGTGGTGTAACTGAGATGGGGTCCTGTAAAACCTGTGCAGATATTTTAAGTGTATTAATCTCAGTTTATAATTAGGTGAGAGCAATTGGAGTTGGCCACAACAAAAGGTCAATTTTTCGTCCGTTACCTGCCCATCAAGGTCTGCGTTCCAGCTGTGCTCGGCTTTTGGTGTAATCAGTGGTGCTATGTTTTCCATAGAGCAGTACAGCCTTGTTATTAGTCAGCGGGATGAAGCATTTGTTGTCATCTGCTCAAGTGCTGGTAATTGATTGGGGGAGTTGGGAAGGCGGCGTGTAGTTGCCTACATGTGACTCTAATCTTAAAATAGAGAAATAGCTCAGAGAATTTAAGCAAGCCCTCAGCCGTCTTATCCGGTGGGGCACTGAAGGTGTCTTCAGGATAGAGATCTGCGATGGTTTCCTGTCCCATTGATCTCGCCACTGCTACATTCCCGCAATCTGCCATTGCTGGGATCTTTGAGTTTCGTGATAGAGGGACAAAGGGGGCGTATACTATCTCCAAACGAGCTCTGGTGAACAGTCTGTCCCAAACCCACCTAAGGGTTTTAACTATCTATCCCTTCTCTCGGTCTTCGGTATGTTTGATAGATGGCTGCTTGGAGAGGGTCTGGGGCTGCGATGTCCGTCTCAACTGCCACGTGGGGCTGGAACGGGGTGGGATGTAACCAATTATGCACAAATTTAGCTATTCTTGGACAAGCATCATAGTCCTAAATTGACAAGTTTTGTCCATCTAATAAGGACACGATGGCTCTCGACCTCAGGGAGAGCTAATGTGGGCCAGTATGTGTGTGTCCAAATATCTGGTGTGGGGAGCGCGTGATCACTATGTGTGGTGTGCATGTTGTGTCCTCATTGGCTGAATGTTTCTATCTACTTGTGGCATCTTGTGTTGTGGTATTTTTTGGGAAAGCCCACCTTTGCCCAAAAGTATTTTATTGGAGCCAATTTCCTTGGACCCGTGTGTGATGCAGCTCTTTATCTGTGGGATCGGTCAGGGTTTTCCCTGGATGCACGTTTTACGTTGGTCTAAGTGAGACCCCATCTGTGACCTGTCACTCAATAGGCTTTGGTTGTGGTCGCAAGGCTTGTCTGACCATGTATCTCTGACTCTGGGTTGATTGGGAGGTCACCCTGGTTGAATCCGGCAGCAATGATATGAGTTCATTAGAGACATTGAGACATTCTCAACATTGTGCGTACAGTTGTCATAGCGTACATCGACATTCTTTACTGATATTTACATAGTTATGCATGCCTTGATCATGGCATACACTGACATTGTTCCTACTGCTATCGACACTATTGTGCGGGCATAAATTATGGCATACATTTACATTCCATTTATGGGTATTGGCATTGTTATGCTTGCGCAGTTTATGGCATACAATGACATTGCATTTATTGGCATTGCCTTTGTCGGGCCTGCACATATGGGATTCACTAACATCGTATTCACCGATTTCAACAAAGCACAGGATGGTGGTGACAAATATCTGCATTACAGCAGTCCATCAGCTGGGTCTTAATACTCAAAGGGAGAGAAGGTAGGCTGACATATTTTGGAACAATGGCAGTCAGCTATAAATATAAAGTGGTCATCAAAGTTATCTGAGACTAGTGATGCTCAGGCATCGACTTATTCAACACACAAAAAACTAAATGAAAATATTCTATCCATGCTGCCAGGTTCCAGATCTGAAGAAAATCTGCAAGCTCAAACAACTCAAAGCCAAAATGGTTATCACTCCAGAACTGTCTTGCCAATAGTAGAACCTTATCTCTTTTAGTGGTTGATACAACCATACAGAGACTTCTATCCAGGACGGATCATCTTGGGTGATGGGGTGGGTGTTGGCCCTAGCTCTATTGGCCACCAAGTGGAGTCCCACGTTGAAATGCACTTCCTAAAGTTCACGATTTTGATCTTGTCTGTGTTTAGCTTCAGACAGTTGGTCTTCATTGAGTGAGCAATTGCAGTGATGGCGCCATTTAATTTGATCCTGGGCGGCTTGTCCACAAGGGAGAGAATGAATTGTGTGTTGACGGTGTTGGCTTGGACATTGATGCAGTAAGAATCGATGATGCTGGCTAGAGGGATCTATATATGCGTTGAAGAGGGTTGGGCTCAGGAAGGATCCTTGAAGAACTCCGCAGATGAGGTCAAGGGAGGTGTACAGTGCCAGGTTGACGGACTCCTTCCAGTCAGGAAGGAGCAGATCCATTGGATTCCAAAGACATGTAGGCATTGGATGAAGATGGTAGGGAAAACTGAGGTACCTCCTCATTTAAAGTTAATTCCCAAAGAATGAATTTAGACCAATATTGGATGTTAATAAAACTCAAAAAGTGGATCAAAAGAGAAAAGGTTTGAATATTGGCCCCCAATAAATCTCAATTCCCGAATTTTCTTATTCCCATTTGCAAAATGCTCAGGAAATATCTGAGATTTATTGTAAAAGGAGAACAATATCAATTTGCAGTACTGCCTTTTGACCTAAAGTCAGCTCTTTTAACTTCTTCAAAATACACAACAATAGTGGCAGACCATCTAAGACGACAATCGGTATATCTGTCCTTACCTAGATAACTGGCTGATAAAAGCCCAGAGCCACGACAAGGTACATCATCATGACGAACACACAAAATTATTGGTTCGAGGCATGTGGGCTGCTAAATTCATATCTTAGCATTAGATCGCCGCCTAGTGTTGGGCTCGGATGATTGCACATTGTTGTCCTGGAAGAGTCTTCGAAGTATCCTGAGATAGGTGGCTCCTCCCCTGGACTACAGTGCGCATGGGCATCGGCTCCATCCCCAGATTGTTTTTTTCCGCCATTGGGTTCGGATGTGGTCTCGACGTCTTACTGTCGGAACCAAGAAAAACTAACTTTTAGCGGCCAAAAGGCCTCGATTTTCTTGCGTCGGTATTGTCTGCGCACGGTCTCGAGTCTTCCGTCTCTTGGAGCCGGAATAAGCGGAGTTTTCTTCGCTCTCGGAACTTTGAGGCCTTCTCATCGCGACACGACTGCAAGCCTTTTCGGACATGGAGCGGAGCCCGTTTAAGTACTGCCCGCTCTGTGGGTCCAAGTACCCACACATCGATCTACACCCCGTGTGTAACAAATGCCTTTCGCCTGACCACGACGACGGCAAGTGCAAGTTGTGTGCACAGTTCCGCTCAAAGAAGACTCTCAAGCTTCGGCGCGCGATGCGCATGGAAGCTAAACAGGCGGCCCCGGATCCGGAGAACATCTTCGGCGACCAAGACGAAGAGGACCAGGGTCATCATCTCCAAATCTCCCCACCCGAGACGGAGATCGAGGCGGATCCGGGAGACGACGACGGAGTCGCGGGTCAAGGCCTTGAATACGTCGAGGAGGTAGGAGACGACGATGAGATTTATGGGGCCGCGGCGGATAGCTCAGCGGACGAGCTCTGCCCCGAGGGTTACGAGGATACCGACCGGGACACGGGATCGCCTGTCGGCCTTACCCAAGACCCGTTGCCGCAAGCCACAGCCCCGCCTTCGGGCCCGGCCACGGACTTACTTGCTGGGCAGACTGTTTCGAAACCGAAACCGAAACCATCGGGATCGACAACACCTAAACTGGCCGACCCGAAAACGAAACCGAAAGTTAAGGACTCGAGTGTCCCTAAGATGGCTGCCGTGCCGGTGAAACCGACGGTGCCCGCTACCCCATCGACTCCGTCGACCTCCGGTCCGCAGAAGTCAAAGAAGTCCGTCGATTCCGATGCTGCGAAATCGAAACCGACGCCAGAGGAGGGGTCCTCCAAGAAAGATGGTCGGCACGGGACAGCGGCTACGACGCCGTCAAAACCCGCCAAAGTCGGCTCCAAGGAGGCTACGCAGGCACACGGAAAGAAGTCTGTGCCCCGAACGCAGGAATCGGAGGCGGTAAAGACGGGATCCGCGCCCAAAACGCACAAGGCCCACAAGGACGTCGGATCCGAGGGGAAAATCAGACCATCCTCGTCAGCGCCGACACAAACTGTGAGTGTGCCGTCCCCCATAGCCGAATCACTGAAAAGAATCAGGGAAAAGGCCTTTGCCCCGTCGGCTCCGATACCATCAACGCAGCCGCGAAAAGACACTCCAGAGAAGCCGTCTGGGAAACTTCTCTTTATTTTGCCGCCGAAGGAGGCGCCAAAAGCATTTTCAACCAAATCGGCACCGAAACAGGTGATTTCTTCACCGACTGGCCCACTTCCACGTCAGGTACTCGAATCCGAGGACGATTCGGAGCATTTCATCGACGCTGACACAGGCAAACTGACCCTCTATAAGAGGAAAATCACTTCGGAGCCAGTGGACCCCTATGTCATCCCACTAAAGAAGAAGAGGGTGCCCCTTGACGCCTCAGGCCTCACGGAACCAATCCAGCCTCCTCCGAGACGGAGCCCTACTCCCTCCCCAGAACACTCTGCGGGTGAGGGGTATGATGAGGACGAGCAGTACAATTTCCCAATCAATGAACCTGATGTGCAACCGGATTCATATGATGACACTGGTGACCAGAACACCCAAGGTGCGGGGCAGGACCCGCAGCCTTTTAATGCACGGGCATCCCCGACTGAGGATTCAGCAGGTTTTCATGCACTACTCGAAAGGGCGGCGGCCAATCACGATGTGGACATGCATGCCGACCCTGTTGAGGAAGACTTCCTTTTCGACACTTTTTCAGTCTCTGAAAGGACAGTAAAGACACTGCCTATGCTTAAAGGAGTCCTCAAGCATGCTGGGGACATATTTAAGGAGCCTACGAGAGCGAGAGTGGTCAACCCTCGCATTGAAAAAAAGTACAGACCTGCACCTGCAGACCCCGCATACATTCGGGGACAATTGCCACTGGACTCTCTTGTGGTCGCCAATGCCAGGAAACGTGCCAACTCCCAGACTACGGGTGAAGCTCCTCCCCCGGATAAGGAATCCAAAGTGCTAGAGGCAGGGGGCAAAAGAGTAGCTGCACAGGCATCAAACTTTTGGCGCATCGCCAATACACAGGCGCTCTTGGCGCGTTATGATAGGGCGCACTACGACACCCTAGAACAGATTGTACAACACCTGCCTCCACAGTTCCAAGAGGGCACCAAACTGCTTATTGAGGAAGGGAAGCTAATCTCAAACGCAGCCATCAAGTGTGCACTTGACGCTGCGGACACAGCTGCTAGAGCTATCAACACTAGCGTTATGCTGAGACGACAAGCGTGGCTCCGCATCTCAGGGTTTAAACCGGATATTCAGACAACAATTCTTAATCAGCCAGTCAATCCTGATAGTCTGTTTGGTCCGGATGTTGACACCACCCTAGAGAAAATAAAGAAAGACACAGAAACTGCTAAGTCTATGGGGGCCCTACAGTCACAACAGTTTCGTGGCAGCAATTTTCGTCGCTCAGGTGCACGTGGAGTCACCAGAGGACAAATGGGTCAACAATCCCAGTTCGCAAAAGGTGGGGCACAATCCTCGTTCACTAAACAGAACAAGGGCGGTTACAGGAATAACAGCAACAGAGGTCGCGGCAGAGGAAACAGCTCCCGCACCTCTACTCCCAGCAAACAGTGACTCTCTGTCACTGCCCCCCGACCACCTAACACCTGTCGGGGGGAGACTGCAGCAGTTCCTGCCCGTCTGGAGAAACATCACCACAGACAGGTGGGTGCGACAACTAGTCCAGTATGGTTATTGCCTAGAGTTGAAGTCCACTCCACCCAACATCCCGCCAAGGCAACGGCCTATGTCCGCAGAGCACTTGCTCTTATTGCAGCAGGAAGTAGTGGTGATGCTGCAAAAGGGAGCAATCGAGCTCGTGCCGGTGGGGGAGGAAGGCACGGGGGTATATTCCCTGTACTTCCTTATTCCAAAGAAGGACGGATCTCTCAGGCCCATTCTAGATCTACGTCCCCTCAACCTGTACATACTATCAGAACATTTCCACATGCTTACACTGCAACAAATTCTTCCCTTGCTAAACCAGGGAGACTTCTTAGCAACCTTAGATCTCAAGGATGCTTATTTCCACATTCCACTACACCCGTCACACAGGAAATACCTCAGGTTCACTATTCAAGGCAGGCACTACCAGTTCAAAGTCCTACCCTTCGGAGTCACAACAGCCCCGAGGGTGTTCACCAAATGTCTGGCGACAGTAGCGGCGCACCTCAGGAGGCAGAACATCCATGTCTACCCCTACCTAGACGACTGGCTCGTGCAAGCCAAGTCAGAGCAACAGTGCGCCGCAGACATGTCGACTACAATTCACCTTCTTCACGATCTGGGTTTCTCCCTGAACTACCCAAAATCGCATCTTCAGCCGGCGCATGTCCGGCAGTTCCTAGGTGCAACGATCAACACCCTGACGGCCATGGCTCAGCCAAACCAAGTCAGGATAGACAGCATGCAGGCTCTGATCCAAAAGTTCAGGCCACAACACTCACTTCCAGCGAGAGTGTTCATGCAATTGATAGGCATGATGGCCTCCTGCATCTTCATAGTCCCTCACGCACGGCTACATATGCGCCCGCTCCAGGAGTGCTTAGCGAATCAGTGGACACAGGCTCGTGGGCAATTGACAGACCTAGTGTTGGTTACCAGTCGGGCATACGACTCTCTGCATTGGTGGACTCCACACAACCTTTGCAAGGGCCGACTGTTCCAAGAGCCCGTGCCGCAGATTGTCCTGACAACGGACGCATCTCTCCAGGGATGGGGAGCTCATGTGCTCACTTACACAGTGCAGGGACTATGGACGACGCAGCAACAAAAGATGCACATCAACTATCTGGAACTGATGGCAATCTTCATGGCGCTCAAGTCCTTCATTGTACATCTGTGCAACAAAGTCGTGCTAGTCCGGACGGACAACATGACCGCGATGTACTACATTCAAAAGCAGGGAGGCACCCACTCGCCACAGCTGTCTCATCTGGCTCAGAGCATGTGGAAGTGGGCCATTCAGAGGAACATTTTCCTCATGGCAGAACACCTCCCAGGAAAGGACAATCAGATGGCGGATCTGCTCAGCAGATACAGCCATCAAATGCACGAGTGGGAGATACACCCATCTGTTCTCCACCCGTACTTCCAGCAGTGGGGTCATCCGGAGATAGACCTGTTTGCCACAGCAGAGAACGCAAAATGCCAACTCTTTGCCGCCAGGTTCCCTCACCCACAGTCGCAGGGGAATGCGATATGGATGAACTGGTCAGGCAAATTTGCATACGCTTTTCCGCCAGCCCCTCTAATACCGCTGGTCGCAAGAAAGCTAAGGCAGCACGAGATGACTCTCATCCTGGTTGCTCCAACGTGGGCGCGCCAGGCTTGGTACACCACGTTCCTCGAACTCTCAGTGGTGCCGCATCAAAGACTGCGCCTCACGCCCAGTCTTTTGACGCAGAACCATGGAGACATTCAGCATCCAGATCCACACCAGCTCAACCTGGCGATCTGGCTCCTGAAGTCCTAGAGTTTGGATACCTTAACCTACCTCCGGAGTGCATGCACATCATCAAGGAGGCGAGGAAACCAACTACTAGAGCATGCTATGCTGCAAAGTGGAAGCGTTTTGTCATTTACTGTACAGCCAATGACATCAACCCGCTAGATGCATCTATCCCCAACATCATCTGCTATCTGTTGCATCTTTACAAGTGCAATCTAGCGTACACTTCCATTCGGATACATCTATCCGCCATAGCGGCTTATCTCCAGAACAGGCAGCACCTCTCTGTCTTCAGGGTGCCTGCCATTAAAGCCTTCCTTGAAGGTCTGAAACGAGTCATTCCCCCAAGAACACCGCCAGCTCCGGTGTGGAACCTCAATGTCGTTCTCACCAGACTGATGGGACCGCCATTTGAGCCACTGCACTCGTGTGAACTCCAGTTCCTTACGTGGAAAGTAGCTTTCCTTGTAGCTATTACGTCTCTGAGGCGTGTCAGTGAGCTGCAGGCGCTCACAATCCAAGAGCCATTCATTCAAATCCATCCAAATAGGGTAGTGCTACGCACTAACCCCAAATTCCTTCCGAAGGTGGTGTCACAGTTTCATCTAAACCAAACTATTGACTTACCAGCATTCTTTCAAAACCCGCAAACAGTGGCGGAAAGAATGCTCCATACCTTAGATGTACGGAGGGCGTTGATGTACTACATAGACAGAACACAACCCTTTAGAAAAACAAAACAACTCTTTGTTGCCTTCGCACCACAACACAAAGGCAACCCGATTTCCAAAGCAGGGATAGCCAGATGGATTGTTAAATGCATCCAGATATGTTATCAAAAAGCCAAGCGCACTTTAACAATACCCCCCAGAGCGCACTCCACACGCAAACTGGGGGCATCCATGGCTTTCCTAGGGAACATTCCTTTAGAGGATATTTGCAGAGCAGCCACGTGGGTTACACCACACACCTTTACTAAACACTACTGTGTTGATGTGCATTCCAAGCAGCAAGCTGCTGTAGGACAGGCTGTTCTGAAGACACTTTTTCAGGTTTCTGCAGCTGGCACGGGCAACCGCCGCTGATGGAGGGACTGCTATGTATTCTATGCTAAGATATGAATTTAGCAGCCCACATGCCTCGAACTGAATATGCTACTTACCAGTATGCATCTGTTCTTGGCATGTAGGGCTGCTAACATTCATATCGCCCGCCCTCCTCCCCGGTGCCTGTCGCAGCTGCAGATATACTATTGTATTTATTCATTAGCATGGACATCCTTTACACTTTTCACTCCATCTTCTGCCACAATGGCGAAAAACAATCTGGGGATGGAGCCGATGCCCATGCGCACTGTAGTCCAGGGGAGGAGCCACCTATCTCAGGATACTTCGAAGACTCTTCCAGGACAACAATGTGCAATCATCCGAGCCCAACACTAGGCGGCGATCTAATGCTAAGATATGAATGTTAGCAGCCCTACATGCCAAGAACAGATGCATACTGGTAAGTAGCATATTCATTCCTCCATCTGGGTTTGCAGATAAAGCTACAATAGTCGAAATCAACACCATCTCCAGTAAATTTCTTTTTGTGTTGCAGTTATTTTTATTGCCATAAATGAAGTACTGAGAAATAACACCAATACAGTGCTATGCAAGTCCAGCATGTACCCATATTGAGAAACATGCACCAATAACAAAAATCCTAATATATTAGAAAAAAAGAGAGGGGTAAGAAAATAAGCTAGAGAAGGAGCAAAGTAAAGAGAAGAAGGTAAGAAAGACAGAAAAGAAAGGGCGGAAGATGGAACTACAGAGCATGGAAAAAAAGGCCGGTCACGCGAAGCTCCAGTACAGTAATGTGGGGGAGGAAAGGGGAGGAGTGCAATCACCGTGATGAGTAAGAATCAAGATTCCATGCGAATTGGAGGGGGGCATCCTGCAGAAAGAGAGACCATGTGAGAAGAAAAATATCTGCTTTATCTATTAAACTGTAAATTACCTTATCATAGGACGCTGTCTTGTACATCTCTGCGAGCCATTCCTTGTGCGACGGCAATTGTGGAGAATGCCAATGTAGGCAGCTGTAAGGGCAGTGACAAGCAAGTGACTGACATGGCGAGTCAGTTCAGAAAGATCCGCCAAGACATGGAGGAGAATTAGTGGGTTCAAAAGTGGTGACTGCATATCCACAGATTCCTGGAGCATAGACCCCACTGCCGCCCAGAAAGGGCGAATGGTGGGACAATCCAGTAAGATATGAACAATATCACGGGGCGCGTGATTGCATCACCAGCAGGCAGAGTGAGGGAGCAGAGCTGAAGCCGTGGCAGGGTCAAGTGCCAGCCCTGATATGATATGATATGAGATAAACTTATATCGCGCTACTTAGCCCATCGGGCGTCAAGGCGCCTAACCAAAACTTAATAAAAAAAAACATAATCCTAGGTCCGAGAGCATGTCTATGGGTAGGCCTCGATGAAGAGCCACGTCTTTAAGGATTTCTTAAAAAGCGCAATGGAAGATTGTGTTTTTAGCTCGGAGGGGAGGGCGTTCCACAGTTTAGGGGCCACAGAGGAAAAGGTCCTTCCACCCCATCTGACTCTGTTTGTCCGAGGGACGGATAGAAGGTTCTTGCCAGCGGAGCGTAAGTTTCTACTGGGGGTGTAAGGAACCAGAAGGGAACTTATAGCTTCAGCACAACCGCCAGAAAGAGCGCTGAAAACCAGGCACAGGATTTTAAGAGATCCTGGCCTGGATCGGGAGCCAATGCAGACTCTTCCTGGCGAGAGTGGCTGAGGAGATGTTAGGAACATCCAGGACAAATCTAGCAGCCGCGTTCTGAATGGTTTGAAGACGTCGGATAAGGCCTTTATTGATGTCTGCATAAAGCGCATTGCAGTAATCCAACCGTGATGTAACTAAAGCAACCACAGTCTGTTTGCGGGCTTGGGGGGAGAGGTAATGGGAGATTTTTCTAAGAATCTTAACGACTCCCCAGCAGGTGGACACAGTTTTATTGACCTGCTGTGTCATGGCAAGCGAGGTATCGATAATCACGTCCAGATTTCGGGCGGATTTCAAAGGCAGAGGACAGGCTCCAAGAGAAGGAGGCCACCAATCGCTTGACCATGTGTCTTGATCCTTACCAAAGATCAGGACCTCGGTTTTCTCTCCGTTCAGCTTCAGTGAGTTTAAGATCATCCACTCAGAGACTGCTTGCATGCAGTTCCTGAAGCTGATCACGGAGGTACTCACCGAGTGGGAGAAGGACACCATGATCTGGGTGTCATCGGCGTATGACACCACCTCCATCCCATGCGATCTTACTAGCCTGGCAAGTGGGGCCACATAGATGTTGAAAAGGGTCGGACTCAAGGCCGACCCCTGTGGGACCCCACATTGCACAGGTGTAGCAGGGGAGAGGTACTCTCCTAGCTTGACCCTCTGCTCTCTCTGGTTAAGGAAGGAGGTCAGAAGGCTCAATGCTAGTGCCCCCACCCCTATCTCCCTCAGACGAGCTGTTAAAGTCGAGGGAGATAGGGTATCGAAGGCTGCCATCAGATCGAGCAGGACCAGAAAAGTAGTCTGGTCTCGGTCGACCTTTGATCGGATGTTGTCTACCACTACCGTAAGGGCCGACTCGGTGCTGTGAAATTTCCGGAACCCATGCTGAGATTGATCCAGGAACCCAGACGCATCAAGAAAGGTAGTCAAATGCTGATTAAGATGGAATTCAAGCATTTTAGCTGGGGAAGGCAGCAGAGATATAGGTCGAAAGTTTTTGAGGGTTTCCGGATCCAGAGTCGGCTTTTTAAGTAGAGGTTTGACTATAGCTTTTTTCCATGCTGCTGGAAACAGGCCCTCAGTCATGGCACGATTCATCACCTCAAGAAGAGGGGGGAGCAGCGTTTCCCTACACTCTTTCAGGACCCTCAAAGGGCAAGGGTCCAGTGGAGATCCTGATTTAGTTCTATTCAAAAGCGAGTCAAGATGATCGAGAGTGAGGAGAGGGAAGTTGGTAAGACTCTTGGAGGGATCCTTTGCCCAGCACTCTAAAGCAGGCTGAACCGGAACAGGATGAGAGCTCATTAGATCTCTCTGAGCTTCAAGAGTGGAATAGATATCGGCGATTTTAGTGTGGAAAAACTGCGAGAGCTTGTCACACAGCTCTTGGGAACCTATGATGGGATCAGGAGTTTGTAGAGAACACAAAGAATCAACGATCTTAAAAAGTTCCCTAGAGGAGGTAAGGGACGTAGTTAACTTAAAGAAATAGGCCTGCTTTTCTTTAATGACCCTAGCCTTATAGTCTCCAAGCAAAGACTTATGTTTTTCTCTGTCTGTGGGATCCCAGGTTTTTCGCCATAGTCTCTCCTGTTTCCTGCAACTTTGCCTAAGAGCCTGAGAGGCTCTGTAAACCAGGGGGCTGAAGGTTTCCACCTAGCTGAATAGCAAAGAGAGGCAGGGGCTAAAAGATCTACTTCTCTGGAGATAGAGTTGGAAAGTTCCAGTGCGGCATCACTGGCATCCTTCACAGGAGAGATAGTGATTTGTGCCATGAGGGGGGCAAGAGAGTCATTCGTGATTCCCCTAAAATTCCGCCTAAGTTCTTTGTTGGTGGGGCCGAGGGGCGGTGGAAAAGAGAGGGAAGATTTAAGTTCCAGGGGGACTGCAAAATGGTCTGACCAGACCAGGGGAATGGGAGGACCCGTGGAGAGTCTAGGGTCGTTGGAAAACACCCCGTCCAGAATATGACCAGCCCGATGGGTGGGACTAATTACCAGCTGGCGCAAGCCACATGCAGCTAGGGGGTCCACCAAGGAAAGAGTATCATTAGAGCCAAGGTCATCTAGATGGAAATTTAGGTCCCCCATAACCGTAAGGTGGGGTTTGCCAAAGTAGGGTTCTAGGATTTTGAGTAAATTATGACTAAAACTGGATCTAGGACCAGGAGGTCTATAAATGAGAAGACCAGTGAAGGATACTGAGGGAGAGGAGGATATGAAAAAATAAACAGCCTGGAAAAGGTCTGAAGGAGCAGATAGAGTTTTAATGCGGCAAATGGATGAAGCCTTATATAAGATTGCCAAACCTCCGCCCCTGCGACCCACTCTATCCAATCTGGCTAACGCATAGCCCTCGGGGATAGCGTTCAGAAGGTCAGGGCCAGAGGCTTCAGACGCCCAGGTTTCAGTAACAAAAACCCACGAAGGGTCCCTGGCTGTAACGAAATCGTGGAACGCGATATTGTTTTTAATCAATGATCTGGCATTGATGAGGTAGCCCCCTTCCGTATAGGTGGTAGGCGTAGTAAAGGTTTTAGCCAAGGTCTGCCTTTTTGAAGGATCAGGAAGAAAGGGCTCTAAATGAGCAGTATAACAGCAACATAAAGGTGAGCAAAGAAGAGCCTCCGGGGTAAAACTATAGTGGCAGGGTAATAAGGTGGGCTTTAGTGCTACAATATCATTATAGGCATAAGACAAGGTTACCTGGCTAGCCACCAATGTAGCAATATCTTCTCTGCGCAGCCCGTCCTGCAGCCCGTCCTCAGCGCGGACGGGCGCAGACGGGCTTAACTTCGGCGCACGACCGCTGTGCGCGTCCGCTGTACGCGGAGATATTCATCCCTGTTAAATGTATCCGGTCACGAGTCTGGCGCCCCACCTGACCAGCACCGGCCAATGAGAACGGGACCAGCTCTCTGCCTACGTGCCCTCCACTCAAACAGGAGAACCCGCGGTGGAACGGGGCACAGGCAGTGAAGGTAGCACACAGGAGAATAAGATACAGACAACAGTTTAAAAAGCGACTGAAATGTAAGTGATTCTAAAACACGACGAAATTAAAAGAATTGATTTCCCCAAGTTTCCCTAATAGTAGCAAGACCCTGAAGGATCTTAAAAGGACTGGTCTTCATCCATGCCTCCCAGACTCTCCATTCCAGGGCCTCCAAAAAGTCTGCCTATTCCTCCTCATATTCCACTTGTAGGTGAGGTTGCCAAGTCGTCCAGAGGCTAGCCAATGTTGTACATTTGTACCTGGAGCGATGCTAGACACAACCCTAGAGAAGTCTTTCTTTTGGAAGAGAGAGTGTCGTCGTTCTGAGAGAAATGCCAACTTCTAATACCTCCCAATCCATTGCAAGGCTTATCTTCCTGCTGGGATCCATGGGTTCCTGCCTTATTTCTATTCTCCTGAATGCATTCCGTCCATCACTTTTTTGTATACTTTATTGGGAAAACCTGGCATAGGACAGGCTTTCAGAAAGTGTTCAGCAACATAGGAACATGTGGGGTGTCTTCGTGCTTTCTGATGAATTATGGTCAAATATAAGAGAAATTGTTGAGCGAAGTGTCTTGGGGTCTCTGATCACAGTGGGCAATTTTGGTAATATTTATAACTTCGGTGAAGATTTGTGTGATGCAAAACCAGGACTATAATGAAGGAATCCTTTTTTTATTCCATGTTTGTTTGCACATCTGCTGCTGCTTTCTTGAGATCGGTGCCTTTGCAGGACATTTCAAGGGCAGATACTTGGTCTTTTCTCACATGCTTGCTAGATGTTATTACCTTAATTCAGATTGCTGGACTGGAGCTTCATTTTGAAGATTGGTAATTCAGCATATGTTTACAGTGCTTTCACTATTTTGTGCATATTTGAGGCCCTTTCATCCAAATTTGGTAGGTATTTGGGTAATCGTTTTAAGATAAGGTAAATGAAGAGGTAATAAAATCAATTAAAAGAAAAGGTTTTATATCGTCACTAATGTATATTCTGACGAATAGTGTCTCGCCTATGCAGATTCTTTATTGCCTGCATAATTTCCCTTGAAGTCCATTAATTTCTGACACCTACTCTGCTTGAAAATTCAGGAAATTAAGGAGAATGGGCAGAGAGACATTATTAATGTACTTGGTGCCTCCCTATCTACACAACGTTGCACAATGCCCCTTCTGCTTAAGTGACACCTCAAGGTACAATGACAATTTGTAAAATGTGTTAGGGTCCCAGCCTGTTGCAGGTTTATTTAAAAGATCAGGAATGTTCACCGTGAACATAGTATTCACTAGAAACAAAGTTATTGAAGGTGTGTAACATGTTCTTGCACTGCAGCATGAAGACAGGGGACTAAGAAGCGACTGAAAAGTGTAAAAGTCTGCTTATGAATATTGTCTTATTTTCCAATGCCCTCTCCTTGTTTTTTCCAGAGCTTGGACTGGAGTTGGCTGACCTAAAATGAATGAACAATCCAGCTGTCTAACTGAAAATGGAAAATCTGATCATGAAATGAAGTTCAGGAGGATGTGCACTTCTTTTGATAAGGAAACTTTCCTTGTCCATCAAGCCTTTCCATGGACGTCGTACACAAAGAGAAGTGCCTCATATTGAGACTGGGGTGCCAGCTACTTTTCTGATAGACTCTGGTGTTTTTGGTCTTCTCCAGTGTGTTTTTAAATGACAACTCAGATCTAGGAGTTATGGCTAATGGGATGAGGGGGAATGGGCTGGCCTCATAACCTGGAACATTTGTCCGTCAAAGTACTTTTTGTGAGTGCAAAGCAGAGGCACAAGGGGGAGACCAATCACCGCACTTAGGTAGACAAGCACATACAACAGATACAGACCAGCACTCTTTTCAACTGTATATAATCACAAACCGAAAACATACTGAGATCTTTACATGACCTACTCTTTACTGCTGAAGCAAACATGAGCACTAATCAGCCACAGAGATAAAGAGCCCTTCTTGTTGCTCCATGCGTTTTCCCTGGGGCTGCAGAGGAGATTGTGTTCTTCCGGAGTAGAACGGTTCCCTCAGAATTTGTCGTTGGAGAACTGGAGGCCATTGTTCAGTAATTAATGAACTGAGGTAGTGTGAGGGAAATAGCTTCCCGACTTTGAATGATGCAACCTTTCTTGTCCACACACAGACCTCTTATAGGAGACCTCCAGTTCGAAAGGGCACACATTACTGCTTAATGGTCTTCTCATTGGTTCAGTGGAAGAGACCTTTTTCAGGGAGCACTGGTAACCACATTTACACATCCTAGGCTGAAGAGACCAAAGGTATTCTTGTTGGGTGGTTTATTTTGAGGTCTACCAAAACAAGTTACTTTCTCTTCTTGACCCCAAGGACTCCGTTTGAATTAGGCCAGTGAGTGAAAAACTGCTATTAGGGAGATGGAGCTATGTTGGCATTCCTCTATGGACACAGCAGATATCCCAGTCTCTGGGTGAGTATGCTATGAAGTGAACTGAAACCCGATCACAATGGTTCCGTATGTGTACAAGAGGACTGTTTTTCATTTGCATGGTCACCACTTTAGTCTTTTCTCTGACAAGAACTAAAGTATGCAGAGGAGTGAAAGATACTTTTAACTTATATGTGAATTACCCAGGATCTTTCATGATGAGAGACTCAGACAAAATATTCTTCTTAAAACAGTCAGTCAGTAGATTTCGTGCCATCGTGTTAACCTTTTGTAATATTAGTTTTGTTGATTTCCACAGTACATGCACCACCAATTAAACCATTCCTAATGTGTTTGTTAATTTACTGATGTGTGAATATTTGTAACTATTTTGAGGTGTTAATGGTTTTATTTAGAGACTGTAAAGAAGAGAAAAACTTATATTGATTTCTTTATAATCCCTTGTGTTGTGTTTTTATTGGGCTGGGTCATAGAGGAAGCATTTAAATTATGCCAAACTCAGTAGTTTGTAGTTATTGATGAACTCACTGTGTGTAAATTATTTGCTGTCTCATGCTATGCAGTCCTGTACTGTTTGTGGCCTCTTCCAAGGTGAAAGTCTCCTAAGAGTAAGAGAAACTAGGTTGTTAAGGATGGCCATCTTGTTCTTGAATTGCAAAATGTCAGATTTGAAGCTACGGCATGCAGATATTGAGTACTCTAATGATTATTATGATGCTTTAGAGTTTTATAGGACACATTCTTTACAACTCTATAATCCGAAAGCTAGCATAAAGGAAGAAGAAAAAAAGACTGCTTACAATATGGGAACCAACAGTTAGCCAAAAGATGATGAAGCCATTGATCCGACTGTAATAATGTTATTGAGCAAACTTTCGCCTGTCAGTCACAGTTGACGACTCACCTGGTACCATCAATGTCTTTCATATTCTCATGTGGTAATGGACACCGATAGCAGATAGGTCAGATTCAACAGATACATAGGCTCAAGATCAGCTAAATGAAGCGTGCCAAACCATTTCTAGCTATCCTTAAATATGTGTGCAAGCTTTGCTTGAATGATACTCAGTCCACCGTTCAGACTCCTTCTTTGATGCACTGAGGCTGAAACTGAAGGCTCAAGTCTCTGCCTGGATCCTTCGCTCCCCTGTTGCAGGCCAGATCCTGCAGACGTCACCGGAGCTTCCGAGGACTAGCCTAGGCACCAGTCTCCCTGTCCTAACTAGCACCACTAGTTCCAATTCTTTTGTGTGTTCTGACCAGAACGATTCTAATTGATCTTTCAGTGATGGCTCAAGCACCAAATGAACCCTTCAGTTCCGTAAACCCATAGCACTCTATTTGGATAATGCTGGCTTCCAATTCCAATGTACACATTGCACAATATTTCTATCTAGCTGGTCTACAAAATTCTGGCACCACCGGCAGCAGATTCAATTATTCTGTATCTTGAATAAAACAACTCCAATTGGTCTTTCAGTGATAAGTAAGGCCCCAAATAAACCCTTCATGATAATGGGTGGCATCCAATGGCTCTGCATCATAGGCATCGTCCGCACCGCATATGACATGCGCTGTTCCTTTATAGGTGCCGCCTCAACATGCTGACTTCATTCCCTTCCTTTCCACGCCAACAGCTCCGATCTAGAAGGGCTACACTGGTTGTGTTTTTACTACTTTTTTGTGTTTTATCTTAAAAAAAAATATTTGCACCCAGTGTGTGTGCGTAGAGATGTCCCCTGAAACACCTGTGGGTTTTAAACCCTGTGTAGCGTGCTATAGATATGTGTCTGTGGTGGACCCCAAGCTGGTGTGCTTGTGGTACCTAGAGATTAAGCATGCCTTCAGGGCCTGTGCCAACTGCCGCATGATGAATCCTAATGTGATTCAGGACCAGGCGATGAAGCTCCTGTGGGCTGAACATCGAGCGACTCTGCACCGCTCCAAGTCGCGTTGATTATTACGGGCATGCTCTCGGCAGTTGTTGTCGTTTGGAAAGTCTCCCAAGCACAAGAAGGCTAAGAATTCAAAGCGTTCTTCGACTTCACTGCTCAGGTGCAAGCCAACGGACAAGGCATGGGAACGACAACTAGGCCCCGCTCCTGCGAAGTCTGAATCTGTGTCCGCTCATATTTGGCCAGGGTCTTGGTTTGGTCCAGTGCTGCCATTTCAGCCACAGCAGATGCCCTTCAGTGGCGCTGACCCATAATCATTCCCAACTCCAATTCAGAGCCGGATCAGCGCCACTCGATGTCAACACAGATGCCTACTGGAACCAGACCACCCAGGTCAGAGACCGTGCCTCCTTTCTTTGATAGGCCCTGTGGGGAGTATGACTGAGGTGGATCTGAGGGATCCCTGTGGTTACCCTGATCACCTTGAACCTTTGGCTGAAGACAGCAGATATGTGGACCATGCTGATGCCAATAGTCTGGACACCTCTCAAGACCCTGGGCTGGTCTCTCCGAGTCTGGCTACAGAAGAAGGGGACCTCCTTTCTGTAGTGGTGCGAAGGACTGCTGAGGCCCTTGGCCTCATGCTACCCTCAGTAGACGTCAAGGCCAATGGGTTGACGGAGGTGCTTCAACAAAGCCCTCTTAGATGTCCGGCTCGGGCCTGGGCCAGTCCCTGCAGTAGCACAGGACTATTCACCACCATCCTGCTCCTGGGAACCCAGTTTTCCTCACCCGGCATCCCACCCCGAGAGCCTGGTGTTGCATGCCCCTACCTGCAAGGTGAATCCTGGCGCTTTCCCTTCCACTTGCCATATAGAGAATGCAAGAGGCTGTATACCTATGGGAAGAGGATTTTCTCATCTGCCAACCTTGCGCTGTGGTCAGTGAGCATTTCATGACTCTTGGGCCGATACAGCCACACTATGTGGGACTCTGTTAAACTAGTGCTGCCCATTGTCTCGAGCAATCTGAACCCAGGCTATTGCTGATGGTAGGGATGTAACAACGTTCACAATAGGATTTGGACTGGACGTGACAGACTTGCTGAGCAGGGCCATTGCCTGGCTGAGATCAACAGGCTTCTTGAGAGATGTCCAGGCATTCCTTATGGACGTGCTCTTCGATGACTGTGTTGACAACAAGGCCGCTTCAGCCCTTGAGCGCTTCAAGGAGAGTAGGATCACCATCCAGTCTTTGGGACTCACCATGGCCAAACACCAGCCACACTCTTACTTCCGTGGCTACCGTTGGGGCTACCAAGCACATCCTTTTCTATCCTGCCACCACAGCAAGCAGTCATTACATGGCCTGGAACATGGCTTCCACTAGTCCTGTACGACCCAAGTCCTGAGATCTGCCCAGTCCTCCACCCTCTGGCATCCACAGCCTCCAAACCTCTTTAATATGCCCTTGCAGCAATATGGGTAACCTGTTGGCGGCAGGATCAGGCACCACCTGCCTCAGTGCAAACAATACCTTAGGCCAGGTGACTGCTCCATATGGTTTGATGAGGTTACACCCTCCCATTCCAGAAACCCCACCGCCCCTGCCACAGTCCTCAGATTAGTTGATGGAGGAGCACCTCTCCTTGTTGCATAAGGAAATGCAGGCTCTTCTAGCCAAAGGAGCCATGAAGAAGGTGCCGGCATCATAAGTAGGTTGTAGTTGTTATTCTCACCGCTTTCTGGTGCCCATGAAGGATGGAGGCCTCCACTCTATCCTACATCTGTGCCCTCTCAAAACTTTCCTGAATGGTAGCATTGGACCTTCTATTTTCACATCCCAATCCTGCATTCTCATCTGCATTAACTGCGGTTCATGGGGTGGGGGGCAGGAGCATTTTCAGTTAGCTGTGCTCTTTTTTTGGTCTCACCAGTGTCCCTCGGGTGTTCACAAAGACGACAGTGGTGGTTGCAGCGCATTGGCGAAGGTCAGGGGTCCCGATCTTTCCCTATTAACTACTGAAGGCAAGCTCGCCCCAGGCGGTCGTCTCCCACCTCTACACTCAGTGACGTTAACTAGCAACATGCCGAAGTCTCACCTAACTCTTTCTCAGACGTTCCCTTTCATCTGAGCCATTCTGGACACAGTGCAAATCGGCACCTACCCTCCAGAGCAGAGAGTCTAGGGAATTCAGGTTATGATCCCAATGTCCTTAATTCAGTCCTGGTGCATCTAAAAACAGTTATGCAATTGAGTGAAAGCGCAATGGCTCAAACCATTGTCCTTGTGCCAACATGTTTCTGCCCAAATCTAATCGCCTATATAGGTCGAGGGCATTTTTCAGGGCCGTGGATCCCAACCAATCCTAGGGCCAGATGTACGACTCACCAATTTGCTACTTATAATATTAATGAGACAGGTGCAATGTCTGTGACTGCTTTTAAATAAAGCAGTTTTATTTTTTAAATGCAGCACGTTTTCCTTAAAGGGCCACTG
Organism: Lissotriton helveticus; assembly: GCF_964261635.1. NCBI lineage: Eukaryota > Metazoa > Chordata > Amphibia > Caudata > Salamandridae > Lissotriton > Lissotriton helveticus. Next base: position 467,833,278 of record NC_136065.1, read on the forward strand.
CTTGTCCTTAAAAAATACTTTTTGATCACCTTTTTGATCCATTCACAAAGGGGCAGGGGTTCCCTGGGGATCCCTTCCCGCTTGTGAATGGTTTACCACCTACTTGAAGTAGGTGGTAAATTGCAAGTGTTTTGCGACCGCAATTGCGGTCACAAAACATTCATTCATACATACAAATGCGAGTCGCTATTAGGAAGGAACGCCCTTAGCACAGCCCTTCCGAATAGCGAGTTGCAAACCTCATTTTGCGAATCGGTAAAATGTACTGTTTCGCAAAATGAGGTTTGTACATGGCCATGCCCTAAATTGCGGTCACAAACTGGCCTATTGCCCGATTACAATTTAGGGTCGTACATCTGGCCCTTAGCCTCACAAATATTAAAAGCCATGTACAGCTAAAACCAGAGTACTTCCTACCTGGTCTAAGTACTAATTCACCTAATGTAAATGGACAAACAACAGGACGAGGTTTTTAATTAACTGATGTAGGTACATTTGACCATTTATTACATGCAGAGGTAGGAGACCTCATTGTGTGTCATTCGTGATATTGCTCTGCAAGACACACAGCAGACAAAACCCTTGCAAAAAGTGACAAACATGCACATTACTTAGGATGACCCCTATTTTTGCCCTTTCTTGAGATACCCGCCATCCGGTCTGGGGAAAGACTATGTCCTCTGTAGTCGCACACTAATATATGAGACACTCATCAGTATATCATCATCAACAATAATACCCTGTCTACTTTTTTGTGGCGGAGACGAATCTACTGACCCATGAAACTGCTTGATACAAAGGCCAAAAAGAAAACTATTGAGACAAACATTAAGAAAACCCAAGTAAATAGAGTGATAGCCCAATTAAAGGTAATGTTACCTCCCTCTTCAAATGGAAGGGGACTGTGTTTGTACTAGTAATCTGAAAACGGGCCTCCAAGCCCATCTTGTACATTGATGTCCTCTGTAGTCACACACTCATATGGTATGTGACATTTATCAATACATCATCAACAATAATATCCTGTCTGCTCATTGTGGCAGACACACGTCTACTGACACATAAGACTAAACTAGGCCAAAAAGTGCTAGCTCAAATAAAGAAAATGTTACCTCCCTCTTAGATTGGAAGGGGAAATATGCCTTATCGACTTGGTACTAGTAATCACAAAACAGGCCTTAAAGCCCATCTTGTACTCTGGTGGCTCCTCGTTGCCCATGACGCCTCCCTACACATGCTATAAAGAGGCCCATCGTGCAGTAATTACCTATGAGAGGTCCTCGCCCAGCCGCAGATACAGTTTAAGCTAATCGCATGATCATATCAACGTAATTAGAAGGTGGTGACTGGCAGTCCCACAAGACCATGTGGATTGTGGTCCCTTAGACTATTTTTTCTACAAAGCATGTGATCAAGTCGACGCGCTTAGTGTGCGGTGTCTAGCAGTCCCATAGGACCATGGGGGTTGTAGTCCCTAAGTCTATTGTTGTGATAGAGCAGCATAGGATGCTTGTGTGAAAGAAAGAAAAAGTGACAAAACTGCCACTTTTTCCTTAAACGTCCAAATAAATCTTAGCTGATAGAGGAGACCATGAGAGGTCTCATCCTCTATATCAGCACGGTAGCATATGTCGGAAGGGTTTGCGAATAACCCTGATCAAAGCGATACCAAAGGGGATGATGGACGGAACGTTTGAGCAAATCAAACACTCACCCCCAGTCAACTGATCTGGGTTTAATCCATCATCATTCTTTAACTCACTCCACCACCCTAGTTCAGACATGGCCATATGCAAAGCAGTCTGATTCTGTGCCTCATGGGAACAGTACAGCCCGAACTGCCAAGCCATGTCTTCCCTGGACCGGAAACAAGCATCCTGGGACCGGTTTCATGTTCATAACCCTCATCAGCCAGGCTACCTTGAATCCAGTGGCAAAGTGAGCAAGGGACCCACGTCTGAGCATACCCTGCCAACTTAGGGCGAACAAAGCGATACCAAAGGGGATGATGGACGGAACGTTTGTGCAAATCAAACACTCTCCCCCAGGCAACTGATCTGGGTTTAATCCATCATCATTCTTTAACTCACTCCACCACCCCAGTTCAGACTTGACCATATGCAAATCAGTCTCATCCTGTGCCTCATGGGAACAGTCCAGCCCGAACTGCCCAGTCATGTCTTCCCTGGACTGGAAACAAGCATCCTGGGACTGGTTTCGGGTTCATAACCCTCAACAGCTAGGCTATATTGAATCCAGTGGCAAAGTGAGCAAGGGACCCACGTCTGGGCATACCCTGCCAACTTAAGGCGCACAAAGGGATACCAAAGGGGATGATGGACGGAACGTTTGAGCAAATCAAACACTCACCCCCAGTCAACTGATCTGGGTTTAATCCATCATCGTTCTTTAACTCACTCCACCACACCAGCTCAGACATGGCCATATGCAAATCAGTCTGATCCTGTGCCTCATGGGAACAGTCCAGCCCGAATTGCCAAGCCATGTCTTCCCTGGACCGGAAACCAGCATGGTGGGACCGGTTTCGGGGCCATAACCTTCATCAGCCAGGCTATCTTGAATCCAAAGTGGAATGGCATGGTGAGCAAAAAAACGATGGATTTAGGCCCAGATCTCTGTACTGGGGTGAATGTATGACATGACATTGTTCTGCATGCTGTTCATCAATTGTTTTTGCATTTGTCACCCCGAGTGGGATAGGTATGCTCAACCGTGAGTCCCCTGCTCCTCATGCCACTGCAATCAAGCTATCCTGGCTGATGAGGGCTGAAAGCACGAAACCGGTCCTAGGATGTTTGTTTCCATTCCCGGAGGACCTGGCTTGGCAGTTCGGGCTGGACTGTTCCCATGGGGCACAGGGTCAAGACTGAGGTGCATATGGCTAGGTTCAAACTGGAATGGCATGGTGAGCAAAAAAAACTATGGATTTAGACTCCGATCTCTGTACTTGGGTGAATGTATGACATGACACTGTTCTGCATTCTGTCCATCAACTGTTGTTTTTGCATTTGTCACCCTGAGTGGGACGGGTATACTCAGACGTGAGTCCTGTGCTTTTTTTATGCCACTGGAATCAAGCTATTCTGGCTGATATGGGCTGAAAGCCCGAAACCGGTCCTAGGATGCTTGTTTCCATTCTCGGAGGACCTGGCTTGGCAGTTCGGGCTGAACTGTTCCCATGGGGCACAGAGTCAAGACTGAGGTGCATATGGCTAGGTTCCAACTGAAATGGCATGGTGAGCAAAAAAATGATGGATTTAGGCCCAGATCTCTGTACTGAGGTGAATGTATGACATGACATAGTTCTGCATTCTGTCCATCAACTGTTGTTTTTGCATTTGTCACACTGATCAAAGACAACTGTTGGACATCAAGGGTAATATATATCTTACATGTACAGACCATATTATCACTCTTCATCATTAAGACGGTGCATCTTTATTATGTGAAGTGTGGGTAATGCCCCGAGAGGAGGGTCCTAGTTGAGGTACTCTGTTACTCTGTATCGATAGGGAGTATCACATGGACGAAGCCTGCAATTAGACACCACATCATCAAGGCTATTTAAGGCCCTAGGTTATCACATTGTTAGAATCTGGTAGAAAAAAAGGCTCCGGCGGAGAGGGAGTATAAGCCCATTAGGATAGATAAAGAAGTGAATAGACACATCCCACTACCTGCGTCATTACCTGTGTTTTTTGTAAAGAAAAGAGGTGGAGTCGTATCTTGTACGGTCTCAGCTTCTCAATGACGCACCACTCCATCTCTGTCACTGTGTCCTTTCTCAATTAAGCTTTTTGTTAATTTTGTATCATCCCATCTGCAGTGTGTCACTGAGAAGTTGAAACCGTACAAAAAAGATATAACTCTACCTCTTCTCTTTGAACAGAGATGGGTATACAGACTCTGCATCGATATCCATGGATTAAACATTGTAATACCATAGGGCTACTTGAATTTCCAAAGACAACAATACTGAGAAGAAATGTATCCCTATATGAATGGGATTATAGGTAAAACAAGGAGACACCATAGGGGTCTCTTATTTTCTGAAAAAACATTGGTAATGAACCTGGCAGTGAGGAGGATAGTGCATATACACTTTTTTCTATTCTAATGGGCTTATCCCTCTCTGCCGGGGCCTTTCATTCACCAGATGCTAACAATATGATACCCAAGGCCCCTAAAATAGTCTGGTATACCTCTGAAAATCGTCTGAAAGGCGCTAACCAAACCGGAACCGATACATTTAAAAAAGTGCACTATCCCACTCGTATCAGACACGTTAAAGATACGATGGACCATCTCCCCAAACTGTAGTGGGAAGTTAGTGTGAAGTAGTGCCTGTATCTCAGGTGAGGACCTTGCAACCTGAGATAAAATGTCTCTTTGGCTGAAGTTAAGGCCACATCTTTTTGTAAAAGCATGGCTTTCACTTTGCTCAGGGAATCAGATTTAATGTCAGAAATATCCATTGAAAGCCATAGCGCCTCCTCCCTAACTGTGCGAGCAAGTGGAAACAGTACTTGTGTACAAAAAGTGACTATGGAATTAACCGTCACCAGATAAGCGATGCTGGGTTCCATTCCGCAACAACCTTTATCATTCAGCATTAAGGGCCAGATGTAGGTAGGCTTTTACCGGTCGGTAACGGCCGAATTCGGCCATTACCAACCGGTAAATGGCATTTGAGATGTAGGGGGCATATTTTTACAGAATCGGTAAATTTACCGATCGGTAAATTTACCGATTCTGTAAAATACCGAATCGGTATTTTTACCGATTCGGTAAATTTGATATGTAGGTGGGACTCTTCTGAGTCCCACAAGCCTTACCAAATCGGTATTTTACCATCAAATTCAATTTGATGGTAAAATACCGATTCCGGTGTGCATGCACATGTGTGCATGCACACCTGTGCCATATGACAGGCAGACCTGCCCTTAGGGCATGTATGCCTGCCACATGGCACCCGAACCTGTTTTGGGGGTGCTAGAGGGTGTCAAAGTGGCACCCCCTGCACCCTTGTGAAATTCGGTATTTACCGATTCGGTAAATACCGAATCGGTTATGCCCATTCATTCCTATGGGCTTCAAAGCCCATAGGAATGAATGGGCATTACAGGTCTGTATTTACCGAATCGGTAAATACCGAATATTACCGATTCGGTAAATGCACATCTGGATTTACCTACATCTCAGTACTTCTATTTTACCGATTCATAAATACCGAATCGGTAAAATTCGGTATTTATGAGTCGGTAAAATAGATTTACCTACATCTGGCCCTAAATGACTCCCATTTGAGAGTAGTTTGAACACTGGATGAATCACAGCAGTTGGGGAACCCTTCAGATAAAAGGACAAGTTTGCCATTGAAGTATCACACGCCCCGTGAAGAGAAATGTCTTTGCAAACCAAGCAGGTGCATCTTCCCATCGGTGCCACTAAGAAAAACTTCTGTTTCCCCATTCCTGCATCTAAACCTGAACGGTAATTCCCAATACTCATGAACATATCCTTCCCCTAGTACCTACCTGTTTGTATTGGAGATAATATTGGAATCGAAATGTCGCGATTGGTAGTGTGATGTGACCATGGATTATCAAATCAGTGGTTGGTGCCTCAGCCACAGTAAAAGGTAATTGTTCTAATTTTTCATTGTGCAACACGGTATAATTTGCGTCTCTGTGTGCCATCGTCCTGTCTTCCTGTGAGATCATATGCGGAAAACAGATTTGTGCTGTTGATTTAGTGGCCAGAAGGTAACGTTTTCAACATCCAGCTTAATATCACTATTGATTGCAATTGCAATTGTCCATGATGTAATATAGACATGTCTTGCTGTATAACGTCAAGTGTGGAAGTCACTATGTTGACCAGTGAATAAATTGTGGATGAGCGCAGTCTCTCAGCAGCTTCCTGTTAAGAAATATTCCACAACTCATTGTATATTCCATATAAAAATTGCTTTTGTCGTGGGTTCTGGGGACCTAGTAGAAAATCCCTGAGATCCACATCATTAGGGAAAAGGGACAAGTGTTGTTTTACCTGGGAGCGTGTTAAGGTCTTTAGCCATCCTAGGCATAACTTCCCAACACTAAATGACGTCACCACCCCAGAATGTTTATTTTGTATGTATTGTTGGTCAGGCCTATTTATTCGAAACCCTTCAGTTTCACACATAAATCCAGACTGACAGCCTTTCGTATCTACAGGCTAAACCAACCTGTGGTAAATAAAATATTACCCTGGCTTAATTTCTAGGCATTAACAATTATCATGCATCAAGTGAGAAGCAGAGTCCGTGGTATCTGAGTTAAAATGGGCTTTATTCCAATAACTCGAGTCAAAGGGAGAATATGTTCCATCACCACTGAGGTTCAGGAAGAGTAATCTAACATTCAATAACAATGAACAGCATATATACAATTTTCTCCTTGTACATAGGGAGGAGCGCTCCAGGCCGAGCAAGAAAGAAAGAGATAAGAGCATGTGGGCGTACACTTGATGAGTCATAGGTAGATGATAGGTAGATGTCATAGGTGGGTGGGTACTTAGGGGAGGAGTTTGCATGACCAGCTGGAACTCTGCCCTAATTGTGCAACTTTGAGCATGGCGTGCAACTGACGTGTAACTGGGAAGAGAGCTGACTTTCGGCCTAGCAGAGACATCTCTTGCGTCAGGGCGAAAAGCACATCTTGTACAATCTGATATGATAGGGGATGTATTGTCTGAAGCAAAAGGTTGTTCACCACTAAGAATCAGAAAAGCATATATTTCTCCGTTCATTGCATGGGGGCTGAGACAGAGAGCTAGGCCTTATCTGTCGCGAACGGGTTCTGTTTACATTTCCTCACCGGGCAGGGATGCCACTCTGTACAGCAAAACAGATAACTGTTATTCATAACACTGTCTTGGCAGAAGTTCAGAAAGTGGTTCAACCACAATAAAATAAAGGGCTCAGTACGATATTTATTTAAAATGCACAATGCAGAATGCAAAATACATGGGCCTTTATTTTAGCTTAACGTTTGGGAGACTTTGATGACTTGACTTGCAGGACATGTTTGCAGAGGCCTAGTGATTCAGGCCACTACGAGAAATATGCATGGGTGACATGCACATGAATGTAACATAGGGTATATGTAGTGGACATTATTTGGTCAGGCAAAATATCATTTTCCACATTCCCTCCTTGTCACCTACATAACCCTTCAGGATACATCTATATTCATGAGACCGTATAGCTGATCATACAGAATCATTTCGCCAGGCCACACTGCAGACAGTGATAGTATCATGGCAAACTGCTCCTGGATCAAGTCGCCAGGGCAGATGCAGTCACATTCACTACTGCTTCAAGGGTTCTTGTTAATTTGCGTAGCAGTTTACTATTTTGGACGGGGCCAACAAAGAAAAAGAAACCTTTGTTGAAATCTGTATATTGCTCCCACGCTGTTTCTGTCTGCTATATAACAAGTTCCACCCTAGTCTAAGGGCAGATGTACATAAGCTGTCTGACCGCAAATGAAATAGGTATGGCGTGACGTTTTGAAAGAAGAAAGTCCTTCTGAGACTGAAGTTCCCTGTAAATAGCTCCTTGAAAATATGGTTTATGAAGAGCATGTCATTATTATAACTTGCTGAGTTTCTTGTAAATATGGCTTGTGAATAGCGCCATGTGGTCATGGTTTGTGCAGAGTATGTTGTCATTACGTTAGGCAGGAGAGAGCTGGATCTCTTACAAGTGCTTGGAGGTAACGTTTTGAAGATGTTTTGTTTTAACATGCTGCTTAACAAGGTGTTGAGGGATTTTGGCGTTGTTTGGCGTTTTCGGGGGGGGCGTGTTTTTGAGCGGAAATTCGTACCCGTTCCAGTGGAGGGATTCGGCTGCTTTTTGGTGAGGATGTAGGGCATCGCTTGGACTACTGTGATGCCAAATTTGAAAAGGATCTGAGCTGTGGAAGTGGAGGAAAAAGCATGTCTTGTGCGGAGGTGCGATTTGCCATGTTATCCAATGGGCATGTTTTCCTAAAAATCTTTTTTTTTTTTTTTTAGAATCTATTTCGGCAGAACTCCCTTTGTTTTCTGATAAGGGGGTAGTTGGCCACATACCAAGCACTCAGTTGCATTGCTGGTCACGTATGCATACTGGATGAATGTATATGTGAGGAAATGAAAAAGAAAACATGTAGCAATAAACTAACACCGATTATAACAATGCACAGAATCAAATAATAATCAAGGTAACAATCCATCTGCTGCGTAATGTCTTGCAGTATCTGCAGTGTCTTGCAATCTCTCATCTTGCTATTCTCATATGTGATCTTATACATGTCAGAAACTGGTCTAACCGATTCACCACCGGGTGGGCTTAAACAATTAAACTACGTCTGACTTACTAGATCTAAGTTTAGACCTATACTCTTGCTGAGGGGTCTTTTCAAGCAAAGGCGGCACAAAGTCTGTTGTGTCATTAAAGTCAATGTTCTTTTCGAATGTTCCACATTGTCCAAAATAGCGCTTAACGTGATGGGCATGGATCCAGCCCTTGCGTCCCTCCACTTTCAGTGCGGTCCTCGTGGTAAGAAGCACCATCTTCGGGGTCTTCCAGCGCGGCTCGAGGGGCTGGAACGATCAAAATTCCGGATGCACACAAAGTCCCCTGGGACTATGGCGTGTTCCTTGACCTGTGTGTTGTCAGGGAAGGCGGCAGCAACCTGTGAACGACAAGAGAGTAGTGCAGACATCAAGGAAGCCAGGTAATCTGTCAGCATGTTACTGTCAACATCAGTTATCTTTCTGGGCATAGGCGTACCCCACATATTTGGCGGTCTACCGAAAACCACTTCATACGGAGATAGGCCTGTTCTGGAATGTGCTACCATACGCATGTAAAAGAGGGCAACCGGCAGGGCTACCATCCAATCCACGCCTTTCTCTGCACAGACCTTTGCTAATTTTGTCTTGAGGGTCTGATTATGTCTTTCTACAAGGCCAGCTGCTTCTGGGTGTCTGACACAGTGGAACTTCCATGTGTAACCTAACAGAAGGGACACTTGTTTCATTAATTCAGAGGAGAATGGCTGGCCGTTATCTGAATAGACCACCCGAGGTAATCCATACCTGGGGAAATACTCGCGCACTAACTGTCTGGCTGTTGTTACAGCAGTATAATCTGGAACTGGATAAGCTTCTGTCCATCTAGATAGTGCACACACTACCACCAAGACATACTTGTAACCTCTACATCTGTCCATTTGGATATAATCCATCTGGAGAACCTCAAAAGGGTGGTCAGGAGGATGGAATCCGCCTTGTTCCACCGGGATGCCTTTACCTGGATTGAACTGACAACAGATCATACATGTTCGTACTTTCTGCTTCGCTGCGGCACGCATGTGCTTGTTAAACCAGATGTTCTGTAAGCTGTCTAACATTGCTTTTTCTCCTAAGTGTGCTGGACTATGGGCTGTGTTAATGATTATTTGTACCATGGAATCTGGGAGAAACCATGTGCCTTTTCCCTTAGTCATCCAACCTTGGTCAGTCTGGATCCCTCCTTGTTCAGTCCATTTCTTTATCTCATCTGCAGTGGCATGTGTCTGTATGTCGAGTACGTCTTGAGTGGGATCCCTGACTGTCATACATGTTGTCAGTAATGGTACCTCTGTCCTTGTCGTGTCTGTTGGTGTCTGGGCTGTAAGTTTGGCTGTTCGATCTGCCAGGTCATTACCCTGGGAAATGGTGTCTGTAACTTTGGTGTGAGCTTTGCACTTCAGGATAGCAATGGCTGTAGGTAAATGTATGGCTTCTAACAGGGCTTGAATAAGCTGGCCATGCTGAATCTTGGTCCCATGGGAGGTCAGGAAACCTCTCTCCCTCCATAGTACCCCGAAATCATGAACAACGCCAAAGGCATATTGCGAATCAGTATAAATGTTTACTTTCAAGTGCTTAGCTCTTATGCAGGCTTGTGTCAGAGCGATGAGCTCTGCTGCTTGTGCTGACAATGTGTCTATTTTCTGTGTCTCTATGACTTCTTTATCAGTGGTCACAGCATAGGCCGCTACTAACTCTCCTGCACTCGTTCTCATGCATGATCCATCTACATAGAGCGTTAAGTCTGGGTCTGAAAGTGCAATATCTGTCAGGTCTTGTCTTGGCTTTGTCACTATATTCATTAGTTCCACACAGTCATGTGATGGTGCATTTACTGTACTTGAGGGCAAAAGTGTTGCAGGATTCAGAATATTACAACGTCTGATCTCTATGTGTGGTTGAAATAATGTCAGTTCATATCCTGTCAGTCTTGCTACAGTCAAGTGTTGTGTTTGTGTTCTGTTTAAGAGTACCTCCACTGCATGTGGGACCTGTACTGTCAGAGGGTGACCCAGCACTATGGAGTCACTTTGTCTTATGGCTAGGGCTGTTGCTGCAACTGATTTCAGGCATGCAGGCAGAGCCTGGGCCACTGGGTCTAGTGTGCTAGAAAAATAAGCACAAGGCTTGTGTTTTCCTGCTTGATCTTGTGTGAGAACAGATAACGCTGTTCCTTCTCTTTCAGTTACAAAAAGCATGAAAGGTTTGCTGTAACATGGAGTCGCTAACACTGGCGCTTGACATAAAGCTCTTTTTAATTCCTCAAATGCCAAGGTGTGTTCTTGTGTCCAAGGGAGGACAGTCCCCCCTGCCTCCTGTGTAGTTAACTGTATGAGTGGTTTGGCTAGAAAGGCATACTGGGGAATCCATTGCCTACAGTATGAAGTGAGGCCAATAAAGGCACGTACTTCCTTTTGTGTCTTGGGCTGTGAAAGGTTAGCAATGAGCTGTATACGTGCTCGTGTTAGCTGTCTCCCCTCCTTGGAAAGCAAGTGTCCTAGGTACACTACTTGCTTTTCACAGAATTGCAACTTCGAAGGGGACACCTTGTGCCCCTTGTCAGCCAGAAAATGTAAGACTGTCAGTGATGCATTTTCACATTCTTTTTCTGAACGTGCTGTAATCAGGATATCGTCCACATACTGTAGTAACGCAGTGTTGGAAGGCATGTGAATGCTGTCTAGCTGTCTTTTTAGTGCCTGACTGTAAATACTAGGGCTCTCTGTAAATCCTTGAGGAGCTCGTGTAAAGACAAAGCTACGACCTCTTAATGAAAATCCAAACAGGTACTGGCTGTCTGGGTGAATGGGAACACTAAAGAAAGCGTTCTTCAAGTCGATAACAGTAAAGTAAGTAGCCTCTGAATCAATAGCAGTCAATAATGAAGAAATGTCTGGCACCACTGGATATTGTGGTACTATACATTTGTTCAATTCTCGCAGGTCAATAATCAATCGGTACACTGGCAATACACTAGGATCAGATCTTTTAAGGATAGGAATGACAGGCGAGTTACATACATTTGAGACTGTCTCTACCACTACCCCCCGTGCAATAAATTCGTCAACTATTTTCAGTAATGCTGTTTCGGCGTCTGGTGGTAACTTGTATTGTCTAATACGTGGAAGTACTACTCCTGCTTTGAGTGTGACATGGTGAGGCGTAATGTCCATGTAACCTACATCAGTCGGTCCTTGTGCCCACAGGATCTGTGGCACGTTCTTGAGTCTGTGGTCAAAATCAGTCAGTACATAATGTCCCTTAAAATCACGTAAGAACAGGCGTACTCCTTCTGGAGAACAGCAGATAACTGCTCCTAGATCTTTTGATGTCTTCATACCAAGTAAGTTTTCTGGACATGACTTAGTAAGTAGCAAGTCAGTGGTACGTGACAGTGGACCAACCCCTAGGGAGACTGGTTTTGATACTTCATTAACAATAGGCTTTCCTGAAAATCCCAGGGAAACATTCTGTGAGCCTGAGAGAGGTGCCCCTGGAACCTCGTCATGACTGATGGTAGTTCTGCTCGCCCCTGTGTCAATCAGAAACTTTCGATCCTGACCTAGAACACGACTATGTACATACGGACCCTCTTGATCTACAGGAACCTCAATAAGGGGCAAGCCTACTTCCCTCTCGAGGCTGTTTCATGAGAACTGTTGATATTCTGGATAGTCAGACTGTGTGTGCTGATACATTTGTGGTGTGGCATGAACAGGCGGTGGTGGAGGATAATTCGCTACTGTCTGTTGCGTGTTCTGTTGCGTGTTATTCTGTCTAGGAGTGTACTGTCGCTCTTTTGTCTTGCCTGTAGCAATGTTGTGTTTCAGAACAGTGCAGTCCTTTACAAAGTGACCTGGTTGTTTGCAATAATTACAGTTCCCTTTGACAGGTGTCGTGTTATGTTTGTTTGAAGTCGCCGGTACCGTCTGGGCAACCAGCACCTTCATTTTTGTCTCTTTCATGCGTCTCTTTTCATGATCCTGCTCTTCTCTAATCCTATTCTGATGATACTGTAGCATCTGTAACATTTGTGAAGGGCTGTTTGCTTGCCAAGTACTCTCAACCTTCAGTACTCTATTCTTGATCTGGGGTAAGGAATTCTCTACTAATTTGCTCACAAAAAGATGTGGAAATGACTCGCTACCAGGCTTAAGGCCACTATTAATAGTAAAACATTTCTCAAATTTAGAATAGAAATCACTAGTGTCCTCGTCTTGCTTTTGTTTACATGCTGAAATAGCATCCCAATCTTCCTTTTTAGTAATCAATAATCTTGGCAAAACTTGTATCAGGAATTCAGGTAGTTCTCTAGCTCTATCTCCAAGACCAACTCCTGGGAGCCTGCCCTTCTCTTCTGTTTCCAATGCATCCCAACTTAACTTTTTCTCACCCACTTCCCAGTCTTTTTCCTTAAGCTTTTCATAAATCCCTGCAGGTAACAGTACTTTTAATAGCTTCAGAATGTCAGCGTATGTATAATCTCCTATGCGGAGGATGTCTTTTAATTCACGGTGAAATCCCCCTGGGTCTTTATCATGACAAGGCAACATCTTTTTCATTTCAAGAATCTCTAATTTCGTTAAGGGGGTGTAAACATACACTCGTTGTAACTCATTGGCCGCATTCTTAACGGGATGAACCTCTCGTAGGGGGTTCAGTCTGTCTATGTGTACGTTATGTCTGTCATGGTGTAAGACTGGAGGCATGTATGTAGTCAGAGAATCTATGTACTTATGTCATTGATCCAGGATTACATTAATTAATTCAGTACCTAAACCTGTCCATCTATCTAGTAAAATGTCGTCAAGTATTTTATGCAAGTGACCAGGATCAGAATGCTGACTTTTATACAACGTTATCAAGTGTTGAACCATGTAAATACCAGCCAAACGCTGTTCGTTCGGTGGAAGGCTTAAGAAAGTCTGAGCCACTATATCACTGCTATATATATTGGCATTGGACACCCACTGGGTGGCTGACCGGGCCAACTCTATTTCGTGTTGTGTGGGAGGTCTCTCACTCCCTATCCATTGTTTCAGTGCTTTTTCAGTAGCCTGGAATAATGCTTCAAGGGAATACCTTTCTTTTATAGCTGGCCCCTGTTTACGGTAATCAAGGCACTTGGGTCTGTCAAACTGTCGCGCTTTTCCTACATAATTAATCTTGTCTTTTTGTTCATCTACTTCTTCTGTTGATAACTCACCATTTTCCTCAGACTCTTTTCTGTGCCTTTCTATTATTTCCTTTCGTATTTTCTTGTACATGGCATCTATCTGTCCCTGTTTCTCATGTCTACCGGCATCTATGTGATCACTCCATTCTATAAATCCTGCTTTTACATCTCCGTCCCCTTCGTCCTGTTCCCTGATCAGGCAGTTAATAATAAAACGTAAGACATGGTTCTTAACCCCTACTTTTCTCTGTGCCATGGCTTGTGCTATACTATCTGGTCCCTCCCCCGTTCTAATAAAACGATACATGCTATCTAGGTGATCTTTCATGTCTGGTAATGTCTCTAGATATGCAACAGCTTGTCTTAGTCTACGTGAAATCACGACCATTGAACCCTTTCCTGGTTCTGTATCATATACACAAAATGGAATGGCTGCATCTACAGTAGGCACCCCTCCCACTGCCCCGGGACCTACGTCATCTTTTACTAGCTGCTGCTGAAGTTGCTGGAGCTGATCTGCTGCTGGGGGTGGAGGAAAACCTGCATTAACGTAGTCTGGAAGGGACTCGTCTAGATACGAGGAAATGAATGCTTCAGATGCTGTCGGCTTTATTCTATGTACTCTATATGGTACAGGTGGTGGCGTTCGAGACCTACTGGATCTTTCTGAGGTGGTCACTTTAGCTAGTTCTTCTGACAGAACGGGATAAATACCATTAACAACGGCGTTTCTTTCCCTATCAGTCTGTTCTGTTTTGACACGTTCCCCCTCCTCCCGCAGTTCCTTTTCTCTGGCTTTTTCCCCAGCTTGTCTAGTTCTATCTGCTTTATTCAATTCTTTCTCTGTTCTCCTATGTGACTCTTTGCGCCACAATTCGATGGCATCTTTCTGAGAGGGTCTTGACTTCTTTTTCCATAGTGCTTCCTCCACCCTCATAATACATTCAGGATCCCATGTACCCGAGATTGGCCATCTATACTTTTCCTCCAGGTCCTTGGTGTAGTCTACCCATAAATCTAAAAACAAAATGGCGTCTAGCCCATGCTTATTATACATATAATGACCAGGTGTGTCTCTAGGCGGGATGTTAACTGGTTCTTCTAGTATACCTTTTCTGGTCCCTATCTGACGTAACTTTGAAAACAGTGGCATGTTTGAAACCAATATTCACAAAAATAGACTGAAACAATCAACAATCATTCACACACAAACAAATATTAAACACTAAAACAGTTACAACCTAAACTGATACAGAGAGCTAAACATGTACTTGAAAAACTTTATGCACTGAAATACAGTACAACCATACCGGTCTCAAAAATGAGACACGTCTTGACCGCGCCCACGTTTACCATGGGCACGTCTTTACCGGTCTCACGTGAATGAGACACGTCTTTACCGCACCCACGTTTACCATGGGCACGTCTTTAATCTTGATGCATTCCCCATAGTGGTACTCACCGGGAAGCAGAATCTTGAAACTTGAAGGCCTCGGACTTCTACGCATGCGCTTTGGAACAGGTGGACCTCTGGAGACCTCGGACCTTGCTCTCTCATGGGCTGGGCTCTGGGTTGAGACGATCCGCTTTCCTCACCGCCTCACATGGATGCCTGGTCGCAGTCCGTCCTCCTCCTGGGCCTGAGGGAGTAGCGGGTAATCCCAATGGCGTGTACACTTTAAAATCCGTCACGGCTGTGGAAGGGGGCAAAGACTAGACCTACAAACTCCGGCGAGTGGGTAAAGGGACATGTTCCTGTTCGGGCGCCAATTAATGTGGTAAATAAAATATTACCCTGGCTTAATTTCTAGGCATTAACAATTATCATGCATCAAGTGAGAAGCAGAGTCCGTGGTATCTGAGTTAAAATGGGCTTTATTCCAATAACTCGAGTCAAAGGGAGAATATGTTCCATCACCACTGAGGTTCAGGAAGAGTAATCTAACATTCAATAACAATGAACAGCATATATACAATTTTCTCCTTGTACATAGGGAGGAGCGCTCCAGGCCGAGCAAGAAAGAAAGAGATAAGAGCATGTGGGCGTACACTTGATGAGTCATAGGTAGATGATAGGTAGATGTCATAGGTGGGTGGGTACTTAGGGGAGGAGTTTGCATGACCAGCTGGAACTCTGCCCTAATTGTGCAACTTTGAGCATGGCGTGCAACTGAAGTGTAACTGGGAAGAGAGCTGACTTTCGGCCTAGCAGAGACATCTCTTGTGTCAGGGCGAAAAGCACATCTTGTACAATCTGATATGATAGGGGATGTATTGTCTGAAGCAAAAGGTTGTTCACCACTAAGAATCAGAAAAGCATATATTTCTCCGTTCATTGCATGGGGGCTGAGACAGAGAGCTAGGCCTTATCTGTCGCGAACGGGTTCTGTTTACATTTCCTCACCGGGCAGGGATGCCACTCTGTACAGCAAAACAGATAACTGTTATTCATAACACTGTCTTGGCAGAAGTTCAGAAAGTGGTTCAACCACAATAAAATAAAGGGCTCAGTACGATATTTATTTAAAATGCACAATGCAGAATGCAAAATACATGGGCCTTTATTTTAGCTTAACGTTTGGGAGACTTTGATGACTTGACTTGCAGGACATGTTTGCAGAGGCCTAGTGATTCAGGCCACTACGAGAAATATGCATGGGTGACATGCACATGAATGTAACATAGGGTATATGTAGTGGACATTATTTGGTCAGGCAAAATATAATTTTCCACATTCCAACCATCCATTGCAATTGGGCTCTGATGATTGAGCGAACCATTACGTATCATGGTGTCTAATGTATCCTCACTGTGTACACTGCTGCCATTTCTCAAAACGTGAGAATACGTGGTATGTTCTAATCCTTCACTTCTGCTATACCTAGACAGGAAGTTTGTTGTACTGTCTTATTCAGGAAAATCATTTGAAGAGGTATGAGGCATGCTCTAAATAACGCCACCTTTCCCTAAACCTGCCAATCTTTCGTCCCCCAGACAGATTTTGTGTCTATATTGTCTCTCCAAAAGTTAAAAACCTGTACAGACAGTTGAAAAATAAAAGAAGCAGAGTATATCAGCTTGGTGTTCTTTAGCATATTTTTCTTCGCAGTTGTCGGTGCAATCCTGTAATAATTTGAGGCTGGGTCAGATGTTTCAAACCCTGAAAAATTGGGAAACTTGTGTGCACAAGTCTTTGAGCTACCCTTCAGCGGTTTTGGGCAATGTTGTCATTGTGTATATTTAAAAACATTGCGCATGGGATACTGGCTATGTTTAAAAAATGGTGACCATAATGTTGGTAACAGAACAGGACTCCAAAATTACTAGTGCCATCATACAATTCACAATTAGAAAATGCAGCTGATTGCTCTAGATCTGAAAGCAAGTTATGCACTGTTTCCATGTCCCAATCATCAGAGTAAGTGCTAGTGATGAGGTCATCTAAAGAAATTTTAAACCGGTATGGAATTTTCAAAAATTCAGTATGACCACATACATCATACAATACCCTGTCCCATACAATTCCTTCAGGAACAGGAACTGCTGTTATGTTCACCAGGGACAAGTTCATAAGTGGTACTGCGGAGCGGTCTGGGAGAAAGTGTCCATTCAGAATCAGGAAAAAGACAGTTACTATACCAATCAATAATACCAGGAAAATTAATCCAATTGTGATCCATAGATATATCCAGGGAACAGCAAAGTAAGTCTCTTTCAGCCTAAGATAGAAAGCATAAACTCAAAGCTTGAAAGGTAGTGGCGGTGTTGGCAGTTCAGGTTCACTTGCATCCGATGAGAAGTGATCAAAATGCACGAAGTAGCCAGACGCCATCCGATCTATCCTTGGCAGCTCAGCAGGTTTTGTTGAACTGGTTGTCGTTTCATTCTGTGGCATGATGACAGACGTACATTTTTTTAATTGAAATATCTGTACTTGACTGTACAGCTGTGGTTGTTTCAACTGGTAGAAGCATCATTTCATTGTTGCTTGCCAATTCTCTTTGAAGAGTGGAGTCTTCTGTTATTAAAGCTTCCATCTGAACTTCCTGTATGGTAGCAACAGGAGTGTGGTGGCTACCCAGGAGCCCACGTGGCCTACTGATCAGTATCGGCCACATAGTGTGGTTTGTTCAGATCAATCAATACACACCTTTTGTCTCGATTACCGGCAAGAGGTTGGGAGAGTGACAGTTCTCATTCCTTCAACAACTAGGCTAGGTACAGGCCAAAATTCTTTCTTGTCCACAGTTTTCTCTCTGACCAGGCCCCTAACATTCGGGACCCAGGCAGATCCTGCAGTTACCGTTTACACTTCCCCAGTGGTGGTGCGTTTTACTTAGACGTTGCTACGTTTAGCTGCAAGTTCTTTCAGGTCCAGTAAAACATCCAAACGATCATCCAGGTCAAATGGAGTTTCAGCCGCCACTGTGCTGACTCTGTCGAGGATGGGTACCCACGTTCTTACCCCAAACAGGAGCTCATAGTGTGTCCGCCCCCCAGGGATTTTCTTGGCATTTTGTTAAGTGTCCTCTGGACCCCATATAGGTGCTTGACCCAGCTGCTGCTCGAGCCTAATACTCTTTCTGTTTCTGTTTTCTTTAAGTCACAGTTTTTCCTCTCAACTACCGAATTTCCCTCAGGATGATAGGGGGAAGAGTACCTCAAAGTCACACCCAAACTTTCCATGGCTTCTTTCTAAGCCTTAAAGCTAAACGCTGGGCCCTGGCCGGAATGGAGTGTGCCAATTGCGTATGTCCCGATGAAGACTCTCAAATCCTTTATTAAAGTTTGAGCTTCAGCCGAACCCACAGGAATCTAGTGCAAGAATCCACTGCCACTAAGAGGTACTTGTAAGCCCCGTCTGAGTGTAGGGGGCTGCAGTGATTCAAATAGACACATGCAAAAGGTCTGTCTGAGATCAATAGGGGTGTTTGTGGTGGGCATGCCACGGTGGAACCCTTAATTTGCTGGCAGATGTCGCATTTGAGGGCAACGTCCTTGGTCTGTTTAGTAAGACCGAGCCACCAATATTGCTGATTTATTAACAAGACCATAGCATTGATCCCTGCATGTGCTGAACCCAGACCCTCATGTGCAGCGAGTATCAGTACAAATCTACGATCAGCGTTTGGCATTACTCTATCCCCCATGCCTGGAATTTGAGCATACAGAATATTTTTCACATATAACTTGTAGGAGTACTTGAGTGGAAAGCCTTTAGGCATGGCTGAACTGTTGCAGGTAGCATTGACAGCTATCATGATTGCTCCATACATTTGTGTACTTGAGCAAGTGATTGCGGCAACTGCAGCAGTGTGTACTGTTGCCTTGGCGGCCTCTTCTGCCATTGAATTCCCTTCAACGTGAATGCCAACATGTTGATGACTCAATGTATAAATTAAATGAGCCCGTTACAGGCTTTCTTTCAGCTTCGTCACTTGTTCCCAAAGAAGTTTGTGCTTTATTGTGCAACCCATGGAATCCCTAAATCCATTATGGCTCCGATAATGTAAATATTCATTGTAGGACAGGACACAATAGAGCAAGTCACACACTATAAGTGTGGGGAATTCACAATCCGTATTCTGTAGTGCCAGTATCAGGGCTTTTAGCTTTGCCAGCTGTGCCGTACAGTCTCCTGGAACCTTAGTCTGTGTTTTTTAGGGACAGAATTTTCCATCTCGCCTGCATGCCTTTACAATTGTGCATGCTGCTGAATATTGCTGTTTCATTCATACTGCCAGCTGGGCAGATCTGTCAGTATAAATGATACGTTCATACTGTTCCAGAGGCATTATTTCATTCGGTAGAGGATATTCTTGTTTGTGCTGCAGGAATGCTTGTGTTTGTAACGTAGAATCGAATCTGTAATCTACGTCTGGTGCAGTGAGAAAGTTAGCCCACTGAATCCATCTTGAATGTAACGCTTTGGCATTTGGGATGCTTGCTTTTGTAACGGCCTCTAAGGTCGGTACCGGAGTTACAACAATTATGCGTGTTCCCTGTGCCATTGCTCTCTCTCTAACTACAGCAGTTTGTACTGTTGTCAGTATTTTTTCAGTTGGTACAAAGTACATTTCAGAGTTTGTGTACAGATGTCGTTTGTATGCAATAGGTACTGTCTCACCTTCATTGAAAGTGATGTAAGTATACCCATTTGGACCTGCGACTACGCGGATCACCAAGTTAGTTGTGTTGACGTGTCTGTAATGTTTGCAAGCTATCATGTCAGCTTGTTTTTTTGGTTTTTTTTGAGCTGCCAGATCGCTTAAGTCAACCTCCCACCCCACCCACCACGTTGTAAATATAATAAGTAAGTGGCACAGAAAGGAGAGTAAACATAAGTAGCAGGCACTGTAGTATCAAGATTTAAGAAAAGAATAATAAAAAAGGAGAGAGGGAAAAGAAAAACATCCAAGCATCGTTTAGGAATATACCATAGGAAGCAAAGGAAAACAAGCGAGGGAGAAAAAAAAACACACAGGCCGGATTATCCCAGCTGCTCCAACCAAGATGTTAGCCTTTCCCACACCTCAAGGCCTTCTTCCGACTTTTACGGCCTTTCCTGGCATAGACAGCTTTCTCTAGATGGTAAGTTGCGACTAGCCTGGCCAGCCACTGAGAGAATGATGGGGGATCGGCGTCCAACCAAGCGGAAGCAACACAGATCCTCCACACAGCCATTGCAATGAAGATGAATCCCCCACTTTTAATCCTAATAGCTTCAGACTAGGTCCTCAACATGATGACTGTGGGGTTTAGTGCAATAGACTGAGTGGTGACTTCCCCTAGAAATTCCTGTACCTTAAGGAGGATTGAAGCAAGTTTAGGACAGGTTGCAAATATGTGAATTGAATCGGCGCCATATTCAGAACACCGGGGGCAGAGTGTCCCTTTGCCAACTCCCCATTTAGCAATTTTACTGGGGGTAATATACAGAAAAAATACAGTTTTAACCACTTGGATGCTAATGACAGGGGTAACTCGTCATGGAGTTTCCATTGATTTCAATGGAAATTACATGGGAGAATATCAGGTACCTAAGCATCCAAGCTTGGCTGACAGCAAAATGCTTTGAGAGAGTGCTAAGGAGTTGAAAAATATACTGTGTGGGGATTAGAGTTTGGTGTGCCATTTTTCCGCTATTGTCTGTAGGTCGTCTGGGGTTTGTCTATTTAGTATGTTATACAAAAGACCTATCCCAGGGGCCGTGGTGTTGCGCAGTGTATTAAGAAGTTCCACTTCCGAGAACCCTGCGGTACCCCAACCTTTCTGGAGAGAAAATCACATATGGAGAGATATTTAAAAGCATCTT
The DNA here is from genome assembly GCF_964261635.1 of Lissotriton helveticus. Lineage (NCBI taxonomy): Eukaryota > Metazoa > Chordata > Amphibia > Caudata > Salamandridae > Lissotriton > Lissotriton helveticus. The sequence continues at coordinate 467,854,175 of NC_136065.1, forward strand.
GGCTTTTCAAACCATATTTGGATTGTAAGCTTATAAATGATTTGACTCCCTCGCTAGTGATAAGATCCCCCAGTTTCATGATGCCTGCCTTGTGCCAGTCTGAGAAGTAGGATTTTCCAAAGATAGCGGGAAGATTGCAATTGGTAGTAATAGGAGAGTAGTAGTTAAATCTTCCCAGCCCAAAGATTCTACGGATATTACAGAAGACCCTGTATGAGTTCATTAAAGTCTTAAATCTCACACGTTTGTAGTATCCAAATGAGGTCTCTCGGAGAAGGCAGTCCCAGTGCTGTTCACCCAGTAGGAGTTGAAAAGGAGAGGCAAGCCCAGATACAGAAGAGAGGGGGAAATCCCTCACCAGCTCAGAACTGTATTGCATAACTGCGGTCCAGTAATATAGCATAATGTTGGGGAAGGAACACCCGCCCCGCTCTCTTGGAAGAAATAGTTGCCTTAGCGCCCGCCTTGGTTGTGAGTAGGCCCAGATGAACTGTATGAATATTTGCTAGAATTTCTGCAGGTTGGTTTTGCTAAATTCCAAGGGTATGGTGCGAAAGAAGTAAAGGAGTTTAGGAAAATGTCATTTTAAATGTTAGCTGATATGAGAACCCCCAGATATTTAGCCTAAGGCACTACCCTGACATCAGTCCAGGTGATTTCTTTGTTTATGATTATTTGTGTTTTATTTTTATTCAAGGTGTAGCCTGAGATTGTTGTCAAATCTTTATGCCTCTGTCTCCAATGCCAGTATGGAATTCACGGGATCGGGGGAAGTAATGGCCAGATCTTCCGCATAAGCCATGATTTTAGTGTTAATACCCTGGAAGCTAATTTCTAAAATGGCGGGATTCCTTTCAATTTGTTTGATAAATGGGTCTAGGTAAAGGGCAAATAGCAGAGGGGAGCAAGTGCAGCCCTGCCTGGTGCCCCGAGAGATGTTAAATTGTTGAGTGAGTTGCCCAATAATGGATACACAGGCCGTCGGTTTGAGATATAGAGTTTGTACCGCCTGTGTAAGTCTTGGCCCAAAGCCCATCCTGCCCATGACCGCCCACAAGAACCGCCAAGAGACCCGGTCAAATGCTTTTTCAGCATCTAGCAGTTTTAGTGACATCGGGTCTCCAGCCGCCTGCGCAGCGTCAAAGAGGGTAATGGCCCGCCTGACATGTTCCGTGGTGCCTTTTTTTGGAATGAAGCCATGTTGCCATTCTGAAACTAAGGATTAAACCACAGAGGATATTCTAGATGCCAGTATTTTGGAGAAGACTTTGGAGTCGCAGTTGATGAGAGTAATGGGCCTTTATGAGCTCATCTCCAATGGAGACTTTCCCTTTTTGGGAAATATAGATATTCTCGCATTAGACCAGGAAGCAGGAGGGGAAGCCCCATTGAAGTTAGAGGTTACCACGTCTGTGAAGACTGATTTAATTTGAGGGACAAAGATCTTATAAAATTCCACAGGAATGTCATCCATTCCTGCAGCTTTCCCGTTTGGCAAGCTTGATAGGGATTCCATAATTTCATCCCAAGTTGGTGTAAGTTCTAGCAGTTCACTATTATCAGAGTTAAGCTGTCTAATGTCAATCTCACTTAGATAGCTAGCTCTCTCACTTTCGAGTGTACCAGTCGCACTGCAGTTCTCCTCTGTATATAGCTCGGTATAGAATTTCTGGAATCCCTTCTGTATAGCATTAGGATCATTGGTCTCATTCCCTGTAGCTAGCTTAATTGTGTGTATTTCACTACTTGTGTACTGTTGCCTGGTCTTGACGGCCAGATGGTGCCCAATGTAATCACTGTACTCATAGTTTTTTCCCGTAAGATTGCCCACTTAGCTGCGGTTTTGTCCGTAAAAATTGCCCCTATTTCTGCTTTAGCAAGAATTACCTCTTTTTGGACAGTTTTAATATCTTGTCCCGCTTTGATTATTTGCACCAGATTTGTTTCAGCTCTCCTTAGTTTTCCCTGCAGATCGCTAATTAGCAGCTTCTCCTTCCTGTTTTTCCTAACTGAGTACATCTGAGTTTCACCCCTGACCCCCGCCTTTAGTGTATCCCAGACAGTCATAGTTGAGGCGGTACCGATGTTTATTTCCAGGAATTCCTGGATCCAACCTTGCATATGTGCCTGATAGCCTGCGTCCTGTAAGAGGGCTTTCTCAAAACTCCATATTGGTACCTCCTTCCTGTTCCCTAATCCCTTGATGTTTAAAATGAGAGGATTGTGGTCTGACATAAAGCGAGGTGCCCTGTCAATGATGCAGTTGCTAAGAAGTGAGGATGAAACAAAGAAATAGTCTAATCTGACTAAAGTGTGATGCGGGGCTGAAAAGAAGGTGTAGCCGGGCTGCGTAGGATTTAAACTGGCCCAAATGTCACTAAGTCCATGGACCTGAGCTAGGTTGATTAAGGCTTGAAATACTAGGGGCTTTCTGCCTTTATACTTCCATTTGTTATCAATTTTTCAGTTACTGGGCAGATGTTTATTGAGGTCGCCACACAAGATGATAGGGGTGGGCCAATGAGCTAATTCCCCTGAAACCAAGTTGATGATCCCTGGATCGTGGAGGTTACTACCATACAGTGAGCAGAGGGTAAAAGGAGGGTTATAGGGAAGGTGGCACTCGGCTATTACCCATCTGCCCAGTGGATCCGATTTAACACGGGGATTGTTGAGAGAAAGTCTTCTGTAAACCATGATTCCCACCCCTTTTATTTTGGCGCCCTGTGAGGTAGCTCCCAAGGCTTCACACCCTAGTGTGCCTAGTAGATGTTTCTGTGTGCCCTCTATGTGGGTCTCCTGGAGGCAGATGATGTTGCCCCCTAGGGACCGTAGGCCTTGGGCCACATTTTGCCTTTTCGAGGAGTCATTCAATCCGCAAATGTTGGCAGATCAATCCTAAGTGAATCTATCTTAGCCATCTAAGTATTAAAAGGAAACCTTGGATCTCGACCGAAAACTTGGAAAGTAAACATGGAGATATGTGTGTGCCAAAAAGTGCCCTTGAAATTTCTGTTCCATTTTTTGTTACCTGTCCCGCCCCCCACCAGCCCCCCTCCACCCTTCTTCTGAGCAATCAAGAATAACCTGAGTAATGGTGGTCAGACATGAGCCCCGACTGTCAGCCACGCCTACAAAAAAAAGCCAAATTAAACTTTCAATCGGCTAGTAGCCCTCTGGTTTTCCCCAAAAATAAGAAAAGACGGAGAAAGCAATCAGAGAATACATGTGACTACCCAATAAATCAATTGTGAAATTCACATAGAGCTGTCGTAGTGCAACCATTGTCCCGGCCCTTGGTGGCTTGAAACTTTAGAAGTACTGTGAGAACAGGGGTGCGAGCATGAAGAAAATAACGAGGGCAAAGGGTGAGCTTTTCATCTAATACTCTTCTTGTATTTTAGCTCGTCCAAGTATTCGCCAGCTTTTATTTTAGACAGGAAGATCTCGGTGCCCCCATTGAAAATTACTTTGAGTCTGGCAGGGTTCATTAGATATACTTTGGCCCCTAGCTGCTGAAACGGGGAGATCAGTTGTCTCAGACGCCATATCCTTTCTACTGTCTGATGGCAGAAGTCGGGTTTGGCAAAAAAATTTATACCTTTGGCCCCTTTCTTGGAGTTGGGGCGAGCCTGATCATAGATTAACTGCCTGCGAAGAAAGTATCCAAAGTAAACAAGGAATACCCTTGGCTGTCCCCCAGTAGCATTGCCGCGGTTGTGTTGCCGTCTTTGGTTGAAGGGAAAGCGGTCCCAGCCCTGTTGATCGGGAAAAGGGACCTGCAAAAGTTTAATGATGAAGCGTCTAGGATCGTTCCCTGCCGGAATGCCAAGCAGGCGGAGGTTGTTCCTGTGTTGACTGTTCTCCTGATCCTCCATCTTGGACATTAGGTCTACCAGGCAGGCGGTGTTAGACTCACTCTGCTGCTTAGTTGCAACGGATTCGGTTTCCAAGTGCTCAGTTTGTGCTTCCACCATGGCGACACGGTCACTTATGTCGGTTCAGGTTTTATTCAGCCGTCTTAGACCGCCCTGAAGTTTTTTGGCAGCACTTTTAGCAGCGCGATTATCTGCCCGAACCTCCTCCTGAAACTCTTTGATGGAAGTTAAGATAGAAGCTAGGGAGGGCTCAGCTGTATCTGCATGCAGGCTTTTTGTACTCCCCCACTGTGTGGCGCTGGGATCATCCTCTTCCAAAGGATAAGAAATTTGAGAGTCTGAGTAGTCCTATTGCAACTGGCTGCGCCGCTTGCTCTTACTTCTGGTTTTTTTTTGGTCGTAGGCCCGTGCCAGTATCCTTGTTAGAGACCTTGCTGTCTCCTTCACTTGCGTCGGACCCTCCCTCACCTGACGAGGTAGGTGTGCTGTCAGAGACTGAGTAGAAATGCTCGAGCCCTGCTTCAGGGGTCCAAGGGGCTTTCGCTCTGAGGGGAAACTCTAGATTCTGAATGAAGTTGGTTATGCCTGCTATCTGCATCTCAGGTGCTGTGAGCGGGGTGCCGAGACTACCACCACTGGAGCAGTTACCCTGTTCCTGTACCACAAAGGGCCGGGCTGGGAGAGCTTGTTGTGTGGTAGCCCCATTTGGGTGGTTAATAGCCGGTACACAGAGTGAGGTGCCTGAGTTCGAAGCTGAGTCATGTAGCCCGACAGGGGTGCTATTAGTGTCAGTGTCAATGCGTGACATTTCTCTGGATCCATTTTCATCCTGGATAGTCCCATGATTAACTGCTATGCAAGCCTTCTGCTGTGAGCCCAGTATGGATGCTGATGTGATTGGCGTAGCTTGTGGAACCGTAAGGGCATTCTCAGTGGGGAGTGCAAGAGTCTTAGAAATGGTACCTGAGGATTTGGCTCTGGCTCCCATGAAAATTTTCGCTATGGGGGGGGGGGGTGCGTGGATGCAGAATCTTTTGAGTCTTTGAGCGGCCCGCTCCCCCCTGTTTTACCCAACAGTTTTTTGTTTGCACTGACCTCTTGCCTGAGTTTGGCAGCCCCTTCAGTTGATGCAGCATCCCTGGATTCTCTGGGCTCGGGGATGGCTGGAGTTTTCAGTTTGCCACCTTTCCGCGCCCCCCCCGGCACTCATGTCCAGGCTTTTTGTTCTGCTGGATAAGAGGAGCAGCCGCCATGTCCGTTTCCCACTGAGCCCGTGGGTGATTGAAGGGGCTGTGAGCGGCGAAGTCCAGATCAAAGCCGCAATTGCACACAAGACGGGCCAAACAAGGGGATCCGATGAAAGTGCAGAAGTATAAAGAATAGCCTTGTGGGTTGCCTCACTAAAGATTCCACATCCACGGCGTAACTGCAAAAGATCGGGACCTCCGGAGGACAGCCACAATGTTCTCGGCGTTCTCTGTGCTCTCAGCGTACTCTAAACCGGCATCGCATTGTAGGGCGCCGGGCGGCTAGCCGATCATTCACGCGTCTGGCGTGAGCAGCGCGAGCACTCACGCTGACTCCATCTTGCCCCCCACTATCATGTCGGCTTGTAATGAATGCTGGATATCTGTGTGTTCCTGTGTCCAAAGGTACACAAAGTTCAGGGTTGATTAAGTCATAGAAAGGTTTTACTCTCTCTACGTAATCCAAAATGTAAGTTCTGCCAAAATTCAGGAATCCAAAAATGGATTATAGTCTTTTCAGAGTTGTCTGAGGTTGTAGCAGTTCACCTTTCTCTAAAAAGTGCGCTGCCAGGCTTTTGCCTACATTTGGCAGCTCGTATCCTAAAAATAGGACACTGAAGTGGGCAATTATTATTTAGTTTTTTTTTTGTTCAAATCTGTTTTTTATTGTGAACACAGCGATAAGCCTACAACCCCGTTTCGGGGCCGGCCGCGCAGAGAAAAGCCAGTAGGTAGTACTAACCAGGGGAGGTGGAACCGTTAACACAGCGCCCTGCCTACAACCCCCGGAGGGGGCCGGCCGCGTGGCTTAGGGGAGAGTATAGCAAGAGGCGGCCATATGCTGGCAATGCGTCGTTGTTGCGGGGAGGCGCGTATGGGAGGGAGAGCAATGGTGTCACAGTTTCAAAGGCCCAACAGGGACCAAACTGCCCCAAAGAGGGGCGGAAGCCAGAGTGGCAAGTAGGAAAGAAGAAAAAGTCGGAAGAGGAGTGAGCAGTGGCGAGGTGGAGAGGGGTCTGGGGGGTGCGTCTGCAGTCGCCAATAGGAGATGGAAAATGCAAATCGGCACTGGGGGAAGTGACTAAGAGCCTAGCCTGCTCGGGTCAGCAGGGATGAGGGCATCCTCGAACAATTGCAGGGCGCGAAGCCTGGGGGGCATGTGGCGGGCATAGCTGATGGAGCACAGGTAGCGCACGAGAGGGTCCCACACTGCCTTGAAGCGCACCTCCCTTGATTGTATCCGCGCCGTGAGCAGCTCCATAGTCAGGACTTGCCAGAGGCGCACGAACCAGGATGCTATCGGCGGTGCCTCAGCCCGCTTCCAGTACAGAGCAATGAGTTGCCTGGCAGCACCTAACATGTGAAGGGTGAGGATCCAGTCGCTGCGCGTGAGGGCCCTAAGTGTGGGGGGTCGAATGCCCAGCAGGAGTGTGCAAACCTCTTCAGGGAGGGGAAAACCCAACACCTTCTTAATGTGACTAAGGACCTCCTTCCAAAAGACAGCTAGGGTAGGGCACGACCACCAGATGTGTACGAAGTCACCAGTCGCAGTGCCACACCTCCAGCACAGCGGCGAGGAAGTGGGGAACATTTTGCTGAGTCGCAGGGGAGTGTAGTACCATTGCGTTAGCATCTTGTACGCGTTTTCCCTCTGCGGGATGCTGCGGTAGGTTTTGGGGATGTCGTTCCAGAGCCGAGTCCATTGAGATGGCGTGATATCAGCGCCAGTCGCCGACTGCCACTGCCTCTGATAGGGATGTGCGGGCGGAGCGATGGGGTGTTGCAATATGTTGTAGATCTGGGAGATGAGCCGTTTCAGTCCCCCGAGGGAGCGCGCCAACTTCTCAAATGGGGTATATGCCCTGGTAGCAGCCTGATACATGTCGTCTCCCGAGATCCAGTGGCGCAGCTGCGCATACTGTAAGCTAGCAGTTAAAGGGAGGCTAAATTCTTCCCTGCAGTCCAGCCATGATTTAGGCGACCCACCAAGAAAAAGATCTCCAGCAACCCTGCAGTCACCTTGTGTCCAGCTCTCGAAAGCTCGGGTCTGGGCAGCGGGGGGAAAGTGCGGGTTACCTGCAATTGGGGTGTGTGGAGAGGGGAACGTGGTTAGACCCTTGGACACTGCCACTCTGTCCCATACTTCAAGAACCGTCCTCGTGGGGACCGCCATATATGCACTTCTGGAGCGCGCCACACGCGGTAACCAAGGTAGGTCCCATATGGTGCGCCCCGTGACCACTCGGTCCATGTGGAACCAGTGCTTGTCGCTTTCGCGTGCACCCCATTCTATCACGAACCGGAGATGCGCCGCCCAATAGTAGTGGAGGAGATTCGGGCAGGCCAGGCCACCCCTGTCTCTCGGCTCCATGAGGACTTTCTGCGAGAACCGGGGCCATTTGCCCCCCCATATGAAGGACGTGAGGTCGCGTTGGAGGGTTCTGATGCAGTGAATCGGGATCGGGGTGGGGAGGCACTGGAAAACATACAGAATGCGGGGGAGGACCGACATCTTAACAGCGTTGAGCCGCCCCAGCCAGGAAATCATCAAGGGTTTCCATTTCCGCAGGTCCGCCAGAACTTCCTTGCGGCAAGAGGCCCAGTTCCTCGAGGACCACGAGTCAAGGTGGGGTGTGAGGTCCAGACCCAGGTATTGAATGTGGTCATCCGCCCAACGGTAGGGTGTGACCCCCTTCAGGAAGGAGACCTCCTCATCGGGGATGGTGAGGTTAAGCGCCCAAGATTTGGTGTGGTTAATTTTAAGGCCGGACGCCTGCTCAAACAGTGAGAGGGCTTTGTGCACCGCTGGGAGGGAGACCCGAGGGTTCGTAAGAGTAAGAATCAGGTCGTCCGCAAACAGCGCTACCTTGTTAGTGCGCCCTCCGTGGGGGATACCATGAATGTCAGGAGCGCGCCTAATCAGCTCCGCCAGTGGCTCGACCGCAAGAGCGAACAGGAGCGGCGAAAGCGGGCATCCCTGCCTCGTGCCCCTGTGAATCGAGAGCGGCGATGTCAGTTGGCCGTTGACCCGAATTCTGGCCTGCGGCCCAAGGTAAGGGGCCATGCACCTGGAGATCATGGTAGGGCCAAGACCTAGTTTCTTGAGGACCGCCCGCAGGAAGGTCCAGTCGACCCGGTCGAAGGCCTTTTCTGCGTCCAGCGAGAGGAGGCAGGCCGGGATTTTCCAGTGGTGCACCTTTCCCACTAAGTGCGCCAGCCTGCGAACATTGTCGGCTCCCTGACGGTCCCGTATAAATCCCACCTGGTCCGGGTTCACCAATCCCGGCATGTGCGGGTCCAGCCGCTTGGCCAGGATCTAAGTGTAGATCTTGAGATCGGTGTTAAGGAGGGCGATGGGGCGGTAGGAGGCACATAGGTCGGGGTCCTTCCCAGGCTTGGGGATCAGGGCAATTTCTGCCAGGCCCATATCAGGGGATGGGCCAACGGTGTCAGAGAAGGAGCTGTAGAGCCGCAGCAGATGCGGGCGGAGCTGGGTCAGGAACAGGCGATAGAAGGTCAACGGCAGGCCGTCCGGCCCCGGGGTTTTCCCCACGGGGAGGTCTTTGACAGCTTCTGTTATTTCCTCCTCCTGCAAGGGGCCCTCTAGCGTGGCTGCACACGCCGGGGACAGTGGAGACCCCCCGAAGTCCGCGAGGACGGCCTCACGTGCCTCCGCAGAGGTGGGCTCCTCAGCATACAGGGAGGAGTAGTAAGCGACAAATGCGGCCTGCTTGGCCGTCTCAGATGTGGCACTGGTGCCATCCTGCCGCTTGACATTGGCAATGTGGGCCCTAGCGGCACGTGCCCGCAGCCTGCCGGCCAGTAGACGACCAACCTTGTCCCCTCCCTCGTAATACCGTTGCTTGAGCGCTAGTAGGGAGTGTTCCGCCTTGTTGGTGCGCAGGGCGCGGAGTTGCCCCCTGAGATTGGCGAGAGTTCTCTTTGACGCCCGTGAAGGGGAGCCCCGGTCCCGGGCCTCCGCCAGTTTGATCTCGCTAGCCAGGTCGGTTTCCATCTTGAACGCTTCCTTCCTCCGCGCCGCCGCCAGGGAGGTGATGTGGCCCCGAATGGTGGCCTTGAAGGCATCCCAGACCGTGTGAAAGGGCAGGTCAGGGGTGTCGTTAACGGCGAAATACGAGTCTATGGCGTCACGGATGCTGGCGACGTCATCCGGGTCCCGGAGGACCCTCGGCGGGAGCGTCCACCTGCGTTCACGAGCGGTACGGGCCAGGGGGTCCTGCAACAAAAGCTCCACGTGAGCGTGGTCCGACAGGGAAATGTCGGAGATAGCGGCAGCTAAGGAGTCTCGGGCCAATTCAAGGGAGGTGAAGAGATAGTCGATTCGGGAGTATGTCCGATGGGAATGTGAATAGAAGGAGTAGTCCCGGGCCCCCGGGTTGTGGTAGCGCCACACGTCCACGAGTCCCAGGTCTGTAAGCTGCGTTCTAAGGGTAGAGGACATTGCTCCCGCGCCGTTAAAGGGGGCTCCCGCGCGATCTAGCTCAGGGTCCCAAACAAGATTGAAGTCGCCGCCCAGGATCACATTAGTGTCGCCCGATGGGAACTGCTCCCGCAGAAGTGCCTGGAGGTATTTGTCCTGCGACTGGTTGGGTGCGTATACACACCCTAGAGTGAACTGTGCACGTCCCATCTGTACCGTGGCTCGGAGGAAACGCCCGTCAGCGCTTTTGAAGGGTTTCACGGATCCCCGCCTAATGCCAGCCCTGCAGAGGATCGCCACCCCCGCTGTCTTGGTGTCAGAGGATGCCCAGAACTGTGTAGGGTATCTAGGGTGCGCCATGCGTTTGATGTCTCCCCTGAGAAGGTGTGTCTCCTGGAGGAGGATAATGTCAGGGGAGTGGTGTAGGAGGTAGCGCCATATCTGCTTCCGCTTGTTGGGGGAGTTGAGCCCTTTGACGTTGAGGGAGAGGACCTTCAAGGGTGTAGGGATGTTCGCTGTCATAGCACTAAGGGGGAGTGGAGTCGCGCAAGACCCAACATAGCAGACCCTCCCGCAGACAGGACAGCGGCAGCCTCAGCTCGCCTCCAGCGCGCCAACCCCCGCATGACCCACCCCGCCACCCCTTCGCAGGCGCGGGGAGAGAATAATGAGAGAGGGCAGCGTAAGGGGAAAGTAGGAAGAGGAGAGAGAGAAAAAAGAGAAAAGGCGCAGAGAAGAAACAGAACAAAAACAGGCCAACAGGGCCAGTGTACATTGTCCCAGGTACCGGACATCCTCTACCCAAGGGTTTGGATGAACTCAGGAATGTCGCTTCCTACGGGACAAAGGGGGGGAGCGGAGATCTGGGTAAGTGGAATAAGATCAAGTCGTCTCAGAGCCCATCCACCCCGCTGCTGCAAGGTAGTCCGGGGGTGCGTCGGGCCGTGGGGTCCACATGGTCCGTTCAGGCGCTGATGGGGCGCTGGGGCTCCATGATGCAGTACATGGCCTGGAGGGGGCAACGGGTGTCGTCCATTCCTTCAGACCCCCGCGGGTGGGGGGGGGGAGAGCCACGGATGTGGCCCGCCAGTGAGAGGGGGGGGCCCCTCCCCCAAGAACAGTGGGGTGAGGTCCCCATGGTGCATGAGGACACATCAAGGTGCCCAGTGGGCGAGCGTGTGCTCAGGGCAGCTGGAGGCACAGTAGCAATGGTCAGCGTCCTTCCGGAGTCGAGGGGCGATCCCCACCCTCAGATCCAGAAGCGATGAGCTGGGAGGCCTGTTCCTCACGGTCGCCCTCAAGGGAGCGGATGTGTGCGATGATGTCCTGTTTGGTCTGTGAGGCAGAGAGTGCGTCCACCGGAGGGGGCCGTCGACGTTTGCGCACAGTGGACCATTCTGAGCGTGGAGGGGCCTTCTCCGGGTGGGGAGGGCGGGTTTGACTGTGATCCGGGGACTCCGGCATGCCTAGCAGTTGTGCCGCTTCTTGGTAGGACCTGAGTGCCCTGCGCTTGCCCTCCCACCTGAAGATGAGCGCAAAGGGATGGCCCCACTGATAAGAGATGTTGAGGGTCCGGAGTCTCTCTGTGATCGGGCGGAAGACCCTTCGTCTGTAGAGGGTGGTGGGGGCCAAGTCCTGGAAGATCTGGATCTTGTGGCCTTCGTACCTCAGGTCCGGGTTGTCCCTAGCCGCCTTCAAAATGGCCTCCTTCTCAGTGAAATAATGAAGCCTGGTGACGATGTCGGGCAGGAGACCCGCTTTTCCTCCCGCTCCAAAGACTCGGTGTGCGCGGTCGAGGCGCGGCGGGGGGGGCGTCTTCCTCGCCCCACACCGCTTGCAGGAGTAGGGCCACATAGGCCATGGTATTAGTCCCCTCTTCTCCAAGTGGCACACCCCGTATGCGGAGGTTGTTGCGGCGTCCCCTATTTTCCAGGTCCTCCTGCTTGATCTGGAGCTGGATATGTTGTTCTTCGAGGGTCGCCACTCTCCGCCAGATCTGCTCTAGGTCTTCGGTGCGGGAATCGACCGTTTTTTCCAGGCCGTCGACCCGGTCGCCGAGGTCGGTGACTTCCTTGCGAAGTTCTTTGACGCACGTATGGACCTCCGACCTGAGGGATCCAATCTCAGTCTTTAGATCAGCCATGAAGGAGGACATGAAGGCCTGTGTCACCGGTGGAGAGTCGGCTGGCGGTGGGGGTTTCCCCCCTGATGATGATGGGGGGCCCCCGGAGGATGATGGCGATCCCGCCTTGCCCCACATGGAAGCCACTGATGCTCCTCTGGTCGTCGTGGGCGGGGGGTCCAGCTTGGTCCCCTTGCCGCGGGTCATGGTCCACTCAGGGCGGCAAAGGGCAGTGGGGGGCAGGGCCAGTTGCTGTGCACGACCCCTGGTCTGCGGCGGGGGATATGCTGTGGGAGGCCGCGCTGGCGCCCTGTGATCCAGCTGCCCGGGTCCCACGATCAGGGGCTCAAGACCACGAGGCAGGAGATGGCGGTGCGCGCCGTGGCCCTCACGAGCCCGAAGCCGGGTCGGTCCGCCAACAGAACGCGGGGCACACTCAAGCAAGAGAAGTCCAGGATGTGAAGGGGCCGCTGGAGCGGGGGTAGACGGCGCAGCCGGGGAGGCAAGGCAGCGTGTAGGTAGAGGAGGCGCCAGGGAGGCGATGGCAGCAGGTGTTCCACGGCAGGCAGGGCCTGGGGCCGACAGGCGGAGGGCCTCCGATGGCTCGTGGCGTGGCGCAGCCTCCCGGTCCCGTCTGGGTCAGGGCCTACCCCCAGCGCGGCGCCCAGCCGGCCTCGCAGCGACGGCCGAGGAGTATCCAGGAGGGCCCTCCCTAGTGTCCCAGCGTCTCAGTAGCAAGAGGCCCAGGGTCGGGGGGTAGACGATGGCGGAGGCCCCCGTGGTCCCTGTATGCTCGCGGCAGGGTCGTCCAGTCTGCAGCCCACCAGGCTCGGCAGGGCCGGGTTGTAGCGGAGAGGCGGCCAGGGGATGCGTCCTGTTGAGCTGGGGCCCACCGAGGCTCAGGTCTCGCCAACACGCAGCAGCTGGTCCGCTCCCCGGATCGCTGCCTATGTGTCCAGGGCAGCAGGGAGCACTCAAGTAGGGGCCGTCTGCACGTGAGGGTCTGTCCTCCACCGAGGGGGGAAGATGGCGGGCAGACCAGCGGTCGAGCCCCGCTATCGCCGGGCCCCTCCGGGAGATGGAAAGGGGGGGAGGGCGGCGCGCTGCAGCTCACCAGATGGATCCAGCGACGGGCGATGGAGCCGTGGTCAGGGCTCGTGAGCAGGGGGCCTCCGGCGACCCCTCCGGTCTGGGCCTGCTGTTCCCGCCAAAGCCGGGGGCTCTCGTAGATGCGGCGTCCAGGCCGCTGCTGTGCGCCCCGCCGGTGGCAGCCCGGCTCCGGCAGCTTCAGCGCGTCGCAGCTGGTGCTAGGCTGGTTCCGCTGGTGGATTGGAGCCGCAGGCGGGATCAGGGGTGCTCCGGAGCCTCACCCGGGTCGCAGTGCCGGTCCCCTCCTTGAGAGCCAGTCCAGATGTCTCGGCAGCGGACCCCGCGGCAAGATGGCGGCCAGCGGCCGAGCTCGGGGACCCCGGAGCTGTGTGCTGCGACCGCGTGAGTTCTCACAGCCGCGGTTCGCCGCCAGGAAGGATCACCAGCAGGGTCGGCAGTGCACCGGGGGTCCCCAGGAGTGGATGACCCCCGAAACTACGCTCAAACAGGCTTAATAGAGCAGCGGGGCGACGGAGCTCGCTCGAGACACGTCTGCTCACATCGCTGTCTCGGCCACGCCCCCCATTATTTAGTTTTTTAATTAAATTTGTAAACCAGGTGAGCAATCCCAAGTATTATGTTGTTCACTCTGGTCAAGTATTCCATTAGTTTATCATCCATCAGATGTATGTCATCTACATAGGACAATGCCTCCTCATCAATGTTTTGAAGTAACTCTATTACCATGGCTAAAAACAACCTGGGGCTGTTCTTATACCCCTGGGGTAATCGACAAAATTAGTGTTGTGGGCCTAGCGATGAAAATGCTGTCTAATATCTGCTTCCAAGTGCTATATTTTGGCAGAAAAATACATTTGAGATGTCTAATGCTGTGTTGTGTTTTTTTTCCGTACAACGTTGTTCATTAGTGTGGCACTGTGTGCATGCTGTACTGCAAATATATGTGTGGATGCGAATAAATGTCTGTAATCTAAGACTCGACAATAGGAATTATCAGGTTTCACTAAGGGAAACAAGGAATTGTTTATAGGAGAGGTGCATATTTTCTGTAACTCCTTGATATTCAAGTTGATCTAGGATCTCCCTGACTTGCTTCTTTGCTCAATTTTTTATTTTATATGGTCTCTGGGGTTGGGGAATTGATTTTAATGGGATCTTGTGATGAGGTGACTCATCATCCCATCCAACATGATTGCGGGAGAGTGTGGGAGGAAGTGCCAATGCCCACTCCTGCAGTTATGAATTTCTAACTGATTCTGGTATGAGGTCCGAAAAAACTGGTAAAATAACTTCTCCCATAGGGCAGTCTATTACGAACTCATGTGGCCAATCCTTTTCGACCAAAAGAATGTCGTAACCATATGACAAGTGCCCCAAAAGAGTCCCTTTACCTTCCTGGGTATGTCCCCCTCCATCCGGAGCGTTATTTTGTATAAACTATGTGAGACACTAACCTTTATATCAGGTGTTTCCATTGTGGGATGTCATACCTTATGCGACTGCGAGGCAGATTCTGGGAATGCCTAGTGGGGGAGGCAGAGTTACTGCAGCGTCGCTTATAACCTGGCGAGATGCTAATATACATACTCTAGGGGAATTATTTGTAGGGGGTGAGCCAAGGCCATTCCTCTCTTTTATTGAACAAGGCATTCCCCGGAAAACACACAGGATGATGGACGAAATGTTGCACAATGGCAAAACATTCACCCGCAGTCACAGATCTGGGTATAATCCATCGTTATTTTGCTCACCAAGCCACCCCAGTTCAGACATGGCCATATGCAAATCAGTCTTGACCCTGTGCCTCATGGGAACAGTCCAGCCCGAACTGCCAAGCCATGTCTTCCCTGGACCGGAATCAAGCATCCTAGGACCGGCTTCTGGCTATCAGCCGTCTTCAGCCAGGATAGCTTGACTCCAGTGGCTTAGTGAGCACGGGACCCACGTCTGGACATACCCTTCCCACATAGGGTGAACAGCAAAACACACATGATGGACGGAATGTTGCACAATGGCAAAACATTCACCCCCAGTCACAGATCTGGGTTTAATCCATCGTTATTTTGCTCACCAAGCCACCCCAGTTCAGACATGGCCATATGCAAATCAGTCTTGACCCTGTGCCTCATGGGAACAGTCCAGCCCGAACTGCCAAGCCATGTCTTCCCTAGACCGGAATCAAGCATCCTAGGACCGGTTTCTGGCTATCAGCCGTCTTCAGCCAGGATAGCTTGACTCCAGTGGCTTAGTGAGCAATCATGCCTCCTGGATAACTAACTTGAAGTGCCATTGGGGTGATATTACACAGGAACCACCAACACATCTTTTACTGCAATATATTCACGTATTGGGTACGGGATGTCATCTAATAAAATGGTTTACCGACTCCATCCGTTCGCATACTTGCCTTGATTTAACACCCCTATGTCACAAATGGGAAATAGACCTGTCTAGACCCTAGGAGCATAAAGAATGGGCAGATTGTTGGACAGTCCAGGGCAGATCCCAAGAACGGCTGAATGCAGACTCGTTCAGTTTTATATAATTCATAGAGCTTATTTGACTCAAGATAAAATTAACAGCCATTTCAGAAACACGGACGCATGCTGTCCACGCCATAGCTTGGTATATGCTGACCTACTACATATGTTGTGGTCATGTCTCAGATTATTGAGTTATTGGCAGAGTGTGGTTGATTTCTTGACCACCAGCACGGGCAGACTGCTAACAAACACGTAGAAGGCCTGTATAACGGGAATATTTCCTAGGAAAAAGGAGTAAAGGGCGACCTCTAAATTCTTAGACTTGGGCTTGGTGGTGGCTAAGAGGCTTATTACACAGTGCTGGAAAGTAGTGGACCCCCTCTTACAGCATGAGCCAACTCTATGTTAAATTGGACCAAAGCCGAAGTGGTCTCATTGCTAAGGGAGGATACGCTAGGGTTGCATAAATATCCCATTTCGACGGCCTGCGGTACGATCCTGACGGCATTACAAATAGCATTGGCCTCGGAGGTCCCTCTGATTGTTGCTGATACAGATTGAGTTGGATGTATAGTGAGTTGTGGAATGACTGTTATCACTATGTACAATAATATACGTAGTACCTATGCATAATCGCTAAGATACCATAATCCATTATTGTGATGATACAAATGAGCTGAAACTAAGGAGATATATGAGTAAGTGCAGCATTTTAGCATTCCCTCCCAACCTCCCTTTTTGGTTATTTTTCTCTGTTAATTAGATGATTATTAATCTATAGTTACAGCCTTCTTCAGTTATATCCCAGAAGGAGCCTTGCGAAAATGTTGGAAGGAAACATTTGCACAATGCTCAGGAGGATCATTTGTTGAACTGTAAGGGGCAGATCTGCTTGGCGTATGTAGTTCAAGTGAGTAGCAATAAATACGGATGTATAACAGTTGTATTGACTAGAGACTAACTTGATATATGATTACAGCCAATATAGTCACTGTTAAAATACCCACCGACTTCGCACAATGTGCGATCTGTGATTTGATCTCAACTGATTCTATTGTTAACAGTATATATCTGCATTCTAACATGTATAATTGAAAAACAACAATAAACAGTTTCACATTTAAAAAAAAAAAAAAATCAGGTGTTTCCACCGTGATATGCTCACCCAGCGCTACTATCCCACTAACTTCCATCAGGTTCTGGCAATCTATGGTGAACTCTGCCGCGCTGTCCAGCTTAGTCCCTGCCCATTCCCCGTTCAGAAGCAGAGTCCTCAGTAGTCTGGACATGTCTAATCTTAATCCCAGCTATCTTCTTTTGGAATTGAGGTTTAGCAGTCTTTTGTTTGTCTTTTTGTGTGATGATGTATTCCGAAGTGCAATGTGTCTCCCTTTTTGCCTTGACTTGCTCTTCCTATCTGTATTCTGACCGCCCGTCACTCTCCGGATGCTTTGCGGAAGTGCCTGAAAGGAACAAGATGAACGTGTATCAGTATCCTGATACCTGTCAGGTTTTCTAATATTGTCTGTTTCAAAGATTATATTTTCACATGATGTGTTCCTGTTGAGGAGACCCACCCCATGACTGATTTTTGTTTTGCATATTTTTTGTTTATTATCCCATTTCTTCTAAGAAGAATCAAGTGCCTGCGCAAGAGTTATCCTTTTCAGAAATACTCTTAACTTTCAGTTTCCCGGGTTTGGCTCCCAGATAATCCCTGCCTAAAGAGGCATACGTTTCTTAGATAATTTTAGGTAATTCTCACTCCTGCTGTGCAGGAGTGAATTCCCTCAGGCGTTGGCGTATAGCTAACGCCGCTGCCTCCCCTTTTATGTTGCTCAACATGATTGCCGATACTTGGGCAAAGTTGCCTACCACTTTCATTCCGAGATCTAAGGCAGGCTCTGCCCTGTACTCATTTTGAGTTTCAGTACCTCTGGTATGACTGCTATCGAAGGGGTACCATGTGTTCTGGTATATACAGCAGAGAAGACTGTACCCCAAGTGGCGCAGTCTTCTATCGGGGAAGCCATCCCCATAGGCAAGCAAATTGTCAAAATTCGGTGTCTCTCCTGTGGGCTCGTATGGGGCTAGACTGCTTCAAGTTGTGCTGTTTTCTGTGCTTTCCAGAACAGTATTTGCTCTCGCTTTGTGGGAAACGTTCCTAATATTGCATTAAGTGTTTGCAAACTGATACTTGTGGTAGTCATGTGTGGTTGTGTAACTTGAGCAGCCACCACAGGTTGTACTGTCAATGTTCTCATTACATATTGCGTTAAATTTCTGTAATTTTTTACTAAATCCCTATATAGTTTGCGTACCCCTGCTGGTGTCAAGACAGCAATGTCTGGGTGCGGTGCATATGAAGCTAATATCTGCCATGTCGCTCCTTCTCTGCTGAGCGGACCGAGTCTCACGGGTTCTGTGGTGTGTGGTAGGGCACCTTTAAACCTATTAATGTGCTCTTGAGTTAACAGGACCTCTAAGTCCATGTACGGTAAATATTTTTCCAGTGGGTCATCTTCAATGTATTCATGAAATAACCATGTGTGTGGATCTGCGGGTGGGAATTTTACCCATGAATAGTATCTCTTTGTCCTGAATGCTTCATGTGCCTCAACCACGAAGGTAACTTCTCCTGTCTCTGGGAGGCCATTTTGTAATAATTTCATGGTAAGTGCCTTTCTGCAATTTTCTGAAATATTTAGTCCAACTAACTGATATTCAATAACATCAATGTGTTCGGTCATTGTTACACTATTAGTAATTAATAGATGTTTTATAGAGAGATGGTTTGCACAATGTAGGAACTTTAATCCTTTAAGCTTGATTTAACCTACAGCCAATACCTAGGGCATACCTACTCAGCTTAGGCCGATTTGTTTCCCTTCCCACTATGGACGTCTCCGGTAAGAATGTGAGTAGGACCCTTTGAGAAAGCACAACTGAATTACTCAGATCTGACCATTAAATAAGTGCCTAACCAACATTTGGCGCCGTGTCATGTAGCTACTACTAATCCGTAGGACCTGCCCATTATTTGGATAACATAAGCTAAGGGCTAGGTGACAAGACTGATTCCAGACACCCCTGCAGGATGTCAGCCTGTAGACCAACTAGCTCACAGTGCCACCATAAGACCCCAAGCCTAACAGGGAGTGAACGGTTTCTGGGAACCACTGAACATGATAACCCTGATCGCCCAGGGATCCTGGAAACTTTACAGAACCTTTCTCAGTCACTCGTGCTCACTGGTTCTCAGAGGAATATACAGAGAATACACAATAGTACGTTTTCAATACCATTTATTGAACCAATGTTATTCTTGCATAAAATACGTGTGCTGCAATGATTAGGAGACAGAAGCAGATAAACCTGATTACAAGCACCAAAAGTGTCAATAGTAGGTAGAGTTCTACCACGGTGCTAAGACAGTGTATATATTCAGTCATATAAACAAGGAAGTAATCTAACGTACTCCTACGAGTCGACCCGACACTAAGTGTACCTAGAACCAAGAACCCCCCAAGGGATGTTCCTACCCCATTACCTGGTGGGGAAGAGTGAACCCTGGTCACGAGCTAGACACCCCTTGCGACATATCAGGCCGCTGCGTGATGATCTTTCAGCATGCACAGACCCTCAGTGTTGGTGCCTCCTCTAACAATCCATCAGGATGCCTATCTTTTATAATACAAATCAGCTTGTGATGTATGTATAGTTTAGTGGTGCTATGGATATCTAGATAGTCTTGTTGTCCCGTGGATGATAATAGTGCGGACATGTTTGCGCAGTAAGTAACGAGATCTTGTACGTAAAGTTCAGGGCATTGTTATGTTGCGGGAAGCGAAATGCAAAACAAATTTAGTTTCAGAGAAACTAATCCAACATTGTTGTACGCGAAAATGTATGCCAAAGGTTACAGCTTGGAAAACGTGTGTTTGTGAGGTCAGTGTAAGAAATATGCTACTTCGCTACATGGGCCAACCTCGGGGATATAACACGAGGAGGTATTGCTTTGGTATCTATTGTAAGCTAAGGGCTCTGCAGCTAGAAGTCTCTGTCAGATTAACAAGTTACCTTCTGTAATTCCTTAACTAGTAAAGAATCAAGTCGCAGATTCCTTTCCAACTGTCCCATCTTCGATGTTCTGTGAACTGAACTTCTCAACCCAAAAAGGTCCTTGTAGGTCCTTAGACTCTGCACCCTGGTTATCAACTTTCTGCTGGCCCGAGATGGCGGCGGCCTGTCTTGTGTCTCTCCGTGTGGGGAGCGGCTGCGTCCGTGGCCTGGAGCGGGGGCCGCATTGCTGTGCCTGGGTCTGAGACATCTACATAACAAAAATGGGCCTGACTCTAATCAGTAAGGCTGAGTCCACTATACCAAAAAACGTACAAAATGCCAGTACTGATGGAAAATTTCAAACAGTTAAATGAATGGTGCAAAGATTTCCAAACCAAGCAGCCATTAGTAGCCTTTATTTTCAATATCCAAAGATTTCCTCCTTCGAAAAACACATAGAGGGAACATATTCATACATATAAAAAACATCTGATAATTGCCTTCTACACACTATTGTTTTCAATTATTGCCACCACTTTTACAAACACTATGTCACACTCATTCCGTCTTCATTCATACAATCCCCACACTCACCACACACCACAAATTCCTTTTGGGCCAATATCATTTTAAAAGAGGCCCTAACACCCACCAAACAAAGCACTAATAGATTCTAATTTTGTGGTGCACATAGCTGCATACAAAGCATTGTGACATATAATGATCACAGAAAAATTTTTAAGTTCCTAAAGATGTAAAGTTATCTTCAGAGTGCACCGAAACAAGTCACAAAATTAACACAATGGTTTGGTAGTGAAAAACATAAAGGTCTACGCGTTTCAAACCCCAATGGATATAGGAGTTCTCATCAGGACCAAGAGACACTGTGAAAACAAAGACAAAAATGTCATGACCTTAGTCCAACTATATTTGCCTAACACTCATGACCATCGTCCACCAACAGCTACCACTTACCTATATAAAGAAAAGCCACAGCCGTGGAGTTCTTTCGTTTTTTAGCTCGATGTGTGATTCTAAAAAAATAAATGAAAAAACGTCCTGTCGTAAAGTTTATCAAGAAGCATGTACCGTATCGTACCTTTGTTAGCACTAGCACTTACTTTATAAAGGCATTTTGTACGGTTTTTGGGTGTGAGACATCAGAACAGTTAGCTGCCAGAGTCCCTGCTGGCTCGGTGTAGGGCAGAGTAAGATCATTGGTGCTGGGACCCCCGAGAGGGGCAGAAGGTGAGAGGGGATCTTCCTGGGCCCCATTGAAGACTGTTCATTGGTAGAGCCGACCGGCCCCAGTGATTAAAACACCCTCTGTGCCCCTGCGTGTGCGTTGGTAGCACCAGCGTTTCTAGGGAGAACGACCGCCCATCATCTTAAACGGTGTTACGGGCACCATCGCTGACCCCGGCGGGAGCCTTCCCATTGTGGGGCCGCGTGTGGCTCCAGGACTATTGAATGCACCATCCTTGGCGGCGACTACTCCTGGCGCGGCGGAAGAGGACGGGGCTGCCGTTGGGCGCACAACCTACTTGCCTCAAGAAAGAGAATGCCTGGATCGCCAGACTCCTAAAGGTCAACCTCAGTGCTCCGGACGGCCCTCATGCCCGGCCGCTTGCAGTTGTAGAGGTCTCGATGTGCGCAACCAGGAATATCCACAGCGCCCATACCGCAATTTTACTTCCCGGGTCCACAGCGGCCCACCACATTCACTGAGTCCTTGTGCACATTGCCTCCTCAGGGCGGACTGAAAGTCAGCTTGATACCTCCTCCAGGACTCCTCCATATTCCAACGTAATAATAGTTGACGCAACCCTTCCCCCCCCCTGTCGCAGTCCAGTTGCAGGTGAACAACAAATGCTATTTAGGGGGTAGGAAACCCGAGAGGCCGCGTGTGCTCCCCATACACATTGGCAGGCGGCAGTGAGTACTACCACCTACCTTGTGTGAACCCATGGGAGGCAGGGGCCAGCGTGTGTTCACCTGCCAAAATTGACAAATATGCATGTGCTAAGTCGAGCCAGGAACAGCTGGAATGTGCAGCAACTCCCACTGAGGAACACACTGGAAAACCGAACAAAGAAGTCACTTTACAGGATATTATGTCAACGCTCAATAAGGTGCACTCCTCTCTCGAGTCAAAGATTGACACTGTCGCTACAGAACTCACGCTAATAAGAGCAGACTTCTGCAAACTGAGTACCAGATTGTCGGATGTGGAGACAACCACGGCTGGTTTCGTTGCGGACACCGCTGCTCTCAAAAGACAGGTGCTGCACCTGGAGACCGAAAACAAAACCATGGCGGCGAAACTGGACGACTTTGAGGGCCGCTCCCGGCAGAACAACATGCGCATTTTGGGCGTGCCGGAGGGAACCGGGGGTCCGGAGTGGACCTTTTCATGGAAGACCTAATCAAAAACTATTTGAAGCCCTGGGGCCTTTCGCAGTACTTTACGGTCGAGAGGGCCCACCGAGTTCCAGGGGGTCGGCCCTAACCAGGTGCACCACCCAGACCTATCCTGGCCAGTATCTTCAACTTCAGAGATCGTGACCTCATTTTACAGACCGCCAGAGTAGCTCCTCCGGTACAATACAAACACAGTACGATCTTATTCTTTCCTGACTACACAGCTGCCGTAGCCAAACAAAGGCGTACTTTCTTAGCGATCAAGAAGGAACTCCGTGCCCGTGACCTTAAATACTCCATGATCTTACTTTGTTAATACTGGTGGTTGACGGCAAGGTGTGGTTCTTCATGTCCCCAGAAGACTGGCTGGATGGGTGGCGTCAGGTCACCAATTGCGGAGGATCCGTTAGAGATCACGATCGACAGGGGGCAGGTGGGCCTCGGTCTCAGCAACAGGAGGAAGAAACCACACCCGATGGCTCCACTAAAGTTAAGTGACCAACAAACACCACAGAACCTCTCTTAAAGACTGAGCCTCAGTTGGTGTTCCTGAACTTGCACAGTTTCTTGGGAGGCAATTTATGTGACGGCAATACCCACCTGTTCAGCCTGTATGTCCCCGACACTATGGGAACGCGAGACCGAATGCTGTGTCTAGTCCCTCAACTGTCCGTAGCCCTCAACATCATTTGCTGTGCTGCCTTCGGAGGGTATGTTGGGACCTTGCAAGACTTTTGTCCACCACTGGAGATCAGTGCACGTCCGGAAGACTTACCATAACAGATAAGAAACGGGGATGGAGGGATTACTGGGGTAGATTCCTCCCCCACAAAGGTATAGAACCATGGGAACTATGCACTCTGTAAGGTTGGGGAGGCGGGTAGTTGTTAAACCGTCATGCAGGGAGGGGGGTGGGGCAACTGTTTTTTGTTTTAGTTTGTTTTTTCTTCTTTAACGTTCAGGTTCACGGTACAGCAATTCAATCGCCGGGGGATGTTGCAATTTGTAATCCACGTACAATGCTTTAACTTCAACAGTTCTTATGTCACATGTAACTGCGCACCCATCCCAATTATTCCACAGACCATACGAGTCCAGAGCCTGCCAGTCATCTCCTGGAACGTGGAGATAAGGTAAAAAGAGGCTTAGTGCTCCAATTTCTTAAACGTAGAGCGCCCGCGGCAGTACTTCTGCAGGAAACCCACCTTGTAGGCACAACCTGTAAGGCCCTCGGAAGATGGGGATTCAGATTAATAGTGCATTCTGAGTTCTCCTCTGGCTCCCGTGGGGTTGGAATTTTGATCAGGAAGCAGTCTCCCCTCCTAATTAAACACACATACACCGATGACCAAGGCCGCTTCGCCGCTGCTGCATGTCCATGGGAGGGGCATCCGCACAACATAGTTACAGTCTATATCCCCCCGCACTCCACTCGGTTGTGCCCCCGGCGCCTTTCTGCTCCGTCTCCCTGAGGGAGAGCTAGTACTGGGAGGAGGCTTTAACGCGACCCTTAATGTTCTTGACCGCGTGCCCCCAACCCCGTCCCCATTCCAATATCGCTGACTTCCTTGAGACATTAGGCCTGGTGGACGTCTGGCAGTCTCACTTCCACCACGCACGCCAATTCACATATCATTCCGGCGCCCATAATAGCCTTTCTAGAATAGATCATGTCTTGTCCTCAGCTGATAAAGTAGGAAGGTTTGTGGATATAACACTTACAGCAAGGGATTTCGGATCACTCCCCCATTTCAGCCCAATTCACGAGGAACACTTCCACACACCACCGCGTTTACCCGATTCACCCGGGCTATCTAAAAAATCCTAAAATTTGGAAAGGCTTGCTCACAGCCACAAAACACTATTTAGTATTAAATCTTTTTATTGCAAGAAAACATAACAGGAACAATGGCTCATACTGGCGATGGCACCGGCCACCCCTGATAATACAAGCAAGTAAGGAGGCCAACGATGCGCCCAGTCCATTTGGTGTGATACACAGCAAGTCGCCTACAACCCAACTGGGCCGGCCGCGTAGTTAGGGTTCGGGAGCCGCCTTCGAATGTAAGATGCTGTGAAGCAGAACAATAACAATTCCAACCAATCCCTCCCCAAACCCCACCCTTCCCGCCCCCCTCCTTGTCCAGCAGGTAAAAGTTGCAGGAGACTAACGCCAATTAAAGTGGTTCCTGGGAGGTTGCGCGCCGCCGAGCTCTCGGCCTACGAGATTGCGTTCTAGGGTCTGGGAGCGGCGTATCCGCCAAATGCAGCAGCCGCAGGTATCGGGGGCAGCTC
Source organism: Lissotriton helveticus (assembly GCF_964261635.1). NCBI lineage: Eukaryota > Metazoa > Chordata > Amphibia > Caudata > Salamandridae > Lissotriton > Lissotriton helveticus. The sequence goes on from NC_136065.1 coordinate 467,878,234, forward strand.
AGCTCCCTGAACTCCCCGGTGAGTAGGGTCAGGAACGGTCGCCAAAGCTCTGCAAAATCATCCCCCCTCCCAGCCTTTGCCAGCGATAGCTTCTCCATCCCCAGTATCGTCCAGAGCCTGTGCAACCACCCAAGTTGCTGAGGAGGCTGAACGTCCCTCCAGTGTGCCACAATGTTCTGTATCGCCGCTCCCAGTGCGATCGCTATGAGTCTCCCCCTCAAGGACTTCAGGGGGTACATCAAGGCATTAGGAAGGCTGAGCAGCACATAGGCAGGGAATCTGGGAAGCTGGGTGTCTAGGTGTAAATCTATTAAGTCGAGGATTGCGGTCCAGTAAGGCTGCAGACGTTCGCAGCTCCAGAGCAGGTGTTCCAGAGTACCAAGCCCCCCGCAGCCCCGGGAGTCCCAGCGATGTAGGCGTTCTGGTGTGTGATACCAATACGTGGCCACTTTAGTCAGCGTCTCAGTAAGGCCCATGTGATAGGCTGAGTGGTGGGCTCTATGATATATGCCCTCCCAGTCCTTGCGAGTAAGTGTCCTCCCCAGGTCTCTCTACCACCTGGCCCCCCCTGCATTGTAGGAGTGAATGTTAGTGAGTAGTAAGTGTTGATATAAGTCTGAAAGCAGCTTTTTGTCGGAGGTACGTGTCAGCAGCCATTTTTCGTATGACGTGAGGTGTCTCTGTGTGCCGGATTGAATGGACGGATGAAGAACCCAGTGACGGACCTGAAGATACGGCAGGCGGTCGGATTCCAGTATGCCGTAATCCTCCTTCACCTTTGGAAAGGGAAGAATACCGTTAGGATCAAACATATGACCCACAGCTCTGCAGGGCGTCGTCCTCCAGACCGCAAACGCCTGGGGGTCCAGGCCTGGGGAAAAGTCCGGGTTGCTAAAGATCGGCGTCATCGGGGAGGGGAATGAAGTGAAGCCCCGCCGTGCAAACACTGCGTCCCACACGCCCAAGACCGTACTCGTGATTTGTGACGCGTAGAGATTGGGCGGTCTATGGCGACGCAGTAGAAATGGGACGAACTGCAGTGGCCGGCCAGCTACCGCCTGATCTTGGAAGAGCCAGTGTTTACTGGTTTCTAGTTGGTGCCATTCTACCAATGTGTGCAGCTGGGCGGCTTGAAAGTATAGGGTGAGGTCAGGGATTCCCACGCCACCATGAGCAGGGGGAAGTGTAGCAATCAAATGCTTAAAACGCGGCCGCCGGCCATTCCAGATATATCGCGCCAGGTCAGACTGCGTCTTGTGGAGCCACCCCATTGGCGGGCGTATGGGTAGAGTTTGAAAAACGTAAAGAATCTGTGGCAACAAAGTCATTTTAACTGCCGCAATGCGGCCCAGCCAGGAAAGAGTGAGATGCTTCCACCGTCGGAGTTCACCGTTAAGGTGCGTGCTGAGCCTCGTGTAATTGGCTTCTGCCGTAGCACGTACCGTCAGTGCCAACAGAACCCCGAGATAGGAAATGGCGGAGGCGGGCCACTGTAGGTCGTACTCGGCCTTGACCTCCGCCAACACGTCAGGTGGTAAAGAGATGTTCAGGGACTCTGACTTCTCTACATTAACCTTGAAGCCCGAGGCCAAGGCAAAGGTGTGGAGCTCCACAAAGAGCGCCCGGAGGGTCTGCATCGGCGACATCAGGGAAAGCAGAATATCGTCTGCATACAGACTGACCTTATGCGTGTCTCCGCCGAACGGGATACCCTCAATGAGGTGGTGTGGTCGTATACGTTGTGCTAATGGCTCCATATAGAGAGCGAATAGCAGGGGGGACAGCGGGCAGCCTTGCCTGGTCCCCCGGCCAATCGGAAAGCGTGGAGATGTGTGGCCATTGACCCTGACTGTCGCGGCCGGCTGACGGTAACAATTAAAAATCCGGTTGCGGAGAGTCTCCCCCATGCCAAACTTCTGGAGTTCCAGGTACGGCCAGTGCACTCGGTCGAAGGCCTTCTCGGACCCGTCTGGTGTTATCGCTGGTTTGCCGCTGTGGAATAAATCCTGCTTGGTCGGGGTCCACTAGTTGCTGCATGTAAGGGGCGAGCCTGCTCGCTATAATCCCGGTATACAATTTGAGGTCTATATTCAACAGGGATATTGGTCGGTACGATCCACACCGGGTGGGGTCGCGGCCAGGTTTGGGTATCACCGATATCGCGGCCTTTAGAAGATCCGGGGGCACCGCACCTGGTTGGTCGAAGGTGTTAAACAGATCACGTAGTAGAGGGGCCACTGGGGGGAAAAATGTCTTGTAGAAGGCCGCCGAGTAGCCATCCGGTCCCGGTGATTTACCCAGTTTGAGGCGGGAGATCGCCGAAATCACTTCCTCTAGCCCTATGGGGCGATCGAGGAACTCCGCCTGTGCCTCATTTAAGGAAGGGAGGGTTGCGCCCTGGAGGTAGTCCCGGCCGGCCTGCAGATCTAAGCGGTCCGCCTCATAGAGGTTAGCATAGAAGTTCCCGAATGCAGCGGCAATAGCTCCATCCTCCACTATCGGATCGCCACTCCCAATCTGGATGGCCCGAATGAGCCGTCTCTGTTGCTGTTCCCGCAGCCTGCTAGCCAGGAGCCTCCCACAGCGGTCTCCCCCGGTATAATACGCATGCCGCAGCCGGAGAGCGGCATATTCAGCCACATCCTGATCTAAGGCCGCAAGCATCTTCCTCTCCGCACACAATTGGCGCCAAGCTGGGGCCGCTCCCGTACGTTGGTGCATTTGTTCCAACTCCGCCACGCGTTGGGTGATCTCGGCCCTCTTTTGTGCACGTTCCTTATTGTTTGCCGCAGCTAGGGAGATAAACTCGCCTCGGAGGACAGCCTTGAGTGCTGCCCATTGGGTGGCCTTGGTGGTGTTGCCATGCGCATTGTGCGCGAGGAATTGGCTCAGGGCAGTCCTGATGCGTTCTAGCACAACCGGGCTGCGTAGTAAGCTATCGCACAATCGCCAGTGTCGCTGGGATCTCGGGGTGGATGGCATCATGAAGGACGCCACCACCGGGGAATGGTCCGACAGGGAGGCCGGGTGAATCTCGACGTCCCGGGCGCAGGACGCCAACTGGGAGGAGCATAAAAGATAATCGAGGCGCGCGTACATTTTGTGGGCCGCTGAGTAATACGTGTACGCCGTGGTTCGTGGGTGCACCCGTCGCCACAAATCAATCAGGCCCAGATCTGCAAGACGGGTCTGGCCTATGGTCGAGAGCGCTCCCACTTGGCCCGAGCGCTGACCGGACCGATCCCTGGTGTTATGAAACACCAAATTGAGGTTCCCCCCCCCAGCAGTAAGTGTGAGTGCGTGTTGGCTGTGACCGCCTCCAATGCCCTGTGTAAGAATGCCTCTTGACCGTCATTGGGTGCATAGATGGAGCCTATTAGTAGTGTCCGCCCAGCAATGAGAAAGCGATGTGCCAGCAACCTGCCCGTGATCTCAGCTTCCTTATGCAGGACCCGTCCCTCAAATGATTTGGCCACTAGTATCGCTACCCCAGCTGCTTTCTTATTCGCAAAGGAAAAGAATTGCCACGGGAAGGAGCGTGATTTAAGTCTATGGTGGTCTTTGGGGAATAGGTGTGTCTCTTGTAGGAGGCAGATGTCTGCCCTGGAGCGCTCCAGGAGTGAATGAATTACTCTGCGCTTGATTGGATTATTGAGCCCTCTCACATTGAGGGTGAGAATGGTCAACGGGCGTGTCATGTCAAGGCTGCAAGTGGAGGAGCCAAAGTGAGCGCGTGGGCTTCAGAGGCGAACCAAAAGAAACGGCCCTGTGTAGGGCCTGTGGAAAAGGAGAACCCCCATCCCCTCTCCCCCCCTCCCTCTTCCCCCTCCCCCCCTCCAACTCCCCCCATCAACTCTCCAGCCCCACCCGGGTCCCTCCCTAACCCCAACAAGAAACCATGAAAGAACCTCCCGGTATTAGCCCCAATGCACATCATTGTCCAAGTCCGGCCCCGCTAGGGGACAAGTCAATGGAAGTTACCTGTGTGGACGTCCGGCCACCAGGCCCCCTCCCTCGCTCCCCCTCCCCGGAGCCCAATACCTGCTAAATGATCAATGCTGAAGTGTTCTCCCCCTGAGAAAGCCTCAGGCAGTCGGTGCAGTGTCTCGGGCCACTTCTCGCACCGCGTTAGCCATGTCCGCTCTGATAGACTGTGGATCTGGGCGCGCACTGGACCCGGATGATCGACAGCTCGAAACACGCTGCCAGCCATCCCTTGTGAGGCGCCGCCGCCTTGGGGTGGACGTGTCTTCCTCGGTTGCTGTTATCCCCAACACCCCGCAGGTGTCCTGGAGGGAGCGGAGTTGGTGCAAGGTGCCGTTCCACCTGAAGATGATGCGGAATGGTTGACCCCAGGCATACGGTGTTTCATGTTCTCTCAGAAAGTCTGTTGCAATCTTGAAGGCCTTACGTTTTTGGAGCGTTATAGCAGACAAGTCTTGATAGAGGGCCACTGGATGACCTCGGAACTGCAGGGGCTGCTTCTTCCTGGCTTCGCTGAGGATACGTTCCTTGAGAGGGTAGTCCGGAAGAAAGGCCAAGATGTCCGGCGGCGGGGCCGACGACCACCTCGCAAGCCCCACACGGTGGGCCCTGACGATCCGAATGTGGAAGTCCCCCGGCTCGCCCAGGATGTCGCGGAACAAGTCCTGAAGGTAACCCGCCACATCAGTACCTTCTTCCTTGGATGGAACGCCACGGACCCGAATGTTGTTCCGGCGGGACCTGTTTTCAAGGTCCTCGGCGTGGGCTTGGAGGTCCAGCTGCTGGTCCTTCAGACGTATCACCTCCTGTTGCAGCTGCACTATCTCCTCATCCCTGGCGGTGTCCGCACCCTCTATGGCGGCCACTCTCTCCCCGAGGCTGTCCACTTCTCTTCGCACCTCCCTGACCTCGCCCGCCACCTCCTGCTTCAGGGTAAGGAAGTCCTCCCTAAGTGAGTTGAAGAGGGATTCCAGAAAGGAGCGGGTTATGGGTGGTTCGCCCGCGTCTGCGTCCTGCTGGGCTTTCGACTGGCCCGGCGAGGAGTGCCCCCTGTCCGTTTTTGCTTGGGATTTATTCAGCATCTCAGGCAGCGTCCGCTCGCCCTTCTTCCCTCCTCTCTGGGCGGTCATTTCGAAGAGAGTACCCACTGCTCGGGGCTAACTGCAGTTGTGCCGCTTCGATGTCCGATGAGTGTGGTGGCTGCGGGGCCCCGCGGCCAAGCCACGTGGGCCTCTGACCTTCAGGCCTCTGTTTCTTCCCCAGTTGATCGGCTCCGCCTGGCAGTGACCGTGCGTCCAGTGACTCGCACGCGGCAGTAGTAACAAGTAGCGGGCCGTGGAAGTAGGTGCAGCGGCGGGGAGGCCGCGTTATGGCCGGGGACGCCAGTCGCGCTAGCGCCCGTCCGCACGCAGCTCGTCTGTCTCCTGCAGAGGGTGGGCCACCTCACCACCAAAGCACTGTCCCCTCTGCGACAGCACGGGCCTCCTGCGGGGCCTTCCAAGATGTCCAATGTAGATCGGGGCTTCGGCCTCTAGTCCTCGTGGAGCGTTAGCTCGGCAGGCCGGGTCACGGCACCCCAAGCACCCCCAGGCTCGGGTGCGGCCAGACAAAATGGCGGCGAGGGATCCCGACGACGGCTGTCCTCACGGGCTCCTCTAGGCGAATCGGGGCCCCCCTCCGTCGCTCCCCTCGCGGGGGACCCGGTCCGGGGCTGGCAGGGCGGGCGAGGCGTCCGGTGATGCTCCGGCAGGCCCACCGGTCGCCCCCGCGTCTATCGGGAAAGCCCACGCCCGTATAGGCCGCAGCCACGGCCTCAATTAGTTATCCGGGCGGTCGTCCCCGCCTCCACCGGGCGCCCAGACCCAGGGCCCGCCAAAGCACCGGGCTGCGCTGGTCCGCAGGGTCGGGAGGTGCCCCCTCGCCGCCCGTCGACCCCGAGGCTTGGATTTCGGCCAGGCCGGGCAGTCGCGGCTCTCGGGCTGGTGCCTCGCTGACCGCCTCCGGTTCCAGCTGTCTCGGCAGTCCGTCTCGTCACCTCTTCTCGTCTTCCACTGCAATTCTACCAGGGCTCGGGTGTGCCGTGGGGTAGTCCGGGCTGAGGCGTGCGCTCCCGCTGCTTTTACTGTGCTGTGGCAGGGGGAGAACGCTAGAATTCAGGCTTGGGCCCAGACGGATCGGAGGAGCTCCGGAGAGAAGCATCCGCTCACTCCGCCATCTTGGCCACGCCCCCCTCCGCCATCTTGGCCACGCCCCCCCCGAAACACTATTTAGACAAAAATGTGTTGTCAGTCCCATCGTCCCTTACTCTCTGGGAAGCATACAAAGTGGTCATACGGGGCAAGCCATTTCCTTAATTGCGGACCACAAAAAGGAGAAGGCACACACAGTCTCCACACTCTAACACGAGTTGCAAACACTAGAAGCGCAACACTCTCACGACTGCTCCGACATTAACAAACATCTGCTGCAGCTCAAAAAACAGGAATACAAGGAGTATTTGTTGGAAGACGCTAAATCACGACTGACAGCTACGCGCTATACCATATATGAGATAGGGGATAAAGCCATCCGGCTACTGGTGTGGCTAGACAGACGAGAACGTGCAAGCCGCTGGATAGCGGAACTTCGTACCACGCCAGGAGTGGTGGTTACGGACCTCCAGGTTATAGTGGATACACTAGCGTGCCAATACTCGGAGGTTTACTCCCCAGTAGTTTCGATGGACCAGGCAGAGGCAGCTCTCTTCCTTAAAGACATCCGTATCGCTACGCTGGTGGAAAATGGCTAAAAAAATTGGGGTCGGAGCTAATTATTGAGGAAGTAACGTCCGCAATAGCGAGTGTGCAGTCAGGAAAGGCCCTGGGGCCAAATGGCTTTCCAATTGAACTATTTAAGAAGGGCGCCACTACTCTCACAACCTACTTATTGGATATGTACAATGCTAGCTTGGACAGGTGTGAGCTGCCTAAAGATCAGAGGAATGCAACAAATGTGGCCATACATAAACCCGGGAAGCCAGCCCGGGACTGTGCTTCCTACAGGCCCATCTCCCTAATAAACGCAGAAGCTAAGATTTTGGCCAAAGTTTTGGCAAATAGACTCACACCCCACCGTGCAACTTTAATTCACCCTGACCAGTCGAGATTGATGCCTGGCAGGAACACAGCCCTGAATTTGAGGCGACTCCAGAGTGTACTAGGCCGTAAACACACTATACAGGAAGAAGCAGTGATATTGTCCCTCGACGCCGTTATGGCATTCAATACCGTAGAGTGGCCATTCCTATTTGCAGTTCTCACACGGTTTGGTTTTGAATCTGTATTCTGCTTGTGGATAAAGCTACTCTATACGAACCCTCTTGCTCACGTGGTGGCAAATGGACACATCTCCAAGGAATTCCCATTACAGGGATGCCTGCTGTAACCGCTGCTCTTTGCACTGGTTTTAGAGCCGCTCGCGGCGTGGATAAGACAAGATCCGGTTGTTCGCAGACTCCGCTGGACAGAGAGTTGTGAGGATCGCATATCTCTATATGCTGACGATTTCCTCCTATATCTGGCGTTCCCCAACTGTTCCCTACATGGTATCCGAAATATCTGCGAGGCCTATGGAAAGGGATCAGGTTATACCATTAATTGGAGTAAATCCATACTGTATGTCTTGAACGGCCCGCCTCCGTGATTGCCCACAGACTGTGCGGTGGAAATGGCAAAAAGCAGCTTTATATACTTAGGGATCCAGATCACACCCGACTCAGAGGATTTCATGACGTTAAATCTTTTAAAACCCCTAAAAAGACTGTGCAGACACACCAAACACTGGCAGGTCCTGCCGCTGACATTGTTAGGATGTGCAGCACTCTTCAAAATGATGGCACTCCCCCGCTTCCTGTACGCCCTACAGAACACCCCCTTCTTGGTTCCTGCAGCCTATTTCCGGGCCATCGAATCCGAGGTGTCTAAGCTTTTGTGGAATGGGAAACTGGCCCGAATAGCGATGTACAAATTCGTTCGTTCATGGGAAGACATGGGCATAGCATTGCCCAACATATAAATATACTACTGGGCGTCCCAAGGGACCGTAATAAACCAGTGGAAACACGCACTGTTCACCTATCCGGCCTACCATCTAGACAGACTCACGCTAGGGATTGAGGGAATCAACCGAGAATTAAATAACACCAACTGACGGAGGGCCTTGATAGGGCCAACTAAACATACAGTTCATCTCTGGCACACGGTACACAGAAAGCTCGGTTGGAACAAAAAGATCACACAAGGCACACCCCTGTGGGATACAGCCATGCTGGATACACTGCGAAATAGTAAAGAATTCGCACGGTGGGATGATATAGGAATATCGCTTGTGGGCTATCTTTGGGTCAAGGGAAAGGTAATTCCATTCATACAACTCCCAAGACCAACACGAAATGGTACCTACTAAACGGTTCCGCTACTACCAGATTCGGCACACATTAAAGGCAGCTATCCCACCCGACACTGTCCTCCCGGAGGATTCCCCCTTGGAGGACGGACTGCTTACTGAACACATCGAAAGCTTGTCAATAATCACCCTGAACCCACACAATCCCTACGGGAGAGATGGCAGGGAGAAGTGGGTGATATGGATGAAGCAGACTGGCAGGAGGCACTAGCATACCGGAGAGAGGTTGCAATCTCGTTGAAATTACGCTTAGTTCAACTCAAAGTGCTCCACCGAATCTATTACACCAGGGTGACGTTATATAAAATGGAAAGGTCGGATAATCAGCTCTGCTAACGCCAGTGTGGGGCAACAGGTACATTCTACCACACAATGTGGGACTGTCCCGAAATTGTACTTTACTGGGAGGCAGTGATGTCCACTATATCGAACGACAGTGGCACCTCAGTTCCTCTGGAACCAAGGAGGTGTTTACTGAATATCTGGGAAGCAACAGATCTTAATAATGCAGCGCAAATATGGGTGATACTAGGTTAACCATAGCTAAAAGAAATATTGCAAAACAATGGGGAGCCCAGTGAGCAGTATACCTACACAGAGGATGCCCCAAGAAGTGGGAATGGGTGTGGGGAAAGTGGAATGTCTTTAGAGGTAATATTTCTGCAGTACCGACCGACGATCTATCAATGGATAACAGTGACTAATCATGAATTGTATGTTGATTCCAACTGCATGAAACCTGTGCCACATTGTATAAAGCAGTAACAGACTACAGGAGGTAGCCCATAAACCCTAAGAGACCAGGGCAATAATCTGTAACAAACAACAATGTCTCAAGGGTATCGTTTCAAAGGACAAATATACATATATGTGTAATGACACAGTTAATTATACAGGATTTAATCCATAGGGGTAAGAAACCAGGGAAACATTTCATGTAAATATAGAATATATTTCATGTAGTAGACATGTTGAACATATTAACTTCATATGTTCAAGCACATGGGTCATTAGCACTGCGTAACATTCAATGGCATGTAACCAACAAAATACTGTGCACAAGTGCTTGTGAAGTGTAGTGATGGCCTACGCGTTCACCTGTAACTTCTTTGAAAGCAATATAATGTTACATCTGCTTAACCCTTCTGGTTGCATGGATATATAGGACTTGTAGGTTCACCAAGAACCCAAGATATCCAGAGCCAAAAACTGAGCTGCACCTTGCAATGTTTTTTCATTATGTACTGGGCATACAGCAATTCATTTGCTCAAATATAAAGAGTGAAAAATAGGTATCAAGGAATCCTATATATTTTCAAAATGGGAAAATAATATAGTTTAGAAGCAGTGGTTATTTGCACATCTTCAACAAATTTGTGGGCACCCATACTAGCATGTGAATTAGAGGGCATTTTTCAAAATGACTTATTTGTTACACGTTGTCTTACATTTGGAAGGCAGAAATGCATAGAAAGTCAATTAGTAATAACACTTGTTCTACTATTCTGTGTTCCCTTAAGTCTCTGAATAAAATTGGTACTTGTGTGGGTGGGCCTTCTGCCCGTGGCAGGAAACGGCCCAAAACACAATGTGAACACATCACATTTTTCCAGTGAAAACAGACGCTTGTTTCACAATGTGCCTAGCTGTGGATTTTGGACCCGAGCTCAACCAGCACCTGGGGAAACCTAGCAAACATTTACAATTTTGAAAACTAGCCAATAAGGAGAACCCAAGATGGGTTGATTTGTGTGTCTCACACCAGGTTCTGTGACCCAGAATCCCTTGCAAACCTCAAACTTGGGGGGAGCAGGGGGGAACACATTTTCCTCATATTTCTGTGATGGAAAGTTCTGGAATCTGGGGGGAGCCACGAGCTTTCACACACCCAGTATTCCCCCAAGTCTCCTGATAAAAATGGTGCCTCACTTGTGTTGGTAGACCTAGTGCCCGCGATAGGAAACAGCCCAAAACACAACATGGACACATCACATTTTTCCAGTAAAAACTGACCTTTTTTTTTTTTTTTGCAATATGCCTAGCTGTGGATTTGGGACCCTAGCTCAGCCGGCAACTAGGAAAACCTAGCAAAACTGGATATTTTTAAAAACTAGACATCCAGGGGAATCCAGGACGTGGTGACTTTGTGGCTCTCACCAAGTTCTGTTACCCAGAATCCCTTGCAAACCTCAAACTTTGTCAAAAAAATACAATTTCGTCACATTTCTTACATGTAAAAATCTGGAATCTGCAGGAAGCTACCAACTTCCACTCTCCTAGCATTCCCCCAAGTCTCCCAATAAAAATGGTACTTAACTTGTAAGGATAGGCCTAGTGCCTGCGACAAGAAGTGGCCCAAAACGTACGGTGGTGACTTGGTTTTGCGAGGGAGTCACTTGCGTTTTTGGTCCCGGGTTCAGCGAACATCAAAGGAAACCTACCAAACCCAGAAACGTCTGAAAAGTAGACACCCGGGGGAATCTATGGAGGTGTGCCTTGCGTGGATCCGCTGTAAACCTCTAATTTAGCTTAAAAAAATCCCCTCACATTTATGTGTGGGAAAGTTGAGGTATCACCAGGCTGATAGAAATGCCCTACCACCCAGCGTTCCCCTCTAGTCTCCTGAAAAAAATGTTACCTCGCTTGTGTGAGTGGGCCAAGTACCCACGATAGGGAAGTGCCCAAAATGTTTTGTGGAACATCAGAATTATCTATCACAAAATTACCTAATTTTGCAAGAGGGGCAGCTACGTTTTTGGTTCGGCATCCATCTAGGGAAACCTTAACAAATCCAGACATTCCGAAAATTAGACACCCAGGTGAGTCCCAGGAGGTGTTGCTTGCGTGGATCTCCCCACGTTTTCCTACCCAGACACCCCGGCAAACCTCAAATTTAGCTTTATAATACATTTTATTTTCCTCACATTTCTATCTGGGATCACCCTGCTGGCACAAATGTTCCTCCCACCCAGCATTTCCCTTGGTCTCCCGATGAAAATGATACCTCACTTATGTGGTTGTCCAATGCAAAGTCAGCCTAAAAACGTATATGAAAAACATAGCGCTTAGAGCTCGCAGTGCTATACCCTCAATCTCTACATTTTGGTCCATTCCCAGTCGAAGGCCCTTGAACCACCCACACAAGTGAGGTATCATTTTACTCTGGAGACCAAGGAGAATGCTGGGTGGTAAGAAATTCGTGATGGTGCTGTGATCCCACACATAAATGGGAGAATTTGAATTTATTACCTAAATTTGAGATTCACAGGAGATTCAGGGTTAGAAAACTTTGTGACATCCACGCAAGCCACACATCCTCAGAGTCCCTTGGTGTCTACTTTTCAGAAATGTCAGGGCTTGGTAGGTTTCCCTAGATGGCCGCTGAGCCCGGGACCAAAAACCCTGGTGTCCGCCCTTGCAAAACCAGGTTGTTTTGTGATATGTAATTTTGATGTGCCCACAATACATTTTGGCTCATTCCATGTAGCAGGAACTTGGCCCACCCACACAATTGAGGTACCATTTTCATGAGGAGACATGGGAGAACCCCGGGTGTTAGGAAAATGTGAGGTTTGCATGGTATTCTGGGTAAGAAAATGTTGGGGGATCCATGCAAGCCATATCGCCAGCCAAGCGACAGTCCGCCCACACCGCCAGTCAAGTGCCATCCAAAACACACCACCAGCCGAGCGCGAGTCCACACACACTGCCAGGCAAGCAGTAGTCTACACACACAACGCTGCCAAGCACTGGTCCACACACAGCTAGCCAGTACATGCAGACCATCAGCTGAGCTCCAGTACATACACACCCATTCTCTCGCTCTCTCTTTCCCTGGTATCTGGTGGTTTCTACCATCTGTCCACCGGCAGGGGCAAAAACACTGTGCCCATTTTTTTGGGGGGGTTGGGGTGCGGCATCGGCATCGGCATGCCCTTTCATGGCAGCCCCACTCCTACACAAAGTAAAAATAGTCCCTGGTGTCTAGTGGGCTTTTTGCTCGCCTGGGGCAGATCGGCGCTGTTGAGATCGGGGGCTGTTGCCTATATCTGCCCCCTGGGGGGGGGGGCATAAAGACTGTGCCCATTTTGGGAGGGGGTGGTGGTTCGGGGCATCTGGCAGCCCCTACCCCTGCACAAGGGAAAAAAAGTCCCAGGTGCTTAGTGGGTTTTATGCCCCTGGGGGGGGGCAGATCAGGGGCTATTGACATAGTATACCCCCAGGCGGCAGAAAGACTGCCCCATTTTTTAATGGATGGGTTGGGGCATTGGCATGGCCATCTTGGGCAGACCCCATCCCTACACTAAGAAACTAAAATAGTCGATGGTGCCTAGCGGGCTTTCTGCCCTTCCCCACTAGGGGGCAGATCAGGGCTGATGCCCCCATATACACTAGGGGGGCAGAAAGACTGCCCATTTTTTTGGGGGGGGGGCATTGGCAGGCCAATTCTGGGCAGCCCCCACCCTTCTTTCATTAAAAAAATCCATGGTTTCTAGTGGGCTTTCTGACCCCCCCCCCCCCGGGCCATATTGTGGGTTATAACTCTCATCTGCCACTGGGGGGGGGGGGGGGGGCAGAAAGATTGTCCCTTTTATGTTTGGGGGTGGGTGGATTTGCATGCCCATTTTGGGCTGTCCCACCAATAAGCATTAAAAATAAAATTATCCCTGGGGGGCAGCTTGGGGGTAATGTATGTATATATGTATGTATGGCGTTTTTGTAGAGCGCGTGGTTACCAGAAGGCATCCCAGCGCTGTGATAGGGTCATACTCAAGGGGGACGTGGGGAGAGGGGATCATTTCGGAAAGAGGAAGGTTTTCAGTGTTTTCCGGAAGCGAAGATGGCCAGGTTCAGCGCGAAGTTTCAGTGGGAGAGAGTTCCAGTGTGAAGCCGTGTTCACCGAGAAGCGGCGGCCTCCGGTGCGTGCTTTCTTGACTCTCGGCACCGTTGCCAGGAACCCTTTGTCTGAGCACAGGGGTCTATTGGGTTTGTAGGGGGTGACTAGGCTTCTCATAATCGAAGGTCCTTTAACTTGCAGGATTTTATGAGTGATGCATAGGGATTTGAAGATAATTCTCTCCGGCACGGGGAGCCAATGAAGCGATTTAAGAGCAGGTTTGGCTGATGACCTGAGGGGGATACCCATTAAGAGCCTAGCAGCGGCGTTTTGGGTTTGTTGAAGCTTGTTGATCGTGGCTTCGGGGGCTCCCAAGAAAATCGTGTTACTGAAATCTAGTCTTGAAAGAACTAGACCTTGTATCAATAGCCTCCTGGAATGATGCGGGAGATGGGGAAGGACTTTACGGGCAGAACGGAGTAGACGGAAGCAGGTACCTGCTATCTTTTTAGCTTGTGTCTTGAGCGAGAGGTCCTGCTCCAGCCAGACCCCTAAACTTTTGATTTCTTTTTTTGGGGTAGGTGGGTCCCCTAGACAGGACGGCCAGATGGAAGAGGGCATTGAGGCCGACTTGTGGCCTAACAGCATGATTTCTGTTTTCGATCCATTTAGTTTGAGTGAGGAGTCACACATCCTGGCATGGATCTTTGTCAGACACCGGTGGAAGTTGTCAGGGCATTGGTCGAGTTGGGAAAGTGATACGACCAGTTGAGTGTCATCGGCGTAGCTTACTATTTTGATCCCAAAAGGGGCAACCACGTCCTCCAGGGGGGCCATGTACACATTAAACAATGTGGGGCTTAAGGATGAGCCCTGCGGCACCCCACACTGGAGGGGTATTAAGGCAGATCGTGAGTTGCCTTCCCAAACTTGAAAGGTGCAGTTGGAGAGATAAGATGTTAGCCAGGTCAAAGCAGACCCTCGTATTCCTGCTTCGGCCAGGCGCTGGATAAGGATACGGTGATTCACCGTATTAGAGGCCGCGCTCAGGTCCAGGAGGATCACTGCCACTGATCCTCCTGAATCCAGAATGCGCCTAGCCTCCTTGATGACTGAGAGGAGGGCCGTATCAGTGCCCTGGCCTGGGCGGAATCCGGTTTGAGAGCTACGCAGCCGATCATTGGACTCAAGAAAGTGGGAGAGTTGGTGGTTCACCACTTTTTCTGTGATCTTGCGGAGTCCAGGGAGTAAAGAGATGGGTCTAAAATTAGCAAGCTCTAGAGGGTCGAGATGAGGTTTCTTTAGAAGGGCCTTTGACAATGGCCCCTTTTCAACTGGGCGGAACGATGCCCTGGGAAAGAGAAAGGTTGATAAGCTCCGTTGCCGAGGTGGTGATGGAAGTGGCTATCTGTTTCAGGAATCGCAACGGGACTGGGTCGTTAGGGGAGCCGCTTTTAATACTGGATAGGATTTTAAGAAAGTCCTCTACGGAAACCAGATCAAAGGCGTTCAGCTGAGGGTCCGTGTCCAGGAGCAGATTCTCAGTACATGCAGGACTCTCCGTTCGGGGTAAGGTGGATATAATTTTTTTAATTTTTTGATCAAAATAGGTGGCTAGTTCATTACACTTGGACCCTGAAGGATCTTGGGGTAACGGGGGCTCGGGGATCTTCAAAAGTTCTTTAACGATCTTGTATGTTTCTCTCGTGGAGTTAGAGGCGTTTTTGATTCTATGATTATAGAATGTTATTTTGGCATTTCTGAGGGCGACTTTGTACGCTCTGATCGCGTCGCGATAGGTGTCTTTGTTAGCAGTATAGTGGAAAAGGAGGGGTGCACAACGAGAAGGTAGGTAACCATCGGGCGCTAGTCCGTCATCACTGTTCATGTAAATATTTAGCAGGCTGTCCTACACGCGTGAGGAACAGCGAACGGATGACCGATGGAGAACGTCTACAGACGCTACGCGTAACTTTAAAGTAAGATGCAAAGACGCTTTGTCTTCACCATTTTTAAACATGTTTGCTTTAGTTTGACTCACCGACGGTAATTTCCCTTCACATTCCCCACCCCTCACTACAGCCTCGTGCACTAGAGACAACGAATGAGCCCAGACACCTTATCACCCTAGTAGACCCCCTTACTCTCTTTATTGTGATATAGTTTCTCACTACCGCCCCCCCCTGTGCTTCCTCCTCAGCTCTCCGTGACCAAGGGCCCTCAAGCCCGAAATGCATTGGAGGCCAATGTTTAAATGTTATGGATAACGACTGTTGGATATGCTGTTTAATATTCAAGTCATCTATGATCAAAATGAATATAAATTACTGAAATGAAATAAACGAAGAATACAATACTAAAGAAGCACTTGTGTGTGATCCAAATTGGTGTGCCTCACCAGGGGATGTATCAGCGGGGCTCCGCATACACAACCAAGTTTGTTAGCAGTATCCCAGTTTCTTCTCCAGATACGCTCAAGCTTCTTACAGCTTCTCACTAGCTATGGAGGACTGCTTTACGGTTCTGGGTGATTTTAATTTCCACTTAGAAAAATGTGACGACAGTGAAACACAAACTTTACTGTCGGACATGGAAACTTTGGGGCTATCTCAACTGGTCACTTCGCC
The DNA here is from genome assembly GCF_964261635.1 of Lissotriton helveticus. Classification (NCBI taxonomy): domain Eukaryota; kingdom Metazoa; phylum Chordata; class Amphibia; order Caudata; family Salamandridae; genus Lissotriton; species Lissotriton helveticus. Next base: position 467,894,125 of record NC_136065.1, read on the forward strand.
CACAAATGAAGCAGGTCATACGCTAGATGGCATCTTTTCTAGCTTTAAAGAGATCTCTCTTGTAGATATTCTCCCGCTTATTTGGTCTGATCATCATGCCGTGCTTTGTGAAATCACCATCAAAGAGGCTTCACTAGGCAGACCAAATAACATGTGCCAAACTACCTTCAAAGCCTGGAGCGATTTAAACAACGGAGATTTCAGAGAACTGTTAAATAATACCTGCCCAATTATTGCAGATGACCCTAACACTGCCATGAGCCAATATACTGATTGGCTAGGCAACGCCATAAAACAATTGGTACCCCAAAAAATCATATCCAGAAACAGATCAACTCCGTCCACTCCATGGTTTTCGGAATTGTTAAGAACGCAAAAACAAATTTGTAGGAATAGGGAGAGGGCCTGGCGTAAACTCTATGATGCAGAAAACAAGTCACGGTACAAGGCTTCTTTGGCAAATTATAAAAAAATGAACACCGAAGCGAAAAGAAATTATTTTAGCACCCAAATTGAGACCGCAAAAAACTCAAATAAACAACTATATGAGGTTGTTAAACAATTAGCCGGGAACACCCCTGATCTGGCTCCGCCCCCGTCCCAACTATTCTGTGACGCCCTGGCTGACTTCTTTTATACTAAAGTTAATGACATCTATGTAGCCTTTGCTGCCAAGGAGGATCCTTCCATACTTCCCACTTGTTTCACACCATCTGATAGCTCTCTCTCCCAATGTAAAGAAATATCTGAGCAACAAACCATGGATATCATTAAATCCATAAAAACAGGATCGGCCTTAGACCCTTGTCCTCCTAAAGTTATTCAACCTGTACTGGACTTAATAGTTCCTATAGTTATGCAACTTTGTAATAGTATGTTTAACTCAGGGAGCTATCCTAAAGTTCTGGAGAACACTCGTAAAGCCGCTTTTAAAAAAGCAGCATTTGGCCATGGATGAGCCGAGAAAGCTATAAATCAGCAGCTGTCTGAGTACCTGGAGGAACATCAACTGTTGGACAATACCCAGTTTGGCTTCCGAAAATACCATGGAACGGAAACCGCCCTTATAAAAGCCGCCGATGACATCAGGGTCATTAGAGACCAAGGGGGCACAGCAGTACTTGTACTGCTGGATATCTCTGTAGCTTTCGACACGGTCGATCATTCCATTCTGATCGACCGTGTCGGAAGGATGGGCCTTCAATCGAGAGCCATAAGCCTACTAGCATCTTTTTTGTCCGGCAGAACTCAGACAGTTACGCTTGGGCCATTTCAATCAGCCGAGCTGTCATTACCTTGCGGGGTTCCACAAGGCTCATCCCTGAGTCCGACACTATTCAATATCTATGTGTCGGACCTAGCTAGAGTCATCAAGCATTATGGGATGGGCCTTACCTCTTATGCTGATGACACCCAGCTAGTCCTCGCCATTAACAACGACGGGGAAGAGGTAGCGGAGCGTTTTCAGCAGGGTATGCAAGCAATAGGAGAATGGATGTCCTCAAGCTGCTTGAAACTGAACTCCGAGAAGACCGAGGTGGTTATCTTCGGAAAACTTTCCCCTCGCTGGTCTTCCGTTTGGTGGCCTGCATCATTTGGAACCTTGCCCAACCCTGTCTCAAAGGTCAGAAATTTGGGAGTTATGTTTGATGAACATCTCAACTTCTCCGCTCATGCTAACCAGACAGCAGCTACAGCTTTTTACAAATTAAAACTGATAAAAAAAATTATGCCATTCCTGCCTGATAGTGCAGGCAAAACTTTGGTTAGCACTTTGGTACTATCCTCACTTGACTACTGCAATGGCATCTTTGCCAATGCTCAAGTGCGGGTAGTTAACAAAATGCAATCAATTCAAAATGCTGCAGCGAGTATTATCCAAAATACCCAAATTTAATTCTATTGCCCACATCATTCGGAACTACCACTGGCTACCAATAAAAAAGTGTATAATATTCAAAACATTATGTCTGGTGTTTAAAGCACTGCATCACCTAGGTCCGCAGTTTCTTAGGAGTCAATTCCAACTCTATCTTCCGGCAAGGCAATTAAGATCTACGACCTTGCACCAATTAATGGTGCCTCGCACCAAGACTGTCACCTGGGGTGACAGACGTTTCTCAGTCACGGCAGCTAGACTGTGGAATTCACTCCCACTTTCAATCAGACAAAGCCACTCCCTTTACGCTTTTCATAAAGATGTGAAGACTTGGCTATTTGCCCAGTAAATCATGCCGCAATCACATGGGAAGAGATATGAGTTAAGTTTTTAGCGCCAAGACGCCCCCGGGCAAACGTTCGCGCTTAACAAATTGCAAAAAAAAATAAATAAATAAATTACAACCTTTCCTTAAAATTCTGAGCTCAGGAGTGAACCAGGGGGCAGAACCAGCTCTGACCTGCTTTTTCCGCAGAGTTTTTTTTGGTAGGACTAAGTCCAATGAGCTAGAAAGCCAGTTTTTGAAGTTGGTGTCGGCTACCACGGGGTCCGGAGCGGGGGGAGGGGGGGGAGCGTTCAAGAGTACTAATCCACTTCTCCACCTAGAGTTTCGACCAAGTTCTATCGTGAGTAGAGGCACTGAGTGTTTGTAAAGTTTTAAGCTCGACCTGCCAGGTGAAGGTAAAGAGAAAGTGGTCTGTCCAGGGGAGGGGAGAAGGGGGGCTAGCGTGAAGTGACCCAATATTGGAGAGTATCGGGTCAAGGAGGTGTCCTTTATTGTGTGTGGCTCCGGAGTTCACAAGATGGATCTCATAAGATGAGAGATCAAGGAGAAGGTCAGTGGCTACTTTATCTGAGGGGTCGTTGAAATGGAGATTCAAATCACCTAAAACAGTGAAATTGGGCGCGGAAGAGGCCAGAACGGTAATGGTTTCTAGGAGAGAATTGGTGAAGTGGCCTAAGTTCCCTGGAGGGCGATAGACTAGAAGGCCTGTGAAGGACGTGGTAGGAGAAAGTTGGAAGTGGCAATTTTCGGAATCCGAGATGCCACCGTCCTTCATCCTGCCGGTTAAATGTTTTTTATAAAGTATGGCCAATCCACCTCCTTTACCAGAGGGTCTGATCTGCGAATGGAAGAGATATCCTGGGGAAGAGCACGAACAATGTCGGCCTCGGAGTTGGAGGATAGCCATGTTTCGGTTTGAAACAAGATGTCCAAGTTATGATCCTGAAGCAAAAAGTTGAGCTCAAGAGAATGTTTCGGGAGGGACCTACAGTTTAGCAGGGCCATGCGCAGGTCAGTAGTGGCAGGGGGGGTTAATCCGTGATCCCAGTGAGTCTATGCTGCAGAGATCGCAGTGCGTGTACGTGTGTTCATGTTTAAGCACATAATGACAATGTCTGTTCCTACGGGGTCTCAGGGAAAGGAGCTCACTTCGGGAGTATGAGATGAGGCTATCGGTAATAATGGGCATAGATTCTCGCCCTAAGCCCGGCAGTGCCCGGACGGGCCAAGACGGGATTGCCTCTGGCGCGCCATCTGTGCGCCCGCCCGCTGCGTGGACGGGAAATGTGATTCATTTAATAGTGCTCTGGCCCCAAATCGGCCTTAGCACTAGAGCGCTGTCCTGCCCCTAACCCAAGATGGCGGCCGCTGTCTGCGCCTGGGGAGGAGAGGAGGGTGATCCTGACGAGCCCGTAAATCGGCCCAAGGAAGAAGGCAGGAGTCCCGAGAGGGGATCGACCCTGAGGTAAATACAATTAAAAAGATCGTTTCAAGTGCCCAGAGGGGTTTAGAGTGAAAGGTTAAAAAAACGGCGAAATTCAAATTATTTTGCCGAACAATACAGGTAAAATTGTCTCGCTCCCGGCTTCCGCCTCAGGAGTATTAAGCTATCGAATACCTGACTGCTTTTACGCGCTCAATTTATAGTGCTCTGGCCCCAAATCGGCCTTAGCACTAGAGCGCTGTCCTGCCCCTCACCCAAGATGGTGGCCGCTGTCTGCGCCTGGGGAGGAGAGGAGGGTGATCCTGACGAGCCGTAAATAGGCCCAAGGAAGAAGGCAGGAGTCCCAAGAGGGGATCGATCCTGAGGTAAATACAATTAAAAAGATCGTTTCAAGTGCCCAGAGGGGTTTAGAGTGAAAGGTTAAAAAAACGGCGAAATTCAAATTATTTTGCAGAACAATACAGGTAAAATTGTCTCGCTACCGGCTTCCGCCTCAGGAGTATAAAGCTATCGAAAAAAAAACATATGCAACCCCAGGGGAGGCAGAAAGACGTATTAGGGTTTGGGAGATTGGCATGTCCATTGTGGCCAGCTTCCACCCCTCTGCTATAACAAAACAATACTACCTGGTGCCTAGTGGGCTTTCTGCCCCCCTCTTCTGGGATCAGCTAATTTCACTTTCAATGGCGTACTGATCGTTATTACACTGAAAAAAAAATGCCTCGGGAGGTCGGGAAGCACTTCTCCAGCTCCGGAGGTTCAAAAACATAAAAGGAAATCGCTCTTCTGTTTATAGCAGAGGGATTTGGTGCTCGTGTGCAGAGGACAGAATGGTTCTGTCCTCAGCACACGAGCACTGTGGTGCATGACGGAACCATTCCATCATGTGCACACAATGGGTTAAATGCAGTCAGTTGCTGACCCTCAGTCTCCACTCATGTAGGTGTAGATTGTGCAGATTCAGGTGGCGGACACTTCGCAGTTGCTGAGACAGAAAGTCCTCATAAAGTAGTAGCCTTTTTGGAGGGCAGATGCTCATGCCCTGAAGGTATGGGTACCCACTCTCCTGGGCCAATCTGGAACCATTAGGATGACTTTGGGCCATCTTCAGAACTTGAGCCAGGAGAGGCAAGGGAGGGAAGGTTTCCTGGAGTACTGTTTTTCTTATGAGCTGAAGTGTGTCTCCCAAAGAGAGTTTTTATGGAAACTCCAATACATGAAACGTTCAACACTGCATGTTCTTGAAGGCGGTGAAAGGATCTGGCCAGTGTTCCCTACACTGTTGGAGGATTCCCTGCACTACCTCAGAATGTAGGTGCCACTTGTGATCCTCCACACAGAGCCTGAACATTTTGTCCACGCTGGCATTCAGGAACCCTGCTAGTTGGTTGTGATCAGGATGTCTGGGCATTCGAGCCCCCTATAGAGGTGTAGAGTCTCCTGACAGAAAAACCCAGGGCCCCACTCCGCCCACTTTTTGTAGTACTAGCTGGTGATGGTGTTGTGCATGATAGCCTGCACCAGCCTCCACTTTGTGCCAGATGAATGACCTGCAACTCCAGCAGGTTACTGTGAAGCTGACCCTCTGCCAGGGACCAGATTCCTCTGATCTTCACCACCCAAAATTACCTCTCCAGGACAGCAGAGACTCATTTGTCACCATTGTCCCCCTGCGTGTTTTGAGCTCTCTCCAGTGATACTTGAATCGGATTAGTCAGATTGGCTTTATGCTGGGTCAAGTGGAACTTGAAATTTCATTGGAGAGCTAGCATCTGGCGCACGGTATAGCTGACCAGGGGGATGCATGAGTCTAAGAGGCCAGTAAGCCTCATAGCTGCTCTCCCCATGATCGAGGACTGAACCTAAAATATCCGAATCATAACTCATGGACTTATTTACAGCAGAGGTAAAGCCCTGAACTCCACTCTGTCTAGGATTGCCTGAAAGAATGGAAGCCTCTGTGAAGGAGTTATATGGGACTATGGCTCATTGATCATGAACCCAAACAGTGTCAAGTAGTTCGCTGTCCTCTGGAAGTGGTGCACTGCTGATTGTGGCATGCTAGTCTTCAACAGCCAGCCATCACGTTACAAAAAACAGGTTTCCACAATCTTCTTAAGATGGGCCATGGTCACAGCCATCACTTTGGTAAACACTTGAGGGGCTCTGGTGAGGACAAAAGGGAGCACTGAAAACTGAACATGCTCCTAGCCTACACTGAACCACAGATAACAACTGTGGGGCTGCAGGACAAGTATAAGAAAATACAAGTCCTGCAGGCCTAAGGACACCATCCAGTTGCCCCTGTCCAGAGGAGACAGGACCTGTGTCAGCATGAACATTTTGAATGTGTCTTTCCGCAGGAAGGCATACCGAAGCAAGAGGTCCAGAATAGGCATGAAGCTGCCATCTTTCTTCGGAATGGGGAACTATCAAGAGTAATAGCCCCATACGTTTTCCAAGTCCGGAACCCTCTCAATGGCTCCTTTTGGAGAGCACCGATTGTACCTCCTATAACAGAATGAACAGGTATTTGTAGGATATCTTCTCTTGAGTGGGAGGAATACAGGGTGGGCCGAAAGCAATAGCAGATGAAAACAAAACCACTGGGTCTGGGCTCCCACCGGCATCGCTTGCCACAAGCGTATAATGAACAAAAACAGTGCAAATGCCGCAAAATTCAAAAGTACACATTTGTTTGTATAAACATACGACTTGAACAATATGTTTATTGAATGAATCCAAACTGATTTTTATATATTTTTTCAATTTTTCACTTCTATTTTGATAGTGATTTCCACAACTCTGATACAAATATTAAAAACCTGGGGTGCACAACAATAAATATTTACAGTGATTACAAGCTCATTGTTTGCCATTCAATCCTCATTCATACTTCACTCATCCCACAACAAAACAACAACTCACTATGAAAACGTGAATGATTCAATAAATGCTGTTAACATAAACAGCAACAAAAGCCAATGTTTACTTCACAATAAATTTGATATAAACAAATGTTTCTGCGTCAATTATTATTGAACGAATTTGGCTACTAGAAGGTCTACGCGTTTCGAACTAACAATAATGCGTAGTTCTCATCAGGACCAATCTTGCACTTGGCTACAAAAGCTGGGAAGTTTGGTGAAATCTTGGTTTCTAATTATTCCATGGCGTATGGATTCTGCCCGTCCCGCCTATCTCTGTTGGCAAGTCGGGCGCGTTATATTGTTAAAGGGAATGGCCGGTGTCAGTCAATGTGCTCAGTCGGCAGTTAAAGCGCGATGTATTTTTGAAAGAGCACAACCAGGAAGTGCAAACAATCAGTGTAGCGTTTGGACGGCCTTGGAGTAAGATGTGCAGACACGACGATCTCCCCACACTTTGACCGACAAGGGGAATCCGTCTCTTTCAAAAATAATAATAATTGACGCAGAAACATTTGTTTATATCAAATTTATTGTGAAGTAAACATTGGCTTTTGTTGCTGTTTGTTAACAGCATTTATTGAATCATTCACGTTTTCATAGTGAGTTGTTGTTTTGTTGTGGGATGAGTGAAGTATGAATGAGGATTGAATGGCAAACAATGAGCTTGTAATCACTGTAAATATTTATTGTTGTGCACCCCAGGTTATTAATATTTGTATCAGAGTTTTGGAAATCACTATCAAAATAAAGGCGAAAGCAATAGCAGGGCATAGCAACCTTGAAGAATTTATATGTACCACCTTTTTGATGTATTGGAATGCCAAACAATGTTGCAAGCTGAATCACCCCCCCCCCCCCCCCCCGTGGTTGGGCTTCCACCGCTAAGGGCAAACTAAAGTGGCTTGGTGGCCTTTGTAGTAGGTGAACAGGAGTAGGAGGGCTGATGCCCCTAATGGCCTGCATTCTGACTGCTGGACCCATGTCCACAGGCTTGAAAAGACTGGGTGCCTACCTCACTGGTTTGGGGAAGACTGTCTGCCTATATGACAGTCCTCTGGAATACCCTCTAAACATTCTGAATTGATGCTAGAACTGTAAAGGAAGAGGTTAACAGTCCTAAAGAACATGCCATGGCCCTAAAATTCTTAAATTGCTCTAACACACAGTGCTCCTTCTCACAAAAAAGGCGAACACATTAAATGGCATATCCATGATTGAGGCTTGTACATTGCTGGAGAATCCAGTGGAACGCATCCATGTTTGGTGAAAGAAAACACACACTTTCCAAAACGCTCAATCCTCTTTGATTTGAGGAGTGGTTGGAAAGGCGTTAGGATTCACATTAGTGGTCTATTCCTGCATGATAAATCTCTCTGGGTGGGGTGCTTTGTATTAAAATCGGGGTCACCGGGTGCTGGTCTATGATGTTTGGTCATGTGCCTATTCACAGGAGAGCAAGAACAAGGTTTCAACTAAGTAGCCCTCATAGTATCAATGAGGCCACTATTAAGAATAGGTGCCCGGGCGGTAAATTTCCTTTAGAAGCATAGCTATAGTTCTAGTGCCTCAGTTGCCCTCCAGACATCACCCCAAATGAGGCAATCTTCAGTTGATGGCACAAGTGAGTCAAGTGCTGTCTCAGGTGAGGTGTTAACCCCACTGGCATTCTATACATTAATGTTTAAAGAATCATCAGTATAGTGATGGGGGCAAGCCATTGCCTCCATCAACATTTTGGGGAGTCCCCTGCTCTGGCATAGGATCAGAACCAAAACATATTGAGCCTCTGCTAAGAGGTGCAAGGAGGCAGAGGTACTTGGTTAGAGTGTGGTTGCACGATGACCGGTTGTAGTTTTCTTATTTCGCAGTGCTTTCAGGGTCTGACATTGGCAGCAGCACCGGCTCCTCTTTCAGCATTAATACCAGATTCCCTGATGAAGGGCGCTCAAGCCCGGAGTAGAACTCTGTCTAAGCAGACTGTATCCCATGAAATACCATAAAGGGACCTGCAGAACTGTTCAAAGCCAACAGCATAATTAAATCCATAAAACTGGGCGTCTGTCTCTTAAACGTCATCATATAACATGTTTTTTTTAAAAACAAACTTTATTGAGCCATTGTTCAGAGCACATTACAGTATAACAATTGTTCATGGCATTTTTCATTTTGGTCAGGATGTTGACACGTCTGTTTCCATATGGTATATTCATAACATTACCTTCATGTCCCTTAGTTTCACAGTACGGAAATAATAATGCTATGGGTGTAACATGTCGAACCATATGCTTACATTGCGAACGTCCCTAAGTTATCTAGGCTGGCACTTATGTCTTTATTCCCCAAACTAAATTAAAAACGACCCCCCTCCCACCCTTCCTGATCTGTCCGTGTGCCTCCATCTATCCCGTACCATTACCTTGAGAGTCATGGGTTCCAACCTATTTTACCTGACACTAGGCTCCCCCTCCTTTTCCTCTCCAATTATCGCTGCCCTAGGTGGACATTTCTACTAGATTCAGGAAAGTGGTATATCCAACTGTGAAAGGTCTTCTAACATAATGTCCCAATCCATGGAGATGGGACGTTTCCTCAATCCCCTCGCCTCCTCTCGTCGGAGCGCCGCACTTTCCGCGCTACCCCACCTGATTACCTCCTCCTTCCATACATGCAACGGGGGGCACCTAGGTGACTTCCACCTCATTGTAATCGCTCTAATCGCCAATATAGTAGCCAGGTCCAGAAACCATAAGTGAACCTTCTGAGCCTTGGTGCGCTTTCGGATACCCAAGAGACCCTCCGGTATGTTATCAGTCATTGTGAGGTGTGTGATCCCTCCCAGGATGGTACGAATACGTCCCCAATATTGACTTAGGTGAGCGCAGGTCCACAACATGTCAGCAAGGCTAGCTTCTTCTTCTTTGCACCTCAGGTAGTAGCTCTGGGCATCCAGGAACATACGATGTATACGTTTCGGGGTCAAATACACCCTATGTAGAACCATATACTGTATAAACTTGAGCTTGGCATTTCAGGAGACCCATTTAGGGTGTTCTAAGATGCTTTCCCATGCCTTGTCTGAGATTACCACATCTGTAGTGTCAGCCCATTTCTCGCAGAGATCCGCAAGCCCTATGGAAGCCTGTGTTCGGATGCCTGTATACAACCACTTCACTAGATGTCTACGCCACCCCATATAATAAAGTAAATGGACCAGGTCATGTTGTGGAGGCTCGCTGCGCTGGGACGCCCATGTCGTCTTGATATAATGTGCCGTCATTGCATGTAGCAGATAAAGGCGGACGGGGGCCCCAGTGGTCCTCACAAATGTGTTGTGATCTAGTAGCACACCATCTCCGAAGAACGAGCCCACCTCTGTCACCCCTACATCTGTCCAGTCTTGTATCCTAGTGTAGCAGGGAGGCGGAGGCGGGAAAGGATACGGACGATACAGCTCTAAAGAACTGGTGGTATACTGACTTACCCTCCACCTCCTCTCTGTCACCACCTCAGGACACCTGGGAATCGGAGTCCGGAGAGTGGTGGAATCAGCAGGCTGTGACAACCGAGGGATATTCCTTTTACAGGGCCGAATGTATCGAAGAAGGCACCTCCCCCTGTGACGCGCTCCTATGCGGAATGGACAGCCTCGAGGAAACAGGCACACCCCTTGATGACGCGCGGACCAGAGGATTGGTCAAAAAGCAGAAAGTAGAAGGAACGGTGTGTCCCGGCACCTCGGACGAGGAGAAGAGAGGAGAGCGAGTCGAGAGCGTGGAGAACGGAAGAGGACGGAGTACGGAGATAGCAGAGGAGAAAAGGATGAGAGGAGCTGCGCCAGGAGGCCCACGGTACCGCGCAGCGCCCAGCCACACTCCAGGAGGAGGAGGAGGAGTGTGGCTCTCTCAGGTGCGTGACCGTGTGTCGGTCTGGTTGGGGAGGCGGGGAGCCGCGGTGTAAATAGTGTACATATTGTCTCCAGCCTACCCACCCCCCCTTTTCTTCCATACCTCCCCTTACCTTCTCTCCTCCACGAATACCCTTCACTTGTACCACTCTGTAGAAAGTAGTACACAATCACCGGTGTCCTCACTCCCTCTGGTTTCCCTTGGGAGAACGCAACTGTTGAGCGAACCACTAAGAGCCTTTCTCTCTCTCCCGCATGTGGCGCTGGAACCCAACCAGGGAAAGAGAACGGGTCTCTCCCGAGAGAGGAGAACGACGGGCGAGTCCCGAAGATCCCGCGACCTAGCTGGAGCCTTGGACCCTGCCGCCCTAGCCCGAGAAAGACTAACACAAAGGAAGAAAAAGACCTTCATTAAAATAAAACCACAGTTACCCCACCCTGGTCTCCGTGTCCCTCCTTCTGAACTGCCACACCTAGCTGTTGTGATCCTACTACCCATGGCCGGCAGTCCTAGTAGCGGGATATTGGATGCGTAGGGGAGTGTGGTCGACGTGTACTGTAGGGCTTTCCTCCAACATTGCAGAGCCGCCCTCAACAGCGGTGGGCCGTCAGAGGGTATCCTCGGTAGCAGCATACTATGTAGTGTACCCCTGTCCTGCTCACGAACGGTATAGTTTATTTCCTGCAGGTTCTTGCCTGCCGTCCAGAACGACAGCCATTGCAATTGGGCGGCGTAAAAATATGCCCGTAAATCTGAGACACCCAACCCCCCTTGGTTTGTAGCCAACTGCGATTTTCTGAGACTTACTCTGTGCCTGCCTCCACCCCATATGAGTTCCAGCAAGAGTGTAACTAGAGTGCAGAATGTGGCCTGGGGCACCATCAGGGGCAGATTGACAAAGAAATACAATAGTCGGGAAGCATCACCATCTTGGGGACGGCTATCCTTCCCATCTCAGACAGTGGCAGGGAGGTCCAGAAGGAAACGCTTGGGTGTAGTGAGGCGATGGCCTTCATCAAATTGCCTTCTAGTAGGTCTGATGGATCCCTGTACACGTTGATGCCTAAGAACTTAAATGTAGCCGCTGCCACGGGAATCCGATAGGTGCCAAAGCAAAGTACATCGGGACGAGGACCCTCCTGGAAATAAAAGGCATGAGACTTTCCTGCATTAATCGCCAGCCCCGATATAGTCTCGAAGGCGGAGAAGATGGCAGGGAGTGGGTCTGTCCCATTTTCCAGATCGCGCAAATAGATAAGAATATCATCTGCATATATTGAGACGAGGTGCGCATGATCTTGTATGAGAATCCCCTGATGACCGTCTCAAAGCTATGGCTAGTGGTTCTAACGCGAGCACAAACAGAAGAGGGGGCACCCCTACCTAGTGCCTCAGTGAACCGCATATTCCGGGGATACGTATCGCCCTGTACGTGCCCTTGCAGTAGGCTCAACATAGAGTAGGCATATCCACCTCAGGAAATCGTGTGGAAGACCAAAACGCAGCAGAGCTGCGAACATGTACTCCCATGTGATGGAGTCGAAAGCCTGACGTAAATCTAACGCCAGACACCCGGCCTAGTCATAGTGCCTAGGTACAGCCCTCATTATGTGGTGGAGTCTTCTAGTATTGAGTGAAGTGTTGCGTGCAGGGAGAAACCTACACTGGTCACTGTGTATAAGAGTGGGGAGAGCGGGGATCAGACAGTTGGCTAAGGCATTACTAAGGATTTTATATTCGGTAGCCAGCATCGATAGTGGCCTATAGTTGGACATGTCTATGCTGTCTCTGCCGGGCTTGAGGAGGGACACCACCATGGCTTGCATCGTAGATCGTGGTAGTCTACCGGTCTCCCAAGCCGTCTTATAGATTTCCTCCAGTTTCGGTGTTAAAATCTCTGAGTACGTCCCAATAAATTCGATGGGCAAGCCGTCGATTCCCGGGGCTTTATTGCGGTTAAGGCCAGTAATTGCTATTTTTATTTCATGTTGGGTGAGGGGCCCGCATGGCTTCCGTGATCGTGGGAAACTGTAAGTCATCGAGGAAGGCATCAATTAGAGCACCGTCGATATGCGTTGGTGCCACATATAAAGTACTGAGGTGATTACAAAAGGCTTCATTGATTTCCGCTTGAGTATGAAGCAGGCCCCTCTGTGTTGTACGAATACAAGTGATTAAGGGTGTCTCCCGTTTATCCTTTATGAACCGTGCTAATAATGTGCCTGCCTTGTCGGCATCTGTGTGTTTCAGCTGTGTATATGCTTGGTAATCAATGAGTCTAAGTGTTTCCAGGGTCTTCGCATGTCTAATGCGGGTCTCCTGGAGAGGTGTACTCTTGTCCGCATCTGTCACTGCGGCTTCCTCCAGCTCGGTCAACAAAGATTATGTATCTATAAGCCTTTTGTGTGCCTGACGCGCCCCTACAGTAGCACTAATTGCCAATCCTCGCACCACCACCTTGAAGGCGTCCAAGTCCACAAGGTTAGAGGAGGCAGTATTCCAGTTTTCTGTGAAATAATTGCTAACGACATCTGACAGTGTGGCCCAGAAGGGGGAATCTTCTATGAGTTTGGGCCATAGTGTCCAGGTCGGTACAGGGGTCGGAACCCTTCCCCACGTTAGCGTAACTTATAAGGGATTGTGGTCCGAAAATGTCTTGGCCACGTATGTTGATTTGTTTATTTGTGTAGCTCTAGAGCGGGAGCAATGAAATCTATCAAGCCCAGTATGAAGTTGGTGGACCGGGGAGTGAAATGAATATTCCCTATGTGTAGGGTGAAGCGTGAGCCATGCGTCCACGAGATCTCAGCCTTGCAGCCAAGTGTTCAGGAATTCAGCCAATTTGTGTGTGCTTGCACCGTGGAGCGGGGGATGGGATCTGTCCAACTCAATATCTAGGACTGCATTGCAGTCTCCCCCTAAGATCCAGGGGAAAGCTTCCCAGCCCACCAAGGTTCTGCCCAAATCAGTGAAGAATTTGTCTTGGTCGAAATTTGGAGAATATATACATCCAAGAACTACGGGTAAGCCATCTAACCCTGCAATAGTATATAACGCCCCTGGTCATCTGCTCGGCAATCCACTTCCACAAACGGGACCCCATGTCGTATCCAAATGGTTGCCCCTCTCGCAAAGGCCGAATAATTAGTGGTGTATAATCAGCCCCCCATTTTTTCCTGGTCTTCACCACCTCCTCCTCCATCAGATGGGACTCCTGCAAGAATACAATCTGCGCCCTCCTCCTAAGGAGGTAAGCATGTACCTTGTGTCGTTTGCTCACAGCCCCCAACCCCCTCACCTTCCAGGTCAACAGGTTATAGGAGCCTAATTTGGTACATTTATGAGCCATAGCTGTGCCACTTGTGCTAATCGCCATGCAACGTGAAACCCATGAATAGTCGCAGACCAGGATATCCCCAACCCCTGTAAACTAACTATTAACGGCGCAGCCAATAAACTGTGCTGCACCAAACTAAAACAGGCAACGTATGGAAAACACAGAACAGTGCATATGCTTTGTGGGGGGGTATGCGCAGCCAACCATACTGCTGTCGGTATGGGCGTTTGTCTCCGGTGGCTCTACTGGGCCCCCGGGGGGGTGTGTACCTCTCAAATTATACCTGTCAGTGCATTGTATAATACCACAATGCGTGTTTTGGACCAGGAGATCCGCCAGCTTATGCTGCCCATTAGCATCTGGGGTCAAACGCTAACTCATAGGGTCCTGCCAGCCAGGGCCACCGACCAGGGTGTATCTAATGAACAAGCATATCAGCACACTTTACAATGCTGGCATCCCATACATTATTAAACGCACAATTCTATAACTTCAATCAAAAAAGGATATTGTTTAACGGGTGAGAACATGCCAGAGACCCGGCAGTCTTCCCCGTGTAAGCTTGACATAGGAAAAGTTCAGGGCCTTCTCTCAGTTATCCAACAGGCCATCTCCTGTTTGGGGTGTCGCCAGTGGGAAAAGAGTTATGCTATGTTCCGAGTCTGAGTGTATGGTACTGTCCTCCGAGTCCGTCAAAATCTTTGCGTTATCCTCTCGGAAGGATCCAGAGACCACCAGCGCCTTCTCTCTGTCCATCTTCTTCTGGACTGGGGTCGGACCCATTCTTGCCGAGTCCCTCGGGCCTCCTCCCGTCCTCTAGGCAGCTGTTGTCGTGACGGTACCGGGCTGTGGCGCGCCAAGCCGGACGATCCACCCTGGCTAGGATCCAATTCCATCCCCTCAAGCCATTCTTCCACATCAGTAGGATCAATAGGATTTCTTGTTGTGCATGATTTTGAGCCTGGCCGGGAATAATAGGGCATATTTGAGTTGGGCTGCCCGTAGTTTTTTGTTCACTGCTTGAAAAGAGGTCCGCTGGCGCTGCACCATGATCGTGTAATCTGGGTACAAGGAGATCCGTTGATTTTCAAACTGGATGTTCGACTTTTCCCTTGCTTTTTGGAGCAGTACGTCTCTGTCCCTGTAGTTCAGAATTTTAACTATCAAAGGTCGCGGGGCACCCACTTTTGTTGCTCCAGTCGGAATCCGGTGTACCCTGTCCACGCAAAAATGTGGTGATAAACCTTCTGCTGCGACATATTCTCGGAGCATGCTTCCATAAAATCCGCAGGTCTCATTCCTTCACTTCTCTCCGGAAGTCCAATAACGTGAACAATATTGCATCAATTGCGACCCTCCGCGTCCTCAATCCGGTCCTGATGGCCAGTGACTTGGCGTTGTAGTTGTTGTATTTCCATTGCCTGCTACTTGAGTTAGGGGTCTATGCTTGTCAGCGCTGTGTCGTGGCTTTTCACTGTGTCGGCGAGCTTCCCATGGTCTTCCCGCAGTAGAGTAAGGCCAGTCGTGAGAGCTCCTATCTGCTGTTCCATCATCCTCCTGGAGTCTCGGATTTCCTGCAGGATCAGGTCCAGTTTCTCTGAGTGGGACTCCATGGGGGCAGAGGCAGAATTGCTCGGAGGAAGCAGTTTGTCATCGGTTTCGTGGGATCACCCCCCTGAAGGCAATCCAGCGTCCAGGAACTTGCCCTTGAGTCTGCCCATGGTAAAAGTCACGCAATGGCAAGGTGCAATCTTAGTGCTTTGAGCCTGCACCTTGTGTAGCCAGTCCACCTGGTTGTGGCCCGGGCTATGCACTCCCCTCCTTTCCGGGCAGCAACCCGCTGCGTTTGGAAGCCCTTAAGCAAGATCTCTCCTCCCCTGATCGTCCTCTCTGTCTTTTTGGAATGACAAAAAGTACTTTGCAGCTCTCGGGTGTCTATTTCATCCTAGGCTATTGCCAGCAGCATGCCTCCTTGATCCTCCTACGCAGGCATCCCTCACAGGCTCTCCTCTCCCGCCTTGGTTCGTTCCAGCGTAACCCAGCAAGTTATGTGCCAGCGTGTGTCCCATGCATATGTCTAGGGGGGAGGGATGGGCAGATCCTCCCTCAGCGCTTTAGTCAGAAAGCCTGGGCATTCGGCATATGCGGCTCCACCGCCGTGCAGATCCCCCGTGATGCGGCGGCCCCCACAAGGCAGTCAGAGGCGGGGTAGTCCCTCTCACGCCGCCTGAGGCTCCCCCGCCGTGTGGTTCCTTCGTGATGCGGCAGGCCCCCACAAGGCAGTCAGAGGCAGTGGAAGTCCCTCTCACTCCGCCCGAGGCTTCCCCGCCGTGCGGTTCCTCCGTGATGCGGCAGGCCCCAACAAGGCAGTCAGAGGCAGGGGAAGTCTCTCTCACTCCGCCTGAGGCTCCCCCGCCATGCGGTTTCTCCGTGATGCGGCAGGCCCCCACAAGGCAGTCAGAGGCAGGGGGGAGTCTCTCGCTCTCCGCACGAGTATCTATCCGCGAGCCCCCTCCCGCGCCGATCTACAGCGCCGACGCTCGGGTCCTCGTACCTGTGGCCGGACTTCAGATTGTCTGGTCTCCTCCCCGCGAGAAGCCCGGAACGACCTCCAGTGACAGCCTCGCCCCTCCCGGAGCTCTGCTGATCCGCGCCTCAGTTCAGCGCGAGGTCCTTTCCAGCTCCGTCAGCAGGCCGCACACTCCCGGCTTCACCTCCGATGTCCATGAGCTGCCCCAAAGTCGCCTCGTCACACCGGGGTGAGAATCCGGATCTCGAGCTCGCTGGTGATGTTTCGGAATCTCACTGGCCCCAATGTGAGATCGCAGCAGGGTAGATTCCAAGATTTTGACCCCCCCAGGGTCCGGAGCCTCACCAGATTGCGACCGCCATCTTAGGAGGTTGGCCACGCACCCTAACACATGGTTAACGTCCTTCCTGCCCTTCATGGTGTAGTGGAGAACCGCAGCCTTAGGGCCCGGTGGCGCAGGGTACGCCTAAGATCCCCTGGATTCACCTGCCTTGTCAAATACAGAGACACAGACTCTTCGTCTGGCGTAGAAGATGATATTTATTAGCTGCAGCTAGCACAGTGGTCTTAGAAGTCGTCAGTACAACGAGGTTCAAAAGAGACTGCCACTTAACTCCGGGGCGCACAGGTTTATATACGATACAATACAATGCAAAATACAATCACATGAGAGCAGGAGACATAAACAAACGTTATAAACAATGCCTTAAGCCTAAAGTAACTCAAGTTTCCCGGTTGTGTTTGTTTCTCGACCCCTTAAGTAAAACATCGAGTGAATCCACACAATTTGGTTTACAAGCAGAGAAAACACAGCTGTATGTGTTAGAAGAATAGTCGTGAAACAGGAGAATACATGAGACATGTAGCGAAGGACGGCAGATAAGATAACCTGGAGGAAAGAATGGTGTGAGCCAACAAATCGTCCGGACGGGGATTAATCAGCTCAGACAGGAATTAGTGTACTCGGCCAGACCCTGACACTCGCTAGTAAACATGAGCGAAGAAGACACCTGACACGTGAATGCAGAAACGACAAAAACATCGCGTTCGCCGCGCTGCCTGAGTGAGGGCAACAGAAAATGGCGGCGATTACAAAATGGAGGCTGAGCACGAATGAATTCGTAATTTTACAGAACCTCAGACCCTCCTTTTGCCATTACTCAGGCAAGAACAAACCAACTCATGCTAATCTGTATCGGAATCAGCTTCGATGTTCATAAAGTCTTCAAGCTGTTGCTGCACCATCATCCTAATATTCTCCGTCCTCTGTGTTGCAGGACGTGGGACGCATAAGGTAGCCAACAGGCCACACACTGCGGGACCACACTGGACACACAGACAACAAGAGAATATGATGGCCAAATTTGCTCCCAGGAACGTCAAAATCTTCCATCCCCATGTTGACAATATTCTCCAAAACCATCCCATAAAAGACCAATCCCCTTCGTCCTGATGAATCGACTCGGAGATGGTATGCAATTTAGAAATGGCTTGATATACTGCTGGAGCGTTGTCTGGAATATAAATGCAGCAACTAGATCCGATCAATTTACAGACACCTCCTCGGTCTGCTAGGATCACATCGAAGGCAATTCGATTTTGCAACGTCATAAGACGGTCAGCCTGAAGCTCTGCTGTGATGTTACCTATTGCGCCTGCGGTAACATTGATAGTGGTCTCGACCACACAAACCAATTGCCTGATGTGTCTGCTGTTAATCATCGGACCCCAAAAGGGGAGGAATCCCTTTAGGAAATTCCCTCCTTCTTGGGCAGCCGTGTCCTTGGTGTCAAATATACCTCTGCTATATCTGCTTCTGTGATGGTCTGACGGAGCTGAATATGTAGGGGGAAGAAGGAAAGCTACATAACAGGTTCCAGAAAAGTTGGAAGGGAGCCAAGTGTAAGCTCTGTCTTTACAGACAAAATATGTTCCTTGAGATGGGACCAATGGAGGGAAATGAGAGGACGAGAAAATGTAAGTGTGTAAACAACTCTGCTTATTGTCAGCTTTCTTACTATTTACTTGGCGACAAAGATTACCTTGATGGGGTATAGTCCATACAGGAGAGGACTCACCCTTTTTAGTTTTGTCACCAAGACTCGAAACGTAGTGGGTGACATTCCATCCATCATAAGCTCTCTTCTCAGCTAACGGAATTTTTCCCTTTTATACAATCTTGTCCATTACCACTACACCTTTTATCAAAGAGCTGTGGCTGAAATCCAATCCAGTCCCAGAAGTTTTTACAGGATTTCTAAGCTTGTTGTGGTATGCGGCCAAAAACAGTCAAATAGGCCCAAGCTGAACCTTCATATGAGAAAGGGAGGACCAAATAAGGCATTCCCTTCTGCGTATTATGTGACATAAGACCGCACACCCAACAGTCAGTCATATTGATGGCCAACTGGTGTTGGTGTAACAACTGAATGAATGTATTATTCATGTATTGAACTCTCCTTATCTGTTCGTGAGGGGGTAAAGCATGCATTTTATGTGAAAAGACAGAAAGACGAGAGGGCAAAGAAGTTGTAGAGTTAACAGTATTTCTCGGGTGCAAAATATAGACAACCCAACCTATGCAAGCTAATAAAATGCATAAAAACATAAAAATACACAAAGTTACGCCAAATCGACTACGCAATGATTTGCAATATTTCAATCTCATCTCTTGTTTCCTATTTTCCCTACCTATGGTTGTTGTACCATCCATCTTTGTCTAAAAAAAATGTCGCTCACGGCAATCTTCTTCAATCACTCAGCTATGTATTTCTGTATATCCTGAGGCACTAGCCACTTACTAAAAGAACAAAAACCAGGTTACAGTCTGAGTCTCCTACCGTGACCCTGCGACGGAGACGGATGGCACATCTAGTACTAAATATCGCACACAAAACAAAAGGCAAGAGATCTGTTCATGAAAAAAAGGAGTCTTTGAGTATCAAAGAGAAAAAGCGTTCAAAATGTTCAGTTTTCTGGTAAGCTCTCGACCTTAGGTTGTAGCGAGTTTTGCTCGGCACTGTCTGGTCCTTAAACAATATTTTTGGATCCGTAGTGTCTATTCGAAGGTGCGCAGGCACAGCGGCTTGAAGAATGTTGTCATCTGCTTTTTCAGACTGAGTTCCATAGATTTGAGCATCACTGAAGGGCACAAAACAAGGGACTGTATCAGTATCTGATTCTCTTATACCACTGCGAATCCACTGGTCAAAGGGTAATGGTAATGTCACTTTCTTACAGTGCACACCATGCACCCAGTTTCGCTTGCCGACCACTTTCACAGCCGTGCGGGTGACGAGCAAAACTTGCGTAGGCGTAGACCAACGAGGCTCCAAGTTCTTGGTCCGCTGGAAATTCTTAATGCAGACCCAGTCACTGGGCAGGATGGTGTGACCTGGGTCCGTGAAGGCCTCTGGCAAAGCACTTTGTACCTGTTGACGAATAACACTTAATTTAGTAGTCAAATCATGCAAATTGTCAATTAGCAAAGGATATGGTATATCCGAATACTTTTGGGGCAGGGGACACCCCAAACATTTGCTGGGCGTCCAAATACCACTTCATATGGGCTGAGTCCCATACGAGAGTGTACAGTAGTTCTGGTTGACAAAAGAGCTAGGGACAAGGCATCTGGCCAAGCAAGACCCGTACTGGCTTGAATCTTGACTAATTTAAGTTTGAGTGTACCATTATAGCACTCAACCAAACCTGCTGACTGTGGGTGGTTTGCCGCATAAAATTTCTGTCTTATCCCAAGACCAGAACATACTTTCTGCATAATTTGACCCACGAATTCACTGCCATTGTCACTCCAGACAATTCGTGGCAAACCAAATCTAGGGAAGAACTCTTTAAGTAACACCTTAGTAGTTGACAGAGCGGTGTTATCTTTCAAAGGGTAGGCCTCTATCCATCGGGAAAAGGCACACACCACCACCAGAACATACTTGAGGTTATTGCATCGATCCATATGAATGTAGTCAATCTGCAACACTTCAAAAGGATATGACGGGGGAGAAAAATGACCTGCCGGAGTTGGGGTACCTTTTCCTGGGTTATGCATTAAACAAACAATACAATGCTTAACCACGTTCTCTGCACATTTTGGAATTCCCTCATTCTGCCATACTGGAGCCAAGAGCTTACAAATGCCTTTCGCACTGATGTGAGCTGGACCATGAGCCATAGTTACAACCGTCAATACATAAGCGTCCGGTAGTAACCATCGCTGATGTTCTGACAATTCCGTCCAACAACCCGTCGAGTCTAACATTCCCGTACTTTCTTTCCATGTTCTTAATTCTGTCTCAGTGGCTTCTCCCTGAATCGTTTTCACACTCTCAATCGTGTCTTCACACATTCCAATTTCCCTAACCCAATTTGCAGGACCCGCCACGTACATTCGACTAGCTGTATCTCTAGCTGTGGCTCTTGCTACTTCGTCTGCAAACGCATTTCCACGACCCACATCATCTGTAACTTTCTTGTGTGCGCTGCATTTTATGATTGCTATCTGTGCAGGTAAAGTAAGTGACTCGAGAGGATCAGTCGCCAACTGGCCATGCTGAATCTTTGTTCCGTGAGAGGTAAAGAATCCTCTCTCCCTCCATAACCTACCAAAACTATGTGCAACGCCAAAAGCATACTGACTATCTGTGTACACATTCACTCTCTTTCCCTTTGCCAACGCACATGCTCTAGTCAAGGCTATCAATTCAGCCGCTTGGGCTGAATTATGTCCGATACGTGCCGTCTCAACAATCGTACATAAGGTGGTAACAGCATAGGCAGAAGTAGTCTCTCCGTTAGGAAGCTTGAAACAGGAGCTGTCTACCCATAGGATCCCATCCGGGTCCTTGAGCGGAGTGTCCTTCAAATCAATCCTACCCTTCCTTTCTTCTTCCGTTCGGAGAAAACAATCATGCTTTTCCTGACCATCTTTCTCATCTGGCAATGGCAACAATGTAGCTGGATTTAACGTGTTACATCTTCTGATGTGTATATGACTCGCTAGAAGTGCCAGCTCGTATCCAGACAAACGAGCACTCGTAAGATGCTGTGTTATGGTTCTGTTCAACAAGGTTTCCACTGCATGTGGAACCATAACAATGAGTGTGTTATCCAACACTAGTCCAGCAGATTGCCTGATAGAAGTCGCTGCAGCTGCAATGGCTCTACGACAACTAGGCAAAGCTTTAGCTACTGGGTCTAATGTAGCGGAAAAGTAGGCACATGGTCTCTGTCTATCTCCAAATAATTGCGTCAAGACTGACAATGCGCAACCCTCTCTCTCATGGACATACAATGTAAAGGATTTGCTGTAATCTGGTGTACCCAACACTGGAGCAGAACACAAAGCAGCACGTAGGTCAACAAAGCTTTTCTGACATTCATCCGTCCAAGGGAGCGGATGTGGCGTACCTTTCAACGTCCATGCCAACAATGGTTTAGCCAGAAGTGAAAAATTAGGTATCCATTGTCTACAGTAGGAAGTGATACCCAAAAAGGCACGCACTTCTCTCTGTGTGGTGGGTACAGACATTTGTGAAATAGCGTGAATACGTTCTGGGGTCAATCGCCTTCCCTCCTTCGACAAGAGATGACCTAAATAGGTAACCTCTTGGCGGGCATATTGCAACTTAGAGGGAGACACCTTATGATGTAGGTTAGACAAATGATGCAACAACGCAACAGTCACTTCCTTTCACACCTCTTCCGTATCAGCAGCCACCAACAAATCATCCACATACTGAACAAGCGTAGCACCAGGGGGCAAGGAAAAAGCATCCAGTTGTGACTTAAGGGCCTTACTATAGATAGAAGGACTTTCACAATAGCCTTGGGGAGCTCTCTTAAATCTAAAGCTTCGACCACCGAGAGAGAAACCAAAGATATCCCTACTTTCTTCAGCAATAGGAATACTAAAGAAAGCATTTTTGAGGTCAATAACTGAAAACCATACTGCCGAAGCAGGAATCATCGTCAACAAAACTGTAATGTCCGGAACAACAGGAAACTATGGCACAACGATTTTATTGACCTCTCTAAGTTCAATAACCAATCGATAGACAGGAGGCTGTGAAGGATCGGTTCTTTTAAGGATCAGAAGAATAGGACTGTTACAGATATTTCCTCTCGTCTCTTCAACCACACCTTTCTGAATAAAATCATTGCCAAAAGCGCTCTCTCTCCATCACTGGAGATACGGTATTGGGGAATGCGTGGCATCCTCACATTTTCCTTAATTTTGACAACATACGGTGGGATCGCAAGACAACCCACGTCATTCGGGCCTGTAGCCCAAAGACTGTCAGGAAGAGAAAGCAACTCAGATGGGAATTCGTCTCGAGGCAGATACACAGAAGACGTCATTTTCTCTCCCAATGTGAGATGCACACCCGAAGGGGAACAGTACAATGTTGCATGTAATCTTTTCAACAAATCCAAACCTAGCAAGTTTTCGCCGCAACCAGTTGTCAGAATAAGCGGAGCATTCAAATCATAGGGACCAATCGAAACAGGCAAGGGACAAGAAACCGGATTACGAACTGGGGCGCCAGAAAATCCTACAGAAGTATTTATTAAGCCAGACAAAGGTGCCCCAGGGAGTTTAGTATGCATGATAGAACTTCTCATCGCACCAGTATCCAAAAGAAACGGTTCCGAAACACCCAATGTATTGATCGTGACATATGGCCCATTTTGATCTACTGGAATCGACACAACTCCCTCACTTCGTCCATGGCTGTCCTATTCGATCTGAAAATCATCAACCCTGTCTTCGCAATCATCGTCATTATAATACTGCGCGGACTGAACTCTCTGTTGATCAAAATAATTTGTAGTAGATGGAACAGTAGAACGCTGTTCCCGAGAGGGCACACCTCGTCCTCTACCTCTAGATCCTGACTGGGAATTTCCACGTCCTCGTGAAGCAGACATCCCATTATTACGCTGTAATAAAACCGGACACTTATTCTTGAAATGTCCCTCTTCTCTACAATACGCACATTGATTAGGACCCAACGGAAGATGTGGCGTAAAGTACTCAGGTTTCTGAAACACTTTCTGAAACTGTGGGGGTTGAGAAAACTGAGGCTGTGCAGAACGCGGAGGATAGGCTTGCTGTAACAGGACCTTTGTTTTCAAATCTTTATTTTTCTTCTCTTGTTTCTTCTTCTCCTCCTTATCTCTATTCTCATAATACTGTGCAGTAGCCAGTATTTTAGCAGGGGAAGAGACAGCCCATGCACTCTCAGAACTCTTTAATTTATTCGATAATTCAGGAAGCAAGTTGTATACAAACTTGTCCACAAACAACCGCTGGCCACCCTCTGTACTCAAATCCTGACCACTATGATCAATAAACGTCTCTTCAAAACGGGTGAAGAAATCCGAAACACTTTCGTCTTTCTTTTGCTTGCACGCGGCCAACTTATCCCAATTAACTCGTACCGCGGGCCTCATAGTTTTCATCGATTCAATTATTCTGCCTGGTAGGGCCGTAATCAGATCGTCGGGTTTCGCACCACCCACTTGACCTGCATCAGCGGCTCTAATAGCAGCCCAATCACCACCTAGTTCAGCATTATGATTTTTCCTACGAATTCGTGCCCATAGTGCTTGTGGAACAACATTCCCAAACAACATATCAATATCAGCCAAATTCATAATACAAGCGTCGACTGTTTGAGACAGTTCCCTATAATACCCAGACGGATTTTTACGCGGGTCTGGAAGAGTTTGTTTAAGCACCAATACTTCAGATCTTTTCCAGGGCTCGTGGACCCATATACGCTGGAAATGAGCAGGGACAGGGGGCGGACCAACTACTGCGTCCCTCCATACGGGAGGAACTTCACGCATAGGATAATTCTTAACACCTCTTGTTTTAGCAGGACCAGTCTCGGGGAGGGATAAAGACAAGAACATCTTTCAAAACGCAATAAGTTTATTTACCGCGTCTTCGACTTGTGGTCCTACAATAAAACCTTTATCAAAGTCGGCTTGCAACTTAAATAGCTCAGAAGGGACTATATCTAACTCCATATCTTCCCAACCTTTAATAGGAGTCTGACACATAACATTGAAAACATATCAGTTAGTGGAGTAGTGTGGCTCACTGGTTAGAGGCAGCAGGCCTGAGAGCAGAAGTCAGCCCGGGACCAGGGTTCAATTCCCGACGCGGCAGGGTCGTGGACCTTGGTCAGCGGACTTGATAATTCTCGCTTCGGTGCTTACTCTAATCAGGGGTTCCACTCGGCAACTCTGGGCATTAGCTTGCCTAATCTCCACAACGGCCCCACCAATTCCGGGGATGCCTGGCTCCACCTTGGGGACTCCCAGCAAGGGACCATCCCACAGGGAAAAGCCAGGACGGGTTCCCCAGAGTTATACAGCGCCGGGACGCCCCGTTGCTGGGGCAGCTGTGCGCTTTACAAGTATACTACATTTACATTTACATTTACATCTCTGTGTGGGCTCCACCCATTGATGAAAAGAACTCATAATGTCTTCTGTACCATAGTCTAGTCCTCTCTCAATCCATTTACGAGCGAAGGAACCCAAAGCTATTTTCTCGTCTGTCATAGGAAGTTGACAACGAGACTGTCGTCTAGAGAAAGCTGGAGACCGAGTCAAGGAACCAAGAAGAGGAGAAAAGTAATTGGAGACAGCATCAACCATTCTCCTGCGCGACATAGGGGAATCCCTTGAGAGAATGGGAGGCAATACAGACGCAGAAGGTAACGGAGACTGAAATGGAGCTGACTGAGGGACAGGAGTGAGCACTTGTAGAGGTGGGGGCTGGATTGTAGGAGCAGAAGCAGACAAGGAAGCATTAATGAGCTGAACCAGTTGCTGAATAATCGGCAATTGAGCAACCACAGGTCGAGCAATAGGAGGGGGCAACAAAGGTGCAGTAGGATTTTGGGCATAAGGCGGAGGCGAGTTCAATAGACAAGACATTAAGGAATCTTCTTCTAATTCCTTACTTTTATCTGAGGAGGAAGTAGGCAACACCGGATAGCATCTATCTATTGCCATGCGATGTTGTCTTTCTGATATTTCATTCGCACCATCCGCTTCATTATTCTTAAACTGCTGGGCAGCTTCTATAATTGACATATCGTGAGCTTTCTTATCCTTTTTCGCTTGCTTAATTTCTTTCTGTTTGGCTTCCTTACACCAAAGGCGAAAAGAGGCAAACATTGCCGGCCGGGCTTTTTGTCTAAACAGAATAGTTTCCAAATTATCTAATATGGCGGAGTCAAAACTACCATTTTGGGGCCATTTCAAAACTCCACTATTTTTCGTATATCGGACCCATGTCTCATTAAAGGTAATGGGACCAATACCGTGTTTAGAATAAAGCTCATAAGTGGGAGTTCCAACTGGAGGAATCGGACATGAATCCTCCAACTGGGAATCCCTTGTACAACCTAAACAACAAATTCTTTTGAACTTACTTAACCCAGGCATCGTTACTTCTCTAGGCTATTACAAACAACAAGGGGTATAGATCAAAAACAGTACAAACGCACTTACCTCTTGGCTTCAGTTATTGCAATGACTGAATCAAAAACCCCAAAACAAAGCAAAACAAAGGATTGTGGGAGCGACCCACGAAATACTTAACTAAGGATCGTCCTACACCAGCGAAGGTCCGCCTATCGTCTCGCTTTACCAAACATCATCAGTAGGGTCCAAGGCAGGGCGACAGTCAGGGCAGCAGTCTTCAGTAGCCGTCGGAAAGGAGTAGCCGCGCTGTCAAAGATCTTCGGTCCACTTACGACATACAGGGGTCGATCACGTGGTGCGCGTCCTCCAGAATTTTCTTGCGGGGCTCCTCACGACCCTCGGGCTTAACCGCTGCCTCTGAAGTCGCCCCACGTTGGGCGCCAGTTGGAGAACCGCAGCCTTAGGGCCCGGTGGGGCAGGGTACGCCTAAGATCCCCTGGGTTCACCTGCCTTGTCAAATACAGAGACACGGACTCTTCGTCTGGCGTAGAAGATGATATTTATTATCTGCAGCTAGCACAGTGGTCTTAGAAGTCGTCAGTACAACAGACTGCCACTTAACTCCGTGGCGCACAGGTTTATATACGATACAATACAATGCAAAATACAATCACATGAGAGCAGGAGACATAAACAAACGTTATAAACAATGCCTTAAGCCTAAAGTAACTCAAGTTTCCCGGTTGCGTTTGTTACTCGACCCCTTAAGTAAAACATCGAGTGAATCCACACAATTTGGTTTACAAGCAGAGAAAACACAGCTGACTACATGAGACATGTAGCGAAGGACAGCAGATAAGATAACCTGGAGGAAAGAATGGTGTGAGCCAACAAATCGTCCGGACGGGGATTAATCAGCTCAGACAGGAATTAGTGTACTCGGCCAGACCCTGACACTCGCTAGTAAACATGAGCGAAGAAGACACCTGACAGGTGAATGCAGAAACGACAAAAACATTGCGTTCGCCGTGCTGCCTGAGTGAGGGCAACACAAAATGGCGGCGATTACAAAATGGAGGCTGAGCATGAACGAATTCGTAATTTTACAGAACCTCAGAAGCATGATACTCATGTAAGCAAGCGCTTCAGCACCCCACATATCAGTAGTAAGTGTTATATAAATGCTGCAACAATACAATACAAATGGATTTTCGCAAACCATGCTCGTTGCCTCTCGCAAAATATTAGTGATATTATTTATGTAATTATAATAAGCTTACAATTATCAGGAATATAGGTGCAACATTGTTGAACCCTCAACCCCTGCCTTCTTTCACAATTGTCATGTGCCCATGAAGGAAGGTTGCCATTTTCAACCAAGTACACTTTTCTTACATTGCCTTTCCCACAATAGCCTTTTACACACACTTGCATGTGTGACAATACCGGATTAGTTTCTCTGAAACTGCTTCACTTACAGATTCCACTTCGCGAGACTAATATCACAACTCCTTAAACACCGTGTACAAGGGATTAACATGCATTGTACAAATGTTGTTCTATTTTTTATTCATGAGGAGACACGGCTATCTATAGACCAAAACAGTGCTGGCTTGCCCAGGACTCGCAAGGATGCTTTTTATTATAAATAAACAAGCATTTTCGGGTTTAGTTAGAGGAGCGCTTTGCTATGATTGGAGAAGTCTTTACACACTAAAGCTTCAGCCCAGCAGCTTTCCGATATTTCTGAGAAGTGTGTCCAGCTCATGACCAAGACGGGCACTTACATTTTTCCCCTTCAGGTAACCGGGCTTGAAGAATCCACTACTGGGGTTCTTGGCAGAACACACACACACACACACCCTAGGTGCTTAGGTTGGGAATACATAGTAGGAGTACAACAGATTTCTAGATTGTTTTATATGCCTGCATATATACACTGGATTGGCACCATGGTGGAACGTTTTATTCTGTTGGCCGTATTGGTACTTCTATTAACTTTCATATGCTTTTGTCTGTTAGTCATTACAGCAGATATCTTTTATGCAAGAATCATGTTGGTTTAATAGAAATTGAAAATGTCACTGTGTATTCCTGGTATATTTCTCCGAGTGAGAGAGCACGAGCAACTTTGCAAAAGGTTTCTGGATCTGTTTCAAGGATTCCTGTGGGATCAGGGTTGTCATATTCAGTGGTTGCCAGAATCGTTAGCTACCCGCCTAGATTTAGGGGTGCTTATGGTGGCACGGTGAGCTGGCTGGCCTATAAGACAACATATCCGGAAGTTGCATAGAATCAGCCTGGCACCAGCCCAATGGTTATGGCATCCACAAACACGCAGTTCGTACTGTAAGGTGTTTACTACATGACAGAAGAATATCTGATGCTAGGCAGCTTTGTATAATAGTGGCATGCATAGCTATAAGCTCCTTAATTTTAGTGCTTCAGCGGTATTAGAAGCCGAACGATTAACCAAGGTGGACAACTTTCTAATTTTCATATCATGCAGAGCAACAGCAATCGGAGGAATCAAAAAACCAAATACATCTACTAACTGTACTAAACTCTGTTTTGACCTTTTAAGATCCATATCACTCTATTCATACATTTCATTCACATTATAGAAATGCAGAAAGACTAATGCAAGATAGCAGTCTCATAACCAGTTCCAGTTACGTGGGAGGTTAAACTAAGCAGTCTTACCACAAACGTAATTACTCTTAGAGTCAGTTCTTCACCAGTCAACAACTCATTATCAATAACACAACTCACTCACTCTTACCTACTAATTCACATGACTCAGCATATTGAAAATGTTCATGCATCAAACACATTACTCCTCTCTTTTCCTGTCCTCTCTCATCCTTGGATGCATCCTTAAATGTCTGAATTACTCTTCAGCCTCTTCTAATCCTGTCTTTCTCGTTTCTTCTCAATTTGCTAATTCTCACTTTCCTCTTTATGAATTCAAACTCCACATCACTCAATTTACAAACAAGCTTGTTGTTAGTGATATCATGTTTCAAATTAGAATGAGTAATTTCTCTCAAATACTTAGAAATAGCTTTTACAGACTCAGTGGCAGGAAGAACGTCCAAGGAGAGATTGTAGTCTGTAAAGTAAGGGACTACAAACTCTTGGTATAGGAAACATTACAAGACAGATAATAAGATAGAATTTCAAATTCGTTACACTGCCTGGCAGTGAAGTTGAAATGAATATACAAATGTTACTGCTTTTAACTTTATTTTTTATTAATCACCGAGGGTGGTTCCAGTTTCTCAGCTTTAGGCGCCATCTTGGATTGGGGCTTTGGCGTTTTTGGCGGGCGCCATCTTGGAGCGTATCGACGCTCACTCGGCTCCAAGGAACGCCTATTTAAGGCGGACTCGGTCACCTGGGCTCTGGTCAGGTACTGCTTCTACCACCTTGTTGGAGCGCGTTGCTACGAGCGCTGTGTTTTTTACAAAATCTCAGTTTTTAGATTAGCTGTAAATCAGCTCTTAATTTCACCTGCTCTCTGCAGGACCTGGGTAAGATTCCCCTCCTCCCTCTTACCGCACATAAAAGCCAACAAAGCACCGCCGTTTTGGCGGATCCGGGTTCCGAGGGTGGTTCCAGTTTCTCAGCTTTAGGCGCCATCTTGGATTGGGGCTTTGGCGTTTTTGGCGGGCGCCATCTTGGAGCGTATCGACGCTCGCTCGGCTCCAAGGAATGCCTATTTAAAGTCGTCCTCTCCGCGCAGCGGGAACGCGCAGCGGGACGCCGTCGCTTAGCCGGAGTCGTGCCTGAGTCCTGCCCGTCTGCGCCCGTCTGCGCCCGTCTGCGCCCGTCCGCGCTAAGGACGCGCAGGGCTCAGGGCAGACCCTGTTGGTTTGGAGAGGGAGCTGGCTTTCCCTGCCATGTTGGTGTACTCCAGTGATACTCTGCGGGATATAGGACCCCTGACTGTAAGTTGTAGTCTTCCCCCTATACATCCTTTAGCTGGCCCCTATCATTGCGCTTGCTGCAGGTGGACTTTGGATCCTCCTACTTCAATCCTACGTGCAAACCCTGCGGCTGCTCTTTGTAGCAATCGCCCTGAGCATGCCCTTCGCATCTTCAGTCTCAATGCCAGGTCTCTGGTGTTGCATTATCAGGCCGTGTTTGACCTGTTACAGGAAGAGGCCCCGGACATCGTGGCCATTACAGAGACATGGCTGAAGGATGACGATGCGGCTATTATCAATCTGGCATTCCCCTCTGACTTTTCTGTCTTTACCCTTAATCGATCTACATGGGGAGGGGGTATTGCTCTTGCTATTCGATCCAGCTTTACTTGCAGCTGGTCGGGTTTGACCATTGCGGGGTGTGAAAGTGCGATGTTTAAGATTCTAGTCACCCCACATTTTTCACTCTCGGGGATGGTGGTTTATCGTCCCCCTGGGAGCGAAGTGGCGTTTAGAGCTGCCTTCCCCGATGTGGTCAGCTCCTTGGTGGTAGGTTGTCCCAACTTTTCTATCATGGGTGACCTTAACTTACACTTCGATAAACCTAATATCCCTACGGTAAGCGGTATTCTGGCGGATTTGGAGGCCCTTCAGCTTGCGCAATTGGTTCGACAGCCTACTCGTACTGGTGGCCATATTTTAGATCCTTTTTTCACCAACTTGGTAGATGCTTCTATTACCGCCGTTTCACCCCTTGGCTGGACAGACCACTCTTTGGTTGCCATCTGTACCCCCTTGCCGGGAAGGATTACTATCCCCCCTGCAAAGTTGGTCGCGAGGCGGCATTGGAGTAAATTACGGCTGGAGGACTTACACCGTGTCCTCGCCGCGGAGCCATTAGAACCTTTTGTAACTGCTGACACAGGATACGATGGGTTCTGCGCTTGGATCTCTAAGGCGCTTGACGCCCTTATTCCAATCACCGCCTGCAAGATCAGCTCGAGGGACTCAAGTCCGTGGTACGATGGTGCCTTACGTACACTCAAGGGTTGTTGTAGGCGAGCAGAGAGGGCATGGCGGAAGGCGTACGATATTGGGAAAAAAGCTATTTATCTCGCTTCCGTCAAAATTTACCATCGGGCTGTTTGCCAAGCTCGGGCAGCTTATTATACTGCCGAAGTTTGCAACAGCTCCAACCCCTCTAAAACCATCTTCAAACTGATGAAGGATCTTTTAGCAAAACGAGCCGGTGCCTCGACGACTGGCTTCACCACTCACTGTGAGGCCCTTGCTCTGTTTTTTCGGGAAAAGGTCGAAAACATCTATAAGACGTTCCCCTTTATAGGCCCTCCAGTTGAGTCTCCGATTAACATCTATAGAGATACCGTTTTGCAGGAGCTGCCCCCGTTGACATCTGCAGGGTTTGACCTCCTGGCGCAGCAGGTTAAATCTGGGTCCCCCGCTGATCCGCTCAGCTCAACTCTCTTTAGAGATCAGTCGTTCGTGGGTCGGGCCGTGGTACACTCCTTGATTAACATCTCGCTGGAGTCCGGCACGGTACCCGCTAGCTGGAAGCGGGCGGTGGTTTCTCCCATCCTAAAGAAACCTTCTCTGGACCCAGATAAACCTGAAAACTATCGGCCTATCTCCCTGCTCCCTTGGCCGACCAAAGTGTTGGAGGCCCATGTCAACAAAGTTCTTTGGGCCCACCTTATCCATGCTAACATCTTGGATCCCACCCAGAACGGGTTCCGTGCTGGCCACAGCACGGAGACCGCCCTTCTCTCCATGGCTGAACATCTTCGCACGGTGATGGATGCGGGGCAGACTGCGGCGCTCGTTTTATTAGATCTGAGCGCCGCGTTTGATACTGTCTCTCATCCCATCCTGTTGCATCGCCTGGAGGAGATTGGGCTGGGCGGCCCTGCCCTCCAGTGGTTCCGGTCCTTCCTTGACGATCGTTTCTTTAGCGTTGCCGTGCCACCGTTCCAGTCCCAATTCCATCCTTTGAGACAGGGGGTGCCGCAAGGCTCCTCGCTGAGTCCCACGTTGTTCAATCTATACGTGAGACCGCTGGCTGAGGTCGTCAAGCAATGGGACATGACCATGGTCTCATATGCCGACGACACTCAGCTATCGGTTACGATCAGCGGGGATCCGGACCGGGATGCCCCCAGGTTTCAGAGTGGACTCAGGGCGGTGGCAAGCTGGATGAAGAACAACTGTCTCCAGCTCAACGCTAAGAAAACCGAGATCATGATCGTCGGTAGGAGGGCGGAACTATTGGGGGGACAGGTGGTGGCCTGCTGAGCTGGGGCCGGCCCCCCTTCCGGTCACTGAATTAAAGAACTTGGGAGTATGGATGGACCCTGCTCTCAGTTTTGTGGGCCACTCGAAGAAAACCGCGGCCTGTTGCTTTGGCATCTTACGGTCGCTGCATCCCATCCTGAAGTTCTTTGACCATCGTACCAGGCAGCTGATAGTCCAGGCTACTGTGTTATCCCGCCTGGACTATGCAAGCTCTCTCCTGGTAGGTTCCAATCTGGCTGAGGTTACCCGCCTCCAACGCGTTCAGAACGCCGCGGCGAGAGCCATTGTTGGCTTACCCCGAACAAGTTCCGTCTCCGGCACATTGAGATCACTGCATTGGCTGCCTATCAGGGCAAGAATCCAGTTTAAAGTGCTGTGCCTGGCGTTCAAGATTTTGAGGGGAGGGGGTCCTCAAATTCTTGCGGACCTTCTGTCCTGGTATGTGCCTACCCGGTCCTTGAGATCTTTGGGCCAAGCGCTTACTGTGATCCCTCGATACAGGTTGTGTCGGGTTGGTGGCCGATCCTTCCGGGTCAGAGCAGCCGAGCTCTGGAACTCTCTTCCGGTAGAGTTGCGGTTACTAGATGACCTTTTAGCTTTTCGTAAAGCTTTAAAAACCTTTTTGTTTTAATAAACCAGCTCTTTGTCTTTTTATCTGTTGTGTTTCCCTGTAGTTGTTGCATATTACCTGCCATGCGCTAGGACGCCCCTTAGCTGGGGCAGCTATGCGCAATACAAATGTATGTAACATAACATAACATATTTGCACTCCGACAATAAAATCGAATAAACATATTCCTTGAAGTTGCCTAAAAATATGTCACTATGGGCCAGATGTAGGTAGCCAAATACCGGTCGGTAACGGCCGATTTCGGCCGTTACCGACCGGTATTTGGCTTTTGACATGTAGGTGGGCCGGAATTTACAGAATCGGTATATTTACCGATTCGGTAAATTTACCACTTCGGTATTTTTCCAAATCGGTAAATATACCGATTCTGTAAATCCATATGTAGGTGGCACAGTTTGCAGTGCCACAGGCCCTTAGGAATTCTTATTTTACTACCGAATCCTATTGGGTGGTAAAATACCGAATTCCAGTGTACATGCACATCTGTGCATGTACACCTATGCCATGTGACACACAGACATGCCCTTAGGGCATGTCTGTGTGCCACATGGCGCACACGCCTGCAATTGGGGTGCTACAGGGTGTCAAAGTGACACCCCATTCCCCCTGCCAGGATTCGGTATTTACCGATTCTGTAAATACCGAATCGGTATTTCTCATTGATTCCTATGGGCTTCAAGGCCCATAGGAATCAATGTGAAATACCGATTCGGTATTTACCGAATCGGTAAATACCGAATCGGTAATTGAAAATGTTGAATTACCTACATATGCCTCCTTCCTATTTACCTACTCTTAAATACCGAATCGGTATGATTCGGTATTTAAGAGTCGGTAAATAGGAATTACCTACATCTGGCCCTAAGTGTTAACTGTGTATCTGTTATCCTGTTTTATGCAATGGTTAAGTATTTGCTCTTATTTGTGAGAGACTGAATTCTAAATATGCACCACATTAAGTCAACTACACATTTTTACCAAAACCTCTAAAACAAAATGTAATTTTGAGCAGCATCTTTGCTTGCCAACTCCTACTTAAAAAAAGTCAAACATCTAAACACTAATTTTAAAAGGTACGAATCAAACACTTCAGTAAACTATACCAATTGTTTTTTCAAAGTTCAATTAACTTAAATGTTTGTCTGGATATGTGAAGTACAAACTAAAACAAACTCTAGGTACAAGGTGGGATACAAGAAGAAAACGTTTTGTTTTTTTAGTCAAGTGTTCATGGTGGCTTTCCAACCGGTTAGATCAAAGACTTCCACATTATCATCCTCTGATTCTGTACTTGAAAAATAAGACCAATCAGGAGCTGTATACTTTCTGTTGGGACCTCTCACTCTCCTTCTTCACCTGCCACTTAGTTTTCAGTTCTGTCTGGACCACCTGTTTTTCATCTTCTACAACAAACTGCTTTCCTCTGGGTGTTATGGATACTTACATAATGTTCTGCTTCACTGTTTGATTCAGAGTTTCTCGATTTTCAGTTTGAACTCTTGGATCTGCTTGATCTTGCTGTTCTTCATAATTCTGATCTTCACCTACCTCTAGATCAACGGAGGAAACTTGATCTTGACACTATGAATCAGAAGTTGTTGTCACCACTTCATCTGTAGTATTTGCTCTTTTTATCTTGGATATGTGGATCATTTATGGTCAACCTCTACACTTCACAGCAGTGCTTATCACACGGAGGAAAGGACCCTTTAGGATTCTTTACACCTTATCTCCAAGGAGGATTTGCAAGTGTGCTTCTTTACCATTTCCCAGTCCCCAGGCTGGAGGGTGTGACATTGTTCTTCTTCTAGTGAAAGTGTTGCCAAGTTCACCTTATTTGAGAGAGCGCATACTACATCACTAAGTCTTTCGCAGAAATCCAGTACAATTTTATCACTAATAGACACAAGTGCAGCTGATGATATGCAAGGAATCTTCATTGCCCTCCCCATATTTCTTCATGGAGGAGAGTCCCATTCCTTTGTCTGGTGTATTTTTAAGACTCATGAGAACAAGTCGGAGTGCATACGGCCATTTTAAAAAGGTTGAGGCATACTCTTTTGCCAGCTTAAATTTCAGAGTGCTGTTTACACACTCAACAACTCCTGATGCTTCTGGTCTGTAGGTTCATAGAATCTTTGCTCAATCTGTAATGCTTTGCATAACAATTTTATCACCTTGCTCTTGAAATGTGTAACCGTATCCGATTTTTAAAAAGTTGCCACACCGAATCTAGGAATCATTAATTTCCCTCTATAGTTTAACTACTGTCATGCAATAGAGAACAAACACACAATCGCAAAAATGTACCTTAGGATATTATAAACTGGCATCTCTACATATTCCAATTAAATCTGTGTACAAGGGCCTTTGGACTTGCCAATGTGGCTCATCATCACTAAAGTTCCCTTCCCTAGATTATTTTGCTGACAGGTAACAGCGTTCACACAAATTCTCTGCAACGGACCTAAAGTGGCGATTGTACCAATATTTATTAAAATGCCTAACAATGGAATCTCGACTAAGATGAGTCTGACCATGAATTTGCATACTCATAGGAAACAACATTGAATTAGGCAGAATGTACTGTTTCTTACCGATAACCCACATATCATTGTTATCTTTTGTGCAACCTGTTATTTTCCATTTCTCTTATTTTCCGGTTTCTCATCCTGGAGCTCATTTAGATTACTTAGGTGCACATGCATCAAAAATCGCTAAAGCAATTCCTTATTAGCGAAAAATAAGGAATCGCAATTAAAAACTCGCAAACTGGGATGCATCAACAGATTCGGTAAATTTTAGCGATCCCTTAAAAATCGCAAAAAAAATCCCGAATACATGATTGCGAGTCGCTAATCCACAAACTAGCAAATAGCGTGTCCGCTAATACTGAAATCGGGATTTGCGAATTCGGTATTTGCGAAATCTCAAAAAGCGGGTCGCGTTAGAAGCAGGCTGATGACATCACAACCAGGAAGTCATCCAGTCCATGCTTTATTCAGTGCCCTGAGGACGTCAGAGGAGGAGGCAGAGTACTGAAGCTGAGCAGAGACATATCACATTCACAATCCAGCTACAGGTCACATAGCCAGGATGGACAACAATGCTGCAGGGGAGAGTGCCACACCCAGGAAGAGGAAGTTCTCGGAGAGGGAACTCGAACACCTGATTGAGGGGGTGAGCAGACACGACAAACTGTTTGGCAAGTTGTCCCTGAAGGTGCCAGAGGCGGAGAAGCACAAAATATGGCTGCGCATCAAGGAGAAAGTTAATGCTGTGGGAGTCGCACACTGCGGCATTGAAGATCTGAGGAAAAGGTGGTACGACCTCAGGAAACGTGCCAAGGAGCGCATAGCCGAACGGGTGAAGGTAGCAGGTGGCACAGGAGGGGGACCATAAAAAACACCCGCCAACACAGCCCTGAAGGACCTTGTTGAGGGGACGATCGAGCCAGAGGCAGTCGTGGGAGTCACCCAATTGGACACATCCAGTGCAGTAAGTACACAACAAGGTAAGATCATGCAAGCGCTAATACTCTGCGTACTGTATATCCATGCACACACCCCCCCCCCGACAAATCACAGTGTACAGGTAGAAGTCCATTCCACATTTTCCCTCATACACATAAAGCATCATGGGAGTTGTAGTCATGTGAGCCAAGTGGCCATGGATAATCATCAATGCTTAATAAAACATACCAACCCTTCATTTCAGACAGTGTGTTTAAATCCGTGATTTATTATGTACAAATTAGGCCATGTGAGAAACAGATTTAGGACCAAACAAGACTAACACTGCACTGTTTCACACACAGATGCAGCTCAGGTGGACTCAGAGAAGAGTGATCGGCTCACCATCTCATCATCTCAGAGACACCTGCAGAGACGGATGTAGAGACTCCTGTAAACCCTGAATGTACACCACCCCCACCGCCAAAACGCAGGGCATATGTATCCGTACTGCAAGAAATGGAATCTGAGCCGACTCCAGCACCCACAACAGTCCCCCGCCAGCCACGTATCCCTTCACCAGCTCCAACACCAGCACAGGTCCGACTAGGACAACGTCGCAGGTCCAGGACCAGTATTACGGCCGATGTTGAACAGGCTCCAAATGTTTATGGCAGCGTTGAGTCGCAGATGCTATGTGTGCAACGCCTGCAGGGGAGACACATGGGCACAATCAACATGCAGATTTCCAAGCTGGCCAAAAACAAAAGCATAATGTCAGACTGTGTGCGTGACCTAACAACTGTTGTTGCAGAGGGAAATCGACAGACAAACGAGAGCCTACAGGAGCTCACCGGTGCCGTTCTTGCAGGACAACGCACTAAGTGTCGGAGGCATCGCCAGAGCTTGCTACGTATGTCAGCTAATACAAGGGCCATCACCAAGCTCAGCAACACCCCTGCAGTATTGGCACAGCGATCCGTGGCATTGCAGATTTATCAGGCCATTTCTGTGGGGATGTTGCAAGGGCCTTAGGCCAAGTGACCACTGCTGTGGAACACCTCCAGTCTGGGACTGTGATTGCCAGCAACTTGGAAGGGGAGGAGGATAGTGAGGAGGAATCGAGCCTGAGTAGTGTGTCTGTGCCAGTGATCACTAACAGGAGGTGCTCCACATCCACAGGCACACATCTGGCTGATGTTGCAGAGTACTGCGACAGGAGGCAGGGGGTACGTGGCAAGAGGCGCTAGCCATGCATCTCCACCTCTTTGACCATGGTGGGTTAACCATGGTCCATTTCAACATTGTGATTGCCCTCCTGTACTGTTAACTAGTTCATTTTGACTTAATCAACCTATGCAATCACCGTCATAATTTCCTAAACATAAATCTTTTGTTTGATATGTGCTCATGTTAATAAAACATTCACATTCAACGATATCTTGTGATGGCTCCTTCTTACCTACCTCAGAAATAATGTTGTGTGATATGTGCACAACTCCTCTGACCTTCGGCTGTGTTTGACACATGTGCCTGTCTGTGTCGTGCATTTGGTTGGTCGTCACCATCATTTTCATTCTCGTCCATCTCGATTGGTATGCCTCTTCTTGTGGCAATGTTGTGCCGCATGGCACATACAGCCACAATCCTGCAGCAGGTCTCGGGGTTGTACTGTAATGCACCACCAGTCTTATGAAGGATCCTGAAGCGACTGTTTAGTATTACGAATGTCCTTTCGGCCATATTCCTTGTGCTGTCTGCCGCGTTGTAGCGCTGCTCCTGTGGTGTTGCTGGGTTGAGGTAAGGGGTCAGGATGTATTTGCGCAGGGCGTATGCGCTGTCACCTACAGGGTGGGAAGCAAAGGGTTAGCCGCAGTAATGCAATCACATTTAGTATAATGATGTGACAAATAGGTATATGTATGTACCAAGTAGGTGTCCCTCTCCAAATTCACCGCCGAGCAGACGCCTGTGGATGCCACTGTGGCGTAATATATACAAGTCATGTGTGCTTCCGGGATATTGTGCTACGATGTCCGTTATTATATGCTTAGCATTGCACACTACCTGGACATTGATGGAGCGGTAAGACTTCCTGTTTTGGAAGATGTACTCGTTGGCTGAGGGGGGACAGATGGGGACATGCGTGCAGTCAATGCATCCAATGACATGTGGGAATTGAGCCACCTAGTACTGCTCCAGTTTGGTCTGATTCAACTCCTGTGGGGTTATGGAGAAGGTGATGTGGGTATGGCTCATTGTCATCATGGCTTCAAGGAATTTCTGGAAGAAGCGTGAGAGTGCGCTTTGGGATACACCTCTGGCTACGACCCCCTGGAAACTGCCTGACTCCAGTAGGTGCAGGATACATAGGACCTGGACGTGTGCAGGAATGGCATTGGTCCTACGGGTCTGGTGCTGCAGTAGGCGTATTATCATTGCACGATTTAGACGGTATTTAGACGGTACTTATCATATATTTCTTCATCATTTTGCCCCAGCAATGTTATGCGCACTCGGAATACCCTCTCCTGTATCCTTCTCCTGCCCTGGGCTGCTGCATTTTTCCTCACCCTCCTTGCAAGCACTTAGAGGTCTGCCATTGTGAATGGCTTAGGGGGTCTCCTGATGCATTTTTAAAGAATTTCAAATTGGTTGCACCTGGAAATTTTTATTTTTTTGGTGTTTTTTTACCTCACCTCCAGGTTGAGATTCCCCTTATTCTGCTCTTGCTAAATAGCGATTTAGATGAAAATCGCTATTTGCGAGTTTTGATGCATTGGTTTGCGATTCATTATTAGCTATTCGCATTTGCAGGAGCAGTTTTAGTTTTCGCTATTATATAATCGCTATTTTGCTTATCGCTAAATTTGCGGGGCATTTTTTCCGATTATCTTGTATTTTCGCTATTGGGGTTGATGCATTGGAAAGTATTGTTTTGCGGTCGCTTACGGGCTATTTTACCGATTCGCATTTTTTGCGAGGGGCATTTTGCTTGATGCATGTGCCAGTTAGTGTCTAACTGTAGCCAAGAGAAAACAATCCACATTTTGATTCTCCGTTTTACATTGCTCTTTTTCATTTGAATTGATCATAGCAGATTTGAGAACAAAATATTTTGCTACTTCATATGCATACTACATTCAAGGTGTTACCATATCAACCCCTGTCTTATGGACAGCACATACGTTTATTTAGGTCGCTGTAATACACTCAATAATTCCAAAATGTATGTGCCCTTACAATAGTGGGAATAGGAGATGTTGTAAAACCCCTTTGTGACTACAATAACTGCTCATCATCGTGGAGCACACCAAATCCATACTGGCTGTCAGCATAGAGTGTAACACTCAATCCATCAGATAAACAGCATGTTCTTATATCACACTAGTATGATGCTTCAACAATATTTGATTTTGTAAAGACTGCACATGTTGTTCTCAATGTAGCAAATAAGAACCATCCACAAGCAAAATCTGATCAGCAGGTTTAAGTGAAACATCTAGTATGCCTTGTCTTGGTACACATTTCTGTTACATCATTGCAGCCATGAGTACAGTCCTCACTGTCACATTCTCTGTCTCCAATTAGAAAATTGTTGCGGGATTCAGGATATTACATCTTCTGATCGAAATATTGTCTGCCACTAGATTAGTTAGCTGATATTTGGTTAAACTACTATTTGTCAAATGCTGCGTTTGTGCACAAGTGAGAACAATCTTAACTGCATGAGGGACTAATGTAATAAGCATGAAACCCATCACAATCCCTTTGCTGAATTGCAAGGCAAACTAATGCTACTTATTTTAAACATTCTGGAGATACAGCAGCAATTGGATCCAACGTGTGAGAAAAATAAGCCATGGGCCTCTTGATTTCACCATGTTTTTGCGTGAGCACTGACAAAGCACACCATCTCTCTCTCTCTCATGACAGAATAGATAACAAATGTTCATAATTTGTCATTCCTAGAGAGGGTGGGCTTCAGAGTTTATCTCTGAGCTTTGGAAAGGCACTCCTGCATTCATAATCAAATGGCACCAGATCAGAAACAAAGCTGTAAGACTCAGTAAAGGCTTTGCAATCAAAGAAAAGTTAGGCAGTCACTATTTACAGTGGCTAAGCCTGCCTAAAAACATCCTCACCTCTCTTTCTGTGCTCGGTGGGGAGGAGGAGGGGGGGGTGGGGAGTTTCTCTCAGGATTGCGGAAACACATATTAGAGACACTTTTGCCTCCCCTTTTTCAAAATGGTGTCAGAAATAAATAACTTCTTTCATATAGTACTGCATTTCTATGAGATACACTTTATGTCCCTTATCAGCAAGATGGTTCAAGAGCACAATGGTATCAAACTTGCAATTTTCTTTTCGTTTTAGATGCAACCATTAGGTCATCAATGTATTGCACTGGCATGGAGCAAAAGAGCAGGTAAATACTTTCCAAATCTCTCATTAGAATCTGGCTAAAGATTGAAGGTCTTTCGTTATACTCTTGTGAGATACGACACCACATCAGATTATTATTGAAGAATCTGAGCACAAAAAGATATTGACTCTTCATTAAGAGGAAAGGAAAAGAACGCTTGACTGTGTCCCGTTGTACATCTGCAAGAATCTGAAATAAAATCGTAGCAGAATTCAGTACCACAAGAATACATATAAGTATGATTTTCTTAATCTTTCTCAGCTCTTGTATGACCCTCCATTTTCCGCTCGTTTTTCAAATTTCCAGCACAGGAGATTTACAGGGACTGCCCAGCACTTCTTTTAAAATGCCTGTTCTATCATTCTTTTCGATTACGGGTTTCATATCCTTCTCTGCTTCCTGTGTAAGCTTGTACTGAGGAGTTTGATGGTAAACAACATTTGGTTTCACTGTAATTGTTACTGGCTCTGTGCTTTTCATTAAACTCATCGCTTTACCTGTAAAATAACATACCTCCTCTTTAAGTGTGTGTTTTAAATCAGAAGGCTAATAATCTTTTGTGAGAACAGGGAATGAATAAACTTTCAACTCTTGGATTTTATTCAGAATTTAGAATCTTTATTCTGCGTTTGAATTGCCTCTGCATTTGTTGTGCAGTAAATCTAACAATTCATTTTGTAGAAGATCCCTAAATAATACGTTTACAGAGCTGGTGTTACAAATTATAAATTTGATAACTGTGTGGTCTTTCTGAAGTGGACCATTACTTTACTGGAACATTTGCTGGAGATTATTTGTTTGCTACTTATTCCAACAATTTTACTCTTGTTTTCACGAGAGGAGTAGGTTTGGAACCTTCATGGGGTAAATTGTGGAGCAGGTAGCACCTTTATCAATCAGAAATGACTCTGGGTGGCCACTCCACTCACTATCTACATATGGGCTACACTGATCTACCTCTAGGACTGCACCAAGCATGCAATCCTCCTTCCCCCTCAGAAACCATCATTGAAAATGAATTGCAGTTCCTGAAAACTGTGGAAAATAGTTATTAATTATTAAGGGACTTTGTTGAAGGACCGGCATTTCATTTTGCATGTTTTGCTGCGTTACTGGAGCTATAGGTATATTTGTATTCAATTGCCACCGATTTTGCATGTTCTGAACAAGAAGCAATTTAGGTGGAGTCAGCTAGCCTATTTGGCTGCATCTGGTTTGAATTCTACATCTGAGAAACAAAATAATTCGGAATTCTGTCCGCATTTTTGCTCCAGTGTTCAAGGTGACTACAATAATGGCAAGCGGTACTCTTTTACAACATATTTAGTTTTGCGTTCATTCAAATTATTGATAAACCTCTACCTTGGGGAACAACATTTTGCATACTTGCTACCTGCATGTTCAAGTTTGCACCATAAACTGAACCAGCATCAAACCCCAAATATACCACCTGACTCCTTCCACCTCTCTGGAAATTCTTAGTCTGTGCTATTATTAATTTAATTTTACCTTCCTCTGCTTTGCATCAAAACAATCACTGCAATACTTTGCTTACTTGAGCTTTTCATCAATACTTTTGGTCTGCCAGCACATCATACTCTGGTAAAAATAAGAACTAAGCTCCAGACACAAACCCATCGAGAGTACTGATTATGATTCTGCAAATGCCTTCTTTTGACTGATCTTTGACTCCACTATATTTTTTGTAGTTCTGCATTAGCCTCTCATAGAAAGCATGCATTGATGATTCTTTTGGATCCTGAGTAGTCCTCATCATCTTCGACCAATTCACCTCTTTTTGGGTGACCTTCTGTTTTAAATGTGCAATGACTTCTTGCACTTTTGAAAACAACAGCAGATAGACCATTATGAGGAAGCTCTTCTTTTGGCTGTGTTACAGCCACTTTACACTCAGCTCACTTCATATTTAGGAACAATAATTTTAAAATCTACCCAAAGCACTTTTGACATTGTCTCTTATCTTTCTACCTCTGTATACTATTTATCTTGATACTCTCTAAGCTTCAGAAAATTGGTCATAAATGCAGTGAGATCAGATCTCCTCTAAAGAACATGCACATAATCACCTCCACGCATTTCTCGCAGAGGGAATCCAGACACAACCGATTCAGGCTCACTCCCACACACTTTTGTTTCTTTTTCTGCCTCAGTCTTTTTCTTTTTTTTTGCCTTGCCACCTCCTTTTTTACTCCATTTTTCCCTATAGTTTTTCAAACTTGACCAATATTTCAGTGGTTAATAATTCTCTAATTTGTGCACATACAGTTGTTGAGCAATTTCTTTTCTTTCTTATTCATCCAGATCTATTCTATAATTTCAGTTCTTTTTTTTATTTCATTTTTTTTAAAATTAAAATATACTTGCATCTCAGAAGATACAGACAGTACAGAGCAATGCAGGGGGGGGTATACATTCGGGGATGGGCTGTTTGTGCACTGTATTCATTGTTCTTGGCTTGTCCTTGATTGTGAAATATTACCCCCCCCTGGAAAGAGAAAGAAAGTAGAGAGAGTAGAGGTGGGGGGGGTGACTAGGTCCGGCGTGTTTCCAAGTGTGCGTCGAGGGCTTCCCACATGTCCTTTTTGACATGATGTTCCTTCGAGGATTTGCCGGTGATGTTGTCTGCGTCTCTGAGGAAGGTGACCCAGTTCATCCAGTTCTTGAAAGTGGCTTTGGTCGTGTCCTTCCAATTTGTTAGTATGATTTTCACTGCCGCGGTTAGTAGGCAGTGAAATTCGCTCATTCGATTCTCCTCTCCTGGGCTTGCTGCTCGGGAAACGCCATCCGATGCTTCCTGGTTCCGGGTGCCTTTTGAGCTCGACGCGTCGTTCTTAGGGGGCGTGGTTACTCCTCCCGAGCCCAGTTCCTTAAAGGAATAGGCGTGTGTTTCGTCCGCGGTCGGCCACCAGTATCCAGGGTCTCCGGCCGTCCAGTCTGCTTCGGCTTCCGGTTCCTGGGGCTGAGGAGAAGAAACGGAGGTAGGTGAAAACGCGGGGCCGGACCACCAGTCGGTGGTCAGACCCCCTTCAAGGGGCCCCCGGGAATCCACCCCGTCACACCTCCACAGTTTGCTTTTTTCTTCTTCGCTCAGTTGTCGTTTTGTCAGTGCTTCCCATGAGCTCATCACTTTCTTGTTCAGCGTGGATGTTTGGGGGCACAGTAGTCTGTAGATTTTTGCTGTGTGATGGCCTGTGGAGTTAAGGTTGTCCATATATTTGATGATGCTCGGTGGATTTTTGCTTAGGTTCGCCTTCGTTGTGGCCATTTTTATTTTCAGGAATGTGTAAAGCTCTATGTCTGGGAGGCTGTGGATTTGTTTCAGATTTTGGAAGGTGATAGGGGAGTTTCTCGTTTCCAGTTGGCTTGGCGTGGTGATTCCGCTGCCCATCCATGTTTCGTTGTCTAGCGACTTCCCCTGGTATAAAATGCTTGAGTTGTACCAGATTGATTCCCAGTTGGTTCCCCTGATCCTCTGTTCCATAAGTTTGTCCACCTTCATTAGGGCTTCTTTGGTGTGTTTGATGATAGGGTTCTGTCTGTGAGGGTGCTTGTTCGCTGTTAGCAATGCAATTGGGTTCAGACCCCCAGGATATTCTTTTCCACTTTCAGCCGCTCCGGTTCGTAGTCGTGTGTGTGTTTGTGACCCAGAAGATTCCTTGCTTGGCTAGGCATGCTGTTTGGAAGTGTTTAAAGTTTGTTATGTTCAGCCCGCCCAGGTTCTTCGTTAGTCTCAGCTTCGGCAGGCTGATTCTTGGTCTCTTGTCTCTCCATATAAATCTGTTTATTAGTTTGTCAAGCCTCTTGTGGAAGTTCTCTGTCAATGCTATGGGCAGCATGCTGAGTGTGTAGTTAACGACCGGTGTCACCATCATTTTAATTGTTTCAACTCTGCCCCACCAGCTGATGTATTTGGGCGACCAGAGATCTAGTCTCTCCTTTATCTTTTTCAGCATTGCTTCTTCATTGTGTTCTAGGGTTGCTTTTAGGTCTCTCCCGAACAGTAGTCCTAGGTACTTTAGGGGCTTTGTTTGCCAGGTAAGGCCCGATTGGCCTAGTACTGCTCTCGTGGTGTGGACGTTCATCGGCTTGCACTCAGATTTGTCCTTGTTGAGCTTGTATCCTGATGCGGCTGCGTATTCTCCTATGGTGTTCATTAGTGCTGTGATTGACGTGGATGGTGTTGTAGTTGTGATAAGGACGTCATCTGCGTATGCTGCGAGTTTCAC
This sequence comes from Lissotriton helveticus, assembly GCF_964261635.1. Classification (NCBI taxonomy): domain Eukaryota; kingdom Metazoa; phylum Chordata; class Amphibia; order Caudata; family Salamandridae; genus Lissotriton; species Lissotriton helveticus. The sequence goes on from NC_136065.1 coordinate 467,938,950, forward strand.
TGTTTTGGTTTTGATTTTGACACCGGTTATGGCGTTGTTGTCTCTGATCATGGCTAGTAAGGGTTCAAGTGCTAGCAGGAATAGCCCTGGTGATAGGGGGCAGCCTTGCCTTGTATCCCTCTCCAGCATTAGTTGTTCCGATGTACCTCCATTCAATACAACTCTGGCCCTTGGTTTGTTGTACAGGGCCATTACCATTGTTCTATATTTGGTACCTAAACCGAATTTCTCCATGCATGAATCTAGGAAAGGCCAGGAGACTCTGTCAAACGCTTTCTCGGCGTCGAGTGCTATCATCACGGCCTGTTCCTCACTGTGTGTTGTTTGATTGATGAGGTGACAGAGCAGTCACGTGTTATCTAGGGATAGTCTGTTCTTGATGTAGCCTACTTGTGAGTTATGAATTAGCAGTGGCAGTACTCTGTTTAGTCTATTTGCCAGTATTTTTGCGTAGATTTTGCAGTCCACATTAATGAGCGATATGGGTTTGTAGTTTTGCGGGAGTTGCTGGTTTTTACCTTCTTTGGGTATTACAATGATGTTGGCTTCTGCCATTGAGTCCGTCATCCTTCCTCTGCGGATGCAGTGTGTGTACGTCTCTGCCATGATTGGTCGGAGTTGATCGAGGAATTTTTTGTAGAAGGTTGCGGTGTACCCATCTGGCCCTGGTGCCTTGTTCGGTTTCAGCTGGTTGACTGCTGCGTCTATTTCCGTATCTGTTATGTCTTCTTCGAGTAGTTCCTTTTGTGCGGATGTTAGTGTTGGCAGATTGGCTCTACTAAGCAGGTTCTTCCCTCCGTCCGCGTCCAGGTTTGTATCCGCTCTATATAGTTCCTGGTAGAACTGTCTGAAGACCTCTAGGATACCTTCGTTTGTAGTCTGTGATTTGTTTTTTTTTGTCAGTTATGGCTGCAATCGAGTACTGCCTCTGCTTCGCTTTTAGGTACGATGCTAGTTGTTTCCCTGCCTTGTTTGCTGAGCATAGGTTTATGGCTTTGAATTTGTTTATCCACGTGTTTGCTCTCTCACTCAGGATCCTGTTAAGCTCATATTTTTTCTTTGTTAAGGTTGTTAGAGTGTTTTTGTCTGTGATGTTTGCGCAGTGCCCTTTCTCTAGGAGGTCAATTTGTCCCTCTAGTTCCTTTATCTTCTTGTTCCTGCTTCTGTTCATACTGGCTTTGATGTTTATTAGTTTCCCCCTGATTGTTGCCTTTAGGGCGTCCCAGATGGTGCTTTTCTCCACTTCATCGTTGTCGTTAAGGTGCAGATATTCTCTTATGGCCTCATTTATTTCCTTAATGTTGCTCTGGTTCTGTAGGATATCGCTGTTCAGTCTCCATCTGCTAGTTGGTTTCTCGTTATGTTTCCCGTACATTGAGAGCGTGATGTGCGCGTGGTCCGAGATGGTTATTGGCGCTATTTCAGTGTGGTCAATCAGGTGTGAGTGCGTGTTGGACATTAGGATGTAGTCTATCCTGCTGTAGGAGTTGTGAGGGTGTGAGTAGAATGTGTATTCGCGTGCATCAGGGTGCTGCAGCCTCCATGGGTCTGTGAGTTGAAGTTTGGTACAGACGTCTTTCAGGATGTTGGGGTTGTGGGTGTCGTGGCTTGATCGGTGCGGGTGCATGTCTGTTGCTTGGTCTAAGACCTGATTCATATCTCCTGCCACGAGGAGGAGGTCTTCCTGGGGGAGTGCTGATAGTGTCGTTGTGACCCCTTTCCAGAATTCTTTGTCATCCGAGTTTGGCCCGTATATATTGGCTATGTGTATTGTTTCGTCTCCCCTTTTCAGACTCGTTAGTAGTAGTCTTCCTTCTTCATCTGTTTGTGTTTTCCCTAGGGTCAAATTGGCCTTCCTGCTTACTATTGTGACTACCCCTCGCTTCTTGTGCTTGGCTGGTGAGCAGAAGACCTCCCCTACCCACCTCGCTTTCAGGTTTGCTGCTTCCTCTTGTGAGAGCTTCGTTTCTTGTAGTACATAGATATCCCCCTTCAGCTTTGCCAAGTATTCGAGCGTTTTTCTACGTTTGACTGGATGGTTGAGGCCCTTGACATTTAGGGACACTACCTTGAGGTTAGTGGTTTGTCTGGCTTGTGTCGATGTGCTCATGGTGGTTTCTTGGTGTCGCCGCCTATCGGCTTGTTACTTGCTTTGGGCGCCATGGGTCTGCACCTCCCGCTCATAGATGCCCCCCCCTGAGCTGTGGCTAGGTAAGAGTAGGGATGAAAGGATAGCAAAGACATGAAGAAAAAGTAATGCATGGTTCTGTACCGTGGTGCTCACTTGCAGTCTCCCCTTCCCCTCCTCCCCTGTCTCCCCCCCCTCCCTCTCCCCGCTTTTTGATATGTGAGTGTGTGACAGCAAAGAGATCTCCCCACCCTCCCTCCCCCCACGTCTATAGCGGTGCCCGAGAGTTCAGCGGTGCCTTGACACTCTATGTCCTCACATATGAAACCCCCCGTCTGGACCCAGTTCCGACTGAGAGAGTACAAAAGGAAATGGTGGGCCTGCAGCGCCCTCCGTGATTGCGGGTCCTTGTCAGGTTGCTTCTTGTGTTCTTCTTCCTCCCGCTGACTCGCTTGGGGTGGGTCATCACGCTTGTGATTGTCCAAGACAGACTGAGGTAGTTAAAGGTTGCATACTTGGTCGCGCTGTGGTTGCATTGCTGTTGACATGAGGTTTTATCGTCTCTCTATAGAGATGAGGTAGGTAAGTCATCATGATTGGAGCAGTGGTCGCCTGTCCTGCCTCTGCGTTGATCCAGTGTCAGTTTATATGGGCTCTACTACTCTCCGCCTTCTGCGGCATCTGACAAGGCCCTTCTCTTCGCTCCTGGGCTCTTTGCCTCCATGTTCTCTGGTTCTGGCCCTCTTAGGTATCTTTTTAGTTCATTAGGGTCTTCGAATATGAGGGTGTTTTTCTTGTCGGTTATTCTCATCCTGGACGGCCCCGCGAAGCTGAAAGTGATATTGTCTCTTCGCATCTTGTCTCGCAGGGCTAGGAAGCCTTTCCTGGTCTCTACCGTTAGTTTAGAGTAGTCTTGCATGATTGTTATCTTCTGGCCATTTATGATCAGCGGTTGGCCCTTCCTGGCGACTGCAAAGATCGCGTCTGTTTGGTTACCACGCAGTGGTTTGCAGATGATTGGCCTCGGGCTGTTGCTATTCTGGAGCTTCCTTGCTGGTGGACTGTACGCCTTTTCTATTTCGAAGGGCATGTCGAATCTCAGTCCTGTGAGTTTCGGTAGTAGGATTTCCAGCATAGCAGCGCATGAGCCTGGGGCGTCCTCCTCTCCCTCTGGTACTCCCAATAGTCTTATGTTCCCTTCTCTGCTCTTATCGTCATACTCTGCCTGGATTCTCTCCATGTTGTTTGTCTTCCTTATTACAATGCCCATGTCTTTATGAGTCACTCTTGTGAGGTCTTCAAGGTCACTTACTCTTTTCTCTGCGGCGTCTATTCTGCCGTCCGCCCTGCTTTGTGCTGCTCTTATGGCTATTAGTTCCATCTGTATATTATCAACTGCTTTTTTCGTCGCTTTTGCCAGGTCATTCCCCTCTGTGTTTTTTTTAAGGAGTGTGTCCAGTGTGATTGCCTCGCTATTTTGGCCATTCTTGAGTTTGCCAGGTGATTCCGGGTACTCATTACGGCTCTTTTTCGGGTCATTGGCGACCTTCTTTTCTTCCCTACTCGACATTGTCTCAAAGCCTCTTCTGATCTGATGAGTCAGGTGCCTGCCTGCTTCCTTCCGTGTGTCAGGGCCTTCCTTTGTGATTGCTGCCGTCTCTGTCGTTATCCTGTTCTGTGTCAGCGTGCCGTTTCGGAAGCGACTTGGCTGCTTGACTGTTCTGGTTCTGATTTTAATCCCCGCCAGTTCCTTGGAGTATTCCCCCTTGGTTATTGGTACGTTAGTTCCACCCTTTGGCGGTTTACTCTGGGCTGCTCGTGTGGAGCACTCGTGTTTGGTTCGTATGTTGGCTCCCCTTTTTGCGCTGGTTGTTTGTGTGCCCCCGCCTCAAGATGGCCGCCTTGTGTTGGTACCTGGTGTGCTTCGCGGGCCCTTCACAATATGGCCGCCGCTTTCCTCTGTCTCTCCTGCGAGGGATTCCCCTTTGGCCTAGGCTTTTAGTTTTTGGCTTCCGTTTACTGTTGGTGGCGTGTCGCTCCGTTTGCGGCTCCTGTTCGCGAAGGTCTGGGCCTGTTATCGGCACACCCGATCATGCGCCCATCCCACTTCGGTTGCTTCACCTGATGTGCCCTGCTTGACGTTGTCTGGTGTCGAGTACTCTTGTGCCTCCCTGTGACAGGTGGGTGGGCTGAGTTCTGTTGTGCCCGGGTCTTGTGCCGGCTCCGCTTGCACCGTTTATTTGTGTGCCACCGCCTCAAGATGGCCGCCTTGTGTTGGTGCCTGGTGCTTGGTTTACTTCGCTTTTTACTTTGCGGGCCCTTCCCAATATGGCCACCGCTCTCCTCTATCCCCCCGCGGGGGATTTCCCTTTTGGCTTCGAACTTTGGTTCAGCTCTTGTTTGGCTTGCGTTATTGTTGGTGACGTGTCGCTCCGTTTGCGGCTCCTGTTCGCGCGGAGGTGTGGGCCTGTTATCAGCAAGCCCGATCCTGCGCCCCTCCCAAGATGGCCGCCGCGCTGTAATTTTTATTAGCGATGCTTCTTAGTTCCGCTTACTTGTGCTCACTTGTCCCCCCGGCCGTCTGGCCGTCTGTTGCTGCGTTGACACCACTACTGCGCGGTGCGGGATGTTCACCCCTCTCTTTTCCACTTCGGTCGCCTGAGGTTCCCAAAGCTGCTGCCGTCACTGCTCCCTCTTCTCAGCCCAGGCTTCCGTTACTGCGGCTCTGGCTTGGTTAAAATGGCACCTCCCCCTGGCTCACAGCCTGTTAGTTTTGATCTCAGTTCCCTGAGTGAGGGGGTGGGGGCGGGAGACTCACTGCTGCCGTGTTGAGGTTTCCTTCGCCTCCTCCGCTCGACTAGTGCCGCTTCTCTTTCGCTTCCCCTTAAGATGAGGCGCCCGGCGGGTCACGCTTGAGGCTACACCTCTGGCTGAGAGCTGCCCCTTCTGTTTATGCCGTACCTGCCGCCGCCATCTTGAGCTCTCCCCCACTCCTCTGCTCGTCTTCTTTTCGCCGTGTCTTCTTTGCTGTGGCTTCTAGGGTATTGTTGGTTGCCACTGCTTGTGCCCTCTGCTTTCGCACACCTTCTGTTGTTTGACCTTCCTTGGTACGGGATTCTACGCCGTTGCTTTCGCCGCTAGTTCGACTTGGGGGTCGGGAGCTCCGGATCTAGGTGTGCTTCCTCCTCGCCATCCAAGCCACGCCCCCCTATAATTTCTGTTTTTTAATACATTAATGTCATAAACGTCTGCTAAATCATTAAACATATATTCACAACATGCAGACCTAGCTGCTTCTTTACTCAGGAATCTCAGTTTATTTATATTATATGTAGTCAATTGATCTATGACTATTGTACTCTGTAAAATGTCTTCAAATACGGCCCTTAATTGGGTATTTTTAATCGCTCTCTGTCTTTTCAGTCAGCAGTATGTAGTACCAGTAGTAACTGTATCCGCAGTAGGAGCAGGCGCTGTTGTTGTATCACCAGACAAACTAGGAGCAGTCATAATTCAACCAGGACCAGCTTAATTTTCGGGCAGTGCAGTGTGTATTGGAACTGCCAATGTATTCGTACCCATACAAGGCTCTTCAGGTCCAATATCTTGATGTGGTCTGGGTATTTGTAAAACATAAGGAGGAGGTATTGAATCTAGTAAATTATCCAGAAAAATATCATACTCGTATGAATTGTTTTCTTTCTATTTAATTTAAGTCATCATCTTTTTTTATCGGACTCATTAACAATTGCAGGAAACACATCAACACTCAGCATCATATCTTCTTTACTTTCTGCCCTTACGTTCCACTGTTTCTTTACACGTTTGCTGCTTCCTCCGCTATCATTTTCACAGGTGTTGCACTATCTACGGCATGGACACAAATCCGCGTCAGCATGCTTATCAGCCTGAAAGTAAAAGTTACAGGCTTCATTATTTGCCTTTTTAAAACTACATAAGAAGGCGTAATATACATGAATGATACCTGCTGTTGAAACCTGTGTTTATGCTGAAGGCCAATTATTCGTGTTAAAACTCTGTGGTCTAGTGGAGCTCTCAATCCTTTCAAAGCGAGGCATGTGTGGGCTAAGCAGGAACTTGGAAGGCCCGTATCAACTATTTAGATACATGGCTCTTCTATTTCATATATCTGCAGAATAATTAAAGGGGCGACCTGCTTCCAAGAAACTATACTTTTGCATTAAGGTCAGAAATATGATGCACCACTGCTTTTTACAGGCACCATCTTTAGAAGTTACCAATGCCCTCGTGGAGATAAAATGCCTTAGGACAGGCTGAATATGTTATAATTAAAATTTAAATTAATTTATAAGCGCAAGGCTTCAAACACGTGGTTAAAAATTGTTCAGCGCAATTACCACTGTTAAACGAAATGTGACTGGTTGCTCTGTCTTCTTTCTGATGTTTGTAAACACGCAGCTTGTGTGCTGCATGGCTAACCACTTATATGGCCCCAAAAGCGAGACCTATTGGCTATGCCAATGCTTTTTAGTTCTGTCTCAGTTGCAACACGATCCCATTCATTCATTCAAAAACTGTACAGGTCTACGGTGTGGCTTTCTCTCAAACAATCATGTTCTCTCACACTGAAAGTACCCTCTGAAGGAAATTGTATGTTCTTGTCTTCTGATCTCATAGCATTCTTTTATGTTATGTTATGGGGATTTGTGGCATACATGGCTGCCCCAGCAACAGGGCATCCCAGCGCTAAAGGACCGGTGACAGGGGAGATGTAGCTAGATGGAAGCAAACAGCCAGTTTTTGATTAGTTTCCTGAAGGCCAAGTGATCAAGGGTGCAGAGGGCAGCGAGTGGGATGGAGTTCCATAGTGCAGGGGCCTGATATTTAAAAGAAAGACCCCCGGCTCTACATCGGCAAACCGCAGATGGTGATCAGTGCAGCGTAGAGTACCCAGAGGCGTAAATGGAGTGCAGAGACCCTACAGGATTTGGGGGCCCAAATTCAACATAATTTCATACACAGGTGAGTTCTTGGGAGGAACCTTTTCTTCTTCCGAAACTGAAATTTTAGATTTCTTCAACGCAACACCCATATTTCCTCCGTTTGATTCAACGCTAAACCATGTGATCAAGACAAAGCAATCCACCACTCACGGCGCGGTTTTAGATAAAACCCACCAATCACAATGCAGCACAGCAACGTCACTATAGCTTACAAATCACAGCACAACCAAAAATCAATTACAGTGCAGTTCATTGTGACGGTCTGCTAAACATAAACATGGAAAAGAGGTAACTCAATTTCACTCAAGGGAATTTCCAACCAGCTGTAATTTAGACTTTGATCTGATAGAGACATCTAGCCGCAGATTCCTGAACTTAGAATATCCCCAGGTGACTGTCTGGATCCGGAAAACTTTCAGTAGCAGCACCTCTGCACGTCGGGGGCGGCGCGGCATGACTCCGCCCTGACGTCATCCATGGACCTGACGTCAGCAGAGCCATACAAGTCCCCAGCATGCTGACATCAGTTTTCTTCTTTTACCCGTCCCAACGTTGATCCTGTAAAACGAGCAATTCCGTGGCCTGTTTTTTGGGCCTTCTCGATGCCTTCGGCGTCACAGAACAGTGTGCGATGCCTTTGGACTTTAAGGCGTGTGAGACCTGTGCACGCCAGATGTCGGTCACGGACCCGCACGCCATATGTATGTGGTGTCTGGGAGTGCACCACGACTCTGAAGAGTGCGACGCCTGTCAACAAATGAAACCCTTGTCCTTAAGGGAGCGTTGGATGAAATTGCTGCCAGCACGTCTTTCCGGCCCTGCACCTTCGCGCCGCCGTTCTCCCTCTTAGAATCGGGCCTGTTCCTGAGGTCGTTCCTGCGGATGTCGTTCGGAGGCGGGTAAGCACAAACGTAAGTTGCGGAGGTCGTCCTTCCGTAAGCGTGAGGCTGGGGCCAGCTCCTCTCGAGGCATGGGCGTGGGGCATTCGTCTCCTCCATACACTCCCTTCCCGGGAGTTGGAGTGACGCGGGCCCAAATGGAGGATTATTCAAAGGCCCTTTACTCTTTCTTTGGGTCACATCCTCTCCCTGGTGCGCCTTTGGGTTCCTCAGAGGTGGAAGGCACTCATGTTGGGTCCTCACCGGTGGATTCGTCCTCCACGCCGGCTGCGTGCATAGACTCCGGTTCCGGAGTGCCCTCCCAGTCATCCATCCAGCCCACCCGTCCCGTCACCACATAGCCCTGCGCGGCTGCCTGCGCTGACGTCGGATGCGGCACCGAGCTCGACGCCCTGCCAACGTCTTTCCTCCCCGCGTATTGTAGTTGGATTGCCGTTGGACGGCGCCGAGGCTGAGTCCCCTCCAGAGGTAGTCGACGTCGATACGATGCCGTCTCGGCGTCGGTCGATGCCGGTGCTGGCACCTAAGCCTCCTCTCTTGCAAGAGGTTAACGTTACTCTGGACTCCCCGTGCCCGAGGTAGTTTCGGTGCCCCATGGTGCAGGTACCTAGCGTTCAATGGCCTTCAGATCAACCTCAGGCTTCTCCACTTTTACTCTCTAGTGGATGGGTTAGTCTTCAACCGTCTCCTACCAATGATTTATTGTCGTCCCCAGAATGGCGACTGATGCTAGTGCAGCTTTTGCACGGGCTATTCACAGGGCGGCAGCTATACTTCGATTTCAGCCCCCTGTGGTTTCCTTGTCTTCTGATCCTTTACTGGATCTTCTCCACATGGAGCCTGTTGAGGTGGCGCCTTTCCTGCCCCTTGGGGGGGTCTTTGTTTGACATCCTGCTTGGCACCTGGGCGAGGCCCTCCTCTGGTAACCCTGTTGATAGGGCCATTGCTCGCCGACATCGTCCGGCCCCGGATGATCCTCTCTGCCTGTCCCTTTACCTTGGAGCTCAGTGTCTGATTGTTCAGGTGGCTTTTGACTTGCAGCCTTCCTCCGCTTTGCCATTGTTACATCCCACCAGGGAGTCTAGGTGGTTGGAGACATGTGGTCGCCAGCTTTTTGCCTCTGCCAGTGTGGGCATCCGTGCATTAAACACGTCTTGTGTGTTCGCACGTGCTTCCTTTGCCCATTGGGACTTAGTCGAGCTCCTTTTTCCTTCTCCACCAGAAGGGCCACCGGCAGAATTACATCACCTTCTTTTTGATGGCAGGGGAATGGCGCAATTTTCCTTTTGATCATCCCTTGATTCAGCTGACTCTGTGGGTAGGACACTTGCCCGGTCGGTTGCTTTGCGCCGCCATGCAATGTTCGGGATGCTCTTTGAGATCTGCCATTCAATGGCGTGGACCTTTTTGACAGCCACACTGATTCAGCAGTCTCCCGCCTCATGTCTGGACTATCATGACTTTCTGGCCTTGCGGCCCGAATTTCTGCCTTATGGTATCTTTTTCTTCGGCATAGGCGATGTTGCCTTGTTTGTTTGATTTTCAAAATAGTCCTAGGTTCTTTACATAGTACCGGCATAATGTATGCGGTTGTTCCGCCATCTCTGTATTTGTTCAGTACAGGCGGACGTCTGGTTCTGTCTTCGTTTCAGTCCTCTGACTGTGTCCTTGGCACAAGAGGACTCCCCTTGCAGGGGTTTGATTATTACCCTATGTGGGGTATTTGCCAGATATTAGGTAGCTGCCTTAGGCTTGGTACGCTCCTATGGAGTCTTCCTCACCGAGGTCCTTCCGTGGATCCGGCTGTCCTCTTTTTCTGCTGTTATGAGATCTAAACGTTAGCATCGCTCTATTGCATACAGTTGCCAACAGTTTTCTGTAGTACTTCGAAGCCTCAGTATGGGTTCCTTACCGTGAGGCCTCTGCCTTGCCAGCCTTTCACAGGGGTTTTTTCCAGCATCGCTGTGCTCCTCTTGTCCATGTTGGCTGCTCTTCTTTTTGCCAGCCACTGTCCCTTGGGGCCCTTGATCTGTTCAGTTCCGGCACAGTTGTTTCACGGCTGACGCCCTGTCATCGTTTAGCACCAGGGCAGAGCCGCTGTGCGGCACGCTTCTTTAGTGTTCTTTAGTGTTGGCGCAAACTGGGAGTGCACCCTGGTATGATTGCCATCATAGGGTGTTTGCGTTCTTTCTTCCGCTTCTGCAGTGCTGGTTCTACCCTCCCGTCTATGGGTTGGGTAACAGTTTCTCGTACTTCAGCCTTCACTGGGCCTGTCTGTGAAGGTGGCGTCTTCGCCATGTACGTCTCTGCTGTACATTGCCTTGTGCCCTCAATTTCTGGGCACTTCCACAACACAAGTTTTCTCTCTTTCCCTGCTGCTTTCCGCACAGATGTTTTCAACACTTCTGTTTTGGGTTCCTGCTGTAACACTCTTAAAGAGAGTGTTCTCTTCAGGATACTCGCTTCTTGGGTCCCTGGGCCGTTAGGTGGGTCCTGGCTGTTTCCACTATCGTGTCCGTCTCCATCTCTGATCTGCCTAGCGGGGACCGTGGCTCCTCCCGGGCGGGTGGCTGATGTCGCTTACGGATTCGGACATTGTCCAGTTCAATTTTGTTTCCACTTGATTGTTGGTACTTTTTCGTAACCTAGTCTTGTATTATCTGACGCATCATTCTAATTTGTTTCTCTTCTTAATCTATATCTGCTGTACATTCGGATTATCTTGGTGCCAATGTATGTATGTAGGGCGTCTGCCCAGCTGGTATCACGAAAAATAAATAAAATATGTTATTAAACAAATCATTAAAAAAAGCCTATTCCTTCTGCACCATGGTTCAATAAATTCCTTTGAGAAAAAAAAGAACTTGAGATAACAGGATAAACAATGGGGACAATTTCCATCCACTACTAATCTCTCTTAAGCAAGATCAAAATAATACAAACACATCTTCAGTAAAAAAGCATCACACTTCAGAGCCTTCTTTACTCAGCCAAAAACAGACCCAAAAACCTATTTGACCTCATCAAAAATACAAACTTCTCTCTCAACCATCAAGCCTGACGATCCTCCAAAGAAAGCAGCAGAATTTGATATATTCTTTGATGAAAAAGTGAAATCACTGGTGGATCAGGTCATTCACCCTACCCCCCTAGAGGAGCGCAAATCCTTAGTCATTTGGTAGAACGTTGACGTCATCTCTGAAGATGCCCTCCTTAAAAGCATTCTCGAAACAAAACCCTCTAACTATTCTTTCGACCCCATCCCTAGTGACATCGCCAGTGACTTCTACGCCCACACTCTTTCCTATTGGACCAGTCTAGTTAACCTCTTCCTCAACCAAGGCTCGCATTCCTGTTGCCCTTAAAACAGGTCAGGTTACCCCACTTCATAATAAACCCTCCGCTGATGCGAATGACCTCAACAACTTCCGCCCCATCCTCAACCTCCCTTTTCTTGCGAAAATCACAGAAAGATGTGTAGCGACACAACTTTCCCTACATATCAAGGATAGCAATCTTCTTGACGAATTCCAATCTGGCTTCAATCAAGACTGCAGCAGTGAAACAGCCCTGCTGCAAGTATTCAACAAAGCCCTGCGTGTTCTTGACTCAGTGGAGTCTTGTCTTCTGATTCATCTAGACCTTTCTGCAGCCTTTGACACTGTTAACCACACCACTCTTCTGAACACTTTAAAACAGAGAATGAGCTTGGCAGGCACATTGCTTAAATGGTTTGCTTCATTCCTCTCGGATAGATCTCAAGTGATTAAAATATCTAACAGCCTTTCGTCTTCAATGGCGGTAGGTCAAGGCGTCCCTCAAGGATCTATCCTCGTACCCACTTTGTTCAATCTTTATTTGGAAACGTTGGGAAATCTCCTAAGTAAATATGGGATCCTTTACCACCTCTTTGCTGATGACACCCAAATCTACCTTAAGGTCTCTTCCGCATACAACATCTCTATCCTCAACACCACTCTCAACTCTATCCAAAATTGGATGTCAGCACATCAACTCATTCTGAATCCTTCCAAAACTAAATTCCACCTTCTCTCTACCTCACCTTCTCCTCCTCCTTTTAATTTTTGGATGGATAAGCTGAATTTACTTAACAACAAACATATTGTTGTCGACAGCGCTAAATCTGTTGGTGTCATACTTGACAAAAGGCTCAATCTACACTCCCACATCAATTCCATTGCAAAGACTGCACGTTACCAACTGCGCCTTCTCTGGTGATTTGACGTTTCTTTCCGGAGCAAGACCTAAAAACTTGGTCCAATCTCTGGTTCTTGCAATTCTCTCCTTGCTGGCCTTCTCAAATCCCTCCTTTCCCCTCTTAAATCTGTACTCTATTCAGCGGCCAAAAGAAATGGTCACTTCACACCCATACTGTTTTCTCTTCGATGGCTTCCCATCGAAGCAAGGTCAATCTACAAGACTGCCTGTAGCACCCACAAAGCCTTGCACACTTCTTCCCCTGGATACCTGGCGAATAAACTTAAAATCTCTGGAGGCTCTAGACCTTCACGTAATGCTGAAAATGTACTGCTTGAGCCCACTACCCTCAAAAGAAAAATATTGATGGCTCAATCCTTCTCAGGAAATGCAGTTAGAATCTGGAACTCACTTCCTCCATTTCTCTGTACCACCACCTCTACCCGGACTTTCAAAGCAGACCTCAAATCTCTTCTCTTCCAAAGACACTTCCAGAATTAATACACCACTTTTCATGTCCCTCAAGGCCGCTTGGTATTCTCCTGATGCTGTAATTTCTTACAATACTGTAAATATTTGCTATATGTCTGTACTAACCTAATCCTAATCTTTTTGTTGTTGTTGTGAGTGCCACCTCGGAATTTATTTTACTTCTTTAACTACCCCGTTTGTATCTGTAATGTGTAAGTTTGTAAATCTCCTCATGTAACATACTTGGTTCTATTTTTAAGCGCTATCACACCTTTGGGTAAAGTCAGCGCTATATAAAATTGCATAAATAAATAAAGAGAGTATTTTCTCTCAGGATTTCCCTTCTCTTTTGAACCGCAAGAGCAGCAACATCGTTGTGTTGTCACCAGGGCTTTAAGTGGAACAGGGGCATGTTGTTGCTTTTAATTTCTCGTGGACATCCGAACATTGCAAAGTTCTTCTCAAGTGCTGGGGCAACCTGGGAAAAGGCGGTGGAGCTGATTAATTCTACGATGGGGTATTTGGAGTTGCTGTCGATGAGGGCCAGGGTTGTTCGACCATCACTGAAGCTCCCAAAGTCAAGACTCACTTTTACCCAAGGGACTCTCCAGTGTTCTTCTGTCTGGACAGGTGCGGGTCTTTCTGAAGCCCTCGTCAACTGGCAGGGCCTGTCCTTACTGTCTCTTCAACTAGAGTCTCCAGCCCTGGAAACCAGACTTTCTCCCTCATGCCGGCTTTCATTTTCTCAACACCTTGGCGTCATCCTTGAGCCAACTGTGTCGCCTAGTGTTGAAGGGCCGCCGGGATGACGATCCAGCACCTCTCAGCAGGATTCCGCCTTGGGTTACACTCAATTCATCCCTGATCCTCCACATCTACATGAGTCTTTCTTTCACGGGTCCTGACCAGGTGTTAGCGGACTGTGGGAAGTGATGCCAGTGCCCCCCTTTTACTGCGCAGTGGACCTTGGTGATGAAGGGATCCCCTTCTGTTGCGGCGGCCACATCTTCCAGTGTTAGTGCCTTCAGGCGGGTGATGGTGGAGATCATGTTTAAATGTGCCTCTAGTGCTTCTGCGTCCGGCTCTTCTTACTCGCCCTCTTGCGAGCTGGGGTGCCTTGAGAGGAAAACTGCTGGGTTTTTGGCACTGAGCTGGTACGCCAAATCCATCTCGTACTGTTGGGAGTCCGATGGCCCACCTTTCAATTCGCATGGGCGGGGTGGTGCTGACCCTTGAATAGAGGCACTAGCGGTTGGTGGTCTGTGATGGCTTGGAAGGGTTGGCCGTAGATGTACTGATGGAAGTGGTGGCGGGCCCACCGGATGGCCAGAGCCTCTCTCTCGATTTGCGCATAGCGCCTTTCAGTAGGTGATACTTCCTTGCTGGCGTAGGCTAGGGCGGCCCACCTTCCTGGTTCCTGTTCTTGCGTGAGAATGGCCCGAGGCCCAAAGGCCTGGTGTTGACCTGTATCTGTTTGCTTGGCTGGGTCAAAATACACCAACGTGGTGTGGTACAGGAGAGTATTCTTGAGTTTTTTTGGAACGCTTATGGCGTCGGCGCTTGTGAGGTTCTGGAGGGGCTCCGTGATGGTGGCCAGGTCGGGGATGAATCGGCCACAGTACGTGGCCATCCCAAGGAAACTTTATACTTCCGACACAGTCAGGGGAGCTGGGGCGTCTTGATCGCCTGAGACTTCCACGGATCCACTTGGATTCCTTCCTCATTGAAGCTGTATCCGAAGAAAACTATTTGTTTTTGGAAGAATAGGCACTTCTCCCTGTGGAGGGTGACTCCGTGTTCCTGGAGTCGTTTTAGCGTGGCTCTTAGGTGTTTGTAATGCTCCTCCGCGGTTCTTGAGTGGATGAGGATGTCATCACTTAAGTTCAGTATTCCCGGCAATCTAGTCAGGATCTCCTTGACAGTGTCCTGGAACACTTCGGCTGCTGACGAGATGCCGAAGTTAAGGCGCTTGTAACTCCGCAGTCCCAGGTGGGTACTGAATGTAGTGATGTAGCGGCTTTCCTTTGCTAGGGCTAGCTGTTGGTAACCGGCATTCAGGTCCAACTTGAAAAACCACCGGGAGCCGTTGAGGTTGGCCACGATGTCATTCATAATTGGCGTGATTTGGCACTCGCGCCAGAAAGCCTTATTGGGAAGGCGCATATCTATGCATACAACAATACCCTACGGTGAAAGTCACCTACTAAATGCACTTAGAGAAATCCAATACTTAGCACAATCAACTCAAAAATATTTTAGACACTCAACTTGGAATGGCCCACCGCAAAGGCCACTACACCTGGAAATTATATACAAAACCAAGGAGTATCTCGTATTCAAAATGAAATCTTTCAAAAGTCATATGTAGACGTAATTAATCCAACAGAAAAAGAAACTCTTTACAGCAGGCTTGCTTCTTCTTTTCGTTATTTATTTATTCTTTATCCACTTCAAATGTTATTTTTCAAAGATTCTTCAAAATAGATGATCAAAATACAGCTAGTTCAATTGATGATCAAATACATCCAAATACAGCCTACGCGTTTCGTCCTCAATGGGACATCATCAGGGCTGTAGAAAGTAAAAGAAACAAAAGGAACAAAAATAACTAACCATTCGCTGGTACATTCATTATTAATCTTACATTCAATGATTCAATTACTGACAATTTCTCTTAAATCTGCCTATAAAGACAAAAGGAGCTCAACAGACCCTTGGCATTTGTAACAACATACAATACATGTTGGACTTGGCCCTTCTGGCAGGTTCACCCCTAAACTTTTTGCTTTTAATGGTGACCTGGTGATGGTGATTTTTGGGTTCTGCGCACTTTCACTGTGTCCCAGTGGAAAGTGCGTGCGCACTGTGAGTGCATGTGGTGAGATAGGCCTGCCCTCCCATAGGAATGCATGGGGAATGTATGTGTCCCTGGTAGTTCCTGATGCGTGGGGAGTGCAGGCTCGAGTTTGGTATGTATGAACTCGTGGGAGTGAATGCTGCGCGATGGTATGTGCAGCTTGTGTCTAGTGGGGGAGTGCCACTTCTAGACATTGATGTACGTGTGCAGTGAGGGTGCTGGAGTGTGATTCGCTGGAGCTGGCTGGGATGCCAGGCTCCAGGATGTCTGGATGGGTCTGCCCAGTGGGGAGTGCTGAGATCAGCATGCTGATGGCTGGGGAGGGCTGCACCTGGTTCCTTGATGGGGCTGGGCTTTCCCCACACAATGCTGGCTCCGCCCCCTGTGGTGCGACTGATGACCCAAGCCCTGCCAGTGAATAGAGAGGGTGGTTGAGCCCATCAACAGTGCTCCCAGACCAGCTGCGACTGGTTCTGTCCCCACCCTGCACCTACAGACAAAAGAATGTGGTGTATAAAAATGGGGCTGTGTCCCCACACAAACTGTTCTTTTCCTGATCCTACTTGAGGGGGGGCTGCTGCTGGTGCCAGGAGGAACTGCCACTTGGACTGCCTCCCTGCCTGGAGGGCAAGTGAGCTGGCCCCTGGCCCAGCCTGCCCCCCCCTGCCTTTCTACATCCCTGGAGGACTTTTGCTGGGCTTGTTGGCCCCTAGCGCCTAGGAGCGCTTTATTTGGGGCCTCTAGCGCTTGAGAGCGCTTTATTTCGTCCTAGCGCCTGGGAGCGCTTTTATGTCCTTTAGCGCTGGGAGCGCTTTGTTTTCATTTGGGCCTTTGCTGAAACCCTAGACCAAGGGGAGCTTTATGGCCTGCTAGCGCTCAAAGCGCTTTTCTCACCTTGGGCAGGTGCCCCCCCGGCAGTTCTCACCCCCTGCTTCTTTCCCCGGGATTTGCCTCAGCAGCGCGACCAGAGCCGAGGAGGGAGGCTCGTCAGGGAGGCCGCGCTGCTATTGGCTGCCGAGTCAGCCCATGCCCAGAGAGAGAGAGAGGGGCAGGAAGTCTCTCTCCCAACACAGCCCGGTGCCGAGAAAGAAAGCCTACAAGCCGGTGAGTGGGGGGCCGGTGTCAAGAAGCAACGAGAAGGGCATCGGGGAACTTTGCCGGTGCCCGCCCCTCCAGCAGTGGCGTCACTAGGGGGGTGCGGACCGCACCGGGTGACACCACCCACATGGGGGGTGACACCAAGGTTACTCTGTGTAAAACAGCTCTGCAGCCTCGCCTCTGCTCTGTGGGGACGATGGGTAGATGATGTCACTTTTTGCTACCCCAGGCACGGTACTGCATACTGAGTTTTTCCCTGAAGAGTCTCAAAAACAGATTTATTTTGCTACTACAGATCTACTGATCGGTCACTTCTTCGTTTCTTCTATTGTTTTCTCATTTCTCATTGTGGTTATGTTGCATACAATTATGGCTATTTACATTTGTATGTGGTTGTAAAATGTGTGGAATAAAGTGTTTTTTGCATTTAATGAAGCACTCTTTGTTATTAAAACAGTGTTGTATTTACTTTAGGATTAACGCTCCTCTTCGGATTTCTTTTTGGGCCACGTGATCATATTAATCATCTGTTATATGCATCTTCTTCCGAATCTGCTCTTTTAAGGTGGTGCCTGTAAAGACGTTGTGTACTAAATGAAATGAAAGTTGTAATATACTCTCACTTTTCAGCTAATAATTATCTCAATACACGTAGTAATTTTTTCCCCTTGCACGTTTATTCTTTGATTTGCGTGCTGGACACCTTCAGATGTGGCTTGTTTATTTCAGGGTCTTGGGAAATGTAACTGTCAAAGTATTTGTCTTGCCCACTTCATTGACGCTGGTTTACCTCAAACACAGCTTTGAAATGAAGTGCAGTAACTATTTATTTTTTGGAAAACGGCAAAGACAAACATTTTCCACAAAAAATAGTGGTCATGTATATTGAACCTAAACATACAGAGCTGGAGAGCAAGTTGATGCAGTTATGCCTTGCATTTGGTAGACCGTTTTACTAGTTACCTTTGTTTTAATTTTCACACTACGAAAAAAGTGTTTTGAGGAGAACTTGAGCCTGGGAGCTTGCTAGATGCCCCCCTCCATTGTCCCAGTCGCTGTGTGAAAAAGAAACACCTATTGATTCACTAGGTAGCGCTTGAACAAGGCCCAAAAAACTACAAGTAATAAGCAGATAGAGGGTTAAGGTACTGCATCCACCACCTGCAAGCAAATCACTTTAAATTGACCAAAAACAAAAATGAAATTAGATGTTGATGTGAAAGGGTGGTGTTCATGCTAACCGGGCTCGGATTAGTAACGCGGCCCCTCGGGCAATGCCCGAGGGGCCGGTGTCCAGTTCCAGCTGTGGGCCGCTTTTTTGAGCAGTCTGGGGGCCGATTTGGGTGGTTTCTGCCGGTGGAATAAGGACGTCTGTAGGAAAACATCGGGAGCAAGTCAGTCAGGTCATATCACATATCATATATGACCAGGTGGGCGGCAGCGTGCGGGGCCATGTGATGTATGCGTGATGATGAAGAGATAAAACAAAATATGCAAATGTGTGTCCTTAGCCACAAGAACAAAGAGAGGGAGCAGTTATTTTCGTATCTTGACTTCGTCAGAGGCAAGGACAACGCGTGAATTTGAGATAATATTACTTTAATTAAGTACGGAAATGAATATTGATACATAACTTAACAATGACTTTTTTCGAAGCACAATAAAAAGCTCCAACATGTTTGGACTTCATAGTATTACCATCAAGCCAAAGGACATCCATAATATCTGGTTAGTTACAATTGTAGTTTGATTTATGCTGGGAAGGATTCCGATTTATGATATGCAGGTCAAGGGCATATCTTTACAGCAGAGGGACAACCAACTTAATTATTCTCCAGGGTCGGATGTTGTTATCTACCTTTTGCACAAGGCCATATGCAACAGCTGTGTTAACCAACTGAACAATCTTACTACGATTGGTACCACAAATCTGCAGAACAGTGCTGTACCGAATACACTTTAATATTGCTGCTAAACTGCAATGCTCTTATCACAAGATGCATGTAAGTGAAGTTGTGTGTGTACGCACATATGTGTATGTACTACGTGCACACCCAACTCATGCATACATCTGTGTAATTTTGTACATGTAATCGGTTACCAAAGCGTTGCAGTTTAGTTCCAAAAATAATATGTCTTTTGCACAGTGTTGTAAAGGAGCCAATTAAAGAAAAGCGCTTAAGAAAGTGTGACAGTGGTACATTAGGAGCTGCCGATTAGGGAATTGCCTTGCAGCACACTGAGTACAGGTGCCTGGGGACAACATCGATTGAGTAGATGAGGGCAGACTGACAAGGGGTCTTCATGGGCAGTGAGGGGCTCGGGGTTCTAATGGGCGTGTTTTATGGGCTTAGAAGCCTACGGTTATTTTATGAATCAAGAGAGGAATTGAGGGCTAGCAGAGGTACTTTGGAAATATCTGACTGTCGGCCGGGAGGGACGGAAGGCAAGCTGAGGTGATTTTTCTATGTGATAGGCTTCAAACACAGGTGGGGGCCCCTCAGAGGCTTTGGAGACTGGTACAGTGGGGCTAAAGGTCAGTTAAATCTTGCTGAAAGTAGGCGTGGGTTAAATTGGGAGAAGTGTGGCACAGCGGCCAGAGCGTCTTGCTCCAGAGAGAGAGGCTCGTGGCTCGATACTCAACGCCTGCGGCAGCTCAGCTCAGCATCATGTGATTGTGGACAATAGCTGATTTAATCTACGTGATGACCCCCAGCACCTGGATACCCTTAAGGGTGATACGTTTTACAAAGCTGGAATTAAATGTGAGGGCCAGCAAGGGCTTCCGAGAGTTAGTTAGGGGTTGACTGAGGTCTGCTAAGGGTCTCTTTGGGTCGTCTGTTGTCAGTAGAGAGTGAAAAATGATGGTCTGAGACCATGGTTACAGGGTCTGTGAGAAGATGGAGACAGAGTTAATGGATCTGTGTAATGAGCCGTGGTAGAGTGGGCTTGAACACTGTCTGAGGATCAACTAAGGGTGCTGATAGACACTTGGAAATGTAACAACCAGCTGAGAGTTTGTGATGAGAGTTGAAGGTTGGCTGATGGTGCCTCAGGACAAGCAGAGGGCCTCTTAGGGTGGATGAGTGCTAGCATTTAGTAGGCTGAAGTATAACTTGTGAACTCTTAGTGTTAGCTGAGTGTTTATGGTGCCCAGTTGATGGTTTGTGAGAACTTGCTGGGGTGCTGCTTATACCAGCTAAGGGCTAGAGAGCCATGACACAATTTGTAATGACAAGTCGGGTACCTTCTTTACAACCAGAAGAAAGGTTCATTGACATGTCCCTGCCGACCAGTATCCCCATGTTTGTCTAGCTTCTTGTTGTGTTCCAACTTCCACCTGTTCGTTCTGTGAGGTTAGCTTGCTTTGCTGCTGCTTTTCCTGCCTGTTTTGTGTCTGAGCGCATCATGCACAGCTACTTCTCTGTACCTGCTCTGTGTTGTGTTTTGTGAAAAGGGTGCACTTAAGCTAACATTCTGTACCTGTTCTGTGGGTATGAGGGAAGCTTCCACTGCTTCTGGCTGTGTTGTGTCTTTTCAGTATGTGTGATGTAAGTTTCCACTGCTTTTGTTGCTTGGTGTATGCACTGTTGGGCACTCATTACATTTAATGTTTAGTGGGCAGGGTGGAGATGTGTACCACTGAATATTATATTTATTCTGCTTCTTTGAGTTTAGCCCAATCCCATTTAATATTTCAACAGAGTAAGCCATTTGGTGCGCCCAGACACTATTTCTTTACTCAATGGGAAATCACCATAAAACATTTTAGTACATTCTTAGTATCATTGGGATGTTACATTTAATTGAATCAGAGATAGTGAAACTGATTCAGATTATTGAATTATTAACGAAGATTTTGAATTACTGTTGTAAATTAGGGTGCATACTCTTTCCTAACAAGAGCTTGCAAGGATATTTGATGGTATTTTATGTCCAGCATAAAAGGATAGTATGTGAGATGCTGACACTGAGGGCCCTGTTTACAAAGGCCTGTGACACTTTTTATGCTGCTGTTGCACCACAGTTTGTGACACTGCTGCAGCGTACAAAATGCGCCACATTTACAAAGTGATGCATCTAAGCAGATGGGTCACTTTGTAAAGGACTGCACTACATTATACCTGCGTCAGGTATAATGTATGCAGGGTGTGCATTCCCCGCAGTAAAGGGTTGTAAAAGTGGTGCTGTGAAATCTATGAATTTTCACTGCAACACTTCTAGGACACTACTGCGTCAATATCTCATGCCTGCCTCACAGCATGCATAAGACTGACACAGGCCCTTTCACATGGGGCTTCCCCCATGTGAAAGGACACATTGCCAGAGTTGTGTCTGTTTTCATACGCACCCCAGCAATGCATCACTTTTGCACCTACAGATACGACAGTAATACTGACATATTTGTAACTCCTTGCGATGTGGAGCGGTGTACATTTAATATGGCGCAACCACGGTGTTGCAAGGAGGACACGCTGAAAACTGTTGCATCTCTGTTTTCACCCAGCGATGGGACCGTTTTCATAAATGAGGCCCTGAGTATTTATCATCATATAAAAGTGCTTGGCACTGACCTACGTCCTTTATCGAGCACACACTGCTTGACTGTGAGGTGAAGGAAATTCCTATTGGGAAGCAGCCTGTCAAGCACAACCAAACTGGACAAATACCAACTAAGCATGAAACACATGTCCAAGAATATCCAGCACTGGCTATACCAACACTAGGGGGCCAACGCTTGAGAGACAGTGAGTATCAACACTATTGAGGACTGCATTTAGCATAATGCCTTGGGAGTTCCGGTGTAGGCAATATGCTTCTCTGCCCAACAGTTTAATTTGTTTTAGTTAATGAACCCTGGGGATGTTCCTGTGTGCTTCAATGCGGTAAGTCGTGAGGGGGTGACACCATGAGTTACCCGCACCGGGTGACACCAACCCTAGTGACGCCACTGCCCTCCAGGCCCCCAAGCGTACCCCTTCACTTGTCTGGACAGGCTGCGGTGTACACATCTCACACCAGATGCGTGAGATTTGGTAGGGCCCATTGCCGGTAATCGTACGGAGCGCACAGGAGCGTTCCAGAGGGCCCAGACTTCAAAAACTCAGTACCTGGGCCCTAAAGATAGTGCCTAAAACATTAGAGAAGGGGGCATTGCCTTTTTGAGTCCCCAGGAGGGGGACTCCAGCAAAGAGGCTCACAGTTGTTTTCAGAGCCCTGAGAGGCACCCCTAACGTGAGGTCATTGTTGTTTTAGAGCCCAGAGAGGCTCAGGGGGGCATTTCTTTGTTCTTGAGCCCAGAGAGGCTCCATCCAGGCGGCATTGTCCCCAGTGGTAGAGCGGCCCCGGAAGGCAGCGGGCCGCTCCAACCTTGCCCCGGAGTTGTTTGTGAGCCCAGGGAGGCTCACAGGGCCACGAGTGTTCCTGGCTAGAGCCTGCGAGGCTCCAACATGTTTTTGCTCATTGTCTTCACAGCTGCCCAGCACTTCGTGGGCAGCTGCTACGTTTAGGCCCTTGACACTGGGACACAGGGCGTCCTAGCCCTAGAGAGGCCAGTTGGCCTAGGGACAGTCACAGGGGGTGACTAATGTGAGTTTTGCGCAACTTATGATTTATGTGCCAATGTGATTACTGCGCAATTGTTATTGCTACACCTCTGAATGTATTGTTGATGCATCATGTGTTTTCCTCCCCTGCACCTCTGAATGTGTTTTAATGCGTCATGTGCCATGTTCTTACACCGCTGAATGTATGTTATGCATCATGTGTTATGTGCTTACACCCCTACAGGTATTGTGATACTTAGGTGGTTGTTTTCTCCTAGTGCAGGTGGTGCTAGGGAGGTCCTGGTTACCAGTAGTTACTGGTTGTGTACTACAGTGATTTTACATTCTATGTGCTATGTTCTAA
Organism: Lissotriton helveticus; assembly: GCF_964261635.1. Classification (NCBI taxonomy): domain Eukaryota; kingdom Metazoa; phylum Chordata; class Amphibia; order Caudata; family Salamandridae; genus Lissotriton; species Lissotriton helveticus. Next base: position 467,961,516 of record NC_136065.1, read on the forward strand.
AAGTGTTACTTCTAAAAGTGCTGATTCCTGACAGTGGTCCAGGTGGCCCTGTCTTGTACATATCCCCTGTAAATTCTGCCCGTGCCTGTTGGCACATTGTAAAGTGTGTGTTTTTATCTAATGTGTTTTGGTGTAATACAAAGGCCATTTTTATATAACCTTGTGTGGAGTTTCTTTTGTGGTGGGCCTTTGGGTGTTGTTGCTGGGGTGCGTGCGCAAATACTTAACTCACATCGCCTCCAGGTTTAGCCTTGCTGCTCGCGCCACGTTACCTAGAGGGTGAGCAGGGGTTATCTTGGCTAGGTAACTCCCTTGCCCTGACTTGGGAGTGGTGGTCTCTGACTGACTTTGGCGCAAGCCCTGGCCAGCCAGGGATCCCATTTCTAACAATACAGATAAGGATAAACAAGCATTGGAAATGCAATAGGTCTCGCACCATTAGAGTTAGTGCTTTTAGAATTGTTTATGGGTTTTTTTTGTAAATGTTTAGCATTTTTGTTTCCTGTAGCCAATGCTAAAGAATTACAAATAAAAAAAGCCATAAATATTTATAAAAGCTGTAACTGAAATGGTCTGAGAGCTATTGCACTTTGTGAGGGTGAGGTGTTGAGGGTGAGTGAGGGTGAGCGTGAGGGTGGGTGAGGGTGAGTGTGAGTGAGGGTGAGTGAGTGGTTGAGGGTGAGTGAGGGTGAGGGGTTGAGGGTGAGTGAGGGTGGGTGAGGGGTTGAGGTGAGTAAGGGTGAGTGAGGGTGAGTGAGGGTGAGGGGTTGAGGGTGAGGGTGGGTGAGGGTGAGTGAGGGTGAGGGGTTGAGGGTGAGTGAGGGTGAGGTGTTGAGGGTGAGTGAGGGTGAGGTGTTGAGGGTGAGTGAGGGTGAGGGGTTGAGGGTGAGTGAGGGTGAGGGTGAGGGGTTGAGGGTGGGTGAGGGTGAGGGAGGGTGAGGGGTTGAGGGTGAGTGAGGGTGAGGGGTTGAGGGTGAGTGAGGGTGAGGGTTGAGGGTGAGTGAGGGTGAGGCTGAGGGGTTGAGGGTGAGAGAGGGTGAGTGAGAGTGAGGGTGAGGCTGAGGGGTTGAGGGTGAGTGAGGGTGAGTGAGAGTGAGGGTGAGGCTGAGGGGTTGAGGGTGAGTGAGGGTGAGTGAGGGGTTGAGGGTGAGAGAGGGTGAGTGAGAGTGAGGGTGAGGTTGAGGGTGAGTGAGGGTGAGTGAGAGTGAGGGTGAGGCTGAGGGGTTGAGGGTGAGTGAGGGTGAGTGAGGGGTTGAGGGTGTGAAAGACAAAAGGGGGAGAAAAGACAGGGTAAGGGAAAAGAATAGGAGGAGAGGAGGGGAGAAAGAGACGAAAAGCGAGTCATTTCTATTCTACGAGAGGATTTAGAAAGCACCATAGCTAAACATCTAGTGTCAACACAAAAAATGGAGCACAGGTCGAGTTATTGCTTGTGATGCCGTTTAAGTCTGCAATAGAAATCTATCTTTTTTAGATAAGTAAAGGCTTATAGCTTTGCACAACAGGATTAATATCTTCACCATCCCCTAAAAACGACGAATTCGTAGAAATGGATAATGTGAAAAAAAACGAAAAAAGCGTAAATCACCTAACGCTTCAGTTAGTCTACACAAATGGGTTTTAAAAAATATGTATCACTTTTTTCATAATTGTAAAAAAAAAAAGTGATGAAAAAGCGGAAAAAAATGCCGATATAAACAACTGCTGTACAGGTGTATTAGAACCGTGTATAAAACGAACATCCAAGAAATTATGAAAATTTACTAAAATGTCCGATTAAAAATGCAGCGTTTTGATTCCCGCCATCTTTTCCTTTCTCCACACCCAAGGTCATCGTCAACAAACAAAAAAAATAGGCTTTAAAAACTTATTTCTACCTGCGAGAAGTAAGCGTCCCGGCGCGGGATCGCTTAACGTGCGGGAAATGGGCTCTGTGTATGTATGAGGTGTACTTTAACTGAAGGGCTAGCCACAGCACAAACTACGGGTCACCCCGACACCAATAATTCATCTTCCATTTTGTGAAAAGCTTCTTCATGAAAGAAAGTCCCCTTCAAAGGAGCCCCAGAGCCCTATTTTATAGTTATTTTTTGAGAACAGGATCGCTGGGGGCGGCGAGAGCGCACTTCCCATCAAGGGTACGGCTGCAATGATAGTATATACTGTGGTATTGAGGATATAGCCGAGCCGCGGCTGTTTCTTTGCCATAGCTCTCCATTCACTAAAATGGCTTCTCTGTCAGGAACGAGGCTGCACTAACAAAGCCACGCACACACCCTCGTCGGTGGTTGACAGAGCACTGAAAGGCGACGGAACCACCAAAACACACCAGATTAACAGCATTCAAAGCAGAAAGCTATTTCCTAACAAACTCCCTATCTATTCATTAAAAAATTATTAGCCGTTTAAGAACTGCAAGAGGTTTAAAACGTCTCCCCTCCTCCGCCACTGGCGCTGCACTGTTTAACAAAGACTCTACAGCGCAGCCATTATACAGTCCGTCAATCGGCAGAGACAGGAGCGGCAGAGCTGCCGAAAAAGTGACTATTCAAGCGTAGAAGGCAAAAAAGCCCACCAAAGGGACAAGACTAGGTAGGAAAAGCGATGGCCGTGGGGGCTGCGGCATTTTTTTCAAGAAGAGAAGCAGGGGGGAGCGCAGAGAAGGGTCGTTAGAGGGCGCCCCCTCCCTCCTCCGCCTTACGCATCTCTTCTTTCTCTATGAGGCTCGCCAGCCATGTTAATGCCGAGCTGAAGGCAGGGGACTTCGGAAACAGCTGAGTCAAAAGGGGGTACCGGGACACCCCGAGATTTGGGAAAGCGCATTAACAAGGAGGGCAGGCGAGGGGACGCAAGGACATGGCGTTTGTACATTTGTATAACTAACACAATGGGAGTTAACAGTTAAGGAACCTGGCAGGGGAGGGGGCGGAGCGGGGGTGTGGGAGGAGTGCGGGAACAGACAGAGTAGGAGGAGGAGAGTAGGGGAGGCACGGCCTAGCGGCCGTGCAATCAAGAAGTGAGGGGGCGGGAGAGTAGGCAAGGCAGGCGGCTGGGGGCATGTGCACGCGCTTTTAAGCTCAATGCGCATGCGCATTGAGCTTAAAAGTCACGGGCACTGCAAGGAATCGCCACGATTCCTTGCAAGTTAGATAAAGTGTAGATGAGCCCCTATAGTCTCGCTTGCTCGATGCGCATGCGCATCGACAGGCGAGACCTAAAAATGTAGGATTCTCAGAAAGAATTGACATTTGCTAACGGGTCTACCCGGTCTTTTGGGACAAATTGGAGAAATTCCGAAAGTGGTATACAGACGCAGCCTCACTATCAGCAATCTCATCACTAGGAATTATATTCAGCCCACCCAACGAGTTAGACAAGAATGGATGCCTGTATCACCTAATGGGTTTTACACATGTGGTAAATGTAATATGTGTCCTTGGGGTTTGAACAAGATTAAGGAATTCCGGTACAACAGTACACAGACTTATCAGATTAAACAGTTCATTAATTGCAATAGTACTGGAGTTGTATACGCATTGATTTGTGCATGCAATAAAGTGTACATTGGGAGCACGAAGAGAGCTCTTAAGATTCACATGCAAGAACATAGAAGGGCCATTCTTAATGAAGACCTTAAATCACCTATTTTTGTACATATAAAAAGATTCCACGAAAAACAACAAGAATTTAAGTTTCATGGTCTCCAAAAAATAGAACCTAATGACCCCTTGGTCTTCAAGCTTCTGTTGCTCCTGTTCCACTAGCGGCATCAAGTGAAAAGGGATCCTCCTGTGTCTTAGGGCCATCGGGGTGACAGATGGATCAATGTGCAGCGTGATTGGAGCTTTCTTGATCCGCCCTAGGCCTTCGAACAGGCTTGCAAATTGGCTCAGTAGCTTCTTTGTTTGGTCAGCTTGCACACACCTTGCAAACGTCACCAGCTCAAGGTCTTCCACTGCATGGCTGCTTAGTAGGGTGTCGGCCTCTTGATTTATGATGTGGTTATCCATGATGATCTCGATGTCTTCGGACCGTATAGTCACAGTCATCTTGCCCTTGAGGGGCAGGGGTGCGTCGCTCCCATACCCAAAGATCTTCGTCTTGGAGGGCTTGAATTCCTGTTTGGGTCTCAACCCAATTTATTGCTGAATCCCCATGACATTAACCGATGCGCCGGTGTCAATTACCGTGCTGACTTTGAATCCAGCAATCCGCACAGTGCACGTGGGTTGGGGCCTCCTCTACTTTTTAAGTACTTGTGCAAAAAAAACTAAGCACGTCTCTCCTTCGTCCTCTTCCGAGGATGTGTCATCTGCTTGGTAGGTGGTACGCTCACTTTTCTTTCCTCCATGGGAGGATGCGAGGGAAACGCTCGAGAGGTGATGCACCATCTTCCGCATGGGTGCTGCTCATCGCCCATTTTTCTTCCGGGCTTTTCTCCTGCACATGGACGCGAAGTGGTTTGGTAGGCCACAGTTCGTGCATGTCTTCGCCTGTGCTGGGCAGGACTGGGAGGGTGTTCTTCATGCCTGCAGTACCTGCACTGGCCTCTCTGGTTCGGGGGCAAACTGTCTCTTGGTCTGTTGCTTCTGCCGGGTGTCTTGACTGCATTAGTTCGCTCCACTTTGATGGTGGCGCTCTTTTCGGTCGTGCGTGTCAGCGCTAGGTCCATCTCGTCTGCGCGAGCTGCAGACAGGTCATGTGACCTGGCCATGACTAGTAAGTCATTCAACTGTATGTTCGATTGCCGTAGGATGAGCCCACGCAGCACCTTGCTGCGTATTCCTTGGATGAGCTGGGGTCTGATTTCTTTGCCCGCTCTTTCATCCACTAGGTGTGTGCTGGTTAGCTCTCTTAGCCGCGCGTGGAAGGTGTTGATGGATTCCCCTTCCCCTTCCCCTTCCCCTTCCCCTTCCCTTTGCCTTGCTTGTCTCAACTTGAACCGCTCAAAGTCCGGGTTCAGTTGGGGGTCGAAGTGCGCATTGAGCGCTGCCACCGCTGCCTCATAGTCATTCGGTGGTCCGACATTTGGGAGGTGCTTGAAGAGCAGGTATACCTCTTCCCCGCGTAATGAAGTAGGAGTGACCTCTTGACGGCCCCATCCGTTTCCCTGGTGGCTACGAAATAGTTCTCAAGACAGCTGAAACACGTCTTCCACCTGGGGGATGCCATGGTGGGGTCAGCTGCCTCACTAAACAGGGGTAGGACTCCTGTGGGTGGGTGTTGCGTGACTATGCGAGCTGAAGCTTGGTTGTCTTCTGCATTGCCACAAACGGGGTTGTGGCCTTGCCTCGCATAGCACGCGGACTGCTGGGCTCCTTGTGGCTGTTGCGCCGCTTCGCTAGGCTAGTCAGGAGTGCCTTTCTTAGCCCGTACTGGCGTGGCTCAACTGGCTGCTCGGGGCTGATTTGCGCGGGCCTCACGCTGCTTGGTATCAGGTCAGTCTACCACATGGCTACGCCTTACCGGTAGCAACTCCGGCCTGTAGCAGCTGCAGCTCTGTGCCATGGAGGGTGGGGTCTGGAAAACCACTCTGTCCTTCTTTGGGTGGCATGCACTGTCAGGATTGTTCTAACGGTACTGCCACCATCGATCGTGCGCTCCCGGACCAGCCCTCTGCCGGTTGTCCTTCCCGGTCCCAGTGCATCTTTCCTCTCACACTCCACAACTGCGCTGCTGTAGGGCATTGGAGCGTGGAGCTGGCTCCGCTCCTGGTCACCAATGTAAAGAGCGCTATGCCCTTCTTGGGCCCTAAATACGCAGCAGGGCGCTGCGAGGCTGAGCGCAATAACAGGACACCACACTCCGTGAAATTTCACGGACCGTCCATAATGTGGACCTCACGTCCGTTGTCCGTGAGGATCCTTTTTACGGATGCCTTTTGTCCGTAATTTTGGGCCTTGCAGGGAGCAGAGCTGTTACCCTTCAAAAGGCCTCAGCTCCCTGAGGGGGCCGCCTCGCACTCATCGTAGGAGCATAAGAGCAGCCCCACCCGCCCATTGTCATTCTGTCTGCGGCTGATTGCCACATACAGAATGACAATGGGCCCGTTTGGGGTGTTACAGCATGTGGTGTGCATCCTCCTGCGCAGTTGCGGCCGGCAACATTAATAGCTAGTGAGCGATTTCCAAAACATCTCACCAGAAGTATGTTGCTGGCCACCGGGTCAGAGGCTGTCTCTCTCTTCTTTTGGCACATTTTGAAAGCTAACACGATGTGCAACATTTGTAACGTGTTTCAAATAAAAGTTCAATAATTGTAAGGCTGGTCTATCACACAGTTTTGTATAAAATGTAAAAAAAAGCAGCGAAGGCTCCTGAAGGGCTATTTATAGGGGAGTCGAGTTCCCAAAGAGGCACGCTATTGTTGGAGGGCTGCAGACGGTCCCTTCTCTCCAGCCTGCTCGCTCAAATCACGTGGCGAACACTCTGCACTTGTCTGTGCATAAAAGGCAAGAACCACCTTCTTCATTCCTGGAAAGGCGAGGAAGCATGCCACACTACACTGTAACTTATGGGATTCCTAGCTCTTGTACCAAAATCCACATACACCCCATGTGCGTTTCATTTGTGTCTGAAGTGAGACACGTTTGTGCACTTCGGTTTATAAAACATAACAGGATGCAATTGTTTTTTAGGGAACGCGTGTAAAAGTGTTAGGTGCCCTAATCTCATGCTGGTGTATCAGCCTTCTATCTTCACCAAATTGATAAAATTATGATAATTAATTTGTGTAAGGAGTCTAACAAAACATATCGGGTATATAGCGCCAACTAACCTTTCAAAATGAATGTGCACTTTGTCGTTTATGTTTTTTTTCAGTGGATGATGTACTGGGGTCATCCTAGTTCACACGCGTACCCATTATGCACATTTCACAGAGCTTGAAACCTGACAAATGTACATTCTTATTGTCTTACTGGCTGGATGGGTGAAATGGTAAACTGTTGGATGGATGAGTGAATGGAAGGATGGGTGAAGAGTGGATGGATGAGTGAAAGAATGATTGGGTGAATGGTAGGATGGATGAATGAAGGAAGGGATGGATGAGTGAAATGATGGATGAAGGATAGAGGATGGATAGGTTTTCAAATGGTTGAAAAGGTTTGGATATAGATGGGAACACAGATGGAAGAACAGAACGAATGGTGAAAAACTGAATGATGGGTGAAAGAATGAATAGATGACGAAATGTAAATTTGAAATGGTGAACATGACAGGTTTGGTGAAAGGATGAATAGCTAGATCCTTGGATAACAGAGCTCTTCTGGGAAGGGTTGTGATGACTTACTTTGCTTTCTTGGTGCCGTAAGAGCTTTAGTTCAAAGTGGGAGGTGTTTACATTTTCTGGCTACTCCCTTGCCTATATGTTACTATTCACTATTTGCTGTGTGCTTACGTGTGAGATCTATACATCATGCATATGGCATTTTGAGTGACAACCAAATGCTACTTGAATGTTACACTAGTAATTGTAAATGTTTGCATGTTTTATTTTAGGTGTAAGGTTTTGGGGAGAAGGTCATAGCGCCATGAGCTGTGCTTGACATGTATATAGAATTTGTAGCAATAGGCAAGGCGGCAAATATAAACTATGTAATAGTGTATTGACAGCACTGCAGGGAAAAGCACCTTTGTGTGTACAACTCTCTGCAAAGTCCCCATTGGCAAAGCAAGATTTCATATTTTAAGTTCCACTTGCTGAAACACCCATAATGCGTTCAATTCAACAGGTTCATCACAGCAATCCTCCATTTAGTTCACCTATGAGTGCCGCTTTACATCTCACAATGGCACTCAGATATGAGATGCTAGTAACAATTTCCATCCGAGCAGATCTTCCTGACCACTTCTCTCACCAGACATGCCTGCCAGGAACATGAGTTGTAAACAAAACATCAGTCTGGACCACCCAGTGCAGTAACCATAGAAGTAGATTATTATCAAATGAAATACCACAAAAAGACCTGTACAGTTGCTCAAAGATGCACGCATAGCGAAGTAAGCATTTACAATGCAACGGTCTCGCCTTTGCAAAAGTTAGAGCTATTGGCATTGTAGATGACAATTTTTTTATTAATGTGTTGGATTTGAAAACAGATAAATAAATGGCATTGTCATTTACAATGCCAATAGCTTAATCTCGCGCAAATGCGAGACCTATTGCATTTGCAGCCACACACAAGGAGCCACACACACACGGATGTGGTGGATCTGGTGGTGGATGTGGTGGTGGTGGATGTGGCGGTGGATGTGGCTGTGGTGGATGTGGCTGTGGTGGATGTGGCTGTGGTGGATGTGGCTGTGGTGGATGTGGCTGTGAGGGATGTGGCTGTGGTGGATGTGGCTGTGGTGGTGGTGGATGTGGTGGTGGTAGATGTGGTGTGTGTGTGGTGGTTCACATCACTTCTCATCTCAGTGTGAGGGTTCACATCACCCCCCATCTCTCACTGCGAGGGTTCACATTGTGAGAAGTTGGCCTGATATATAATGTTCACTATTCTAGTGAGCACTTTGTATCAGTCCAAACAACCCTTATTGATGATTGGTTGTAAGTCAACCTTATAGACCAGCTATCCTAGTAGCATGGATACGAGCAGTCTAAGGCTAAACTCTAGAGGGCGTGTTAAGCCAGCTGTTTTACCATCACATATACCCCAAGAACACCAAGTGAAAGGACACCACACAAGTTGTTATGAAAATAAACGTATATTTATTTCTAACAAGACTACCCTGGCTCTTTATGAGACAGGGAGCTAAGCACACAACAAAACTCTTAAGAAAATACTGAAAGTCGCACAATTTACACAAATGCCCGAGGGGCACGAAAAACCATATACTACACAAGTGGAATACGAAATTACTAGCAGGTAAGTACTATTCTCATAGGCTTTAGAATCGCTAGGGCTAATCCCCTGAACCTTCAGATTGCAAGTGGGAGGCCTAGGGACGTCGTGTGCAGAGTGGGAACTCTCACGCGTAAGGCGGGAAAAAGTCTATGGAGGCTAGTAAAAGCAAAGTTAGTGTTCTCGGGCGAACCCGACTAGGTAGAGCTGAAACGACAGTGGATCCTGACACTTAGATAGTTAGACTATGCTGGAGCACCGAAATGCTCAGGTTACCTAGCCCAGGGGCTGCGGCTGCATAGGGCTGAAAAGACGTCGGAGATCCTCGTTGCAGTCTATGGAGCCTGAAGAAAGAAGTTGCTGGCAGGCGACCAGTGAAGAAGTTCGTGGTGATCCAAGCCTGGATCAGTAAAGATGGATACCTGTAAGCAGAGGGGACCAAGTTCTGAATCACTAGCCAGTGATTAGATGGGCACCAGGATGGCACCGGGCGAAGTCACCTCGACCAGGTGAGTGGGCGACGCTGGGCTCTGCAGTCTCTCGGACCAGGAGGCGTTGTCGGCGACCAGGATGGAGGGGCGAGCTGTCCCACGGTGGTATCTGCTGTTGACGTCGCTGGACTCAGGATTGGGGCAACAAGTCTTGGCAAATGCAAGCCCACGCGGTGGACTCAAAATGGCGTCTGGAGTGGACCAGGAGGGTCCAGGGTGCTTCTCTGATGGAGGGAAGCAAGGGCCAGTCTGGAGCAACCAGACCAGCGGTGTTGTCGTCGTAGTTCGTCGTCAGGAGGGCCACTAGCCAACGGGCAAGTGACCTGGACAACGCGGTGAGCAGCAAAGAGCAGAAGGGCCCCACGCAGATCTCGTGGATGCAAGGGGGCTGTACTGCGGTGCTGGAGCTGCTCAGGGTCGGGGCTTCTCTTACCCCAAAGCACTCAGTCGAGGGTCACTCGGTGGTCGTGCTGGACAAGTGTCGTGCAGTCTTGGAAGATGTCCGGTCCCTCGAGGTCTCGTCACACCCACGAATCACAGCTGGGCTGATGATGCAGGTTGAGGTCAGAGGTGCCAGGGAAGCCGGTTCTCGTCGAGCTGGGCAGTCTTGATCCGGTGAGGAGACTTACAGCAGACCGCGATGCTTGGATGGTGCCTGCTGCTGCAGGGTGACTACTCCTTAGTCACAAGGGAGAAATCTTAGGAAGAAGTCTTGAGCTCCTTTCGTGGAAAGTAGTTTCAGGATTCAAAGATGATCTAATTTGGAAGGGGGCCAGCTCCTACCTTTATCCTGCAAAAGGGGGCTGGCACGCGACTAAGTCCTGCCCTATGGGTGGGACTAGGAGGGGGGTGGTTACACCCCTCTCCTTTGGCAGGCTTTTCCCCAGAGCAGGGGCTGGAGTGCCCCTGGAACTGGTTCAAGCCGGCCTATGCACAGTGAGCACCGGGGTGCCACTTGCAGTCACCTTCCTCTAAAGCCCTGCCTACCTAGGATACACAAAATCCTGTCTGGGACGGTGCTGGCACCGCCCCTGACAGGAAACCCTTTGTCCAGGCCTCCGTTTGCTGGGAGGACTCCCAGCAGCAGGAGGGCAGACTTGTGTCTCGGTGGCAGCATCCATTTTGTGGAGCTGAGGCTCTGTCTGACTTTAACCGGGGTTACAGGTTACCAACATGTCTTCTCCCTCTAGAGGGGTGGAATGCTACCCCCGTCGCCAGAACTGGCGAGGGGGTAGTATTCCAAAGCGCATGACACCTTACACGACATGTTTAGATAATGTCAGTCCAAAGTTACCATAACCGCGAGGATTATAAGGCACTTAAGAGTATATGGTCTGACGCTATCATGGAAACGGCTAAGGGATAGGTCCCGAAAGCCGCAGACAGGCTCAGCTCATGCCAGAGCACCATCTCACACGATTCCAAGCACTCTGCCTTCAGGATTGTTAAGGCCTGCCATAGGAGTGACTGATAGGAGATCTGTGTGTCCATTTGAGGGTTAGATATAGGTATACTATATCTAAAGCAAAGGGTGATTACACCACCTTGCCCCAGCTGTCAAGCAGCCAGTTGTGTCTGTTTAGTTAGTCAGCCCAGGGGTGGCATAATACATGCTGCAGCCCCTGGGAGACTTCTGGGTGCACCTCAGCCCTGGGTACAGGGACTTGGAGAGGGCCCAGTGCCAATTCAGTACCTGGGTACAATTTGGAATAGAGAGAACAGCTAGGCTGTGGGTCTGATTAGCAGGCTCACAGCCAGGGAAAGTCGAAAACCACTGAATCAAAAAGCAAAAATCTGGGTGATCATAGGATTGCAGACCCTACTCTCCTACACACATCACTCCTCATCTCTCACTGTGAGGGGTCACATAGCTCCCCCATCTCTCACTGCGAGGGTTCACACAGCTCCCCATCTTTCACCCAATAGGGTCTAAAGATGTCCCCCCCCCCCCCCCGGCAGAGCGTCTTCCAGAGACGGCGGCTGAGCCTCAAATCACGAACATGCAAAAGTAGCGAGAAGGGTAATTTAAACTGCGGTCTGGCATTTCACAATCAGCAGCACACCCGCACCTCAATTTGCAATTTAATTTTATATTCAAAGCCTGCCTCCGCTGGGGCAGACGTGGTTGTAAGTGCTGCTGTGAAGGATTTTTATAGCAACAAGGGACCCCAATTTAGTCTGTCGGGACCATGGGGAGCATACTTTTGAAAAACAACAAGGGTCCCAGACAAAAGTAATAATGAACGAATAACATATAGACAGAGTCAATCTATATTTACAGGACAGACATGTCCAGCCGGACAGGGGTCTTCCAGAGATTTTACTCAGTATTTATGTATTGAAATCACATAGAGAATACCTTCCAACAATCAACCAAAGTGGACAACAAGCCTGTGTCCAGTACTGACAGAGCGAGTACAAGTGGTGATGTAGACAGCAGAGAAGGGCTTTGTAAGGCAAACCAACGTTACTCTATAAACAGTACAATTGTACAGAGTATATCATAAATGCACTAGACATTTCAGTAGTAATCACATTTCAGTTCAAGTGCATAAAGAGTCGACGGCGTTTCGGACCCCTATAAAATATCAGGGACCATCATCAGGACAAATACAATGAAAAGCCTTAGATTAATTAAGCCTCTAAATGCCTAAAAGGGGGGAAAGAAAGAAGATATTCAAAACATATACAATGAATAAAATTCAATAACTTGGTGACATGAGTGCGACCAGTGAACAACGACGTACCGGTCAAGCAAATCACGTGGACTAAAGTGCTGGTGATGTGCACTAATAACTCTAATAACACTAATAACTAATAAAGAAAAGAATGCCATCTCAACCCTGAAAAATAACAACCAGCTCGTAGTTAAGCCTGCTGATAAGGGTGGTGGGATTGTCCTACAAGACATTGGGAACTATAAAGATGAACTATTGCGTCAGGTTTCCAACACTGATCATTATTGCAGGTTACCCTGCAATCCTACCAAGGAATTACAGACTCTCATCAGACAGGTGACGACTGATGCGATGTCAAAGGGCATTATCAGCCAACATGAATTCAATTTTCTCAACACCTCCAACCCCAGAATACCGGTGATATACACCTTACCGAAGATCCATAAAAGATTGGATAATCCCCCCGGCAGACCTATCGTCTCGGGATGTGGTTCTATTCTTGAACCACTGGGCCTCTATGTCAACTATTTCCTAAGAGACTTTGTATCAACAACCCAGTGTTATATTAGGGATAGTATGCACATGATAAATATCATAGAAAATCATGCGTTTGATCCCAACACCGAGACCCTCTGTACACTAGACGTCGAGTCTTTGTACACCAATATACCACAGAGGGACTCCTTGCTAGTGATGGAAAGCATTCTCAACACCCGAGCCAGCCCCCACAGAGTACCAACTATATTTATCATCCAACTTTTAGAAATTTGCCTTACTCAAAACTTCTTTATGGATGACTCACAGTACTACCAACAAGTACGTGGGACATCTATGGGAGCTGTCTTTGCTCCCACGTTGGCGATTCTTTACATGGACTGGTTGGAGACTAATACCATCCTATGTCCCACGAATCCATTTTTTCCAGGTCTAAAAAATTGGAAGAGATACATAGACGACATTTTTTTGATTTGGGCGGGCACTATCCCTGAACTAGATGGGCTCCTACACTGGCTTAACCACAACTGCAATGGTCTCACCTTCACAATTGCTCACAGCCAAAGCAGCATCCCTTTCCTTGACTTGAATATTCAACATCATGAGGGCAACCTGTACACCTCCCTCTTCCGTAAACCTACGGAGAGAAACACCCTGCTAAGATATGACAGCTGTCACCCCAGGGCTCTGAGGGATAGTCTGCCATATTCTCAATTCCTGAGACTGAGAAGAAATTGTTACAAAAAGGAAGATTATTTCTGTGAGGCTAATATACTATCTAGTAAACTGAGGTTTAGAGGGTACCCCAAGCGTCTCATCAAGAATTCGATGAAGAGAGCTTGGTACTGCCCTCGGGAAACCCTCCTGGAACCCAAACCCAAAAAGACCACTGAGAAATTGGTCTGTGTAACAACATACTCCCCGGTCTCAAGCCGGGTGAGACAATGTGTCAAAAAGAACTGGCACATTTTGAACTCAGGCGTATTGAATTGGGACACCCCTTTGTTTGCTTTTAAGAAAAACAAAAATCTCAAGGACCAATTGGTTAGGGCTGCGTTACCATCCAGTAGAAATGTAACCCTGAATGACCATTGGCAATTACCTCCACTTCTTGGGCACGCCCGCTGCGGGACGTGCGTTGTATGTGAGTTTTCAATTGATGGTAAAGAATTTGTGTTCAACAATGCAAGAAATGCTCGTAACACCTTTACCAACTGTAACAGTCATAATGTTGTATATGCCATCTTCTGCCCATGCAACCTGATATACGTGGGACAAACCAAGCAGAAGGTCAAATTGAGGATTTCCCAGCACCGTAGCCGCATCAGGTGTAAAACACCCAACGCTCCTTTGGTGGAACATTTTGTGGAGAAAGGACATTCCGAGAACGACATTCAATGGACTGTTATTACACAAATCATAATCTCACCGAGGGGCGGAGATCTGACACGCCTCTTAAACAGAGAGGAACTGAAATGGATTCTGAAGACTGATAGTCTGAACTCGGGGCTCAACGTCCAAGATGAATGGACTGCCCTTATCTGACACCTGTGTTCATAATTCATGACTGTGCCTGCACGATAACAATTATGTGCCTTCCTGAAGTATTCAACTGTACTGGCTGCTGGTGTCATTTTATTGTTTAAATGCATGTGTGTTTTAATTCTCTTCACAACACTTGTCTTCCCTTAACGCGCCTTTTCCATATGCATGCCTTCACTTCCTCACGTCCATTGCCCCAAGATGGCCCCCATGTGGGTCCGTCTTCTATTTCTATGCCCTGCCCTGTCCTCTCACTACCCTAAGATGGCACCTATGTAGGTCCGTCTTTTATTTCTGTGCCCATTCCCTGGACCAATCCGATCTAAGCATATTAGACCCTGGCTACCCTGCGTGCTGGACGCCAGGAAATCACTCTAGCCGACTCATCCGGTAAGTGAATCTTCCTCCAGCTCTTCGGCTACGTGGTTATTTTATTTAATTATTTACTTAGATTCTGCATATGACTGATGCGCCCCCCCTTTTGATAGGTATCCTGGCCAGCCGACGGAAAATACCTTGTCCGCGGCTCCCGCATCCCGACTCTGGTAAGTGGCTGCACGACTTGACAAAGCCCTCGCGGCTCGTCAATTTCAAGCACCGCGCCTCCTGGTCCTGACCACTTTTTACCCTTGCAGGGCTCGCGGCTGTAACGTTTGCCTGAGGAGTCAGCCTCTCCTTCATGAGGCGACCCGGTAAGCCTGAAACCCCTTAAGTAATCCGCCCACGCCCACACGGCCGTCGCAACGGTTTACTATTCCCTTCACTCTTGACTCCTCGATGGAACCACTTGCGCCGTTATCTCCTCACGCCCACACGGCCTTCGCATCTGGAAATCGCCTTCACCGTTGGTTATTATTCCCTTCACCCCTGACTTCCTCATGACACCACTTGCGCCGCATTTTAATCACTTTTTCAAACAATACAGCGATCATGTTATCAGTCACTGAGACACCTTCACTGTTCTTATTAAGTCTCCACCATTTGGATCAGAGTTATTAGTGCACATCACCAGCACTTTAGTCCACGTGATTTGCTTGACCGGTACGTCGTTGTTCACTGGTCGCACTCATGTCACCAAGTTATTGAATTTTATTCATTGTATATGTTTTGAATATCTTCTTTCTTTCCCCCCTTTTAGGCATTTAGAGGCTTAATTAATCTAAGGCTTTTCATTGTATTTGTCCTGATGATGGTCCCTGATATTTTATAGGGGTCCGAAACGCCGTCGACTCTTTATGCACTTGAACTGAAATGTGATTACTACTGAAATGTCTAGTGCATTTATGATATACTCTGTACAATTGTACTGTTTATAGAGTAACGTTGGTTTGCCTTACAAAGCCCTTCTCTGCTGTCTACATCACCACTTGTACTCGCTCTGTCAGTACTGGACACAGGCTTGTTGTCCACTTTGGTTGATTGTTGGAAGGTATTCTCTATGTGATTTCAATACATAAATACTGAGTAAAATCTCTGGAAGACCCCTGTCCGGCTGGACATGTCTGTCCTGTAAATATAGATTGACTCTGTCTATATGTTATTCGTTCATTATTACTTTTGTCTGGGACCCTTGTTGTTTTTCAAAAGCTGTGAAGGATGACAGGCATGCAGGCGCTCTCCCAATCAGGACGTCTCCACTACTCCTTTCACCTTATGGGAGCCGCGCAAACCCTGAACCCTACGTCTCCACTGCTCCTTTCACGTTAACACACCGCTTTTTAGAATGAGACACAAGACTGCTGCTGCAGGGCCACTCTTTGACTATCGTATTGGGTGGAAGGTTTTAGGAAATGGGGCCCGCTGAATGTAGAACACTCGGTATCATACTCTGCCTAGCAATTCTGGGCACCCTCACTGGTCGTGCGCTATCTGCAATTAAATGAAAATCTTTCACATAGGTGCTAACGTCCACTGGGAGCCGAACACATAACGACAATACCCATTTACAAATGCGAATATACGGTCCGTGTACTAGACACCTTATATTCCCAAAGAAACATTCCTCACCTGTATAATAACAGGACTTAGGCCCGGCAGTAGAATAGTCTGGGGCAGAGCAGGAGTCACGTATTCTCTACCAATTTGTGTGGCTGTAATTACAATCAAAAACCCAATCAACAACATATCTCTCGTGCCTCCATCAACGTATACCGCCCTCTTATCCCAGACACTTACTCAGTCTTTAGGCAATCAGTTCCGTCATTATTCCGGTTCTATTTAATCGTTAAATTCGCTGTAATTGCCTGTAATGTCCAAATGATAAAATCAGTAATCTGCACTACCCATGAAACTGCGAATGAACGCTACTATGCTGGCTTAGACCTGCATGCACGTACCTCCTGTGTGCCCCAGCCGCGAATCCGGCGTCGTCCTTCACTCCTGAATGCTATTGCGGAAGTGTGTATACCACGCATGCGTTATATGCACATGGACACAGATTTCCACTAGACCGTAAATTCAACTTCCGCATTGAGCGCTCGAACTCGGCGGAAACGGATAAGGTGAACAATGTTAGCAAACATCTATACTTCACTCTTAATAATTCTGAATAGATATAACGTGAAATCACATCAAGCGACTGCGTGGTCAAATGCGTGCCTATCTACGGGTTGTCTCAAAAAGTAAGTGTCACACATTGTAATGCACCAAGAACAGTAGAAACGAAAGTGGAGAGACCCGACCAAGCTCCTGAGCCTCTGTTTAGTTCACTCAGTCTAGGAACTAGAATCCCCTAATACAGCCTTTTGTGTGGTTGCTCATGTTTACTGTTTGATACATGTGGTGGAGCCCTTGTGTGAAATGAAGCTCAAAAATGTGGCATCATTTCAAATATCACTTCCACAGTGTATGCAGCATACGGGGCAAAAGCGGATTCTGAGAAAACGTTCAAAAATGTGGTGTCGAATTGCGATCCGGTGACTGCAACCCACCCCTGCAAAACACACGTTGAAAATGACCAAAACATGCAGAGACAAAAAAAAAATAATAATAACATCCGCCCACCGCCGCATGACGTTGTTAAAGGGGCGGGAAGAGTAAAAATAGCCGGAACGCCCACGAATCTGCTCAGGCAATGACGGACAGGTCTCTCTTCCAATGGCTAGCCTCCATTTATGGAGCTAGCCGATGGAAGAAAGAGACGGGACAAAGCCCCGTACTGTCTAACATAAGATTTTGCCTCTAACATAAGATTTCGCCTGCGCGAACACTGCTGCGCAGTGGACGCCAGGCGAAACCTAAAAAAACGAATGTCTCAACCTAATCCAAAACTTATTTGACTTGTACGTAGGTGGTTGTCTATTTACTTACTTGTATACTATCGTGCCACTTCCTCTGATATGTCTGTAAGACTTAACTTTTGTCCCGAAGTTTTGTCCTGAATTTTAACCTTGTGTCCTGATTTTTTGTGCTGAATTTTGACCCTCTGTCCTGAATTTTTACATTCACCGTCCTGAATTTGCACCCATGCCAGTTGGTCACCCTAAGCGCTCCGCCTTCCAGGCGTAAACGCAGCGTGTGGGTGTATCACTTCCGGCGTGGGCCGGGGCAATCAGCTATACCGCTGACTTACACTAAGCCCGATTTTAAGCTTACGTGTTTCTTTAACCATGCCCTTAGTTACATGGCCACGCCCCTTTGAGTAACACTTCCCCCTCGTTTTTCCAGCCCACTTAAAGCCCTTCATAAACTGATCACCACACTGCTTACTGGTTTAACGTCACATAAGATACAAAACGCTGGACATGGATACCGAATTATCGGTGTGGCGCATGCAGCTAGAGGCTAACAGGAGCATATTCATTTGCGGTGACATGTGCTGTTGTAGTGCGATGTCTGGGATGGTGACGCCATAGTTCCGTAGCTCTTTCTACGAAACCACTATGTGTTCAATGTGAAAGTGACCTATTGCAATGAATGTAACTGTTTCCGGGACAAAATCGGACTGCTGAACGATTTTAAGGCATTAAAATGGTTCATAATTGTGACGTTGAGAGATTATTTAAATATTTTCGCAGTGCCTGATCCATCCATGGCCGCTGTTCTGGACTCTTACTAAACAGTTCTTCCTGAGATTGAATAATGAACGTGTGAAATCGAGGCGTGAAACGCAACGTTTTCTTCCCGGCCCCGCCCCCAACTCGAAGCAAGTGGTGCTGGTGCTCTTCCTTCGAGTCCGAAGTCTTGTGGACTGCGGGCTGCGGAGTCCCGCGCCCAGGGACCGGAGAGCTGGACCCCCAGGGCACCTCAGGGGTGCCTCGAGGTACTATAGCTAGGGGAGATACCGCGGCAGAGAGGGGGGTGTTTTCCTTCCCCGTGTATTTCGGCATAAAGCTCGGCTACAGTGTTTTTCCCCCCCTCTTCTCTCTCCATAAGGCCTATCTATTTATAAAGCCGCACCCCTCCCAAAGTTGCCTGTATGCTGCCCTATCCCTCCCTATGCATTCCCTTTAATCAAATCCCATTCTCTCTCTAAACTTCATATTCAAACGTGTCCCTCTTCTGCTGCATTTAAAAGGCCTCTATCATTTAACACCCCTATTTTATAGCATTTTGAAGCACGGTTTCTGGTAATCCATTCTTTAACGAAGCCATTGCCCTTATGAGACCATGGTCCCCATTCTATATGTCTTTAAATTATTGTTTTCTCTATCCGTTTGGCCCTTTCCATTCTCTTTTCGCTTGTTACAATATCCTCCTCGTTTTTTTAACTGGCAGACATTGTGTTCTTCTTAAACCCTATCGCCCATTATAAGTTGCTCATGCTCAAGAGAACGTGCTTCATTTGCAAGGTGTTTTTGGTCAATGTAATTGTGAATTGTATTTATATAGCGCCTACTTCACTGACAAGCCGCTGAACCTCTTAGCAGCGAACAGCACGCTACCTTGCAACCCAAGATTAGTGGTTAATAATTAGTAGGTAGATTAGTATAACATTTTTCTTTCCTTTGTGCATTAGTTGTGTTAGGTTTGTGCTCTTGATTGCCTTTGTGTTTAGTTGAGTTTAGAGTAGATATAGCATGATGGGAGTGGATTTTAAAGGGGTAGTAGTACGTTGTTTTTGTAAGCAGTAGTCGTGGGTGACATATCTAAGCAAGCATTTGCAATGCAGTCGGTCTCACATTTGCTGGAGTTAGAGCTATTGGTACTGTAAACGACCATGTCTTTAACCCATGTGTTATGGTTTGTATGTATGTGGAGTCAGTTGGCAGGTATCAACCATCGTGTGGCTTTGAGCACTTTAGCAATTGTTTTGTTTTAAAATTTAAACCAAAAATACCCTTGGTGGCCAGCACACAGAAGAAGCAAGAGTGAGGCTCATAACATGTAGGACTAATGACTGCACCTTTTACCCTTGAGTATGCTAGTTATATTTAAGTAGGTTTATGTGGAAACATTAAAAGCTGCAAATATATGTGCAATATTGCTTCCTGCAAATTTCTTTTATCAGCATAGAAGATGCGCTTAATGGGCTGCCATGATGACATGGGTCAGTTAACCTGCACTGTAGAGCAGTGAAACTGCACTAATGACGGCTTATGCATTCTACATAACAGCATTGTGGGATGGGTGGGTCAGCTAGTTATTACTGGTAAGTGGCCCCATTATGTGTGCTACCGTGCTACCTTCAGTGAGTACTAGGATTCCAGCAACAAGAAGAACAAATAGCACTGTAGGACATATAGTTTCAGTGTTTTATCACTGCAAGCATGTGGTGTCACAATTTAAAATAAAGACGTATGTAAAGTTAAGGGCAAGCAGCAGTAAGTATCGCACTATAAAGTATTATTTAATATTGAGTGAGTTGCTCTTCAGTCACCAATGTTAATACTTTGTAGATAACTAAAATACCATTCTTGTGGGAAACTGCAAAAGGGAGTTAAATAATGTCAAAACATAAAAGTTGTGTATTTTGGCTATATATTGGTATTCCGCATAAAGTTGTTGCCAGTATGTAATACTTGTGAACCGCTGACATAGGCTAAGTGAAGTATAGCCAGAGTCACTGGAATTATGTGGCAGCAGAAGGCCATTTTATGCTGCAGGGTTGACTAAAGTGGTAAGAAAAGGCAAATTATGCAGCATGTGGTACATTCTGTGATACTTTTTTCTCATTTTCACTCGTTACCAGTGTCTGGGCATAGGTTGCACATCATTAGTTTCTCTCCCAAATATAGTAATAAGCTACAGAAAGGTAACCAGTCAAACAATACAAATTGCCTTCCACTGTGCAGCAACATTTATGGCTGCGTTTTTAGTATCCTTTGGAGTGTTTAAGCTAGAAACAATTTTTTTCTGTTAAAATCTTCAGATTATACAGTAGATGATAGATTTTGTGGCAAATGCTCAATTTCCTATTTATAGTTCATTTCTATACCACAAGAAGCATAGTTGGTCATGTCTGAATATACTGTTGTGGTGCACTTGTGTTGTGAGTATAGGTGTCTGGACTAATCTTCTGAAGTTTAGGTGTTGTAAGTGGAACGTGTGTGTGTGTAGTGAAATCCACAGTTTGACTGTTTGAAAAAGGCGAGATGTTCAACCCATGTTTTTTTCCTTGTATGTAGGAGGGAATGTTGAGATGGGGAGCCATTCTTTAGCGTAGGTTCCTTTGTTGTATGTATTTTTTGATTTCTTCCTGATGAAGAGTGGTCCATTGCCATGTATTGCTTTGTGTGTGTGATACCAAAAAGCTTGAATGTGGATCTTCTGGCAACTGGTAGCCAGTGTAGGTAGAGATCTCAATGCAGGGGAGATATGTGCTTGTGGTTTTACACGTAGGAGTAGTCTGGTGGCAGTGAATTCTCTGTAATCTTCTCATAATTGCCAGAGTTAAGACTTGATACAGACCATTAGTGTAACCCAGTTTAGATGGGACAAGCAATATGGTAGCTTGAACCTTGTGAGGGAATCCTAGGTGTGGGAAGATATGTCGCAGTTTTTTCACTATGAAAACATTTGATTTGGTTCCCTTGTCCCCCATGTGCCTTCGTTGACAGCTTGGCATACATGGTAATTCTGTGGTTTCTTACTGCCTGAGATATTTTTGGTGGTGGTCCAAGATCACCAGGCCAGGTGCAGAGAGTTATGTTTTTCAGTCGGCACAGGTGTCAGTATTACGGTTTAGAGGCATTCTATTTGAGGTTGCTCCATGTCATTTATTGGTTAACTGCTTGGAGGCAATTTTAGATTTTTGATGTTGTCCTATGGGTTTTCATATTTCACAAGTATCTGTGTGACAGCTGCATAGTTACCACATCCTTGTGACTGGGGTTGAATGTTTGCATTGTTCAGCATTCTGTCCATCATTTGTTCTTTTGCTACCGTTGTCCTAAGTGGGAAGGGTATGCCCAGACGTGGGTCCCGTCCTCACTGCACCACTGGATTCAAGCTAGGCTGGCTGATGAGGCGTGATGCCCTGAAACCGGTCATAGGATGCTTATTTCTGGTCCAGGGAGGACCGCTTGGCAGTTCCGGCTGGACTGTTCCTATGAGGAACAGGGTCGAGACTGATTTGTATATGATTCTGTCCAAACTAGGGTGGCGTGGTGAGCAAAAGATTAAACCCAGATCATTGTGACTGTGGGTGAATGTTTGCATTGCTCAGCATTCTGTTCATCATCTGTTCCTTTTCAGCTCCGTAGTTATAGCAATTGAAGTTAAAACCATTGAACAGATTTGGTAATAATTTGCTAGATGGTGGTCTGTAGAGAAGGAAAATGTTGAGTAAGGGTTGGATATGGCAAGGAGGGTCTCAAAACATTGTAAAGAGACACTCTTGGGTTTGGTGAGATTTGTTGTTTCATTAGACATGACAGCCATGGTGTCACCGTTTTTGTGTTCACGATTTTGTGTTACAGTTTGGTATCCTGGTGGAACAGCTTTTTGGCTGTGTTGTAGTACAGAGTTGTTGTTTTTTTTTTAGGACTATGGTTATAGGTGTGCAAGGGTATGTAGGAATGAGTTAAACATCTGGGTACATTTTGAGTGAATGGTGGTATAACTTTGTTGGTAGAGAGTAGTGCGTGGTTTTTTTGAGGTAGTGTGCATGGCTGTTTTGTGGCGGTGTCTCGAAGTGTGCGTGTAGAATGTGGACTTGCAGTATTTCTGACCCTCGGCCTGAACAGATGATGAACAAAATGCAGAACAATGTCATACTTTCACCCCAGTGCAGAGATCTGGGCCTAAATCGATAGCTTTTAGCTCACCATGCCATTCCAGTTTGGACCCAGCCATATGCAAATCAGTCTTGACCCCGCGCCCATTGGGAACAGTCCGGCCCGAACTGCCAGGCCAGGTCCTCCCTGGACTGGAAACAAGTATGCTAGGAAGTATGCTAGGACCGGTTTCGGCCTGAACAGGCAATGCCCTTGTGCTCTGTGCCCTTAGCCTCAATGCCTGGGCTGAGACTCCCTGGGAGACGGCTTGTAAAGGCTGCTGGGAGGTCACCTGACCCTTTCTCTACGACTTAGGCTCAACTGTAAGTCCAGCCAAGTGGTTGCCCAGCAACAGCCCAGAGTGTACACCTGGAGGACAGTGGTCAATTTTCTAATCCACAAGCTGGTTGACCGCGTGTAAGGAAGAGAGGGCAGGCAGGCAGAACTAGCTTTTCAAGTAGTAACGTTTTGTTAATGGCAGGCGGAATTTCCCGAAAATCACAACCTTCTCCAATGTCACCTTTAGAGATGAACAGAAGCATAGTTTAACACCAAAACTGCTAACCTATAGCTCTGTACAAGCACTTTGGAGTCAACAATTACACAGCTTTTGGGCTGGTAGGCAGACTCGAAACCAGTAGGGCCCTGTGAGTGAAGAGTAAAGGGGAGAGAGAGTGCAGACAGGAAGACAGGCTGCAAAGAGGGAAAGCAGAGTAAACCAAGATCAGCAGAACCCCTAAAATGGAGATGGGGCAGAGCAGAATCCGAGAAGAAAAAAAGGGGGAAGAACGAAGGATAAAGAGAGGAAGACAGAGGCTGCAAAGAAGCAAAAGAAGGAGATTTTACAGGGTTTTACACACAAACAACATTTATTTGTTATGCAACAAGACAATGCAAAGCTAGCAGGTTCAGAGTCCAAGTGGACTAATAAGTGTACTTGAAACCAGGGGTTAACAGGTACTACGCTATGGTATTTTTGCAAACAGTCAGATCTGGATTAGGATCAGATTAAGATAAGGAGTAAAGCTGCTTGCCTGTTGGTGGGTCTGTCTTTCAAGGGGCCACAAGCTCAGAGAAACTCTCCTTCATAAAGTCCTGTCCATGGTGGGCTGCTCCTCTTTATAACATCTGTCTGTTGTATTTGCTTATCCTTTACAGTGCATTTTCTTGTTCATAAACCCCTTTTACATAGCGGAGCTGGACAAACGGGTTGAGCAAATGAAATATGAAGGATCCATCCTTCATAACTCGACTGAGCATAGAAAGGGGCTAGTTCCACGCTCTGCTTTTGGTGGCCATATTGGAGTGGGCATGTTGACATTATCCCACACACCTGGACAGGAATTCTCCTCTTAATCACCATCCATGTTCCACCGTTAAGACACTCCCATCGGCCAATCGACACTTTTAAAATGGAGTTAAGTCCCGATCCCGCTGGATCCAACGCACTCATTATCAACTACCCAAGCAGCCTATAGAAAAACGCCGCCAAAAAATACAAGCATCACATACTCCGGTCTAGGCCTGAAACTTTAATCTCTGACGTCTACTTTTGTACAAACAAAGGTAGTCAAGTTAATGACCTTATTTTCTACACCAGGAAAAGAGCATGTTGGTGCAAAGTCTTCTATTGTATGCTCCAAATATCAGGTACCAGAAAAACTCCTCATGGTCTCAAACTAACAGTAGCGCCCTCGTCCACGCTCCACGCCAATGCCACCATCACCCTTTATAACAACAGGATCATCCTAGTCCAACGTTCCAATGTCAATCTTATTAAGATAGCCAGTATCTTCCCGTTACTCAGCGAATCCCAATGACACCTACACTCACCCTACCATCGCTCAGGTCATCACCAGTCCTCCCCCTCTACTTTGGGGAGGCCCTCACTTTATCTAAATCACTCTGCGCCTTTAGATTATCACAGAGCGTCTCTGTCCCCTGTAG
Organism: Lissotriton helveticus; assembly: GCF_964261635.1. Lineage (NCBI taxonomy): Eukaryota > Metazoa > Chordata > Amphibia > Caudata > Salamandridae > Lissotriton > Lissotriton helveticus. The sequence continues at coordinate 467,985,670 of NC_136065.1, forward strand.
ATGTGCCCCAACCCTCTAGACCCCCGACTCAGAAGTGGAGAGACATCTCGGGTTCACTCTGCGGACAGCTAGCCAATCCGATTCTATCTGTTTCTCGATCGGAGAGATCCTCATGTGCCCTACTATCATTGGCTTCAACGATTGATCCCTTTCTGTCATCCCTCTCCCCACACCTTATACTTTGCTGGAGTCTGGGCATATGCCCTCCAACAACCATGATCGGTCAACCCACTCATTCCTGTTTGGACCGTACCTGACCCTCAGGGCAATGGTCATATCACCCTCACTAACCCTCCAACTTTGTTATCGAAAGGTCTTGGAACTTTGCTAGTCCCAAATGATCAAATCCCTCCCCAGGAACCACTCACCATCACCTTGGACCCCAAGGGCTCACACCGAGGCCCACCTTCTCCGCTCGCTCTCCTAACACACCTGTTACCCCTTCCAGACTTGGCTGCGCGCTTAGATGATCTATCTCTCCTGCTGCACCTTCTCACTACTTAACTACATGACCTGAAAGTCCTCTCAAATGATCTTTTCCCCACGATCAGTTCCTTCCTCACCTCTGCGAATCTGCCCGGACCCTCCCCTAATGTTAGTGATCGCTTGGGCCAGTTTTTAGCCCCCTCCATCTTGAAAACAATTCCCCTAGCTAACGTGCCCTCCCGCCTCAGAAGATTTGAGACCTACCTAGCGTCCAAGGATCTCAATGACCTTCACAACTCGTACTCTACTAGTTCCAACTCCAACATGACCCCGCCAAGACAAATACAAACCATCCATACTAACCTGAACAGAGAACCACGTCACAATCTTAGTAATCAATAAAGACAACCTCACGAGAGTGAATGTCATCCAGACTCCTTCCCCCATTAATCCATCACGACTTAAATGTGTACTACTCAATTGCAGGTCAGTCAGTAAACAAGCCTCTAATATCTTCGCCCTCATCCAACACAATGATCCAGACATTATCATTCTCACTGAAACTTATTTAGTAATTTTTCATAACCTTTATTGACAGATTCGGCATAATCAAAATACACTTTTGCATCAGATCAGAGCATCGTACATATCCGGATAGTTGCGGAATACGATAGACCTAGAGAAATCTCAATCAGACAGAAGCATTATCCTGTACAACACGGCTATAGCACCATGAGCAACACATAGCTGTAGGAGGTGGTGACAGCACTGTAGAGGAAGGAGCAAGCCCTGGTGGGAGGGGGCAGATGGGGACAGGGAGGGAGACAATTACTGACCAGCTCCGCGACCGCTGCGGGCAGAGTGCCGGCGGAGAGCGCGGGAGAGGCAGTCTGGCTTAGATGTGGTTTGGAATGGAGGTATGTCACTAGGGGACCCCATATGTCAGGTGGGAAAGTTTTCGCAGGCAGAAGGTCCCAGAATTCAGATAACGGGATCTGGTATCTCGAAGCATCTTCAAGCCATTGGGCGCCGGTCTGCGACCCCAGCACAAGGCCACCCTACGACGCGCAAGGACGAGCAGCATTGCGATCATCGGCGAGAGGCATCCGGGCAAAACTTGACAAAGCTCAGCAGGCACAGCGACGGGTCGGGCTGAACCTGTGCGGAGGTAATCTCAGAGATGGTGGCACAGACCGCCAGCCAGAAATCCGACACCTTTGGGCATAACCATGCAAGATGAGTAAAATCCGCGGCAGGGGCAGAGCAACGCATGCACCTATCGTTAGGTATGAGTCCCAATTTATGTAGCTGAATAGGGGCGCGGTATAGCCTGTGCAGATATTTGAAATGTATGAGACGGAGACGATAGTCGGAGATAGTTTCTTCGTCTGGTTGCAGCAATCAAGCCAATCAGCTTGGGAAATGTCCACGCCTAAATATTCGCCCCATGCTACACGTTGGTGATCAGTGGAGATGAAGGTGGTCGACAGCGTAAGGGCGTATCATTTAGTTACCAGCTTGCGGGGAGTGGGAGATGTGTGTATATATAAAGTGGAGAGCGGGCATCGAAGGTGGAGGTTGGGGGAACGTTGGATGTAGCTCCCTACAGATAGCCCGCAGCTGATAAAAGAGCAATGTGTCCATCGGACCAGAGGAAGCAGGAAGAGAATAAAACTTGTTTCAGGGATAGAGATCCGCCAATGTCGTCAGCCCTAGGTGGGAGGCGTGTTTAGACATGCCAGTTGGTTGGAGAGGAGGGAAGGCAGGATGACGTACAATCGGCATGGTATTGGCCGTTAACATTGGAAAGACTGCACAGTCCCAACTAGGCCCAGCGCAAGGTCTCGACCGTGTCCACTTCAGCACGTGGACGACTGGCTGGGGCAAACAGGGCGGTGTTCAGAGGCTAGGGGGTTGCAAGGCCGCTTCAACCGCAACATGCGGCTGATAAGGGGTCGGGTGAATCCAGAAATGTGAAATAAACTGGCCTGGGCGTTTAAGGCATAAAGTTTTTAAAATTGGGAGCGCTCATACTGCCAACCGACATGGGGAGAGTTAGGATATCGCATGCAATCCTGGGCTGTTTGCCAGCCCAGACAAGAGAAATGATCAGAGAGCGAATTTTAAGAAAGAAATGGTCAGTTAGAGGTATGGGGATATTCAAAAAAAGATCCAGGAATTTCAGGAGGACCGCTGACCAGCCAGGGCCAAGGGGAGCTGGTTCCAATGAGGTATTCTGGACTCGAGCCAGTCCACCTCGTGTCCAAAGTTGGCCCTCCAGAGGTCATCCAAGTCCCTGCTCAGCCAGATACCTAGGTAGCGAGTAGGTCCGGAGGCCCATACAAAGGGAAAATCTGGTGAGAACGGCTTGGTGGCATCAGTAAGAGGAAACAACACTGACTTGCTCCAGTTCACCTGTATGCCGGACAATCCACCAAACCGTATTATCTCATGCACAAGGGGGCTGAGTTTGTCTTGGGGGGTGGCGGACATACAACGTAATATCATCAGCATGCATGGAAACAAAGAGGGCGCGGGCAGAAAAGCCAATGCCCTTCTGAGTATCGTGTTGCCGGAGTCTGGCAGCGAGAGTCTCCATCACAATGGCGAAGAGCATAGGAGAGAGCGGGCATCCCTGCTCAGTGCCGCGTTCAATCAGAATAGGATCTGATACCTGACCATTGATCCGAAGTCGGGTGGAGGGACGAGTATAGAGGAGTGATATCTTACGGATGAAAATGTTACTAAAGCCAAGGCGTGGTAGAAGAAAAAATAAAAAAGGCCACTCCAGTGTATCGAATGCCTTGGTGACATCTAGTAGAGCGGCCACAGCAGATAGGCTAGGTTTGATTTGATGAAGGACCGAAAAGATGGAGGTTATGGGAAGTGGCACGACCAGGGATGAAACCAGACTGATTGTGGAGGCCGATGAGGGGCAGAAGGAGGAGAAGGCGGGTGGCCAATAACTTTGCAAAAATCTTATTATCGATAATAATTAGAGAAAGGGGGCAGTAGGAATCGCAGCAGTCAGCTGGTTTGTCCGGCTTAAGTAGTAGCGTTATCATCGCCTCGCGGAGTGACTGCAGGAAAAGGCCATTGTCAATGGAATCATTATACATGGCGGCCAGATGCGGCACAAGAAGCAAAACAAAAGTCTTATAGAACAAGGCGGGGAGGCCGTCTAGACCAGGTGCCTTATCACTAGGTAATCTATTTATGGCAGGGAGTATCCTCTTCCTTAGAGAAAGGCACATCTAAGAATTTACGATGGTAGTCCTCTAGCCAAACCAACTCGAGAGTATCAAAATATTGTTCGAAAGCCTCACACGAGGGGGGAGCCGGCGGTGTAGAGTTGCGAATAGTAGTCCATAAAACACGCCTTAATTTCATTGGGGGAGGTGGTTCTAGTGGGGCTAGCATGCATGCATGCATTTTTAGGAGCAACCTCTCCGTCACCAAAGTCAACTCCCCCTCCCTCTCCTCCTGTGAACTCCTCTGCCTCGACATCACCAGCGAGGGCAAACAAGTTTGTGCTTTACATCTCATCTACCACCCGCCTGGTGGGAACATCATATTCACCCAACAACTCATGGACTTGATCACCTCCAATGCCGGTCGGCAGACCACCCAAGTCTACCTGGGTGACTTCAATCTCCACTGGAACGACCAGAAAGACACAGTGGTGAATAGTCTCAAAACTTTCCTTAAAGCTCTTGACCTCACCCAAATATGCGAAAGACCAACACACGACAAAGGCGCGATACTCGATCTCATCATTGCCAAAGAAAACTCTACACAACTGGAAGCGATACAACCCTGCGACTGGTCAGATCACCACATTATCACCTTCTTTATCAATGAAAAAGTTAAACCTAACCCGGCTCAACCAACCAAATCCAAAACATGGAAAAGGGACATGAAGAATCTTAACCCCGCTACCCTGCCTCCCCACATAGGCAATCGCCTCCTTCCCCCTTCAGGTACCTCGGATGTTCACTCACTGATGGACCACTACCTTGACTCTATGAATACAATAGTCAATGAAGTCGCCCCACTGCAACTGAAGAGAGTCTCCACCAAAATTTCTAACCCCTGGTATGATGACACTCAATGACGACAGGCGTACTATGCGAATGGCAGAGCGCACATGGAGATCGGACCCCTCAGCATTGCACCTCAAAAGGCTTAAGAACAAGAGAAATGCCTACTTCAGGAAAATAAAGCGCGCAAAATCGAACTTCTTTAGCCGCCAGTTGGACCAAGCAAAAAACAGGCCAAGAAAGCTGTTCGAACTAATCAAGACCCAAACGAAGACACAACCCTTACAATCAAACAGTGCAACAAGCGACACCCCACACTGTGAAGCCTTCTCTGCTTTCTTTAAGCTAAAGACTGACAACATTAGAAATGACCTCATCATGGATGTAAACCGCTTCCCCAGTCACACCAGAATGACTAACATTCAACCTAAAAACAAGGCATCATGGCTGTACTTCGATACCTACTCGGAAGAAGCAATACACAAACTGCTCTGCACCTTGAAGCCCTCTAATCACCTCACAGACCCTCTACCTGCTAATGCTGTAAAAGAGTTCATCCCCTTGCTCCTCCCTCTCTGGACCAAAATCATCAACAGCTCCCTTCAACAAGGCCTCATCCCAGACTCCCTTAAGGTGGGGCAAGTCACGCCTATACTCAAGAAACCTACAGCTGATCCTTCTGACCTAAACAATTATCGGCCCATCACCAATATCCCCACCCTGGCCAAACTGCTGGAGAAATGTGTCCAACTCCAACTAACAAAACACATTGATCAATTTGACCTCCTCAACCCTCATCAATCTGGGTTCCGAGCGAAACATAGCACGGAAACAGCTATGACACACATAATTGATGACGCCCTCCAAATTCTTGATCGCAATGAGTCCTGCCTCCTCATCCTTCTTGACCTCTCTTCAGCATTTGACACGGTCAAACATGAGAACTTGCTGGAACTGCTAAGCACTAGAATGGGTCTATCAGGAACTGTTCTCAAATGGTTTTCGTCCTTCCTTCACAACCGATCTCAGAAATTCAAGATCAACAATGTGCTGTCTACACCCGTGCCTGCAGATCTAGGTGTTCCACAAGGATCCTCCCTCTCCCCCACACTGTTCAACCTCGTCATGGAACCGCTCGCCACCCTGCTCCAAGCCTCCAAGGTCCAGTTCCATATGTACGCCGACGACACACAACTTTATCTAAAGCTACAATCCCCGGAAGATATCAAACTTCTGAATTCCACGCTTATCAACACTCAATCCTGGCTGGCCGATAATCACCTCAAACTAAATGCTCTGAAAACTGAGTTCCTACTCATCTCACCCCCGGCGAAAATTTCCACCACCCAAACGTGGCTCATTAACCTAACAGCACTTAATGTCCAACCTACCATCGTGGACTCGGCGAAATCCCTAGGCATCACACTCGACGCCAACCTCAACATGCAGCAGCACGTTAGCAAAGCCACAAAAGGAGCTAACTTCCAAATCAACACACTGAGGAAAATTAAACCCTACCTCCCTGCCGAAGACTTCCGAACGGCTGTGCAAGCTTTAGTCATCCCTCGAATAGACTACGGAATTGTGGCCCTCAGCGGACTCCCGCTATCCACAACAGCACCCTTAAGAGCCTCCCTGAACGCTGCCGCGAGACTCATTACTGGCTCAAGAAAACATTCGCATATATCCCCAGACTTAAAGTCCCTAAAATGGTTGCCTTTTGAAGCCAGAATACAGCTAAAAATTGCAGTCATGACACACGCGGCCGTGCACCACAATGCACCCAACTACCTCGCTCAAAAGTTGTCTATATCAGGAGGTTCGAGATCCAATAGAAGTGCTAAAAATCTACTCCTGAAGCCCCGTAGATTCCGGAAAGAGAAAACATACAAGCGCTCCTTCTCAGGAATGGCACCCAGGATCTGGAATGCGCTCCCTCCTGAAACCAGGCTTATCTCCTCCACCGCACTCTTCAAGAAAGAAGTGAAAACCATCCTTCTGGCCAAGATCTCCTGAACCTTACAGGTGCTGGATCAGAGACTCTGCATTGCTCTGTACCTCTGTTCACTTTGGCCTTTGGCACTATACTTCTACTTGGTGGGGATACCACTACATTACGCTCTCACTACCGACCAATATATGTTACACTTAGTTTACTGATTCACTCTCCCGATGCCCCCACTCAGTGTTCTCTCTTTACTAGGGTATTGGTATAAGCCTTCCACGCACCCAAGGTGTACCTGAACACCTAGGTAGTGGGGTCAATGACTTGTGCCGTCCTATATTATCCTATATTATTCTGTTTACCTGATTGTATTTTGATATGTTCTATGTATGTTATTATTATCCTACCATGTTTGTACTATTGTACTGCCCCCACTATCTCTGTTCACCCCTTCTGCCCTCTCTCCGTTGTGAAGCGCTCTGATATCTGTAAGGATCTTGTTCGCGCTATATAAAACTTTGAATGAATAAATAAATAAATAAATCCCGGAGAGCCGCCACATACTACGCAGCATGGGGTGACGTAGGAGGTTGGGCAGGGTCTTACCAGACTGGTCGCCCTCACTGAAGCGACGAGCTCTGGCCTCTCTGCCAAGAAAGGAGAGTTCCCGGTCTGCCTCCTCAGCAAATTCAGTATGCTTTTCACCCAAGCGCGCGAGGGTCTCAGACCTGGGTTGGGCCACATGAGTGGCGTCTCAAGCCTTAATCTCCGATTCTAGCTTGTCCAAAGAGGTGCGGATGGAGCGAAGGACACCAGCTTGTTTAGAGATACACTTGCCACGTATCACTGTCTTAAAACCTTCCTACAGGATGGACGCTGAGTCCACAGAGCTGACATTTAAGTCAAAGTAGTTGGTAATCGCTGTTTGGATCTCGTCACAGAAGACGTAATCGCGGAGGGCCATGTGAAAGCACGCTGTGTGAAGTGAGGAAGGCGAAGACAAAGCTGGACTGGTGCATGATCTGAGCAAGTGTGTGCCATATGATTAGCGGAGGTAAGCCAAGTGAGGACATCCGGGGAGGTAATCCATAGATCAGTACGGGACCAGCAGCCACGAGCACCAGTGACGCAAGTACCCTCATGGGCCTCCGGCCACATGTGACACCAGGCATCATATAACGAGTTGTCAGCGAGTATGGAATGAAGTAGAGCAGTGGAGTGAGGGTGGGGAGAGTTGGGGCCAGAGCGGTCCAAGACTGCAGAAAGTGTAACATTAAAATCCCCCCCTCCCCAAGAGAAGAAATGAGGTGCCATATATGAGTAAAGAGATCGGGGTCGTCCGAATTAGGGCCGTGGACAGCAGCAATCGTCATGGGTTGGGACAATAGGGAACCATGCAAAATAACGTACCGTCCGTCAGGGTCCGTAAGTGCCTGAGTAGTGTGCCAGGGGAGCCCCTTCTTATTAAAATGAACACTTCCCTAGAATAGGAGGAATAAAAAGAAGTGTGATTCACCTCAGTAGCGTGACTGAAGTCTGGTGGAGGTCGTAGGCAACCGGTGGGTTTCTTGCAATAGGCAAATGTCTACCATATGCCGGTGTAGGTGAGTGAATGAGCCTGGCTTTACGGTGATCATTAAGACCGCAGATATTCCAGGTCCAAGATATGGTGTCAGTCATATTATGCTATAACTAGGGAAAAGTGGGACGCAGAGCAGTAGGCCAGACAGCGGAAAAAGCCAGTGTGTGCGCTGGGGCAAGCGTAACCAGGAAGTGGAAGGTACAGGGCAGTCGCATAAAGCATGTAATGGAACCAGCCGGTACCTGCAATTCTGGACGGCCTAACCATGGGGGGGAACCACCAGTTAGCGAAGAACAAAGGGGGGAGGGGTAAACCGTGCCAGTCAGGAATGAGAAGATGCCGTGTACTAACATGCTGCATTGAACAGGCCTAACGGAGAAGTGATGCATACTGATAGGCGGAAGATGAGGACACAGGAGCATAAATGTCACAGTAAAATGATAGGAAAACCTGGAAAAAACCCAACCCTAACCCAACCCACCACACAAAATGCAATATGGAAACCTGTTTCTGGCAAAGCAATAACAGACAGAGTGCAGTCAACCACATTCCCCAAACACCCCCCCCCCCCCAACCCAACCACCCCACCCTTGCGTGCCAAAAAACATTTCCAAAAGACCCACCTCACCCACACCCAGTCCAACCCCCCAATCAGGCTGAGATACCACTCCTACCCACGCCAGGAACCCGCAACTTGGAAGAGGGAAAACAACGTTAATATAGGGTTAAAAGCCAACAATGCGGCTGACCATGGTTCAGCACCTCAATTTCAAAGTGAATCTTTAAGTCCTTGGTTTGTGCAGGCACGTCCGGAACTCGCCGCACTTTCGCTCCACTGAAAAACAGATACCAAAATTTGTGAAGAGAAGGATGGTGCACCAAAGAATAGAGTCCGAAAGCGCTTCCAATTTATCCAAATGAATCCTTTATTCTTTTTCTCAATCTTTTAAAACCACAGCCAACGTGTTTCATTCCATTGGAACTACGTCAGGGCTCAATAGTCTCAGTTAGGTCCAAGGAGGTCCTGAACCAAGGAGTCCAAATATTATAAGGCCTGGTTCTCTATAACAACCTTGAAGTGTAGTGTTACAGCAATATTCCCGTTGGACAAAGACGTTTCTTGTAGCAAAAGGTATTGGCCCACATTCCTCCGTGTTTAGTTAATAGTCAAAAAAGTCATACATTTAAGATTAGATGAGCCAGTACATTCTCGTTAGACAAAATAGAGTCCAATCGTCTAAGGTACCGGCCCGCATTCCTCCGTATTAGACGGGCAGAAGTAACCCCCAATATGTAATGAAGAGACGACGAACCAGTGTAGCGGCCGTCTGTCCATCTCACTATTAGCGTCTTCTTCGCATCCAGGGTCTCTGGATGCGAAGAAGACGCTAATCGTCACTGAGGTAGTCGGATGTAGCGAAGTGAGAGCCAGATGGTGACGAACGAGATGATTTATCGAGTTTCTTGGCAAAGGCAAGGGCATCTCTGGGATCAGGAAATACAAGCGTTTTTGCGCCCTGTCGGACTCTCAGCTTCGCTGGGTAAGCCAATGAGTAAGAGACGTCATGTTTTTGGAGGATCCGCTTTGCTGGAAGGAATGCACGACGAGCAGCCTTGACAGAAAAAGTATAGTCAGGGTAAAATGAGAGCAAGTTTCCTTGATTGATTTTGCCCCTGTCACGTGCTGCACGGAGAATGGCATCTCGATGTCTGAAATTTAGAATATTTGCAATGATGGGAGTGAGGAGGCAATCCGGGCCCAGGGCGATGAGCTCACTCAACAATGAAGACGGAGGAGAGGATGTCACGAAGAGTTCCCCGAGAAGCTGCTCCACGAAATCCTCCATGCGGGAAATATTGGTGGATTCTGGTACTCCCGTGATGCGGAGATTGCTCCGACTGGACCGCGCCTCCAAATCCTCATATTTATTCCGGATGATGTCAAGTATTTGTCCATCTGCAATAATTTCTGATGAGCCTGAGTGGCGGCGTCCTCCGCGTAGGCCACCACCTTAGCCCCTAATGCTTCCGCTAGATAAACCAGCGGGGTAACATAGATGTTAAAAAGAAGTGGGCTAAGGGATGACCCCTGAGGGACACCCGTGGCCACTACTTGGGGAGCAGAGGCGCAGGGTGGGAGCCAAACCTGCTGTGTAAGGCCCTCCAAAAAAGAAGGGACGTGGCTGATGGCGCGGGCACCAGGGCGGCAGCAGATGATGCAGGAATAGCACGGCACCTGAAGCCAAAGAGGATGTCAAGAGAGCCCACAGGTTCCACAATGAGGTCAGTCAATTACCCAGTGTGGGGCCAGCACCACGGACAGTGGCAGAATAGAGGGTGAGCGCAGGGGATCACCTACGCGCCACACGAGGCCCAGGTAGTGACACAGAAGCTGCCAGCATCGGGATGCATGTAGTGAGGAGACTCGTCAGATGCCCAAAATGCGCTGGGGTGATGTCGCAATATATAGCTGCAAAGGCAGACTCACAAAGTGCAGGATAGCCATCCAGAGGTCATGCTGGGACGCAATCCAGCTGGTGCAGGTCCGGTCTGTGGAGGGGAGCAGGCCCAAAGGTTGGGTGCAGCAGCGGCTGAGGCTCAGGGCAGGCACGTCTGAAAAACAGGAGTAGCACCAGGCACCAGAGACTGGGACAATGAGGCGGAGATGTGTTGGTCCACAGAGAGAGGTAGCAGGGTGTGCTTGCGGGCTCAGGGCTCCCTGTACAACTCAGCAGCTGAAAGCAGACCACCAGGACCAAAGCAGGGCCTGTCCGAGGCAGTAAATATCCAGCCCAATGTAGGAGGTAACCTTAGCTGGGGCCCAGGACCGGGCACGTCCAGGGAGCAGGGAGGGCGCCCGACACCAGGGGCGGCGAAGCCAAGGTGCATTGGGCCGCAGGAGGAGCCAGCCGTGGCGTGAGTGCTCTCGCACCGCACAGCTCAGCGGGGAGGTGGCCGGGTGCACGTGCCAGTCTGGGGCTATCGCAGCGGGGAGTACACCCATCCCGTCACCAGGCCCGGGCACTCGTGGCAATCGGAGAAGGCGCCAGAAGGGGAGAAATATGACGCCCGAGTCGCGAAAGGCCCGGGCGGTACAGCTCGCGGCCCCCTGCCCCGTCGCAAATAGCGGCAGTGGCACTCACCTGACAGAGCAGCGTGGGATCCTCTGGAGTCCTTCAGGTGGTGTGGAGCCCCAGGCGTTCAGCCAGACAGCAGGGACAGGAGGGCCGGGCCTGTTCAACCTCGAGGAGTGGGCCCTGAGCAGCGATTGGGCAACAGATCTCAGCTTGCACTCGTCGCCAGGAAGCAGGAGCGGCACCGATCGATGCCTGAGGTAACGCCAAAGCAGGAAACGCTAGTTGTGAGCTGTATAAGTGCTGTCGTCTGCAGGATTATGACGGATTTTTAGCTTGGCTGGCAGAGCCCACTTAGAGTGCAGCCATCTTGCAGCCACGCTCCTTATTCTCACTGAAACGTGGCTAAATCCTGCCTCCAATCCTAGCTTAGACCTCCTAGTACCTCCTACTCATGACATAATTAGGCTAGACAGAGCTTGGAAGCTGGGTGGTGGCCTAGCCTGTATTCATAGGAACACACTCCCGATTTCTCACTTGGAGTCCTCTTAGCCTTCCTCCTGTGAATACCTTTGTTTTAGCATCTCAAGTAATAACCTGCCGGTATGCAAACTTCACACTTTTTATCACCCCCTGGGAGACAATCTCCCCTTCATCGAGCAACTTATGGAAGTCATCTCTGGCAATGTCGACTCAGCTGTGTCCCAAATCTTCCTTTGTGATTTCAACCTCCACTGGTCAAACCCCAATGACCACGTGGTAACTTGCCCTAAATCATTCTTGAATGATCAAGAACTGATTCAGCACCGTGACCAACCAACTCATAATAAGAGAAACTCTAGACCTCATTATCTTGAAAGGGCAGACCATCACATTGGATACCATTACCCCTTGCGATTGGCCCGACTATCACTGCATCCTCTTTTATATTAACAGGGAGGTGTCGATGAGGAAGGCTCAGCCAACAAAATCAAAGATCTGGAAAAGGGACCTCAGATCAATAAACTCAGATGAACTAGCAGCCCTCTGCAAATCTGCCCTCTCCTCCCAAGCTGACTTGGTTGAAGTTCAGTTTCTAAACGACTCCTACAACTCAACCATCTCAAACCTCATGGATGTCATTGCACCACTCCAACAAAAAAATGCCTCAACAAAAATATCGAAACCATGGTACAACGACAATTTAAACATGGAACGCTGCAACCTTAAGGCAGTTGAAAGTTCCTGGAGATCCAAACCCTCCCTAGAACAACTAAAACTCCTAAGAGATGTTAGGAGCTTCTACAACAAACAAATCAAGAGCGCTAAGACAGGCTACTTCAGACACCAACTTGATGAAGCTGCTAACCACCCCAAGAAACTGAATTGAATTGGTCAAACAGCAATCAGTGGTAGGTTCAAACCACTCTTACGCCAGAGGCAGCCCACCCTCTTGCGATGAACTTGCTTTCATCACGGAGAAATCAAGACTCATCACCATTGAACTCGCCTCTAAGAAGGCTCTACTGCCATCCTCTAGGTCCGCCCCACCCTTTGACCTCTTAGAAAAGCACAAACCTATCAGCCTGAAAACTAAGAACAATGCTTCATGGGGCACATTTACCCCATTCAGTGAAAGATATGTACATGATTCTTCAGAATATCAACCCATCTAACCACTTCAGTGACCCTTTTCCCCCGGCCATCTTCAAAGAAATCAAAATGTACTCCTCCCCACCAAGACAAGGATTGTAAACGCTTCTCTTCACAAGGCACGATCCCAAACTGCCTAAAAGCAGCTCAGGTGTCATCCATACTAAAAAAACGAATGCAGATAAAGCTGACCTCAATAATTTCCACCCTATCTCCAACATCCCCACCCTAGCAAAACTACTAGAAAAAAGCATACAATCCCAACTTTGGGCTCACATAGAGAATTTCCAACTCCTAGACCAGCATCAATCTGGCTTTCGGAAGGGGCACAGTACTGTATCTTCTCTCACGCATGTTATGGATGACAATTTAAAAATGCTTGACCAAAATGATTCCTGCCTCCTAATCCTCCCTGACCTGTCCTCTGCATTCGACACAGTTAATCACGACAACCTCTTATCAATTCTGAAGAACAGGATGGGTTTCTCGTGTCAGGTGTTAGTGGTTCTCGTCCTTCCTCCTCCACAGATCACAAAGAGTCGAGGCAAACCATTCCCTCTCCCAACCCTCTCCAGTACTCGTGGGTGTCCCCCAAGCCTCCATCCTATCTCCTATCCTCTTCAACTTTTTCTTGGAACGATTAGCTAATTCACAAAATTTTTCGAACATTCTCTTCCATCTGTATGCAGACAACTTTATTTGACAATCTCATCCCTGGATAACATCATCTCACTCAACACTACGCTAACTTCTACTCAAAATTGGTTAACTGAAAACCATCTCCTGCTCAACACCTCCAAAACCGAATTCCTTCTCATCTCTCCTCCGAACCACATCCCCAAGCTAGACCTTTGGCTGAATCACCTCGCTGCTTTCAACTGCACCCCTCTCATCATAGACTCAGCCAAATCTCTCAGAATCACCCTGGACAAGCACCTGAATATGAATAATCATGTCAGCAATGTGTGTAAGGGGGCTAATCACTTGATGAGGACACTTACAAATATCAAACCATTCCTCCCACAAAAGGATTTCAAGCGGGTGGACCAAGCTCTTGTCTTGCCGATGCTAGACTACCGCAGCGCTATGCTTTGTGGCCTTCCCAAATACACCCTGGCTCCACTAAGGGAATCACTGAACGCTGCGGCTAGACTGGTCACATGTACCAAACGAAATGAGCACAGATCCCCAGTCCTAAAATCCATTAAATGGTTGCCCTACGAAGCTTCAATTCAGTTTTAAGATTGTCGTTCTGGCACACAAAGCCCTGCATTTCAAAACTCCCAGGTACCTAGCTCAAAAGCTTGAACTATCCTGTGGTGGTAGTGCCTTAAGAAGCGCCAACACTTTCCTCTTGAAATCACTCATCCTTAGCAAAAAGAGAACTTGTCACTGAGCCTTCTCCGGAGCTGCCCCGAAGATATGGAACTCTATTCCACCGTAAGTATGCAGAATCTCCTCAACGACTGCTTTCAAACTGGAAGCCAAAAGATTCCTAATTAACAAATTCTTATCTTAATTGGGCTAGGCTCACCTGCTCGACGTCATTGATCCTACAACCATTGTACCATCATATGATGCTGCTCTTTACTGCATTGTGTGCCCCCCTTCGTAGCCCGCTATATACCTGTTTATCATGTTACTATTCTTGATTAATTTGTCTTGTAATTATGCGATTATTCCTGTTGTGTATTCTTACTTGTTGTCGATATTGTAATAATAATAATAGGTAGGCTTATAAAGCGCCTGGTTACGCGCCCCGGCGTGTCCCCGCGCTATGGTGAGATGGCTACAACAGGATCCAAAAGAAGGGGGGAAGGACCAACTACTGGACATATAAGTAGGTTTTGAGTTTAGACCGGAACCTGGTCTCCGAGGGCTCAAGACGCAGTTCAAACGGTAATTTGTTCCATTTAAACGCTGCAAAGTACCTAAACGATCTTCCCCCCCATGCGCGCTTTTTTTACCTTGGGAATTTTCACCAATCCCGAGCCCGCAGATCTTAAGGCACGGGACGGTTGATAGCGCGCTATCAAGCTCTGCAGCGGTTGTGGCGCCCTGCCATTCAAAATGCGATGGCAGGTACAGAGTGCCTTGAACTCCACTCTGCTCCTCACCGGGAGCCAGTGGAGAGTCTGAAGTGCCATTTTTGAAGACGCTCTCTTGGGTAGCCTCCGGATCAGGCGCGCCGCAGCATTCTGCAATACCTGAAGGCGACCAATGCTCTTCTCTGGTGCCCCCAGATACAGCAGATTCCCATAATCCAATCTAGCGGTCACCAATGCATGCACCAGTGTCTTGCGTGCTTCAGTTGGTAGAAGCTCCAGTACTTTCCTCAGAGTTTTCAAGACACCGAAGCAAACACCGAAGCAAACACCGACCACACGATTGATCTGGGATCCAAAGGTGAGACCTGCATCGAACCATACTCCCAGGTTCCTGGCTTCCTGGCAGGGCGTCGGTGCCGTCCCTAGGCAGGATGGCCACCACGCCGACGACCACGCCGACCGGCCTCCCCCCACTATGAGCACCTCCGTCTTGCCGCCGTTCAGTCTCAGACAATTGGTGGACATCCAACCAGCAAGATCTTGCATGCATGTTCTGAAATTGTCCGCGGCAAGACAGGGCGCACACGATAGGGAGATGACCAGCTGCGTGTCGTCGGCATAGGACACTATTCGTAGGCCATAACTCTCGACAATAGTTGCAACAGGGGCAACATATAGATTAAATAAAGTTGGGCTCAAGGACGAGCCCTGGGGCACGCCTTGGCCCAGGGTGACCACTCTGGAATAACAGTCCCCTTGCCTGACTTGAAATCCACAATCTGCTAAGAAGGACTGGGTCCATCTCAGCGCTGCACCTGATATTCCCTCTTTATTCAGACACTGTAGCAAGGTGGAATGTGCTACAGTGTCGAAGGCAGCGCTGAGGTCCAACAAGATCAGGGCCATAGTTTGTCCCTCATCTGCACCCTGCCTCAAGGTCTCCGTTGCCATGAGTAGGGCCGACTCCGTTGAGTGGCGGGGCCTGAAACCGAACTGAGTGTCATGGAGTAAGTTCGCCTCCTCCACATATTGCATCAGCTGGCCATTCACAACCTTCTCAGCCACTTTGGACATATAGGGCAACAGAGATATTGGTCGAATATTTTCTAATGTCTCAAAACTGATGTTTGGTTTTTTTCGGAGGGGGAGCACAACTGCTTGTTTCCAGCCACTAGGCAGCAAACCGGTCCTAAAGGAAAGATCCAGGATATGCCTTATATAGGGTTCCAGAACCCCTAGACTGTCCATAAGCCTTCTAGGTGACATAGGGTTATGAGGAGAGCCCGACTTCACCGATCTACAAATCCCGATTAGCTAATCAGGGGAAGGGGTGAGGAAGCGGGATAAGGCACACTGGTCCTCTGCTCCCCCCGGTGCTTCGGTGGTCTCTGCCCCCGTGGCGGGTTGACCCGGGAAAGATGTGTAAATCTTTGCAACCTTATCCGCGAAATAATCCGCTATACGGTTGCATACCTCCACTGAGCAAATCTCCGGTCCTGACGATGATTTTATCGTTGCGAGGGACTTATAGATGCAGAAAAGCTCCTTAGCAGAGTTCTCTGCCTCCATAATCCTCTCTGCGTAGAAGGCCGTTTTCGCCTTCTTTAATCATCCTATGGTATATTCGCCTTTTAGCCAGATATGTCTCCCTGGCCTGACTGTCGAAGGCTGCCCTCCACTGCCTTTCCGCCCGTTTGCATTCTGCTTTTGTAAGCCGCAATTCTCCATCAAACCACGATGCCGTTCTCTTAGTGCGGTTACCAGCCGTGGTCTGACAGAGCGGGGCAGTGCAGTCTAACGCCTATGTAATGCGTTTATTGAGATTGCTATTAGCCGTTTCAACATCCTCCCCACCTGGCTGACCTCCTGCTAACAGTGCCTCGTTGAATCTTTCCCCGGAGAATTTGGCCCATTTCCTGCTCTGATGGTTCAAAGGTGCCTGGTTAGGCCCTTTAGTGTCTGAGATATATATCGCAAACGGTACAAGGAAATGGTCCGTGCAGGGAATCGGTACTACCGGAAATACCTCAACTTCCCCCCAGTTCGTAAATATAGGGTCCAGCAAATGGCCCTGTTGATGGGTGGGGGTTAGGACTTTCAATTCTAGCTGCAAGGCCTGGATATCCTTGCGAAACTCCTCGACCCCTTTGTCTTCCGGGCAGTTCAAATGATTGTTGAGGTCCCCCAGCACCATGAACTTGTCCCTACGCAAAGCAGCCTCAGTGATACCTTCCACCAGGCTCTCCGTGAACTTGGTATAGGGCCCAGGTGGTCTGTAAATAAGGTAGCCCTTAACCGTGGTGCCCCCATCGATTTTTATGGTAAAAGAGCCTGCCTCGCTGTCCTGGACCGATACTGGCTCCATTTGACATCCAAGGTGCTGTTTGAAAATAATAGCAATTGACCCTCCTTTCCCAACAGGCCTGTCTTGCTTCACCATCGAATAATTATCAGGCATTGCCTCAATAATATCCGGATCAGAATGTGTGTCCAGCCACGTTTCTGTGAGGAACAGCAGGTCAAATTGCTTATTCGTGAGCAGATCGAAGACATCAAGCCTGTGCTTACGCAATGACCTCACATTCAGCAGTCCACAAGATAGGTTAGCTCGTTCACAGGTGCCCTCAGTACCAGTTGTAAATCGTTGGGGATATCTGTGTGGAGGCTGAGAAGTCGATCTCTGGTCCAGTGGGTTCGGCCTTCGGGGCCAGGGGTTCTCGCCCTAGCCCGCGGACGGGCGCAGACGGGCTTAACTTAGGCGCAACTTCGGCGCGCCTTCGTCGCGCCCGCTGCGCTCGTCCGCTGCGCTGCCGGGGTGGCATTCGCCTTAAGTAGCCCGCAGCCTGTCTGCCTCCCAAACACTGGACCGCTACCCGGCCCCTTCGCGCACCGGAAGTGGCTGTCTCTCACCTCCACGCCCTCCGCACAACGGTGCTAGTCACCTCGTCGGACCAGGGCGTGAAGGAAGGGAGACGAGACCAGCCCCCGTGTGCGTCCGCTAAAGGTAAATCTGGGAAGTGCGGGGAGAATTCAGGAACCGCGCTCTAGGTTGACAGGACGAGATGCCTAATTCGCTGTCTCGTCGTCCGCCCAAAAAAGCTAAGCTAAAAATTGCACATTGCAACAGATTAAAATCACCAATAAACAGTGCAGAGTTTAAAAATTATTCAGCACGCTGGCGCCACACACAGCAGTAATGGGCCCTGCCACTGCCCTCTCACCATTTATTTATGTCCTTCCTTCCATCTTTTTGTAACGCGCTCCGATATCATTCAGGATCTTGTTCGCTCTCTATAAAACTTAATAAATAAATAAAAATCAATATCTAGAGCAGAAAGAAACCAGTCAAACTAGCCATTACCTTCATACCTGTACATTCCTCAATACACTGCTTATGCCAAATTGCACGCTGTTCATTCCAAGACGAGGGGACACTCCTCATTCCAGTTCCGAGCCATCACACCATGTGTCATCCAGCATTCATTAATGCCCCCTATCCCTCACTTTCTCCTTTACACAGCAAATAACACACAGAAAATACTGTTCCATGGAGGAAGAGGGAAATTGGGAGAAGGAAAATTATTTATGTAGCTTTTAACAAAATTGTGCACTCTGTGCAAAATCTGCATCTTGCACTACGCACTCATTATTCTCTTCAGACATGCATGCTCTGTGCGATTGCATTAGCATATTTGTTGACCACCTCTTAATGTATTGTCTTCATCCACAAACTTTTTTGGACGTTTGTAAATTTAGATCCTACATTAGTGATTTTACCACTTCTACACCTGCATGACTTTCACTAGATCTGACCAGATAGCAGTAGATTTAACTGTATCCTCTGGCAACATGACCTGAAACAACTGCACACCTCAGCTCAAACCTTACTATACTTCCATTTTATTTGATTCATATAATTCTGCATTTTCCCTTTGTAAACCTCCATCTTTAGTCATACAACTTTACAGTCTGTTTTTTTCACTATCTTGCCCTTCTTCCTCACCCACCATAGTATCAATTTGGTTTTGGGAGTGCACCTCCCTCGAAAGCTCAGTGTGAAAATAAACCTACAACTGAATTGAAGCCGTTCTGAAGGGAAGTAAAGTAGCTGCTAAAAATTTACTCCAACTTAATTAGCCTTTCTCTTCGCAGTCCTGTTAAATTTTTCTATGCATTTGTGGCAAAAAAGGGGTGGGCGAGGGGGGATCAATTACAATTTTCTTGCGATTTATTCCATACTGCACAAAGCACTTTTCCAATCTAGAAGTCACAAACTTAGGCCATTATATGATACCATGACCTCTGGCAAATATATTGTTACGAAATTCAGTAATGGACTCGGGTGTAAATTTCCCAAGGATCCTTGTTTCTGGCTATTTCGACAATTAGACTGGGTACTTTACTGTCAGCTTCATGTTTAATTAGTACCACAAAATACCCAATATGTCTGTCTAATTGCTTATGGGGACAATCTTGTAACTCCACTCATCTGGAATCTGCCACACAGCCTTTAGCCTAATTTCCAACTTGTTCATAAATGATGTTCTCTTACCCTTCTATCATGGTGTTCGTTCCAAGCCAGCTGGTGCAGGTTTCGTACCAGACGTGCTTAGGTTTCCTGGGTGACATTGATTGAAAGTGCTGTGCATTGATCCAAAGAGAAGAGTATTTTTTTTAATTTTTTTTTATTGCAGATTCACTGGGAGCCACTAACAAACAATCAGGTACTCCAGACAGTAGCCACAAATAGCGCATCACACTATCGGCAGATGGATACACTGCCATTTAGCCCACACCCCAGAGGTCGGGCGGCGAGTTTCATTAGAGCGCTGTTGGTGCACACTTATATACAGGTCTGTGCATTCAATGGGCATTCCAAGCATCTGCTTTTTACTCTTTTTGCTGGGTCCCCCACCCCCCCAATAAACAATAAAACACAGGGTTCATGTCTTCAACAATTTACATACAAAACTTTGCAGCAGTTACACTTCCATTCCTACCCCTCCCCCGCTAGTGCCAGTAGTGCCCTTCACCGTTCTGAGCCATAAATCGCAGGTATCCTACGATAGTTCACAAGTTCAGTAGTGTTTGTCACCCCCTTTGTGTAGATGTCCCATTTGTCCTGGCCACCCGTCCAAGGAAGCCCCCCCTTACAGCCCCCCATCCAGCCCATGGTAGTGCCTCCACTTAGACCAAACACTGCAGAATTTTTTGGGACATCCCCATGCCTTATAGGTTACCCTTTCGGCTGCCATGTAGAGATCTAGCCCTCTCCTCCATTCCTCCAGATCCGGGGGCTCCGGCGCTCCTCAGTGCTTTGCGATGTCCCTCTTCGCAACAACCAGTGCTAGGACCAAAAATATAAGAAGTGGGCGTGTCAGATCTACATCGTTAGTCATGCCCAACAGTGCTAGCTTGGGATCTTGTGGGATCGAAGCCCCTAGGACCTCCGCTAATTCTTTGAACACCTGGGTCCAGTATGTTTGTACTATAGTGCAAGACCATATTGTGTGGTAGAAATCCCCCACTCCCTGATGGCATCTAAGGCAACGTGGGTCCTCTACTTTCCCCATTTTGCATAGCCGCAGTCTGTCATAGTAGGTTCTATGGAGTACATTCAACTGTATAAGTCGCAGTCGTGACTTGATTGCCACCTCCCAGGGATGCATTAGCACCATTTCCCAGTCTAGGTCCTCCATCTCGCCTACCTCAGCCTCCCAGATTGCCCTTAGTCTTGCCAGATCCCCCAGCATATGGTTAGTTAAAGTTTTATATGTCAAGGAGACCGCCTTTTCCGGTATCTGCTCTTGAAGGAGCCTCCCCTCCAGAGGTGCATACTCTGGAATATCTGTGAGTGCGATATTTTGGGCCTTCCAGGCGTGCTGTAGTTGTATATATTTAAACTGTTGTGTGTCATGGAGCCCGAATTCTGACTTGAGGACTTGGAAAGATTTGAGCTCCCCCTTGGCAATTACATCCCCTATAGTAGAGGTGCCAATGTCGTCCCACCTTTGGAAACCTTGTAGTTTGTGAAGTTCCGCCAACCATTGGCAATGCCACAATGGCGTCTGCCGGGTGGGCTTTTTATCCCATCCCATGCGTCGATTGGCCTTCGTCCATGCGGAGAGTGTTACGGACGTGGCCGGAAGGAGGGGAGTCCTTCTAAAGGTCCCATAAAGATAGCATAATAAGTTTTTGGCCAACATTCTCGTTCTTTCCAGAACGTATGTCGAGTGGTCCGCCGGGGCATGAAGCCAATCGTTTATTGGCGTTAGATGTTCTGCCCAATAGTAGGCCTCTAGGTTAGGAAGGGAGATCCCACCACTGTATTGATGCCTCTGGAGCGTGGACAGGGCCACCCTGGCATGCTTGCCTAGCCAAAGGAAGGATCGCAAATCCGCATGTATCCTGTGAAAGACCGATGCAGGTATCGGATAGTATTAGTTTTGCAGCGCATAGACGAATTTCGGCAATGTGACCATTTTATACATAGCCGCCCTGCCCAGGAGTGTCAATGGGAGCTGTCTCCACCGATCCATATCTGCCACCGCATTAAGTATGATCCGTTCTAGGTTTCTACGGAACGAGAGGGTCTCACTCATGGTAATATAGATCCCGAGGTATTGGAAGCCTTCGGTGGTTGTCAGTGGGTTTTCTGGTAGTCTCCCCCATCGGTTACGACCCCCAGGGTCATAAAGTACGGATTTGTGCCAGTTTATTTTGTGCCCGGCCATCCCGCCATATCGTTCTATTTCTCGGAAGAGCTCTGGGACCGAGGTTTCTGGTTTGGTTACGTACAGCAAGACATCGTCTGCGTATAACAAGATTTTTTCTGGTATCGAGTCAGCGTCGCTGCTCGTAAACCCACAAATGTCATTGTTTTGCCGGATCCTGGCGGCAAGCACCTCTATTGTGAGCGTAAAGAGGAGGGGGGACAGGGGGCATCCCTGCCGAGTGCCTCTCTGAATCTGAAACTCACGCGATATGGTCCCGTTCACCCTTACCCTGGCCCTCGGAGCAGTGTAGAGGAGTTGGACCCACTTAATGAAATTCGGTCCGAAACCAAACTTATGTAATACTGCAAAGAGGAAGGGCCAGTGCACCGCGTCAAACGCCTTTTCGGCATCCAAGGAGAGGAACCAATGGGGGTCGCTGCGGTCCTGTACTTCTTGTAACCAGTTATGGGTTCTTCTAAGGTTCAATTTAGTGGCCCTATCTGGTAGGAAGCCTGATTGGTCTAAATGAACCAGACCTGTAATAATCGCTCTCAAGCGGGCAGCCAAGATGGTTGCTAACAGTTTCACTTCCGTATTCAGTAGGGAGATTGGTCGGTATGAGGCGCAACTTTCTCGCGGTTTGCCCTCCTTATAGATTGGGACAATTGTAGCCCTAGCGAGGTCTGGGGGAAGCTCTCCCTCCTCAAAGGCGCCAGTAAAGAGGCCCCCAAGATGGCGGGACAGAAGGTCTGCCGCACGCTTAAAGAGCTCTGCCGGGAAGCCATTAGGGCCCGGGGTTTTGCCCGGTCTCAGTCTGGCAATGGCCTCCGTGATGTCATCCACCGTTATGTCCGCCTCCAGGGCATCAATGGACTCGGGGGGGGGGGGGGGGGGGTAGGACTGTAGCGTCTAAATACTGTAACGCCTCCTCTTGAGTGGCAAGGTCACGGGCTGCATAGAATGTTTCAAAATGCGTAGCAAAAGTTTCGGCTATCTCCGCATCGGTGTTGACAGTAGCGCCATCTGCGTCTTTTACACTGTCAATCCACCTCGCCGCCCGCTCTCTCTTGCTGAGCCACGCCAGGAGCTTCCCCGACTTGTCCCCTACGTCGTATAACCTGTGAATGGTGGCAAGGGACTGGGTCTTCGCTTCATTGGTTACCAGTGCTCTGTATCGTTTCTGAGCATCTAGAAGCTGTCTAAGGGTCTCGGCGTTTTTATGAATCCGATAATCCCTCTCCACCTCTAGGATAGCCTGTTCTAGAGCGGCCACCTCTGCCTGAAGTCTCCGTCTTTCCTCACCCAGCCTAGATTGTATCCTGTCCCTAGGTACCGGCTTCAGGGCTTCCCACAGGGTGACACTCGAGTCTACCGTACCCTCATTTTCTGCCAGATATACCTTAATGTCAGCCCGGATGCCTCTCGTTATGGTCGCGTTTTGCAGATCCCATGCCGCCAGACGCCAAGAGCCCGTGTCTCTGCCCTGGTCCTGACCCACTCTCACATACAGCGGCGAGTGATCCGATATGCCCCTGGCCCTGTATTCTGCAATATCGTCTGCTCTCAGATACTGGCGGGACATAAAAATGTAGTCGAGTCGTGAGAACACCTTGTGTGCCCCAGAGTAGAATGAGTATGTCTGCTGTGTCGGGTGAAACCACCTCCAGATATCTGTTAGTCCTATGGCGGACATCTGACTACAGAGTGTGGTCTGGTGTTCGCCTCTTGTCATGTCCCCAGATCTATCGAGTCCGATGTTCATAACATCGTTAAAGTCTCCCCCCACTACTTGTATCATGTCAGAGGTATCTAGGAGTATATGATTAAGCGCCGTGAGTGTACGGGACTGTAGTTTAGGTGGTGCATAGACCGAGACTAGCGTGTAGGTGCGTCTGTTCCAGGTGCCCTGTACTCCGGCATAGGTTCTTTGTGGGTCAAGCCAGGTGCGGGTAATGCAGAATGGTGAGGCTTTTTTTACGATGACTGCCACCCATCTAGAGTCAGAAGTATATCCCGCATGCACTAAAACCCTGTGTCTCCCCCTAGCGATAAAGGCGCACAGAGTACCCTTGAGGTGTTTCCTGCAAGAAGGTGACGTCTGGGTCCACCCTCTTAATGTAAGCGTTCACCAGGCCTCTTTTGATCTTCGAACCCAGGCCATTGACATTCCATGTCAGGATGCTCAATCTCCTATCTCCCTCTCGTGGGGTGACTACGGTACTTGCCATTGGACTACGTGGTAGTTGCATGTGGCCTGACCCTGGCATGTGCAGGTGATGTGAGGGCTCAGTGTGTGCTGCTGCATGGTTCCAGTGAAATTGTACCCCCCCCCCCCCCATCTGTCCCCCCCTGGTCCCCTATCCGAACAAACTTGAAAACCCCCTCTCCCACCCCACTCCCCACCTCCCTCCCCTTCCAATCTTATCCTTGGACAGGACATAACTTTCCGTATGAGTAGGCCTGTTGCCCACCCACAAACACCCTCCCTACCAAGTACCCAAGAAACAAAGAAACAAAAAACTATAAAACGTGTAAAACAGGGAAGCGTGTCAACCTGCGTGCTCTCCTCTGTCGGGCTGCCATTCCCATATGCCAGGCGCACCACCATTCCAAGACCATGTCAGCGTGAAGATATCTGCACCCCACCAGGTATACTCAGTGGCCCGAGTCCCCACAGTTCAGGATTTGGAGTCTTGCGTCTCTGATTCGGGCGCACTTAGTTGTCCAGAGATGTCCTGTTCCAGCACTCTAATCTCCTCCACCAGCGGGTGTGCGGATTGACTCCCTTCTTCTACTTCTTCCTCTCCGGACGTACGGCCATCCAGATCATCCTCATCTCCGTCCTCCGAGCGAGCAGTAGATCGTAGTCCAGCAAATCTTGAACCTGTCCTGGCATCACCCGTCGGAGATGCCGAGCGCCCTTTCCGTGAATGTCCCACATCTCGGCCACTGTAGGGTGTCGTCGGGATTTGCCTCCTTGACCTCCTCGATGTTTTCAGCCTTTGTGCTTTCGGTAGTTCCCATCGGGTTGCACTCCGTAGGGATCCTTCTGGCGGATCTCGGCCAACTCTTTCCCTGCTGTTGAGGATCGGGCGTTCCTCCAGCCATTGCCAAGCGTCCTCCGGGTGGGTGAAGAAAAGCGATTGTTCCTTGTATATCACCTTAAGCTTTGCTGGGAAGAGGAGCATGTATGTGATCTTTAAGTCTCTGAGTTTCGCCTTCACTGAGTCGAAGGCGCAGCGTTGCTTCTGCACCTCCTGACTATAGTCCGGAAAGACCATGATATGTGCATTTTCCAGACGGATCTCACCCAGTTTCCTCGCCTCTCTCAGGATAAGGTCCCTGTCAGCGAAATTAAGGAAGCGCGCTATGACTGGTCGCGGTCTTGCTCCCTCCGGAGGTCTTGCTAGGAGGGCCCTGTGCGCCCTCTCAATAATGAAGCAGGGGGAGAATTGCACCGTCGGGAAAGTTTCCGGGAGCCACGTGCATAGGAAGGATACCATATCAGTCTTCTCAATTCCTTCCCTAAAGCCTACAAAGCGGAGGTTGTTCCGACGCGCTCTATTTTCGGCGTTGTCTACCTTCCATAGAAGTTGGCGATGGGATGCCTGCAGCTCCGCCATGTCCTTGCGCAGGGTAGTGATCGAGTCTTCCGCCTCGCCCATCCGCGTCTCCGCCGAGGTAACCCTGTCGGATAGGTTCCGGAAGTCCTGTCGCAGGAGTGTCACCTCCGAACATACTTCTCCTATCTTTACTTCCAGGGCTGCTCTGGACTCCTGAATATCTGTTCGCGAGGCCTGGATGGCCTCCATCAGCAGCGCGATGTCCGAACGCGCAGTCGACGTGTCGTGGAGGCTCACCGTCGCCGTGCGCTGGGCAGTAAAATTGTCCATGGTCCCCTGTTTGGGCCCTTTCGGAGGGATATCTCTCTTCCCCATGGCTCGCTGGGGCAGCTCGTCTAGCTCCCCGGGCGAACCGCTAGACACCCCAGGCCCCGGGCGCCACTCACAGCCCGGAGGACGGTCAGCCGGTTCCGCGTCGTCCCATTGGTGCCAGGTG
The DNA here is from genome assembly GCF_964261635.1 of Lissotriton helveticus. NCBI lineage: Eukaryota > Metazoa > Chordata > Amphibia > Caudata > Salamandridae > Lissotriton > Lissotriton helveticus. Next base: position 468,011,192 of record NC_136065.1, read on the forward strand.
AAGGAGCCTCAACTCGCTGCCCGCACGGGACACCGACGTCCACCTCTCGCTTGTCCAGCTGGCCGGAACTCCAGCGGGCGGTGGCAGGAGGGACTATCTGTCTCCACACTATTATCTGTTAGCCGCGTCCAGTAGTCCCCGGGATCATGAGCGGCGGGACCCGCTCCCAGGCCGGGAGACAGCCGCCAGAGCTCGGTAGTGTGACCGCTGTGGTGCCGTGTGGCCTGCAGCGGTCCCGGGGGCCCCGCCAGTCTCCCTCGCCGTCTCCGCGATCCTGGCACAGGCGAGCGTTTTCCGCCTATTGTGTTTCCAAGTGCCTCGTTTTCCTCCAGGAGCCAGACCAAAGTAGAGATCCAGCAGCGGGGGGGGGGGGCCGCAACCGGCTCGCAGCCCGATGTACAGTGGTCAGGGTATGTTTGGCCCCCGCAGCTAGGGCGCTCCGCCGTCGGTGGAGGGTGACTCGCAGCGTGTCCCAGGAGCGCAGCTGTGTTCCGCTAGGTCCCCCACCGTCACTACTCCACCTTCTCTAGCCAGTCGGGGACTTAAATCGTGCCTCTCAGCACCGCCGGAGCTCCTCCGCGACTTCGGGCGCCATCTTGGTGCAGGTCTTCTTGTGGTATTCGGTCTCCGCAGAGGGGGGGGCTGTCTCCAGGGTCTGTTCAGGGTGTGCAGGCTCTCTGTTTCGTCCCCCACACTTGATATCCTTCAGCGGTGGAGCGAGAATCCAGCTATCTCGATGCCCAGTACTCCCGGGCCCTGACGGCCGCCATCTTGGTGTAGTCGGGTCACACGAGCGGGTGAATCCGGAGCGATTTTCTCGTCCGGAGCGCAGAAATTCCCCTGGTATCCTGCCCCTAACTGGTGTAGGACACCTCCGGATTTATCACAGCCGTTTTTTGGATAGCACAAGTTAGTAGTTCGTCGGATCTGGAAGCAGCTCTGCAGGAGCTCCGCGTTAGCACGTCCTAACCGGCCTTGCTGTTGGCCGCGCCCCAAGAGAAGAGTATTTTTGTTCCCCACACTAACACACCACTGTCAATAGCCAACTCAATTAGTAATGTAAAGTAAGCTTTCCTTTCACCTAACACCACCTCCCACTCTGACCAAACCTACAGTAGAAGTACCTCAACAGTCTTCAGGAACTTTCTTAATCCAGTTCACGATTCCACATGTCCTCAACACGTTCATGGTCATAACCACGTTATTTTGCTTCAGATTAAGGGCAAGCCTGGACATGCAGTCAGCATGGATATTCTTCCTTCCTGAAAGAGTACTTGCTAACCTACTCTTTAATACCCTTCCCCATGAGCGATTACTTTAGTATTCAGCAAAATACATGCAGCTGACTATTCTTTTTGTACCACAAAGTAGAGTTCCATTTGGCTTCTCCCAAAGTTCTCATGCTGTAAGAGGTAATCGCTTCTCTGTTTTAGATGTTATTTTCTCATGAGTCAACCTTAAAGCTGTTTTCCTCTCAACTTTGAAAAAGCATTTACAATCTTTTTTTCTTTCTTCTTTTCTCGAGACAAAAGTTGCAAAAAAATGTCAACCTTGTAGTGAAAACCCAAATGCAGATAAACATGCGAACTACAGGTAGTAATCATAGTACTTGATAGAATTACAGCAAATTTGCAAGAAAAGAACTAAAGAACTTTCCACATACCTAGTTGAAAGCCTGTTTGAAGAGTAGGGTAGCAGCATGTTCATTTGCCTACCAGTCACATGGATATTTGCTTTACTAGTGAGTCACTTTTTGCCCAAGGGAATCTTCATTACCAGATAAACAACTTATACTACAGAACATTTGCATATTTTAGTTGAATGTCTTTTTTCATTCCACTACTAAAGCTAAAAAATCTTAGTTTAATTTGGCTTTAGATTTCTAGGTCTATCCCAGCACCACATCTTGTTGGAAAGTCAATGAAATATGATGTAGTAGAGAAAGCAAGCTGTGTTCAACTTCTGGTAGTCTTCCATGTTCTGTTAGATCAACAGAACATTACATCCTTATTCCACAGAAACTAACAGCAGAATGGTCTGTTACATGGTTGTTTTTCTGCACAGGTAAGCCTTTCTGGCTGACCTTTCTTTTGTGACCATAACGAGACAGTGCTAATAGACAGAATGCACCGATTACGGTTTAGTGACCACAAATACTTTTTTGCCTACCTCTACTCTGCACATATTAAACACATCTCGGTATCTGAGCTGTACTTAGTTCATATATTGAGTAAATAGGAAACCTCAAACAAATTGATCGTTCTGCAGATGTAGGATTTTAGAAAGCAGATGGCCAGTTTGACCTCTGACTGACCCCGTTCATACTTTCAGTCTTCCATTGTCTGTTGGACAATAAAAAGGTGAATTTTGCGATCCTTTAAGTTGTTCACTTAGGTGGCTGAGATACCAAGAAAACCAAGTCATCGGGTACATCTCAGAACGTAACCTTCACTACGACTCCTACACACATGTTCTTTTTACCTTCGACTTCAACAAACTAGACTTTAGAACAGTGGCTTTTATGTGCAAAGCCTCTAACAGTGGAATGGCATTCACCACTCTCAAGCAAAGAACCTCCCCAACCCACAGTTCCTCCAGGCCTGTCCTAATATAAGACTCCCTTCTTCCTTCATCTTGTCCCTCTCCTTGCCTGTTTCTTTGGTCATTCAAGTGCCCGAAGTAGCTTAACTCTGCATACAAGCACCCAACTGGTTACTTGAAAAATATATTCATATAGTGTACTTATTTAGTGCAGTAGCACTTTGGGTATTTGGGTCCTATACATTTAACTAGGAATCATAAGTATACAATGAACATGGCAGCATAATAACCATAATCAAGCTAGAGGAAAGGCTACTAAGACCAATCAACAGCGATTCAACAGACGGTAAAAAGAAAAGAACAGGAAAGGGGAAATGTGGAGGAAAAAAGTAGAAGTCCATCTGGAATGTAATAAACACGCAGCATAAGAATGTTTGAGAGGAGGGTAGAAACTTAGTTTGATTTGCAGCTGAAGTTAGGGATTCAGTCTGTCCTTTCAGCTCCGGAGGAACAGTTAAGGGTGTATTCAGAACTTGATTGAGAGAGGCAGAAGAATTGTTATTTCTCAGATGTTTCCTGAATGTAAAGAGGGGAGATTGGGTTCTAATGTGTTTTGGAAGGGAATTCCAGACAGACATTTAAAGCTTCACAAAAGAATCTATTCTGGGAAAAAAGGACATCTTGAGTTTTGATACATCACTTCTGAGGTCATTTTGACTTTAAGATTTTGTCAACTTGTTCTTTGTGGGAATATGAGTGTGGGTATGTGATAGGCAATCTGGTTTTATTACGATGAACTTGAAGCTACTGATAATGCATGCTCAAGTTTATAGGGCATGTGAGATGAAATAGATCCTCACAGGAGACTGCACTATCCTCTTTTCGTAGAGTTCAATAGTTAATAGGTGTTGTCTTGTGCGTTATTTAAAGATCAGTGTAAAGGCCAGTAAACGTGAAGAGCTACGAATTGGCAGATTTTCAGAATGCAAGTTTTTTTTTTTAGTTTTCTTATCTGGAAATGTTGGCAATTTGCTGGTTTAGGCTCCGAAAGAGCTATCTGCGATTTGGCTTTTGTAGAAAATGGTCCTTTTGGTTTCAGGAGTGTGTTGGATTGAAGACTTTATCTGGGGCGGTGTCTGAAATCTTTTTTGAAGGGATGTTGGTTCTATTTCACTCATTGTCTGGTGTTTTGATGATAATGCTATGCCTATAACGCAGCGCAGGGTGACTGAGAATTTCACATGGAAATCCTAGAATCGCAGGAAGACTAATTGTGAAAAATCTTAAACATGTGGACTACAATATTAATTATTGGATGCGCCAGTAGGTCTGACTTTAATGTGCTAATAATGCATGTAAAGACAGACATGCTGAAATGCACATAGAATGTGTGTGCTTTGTAACCTGCTGCTCGTCAACGCTTTTGGGCAATACAAATAGAGCACAGACTTTGAGACATAGCAAGATGCAGTTGCACTGAGATCAGGCACAAATAACCTGTGCGATTTTCCTCGTGCCTTGGCACATTAAAGCCAGTGCATGTTTTGCTTCTCTGTGCAAAGGATCTGCCCAGACCTGGGTCACATGCTCACTGTGCCATAGGACTCGCGCTGTCACTCGTGCACCTCAGCGATTAGGTCCACCAAGCCTGAAACCAGTCTGGGGTTGCTTGTGTTCTGTACAAAATTTGGTCTAGTCTGTTTCTACTGGAACAGTAGCAGGGCTGATATGTATATGGTTAGGCCTTCTCTATAGTGACACGGTGAGAAAGAAATATGTAAATGTACAGGAATTTATATAGCGCAAAATACCAAGCGGTTTCTAAGCGCTTGCTTAGGGAACCCGTCCTGGTATTCCCCTGTGAGATAACCCTGGCAGGGTATCCGCAAGGTGAAAGCCAGGCATCCCGCCGCGAGGGGCCGTTGTGGAGATTAAGCAAGCTATTGCCCAGAGTCACAGAGTGTGAACCCGTGAATCGAGTAGGCACCGGAGTGAGAATTGTCGAGTCCATGGACATTTTAGGACTCAAGACCCCGCCGAGCCGGGAATTGAACCCTGGTCCCGGGCTGACCTCTGCTTCCAGGTCTGCCTCCTCTAACCAGTGAGCCACACTTCTCCACTATGAAAGATTGACCTGAATAATTTGTAATGACTGAAATTAATTCGAGCATTCCACTCAATTTCTGTTACATAGTCATTATTACTGTGGACGCGGCTGTTATAATCTGCTTGTGGGCAGTTAATATTGCCCACACTATGGTTGTAGTCATGTTTGCTGCTCTTGTTGTGGCTGCGGTCCCTGCTATTGAAGCTTCTTTGTACTTCCGTTGGTGGCTTTGTAGTGGGTGGGTACAGCTGCATTCACTGTTGTTGCTGCTGCCGTTCCAGCGGTGGTTACAGCTGTTGTTGATAACATGTTCCCTGAAATGATTAATGCTATGGCCAGTCCTGTAGCCCATGATGCTGATGAATTGCACCACCATTGCACTCCTTGTTTTTGTGGTAGCTGCTGTCGTTTCGGGTGTGCTTGCAACTGTTGCATTTGTGACCGCTATTGTTTCTGCTGTGTTCCCGTGGGCAGGGCATTTTGATGTCCTTGGTGTAGTTGCAACTGTGGAGACTGCTTTTCACCTGGCGGTGCTGGCAGCTGCTGATCTTGCTTTCATTCTTGCTGCTATTGTGGCAACCTTGGCCATTGCCGTGATCTCTGCTGGGGTTACATGAGATGCTGTGCTGTGATCGCAGCTGTCATTGCCATTATCTTTGCCTTGTGTGGTGAAAGCTGTAGTTGTGGCAGCTTAGGTTTTTGATGTGGTCCTCCTATGCTTGCTCCCGTTCTGGTGGTGGGAACAGATTCGGCAACTCCTATTGCCCTAGCAGAAGTTGTTGCTCTGTGGTCCCTGATCTGGTTGCAGTTATTGTTGCTATTGTGGCACTGGTTGGGATCACAGCTGTTGTGCCTACTGTTGGGAATTGTGTTGCTAGTGTTCTCTATATGGCCGAAAGTATTTTCATAGCAGTTGCTACTTTAGTGTCATTGGTGGTTGATAATATTCCAGCAGTGGCTCTTGCTTGCAGCTATTCTTTCTAAGATGCCAGTTGTGGTCACTGCTGATGCCCGTGTTAAGTTGGCAGCTGTAGACTCTTCTGTGATCATGCCGTGGATGCAGCTTCAGTCACTACACTCTTCCTTGTCAGGGTGGCATTTGTCACAGCTGTCATTGCAGCTACGTAGATGATGCGGTCATTGCTTTATTTGAAACTGTTCCTTCTCTGTGTGTGAAAGGGACTGCCCCAAAGCCCATCTCTGTATACTTTTTTGTTTATCACACGCATAAAGTTGCCTCTGGCTAGATCTGCAGAGTACCTCAATCCCTGGGCGACCTCTTACAATTCCTGGACACTTAAATGTTCAGCTCCCATAAAGAGGCAAGTCACCATTCCAAAGCCTGCCTCTCTCTCTGCAAACTTTGTTCCACAGGTTACAAAGACTTGGCAGCATGGTGTGAAGACCTGCTTTGTATCCGGGTTGTGTAATTGACTTCATCCTATGAATGCCAACAACTTGTCAAGAATTGCTGGTGTTCTGCAAGGGCCCACATTATTCCAGGCGTGAATTGTTTGCCTGATCCCACAAATGCCAATAAGTTTCCAAGAACTGCAGTCATTATGTGAAGGACAGGATATCACAACGTGGCAGTGGGAACAACAAATCGGAATCTTTTCACGCACACTTGCATGCACTACATCAATATAGTTTTTTTACGTACCTTTTGCAACCATCACACCTCTCACTGCTTTGCTAGGGTGTTGCATTCAGCCGGTGTTTCTGGCAGAGCCAAGCAGAAGAGCCTCATGCCCAAGGCAAACTGTATTGTTTATTGGTAGTATTGTGGGAAGGGAGCAAGCAAGAGTAGCTAGAGGGAGGGAAGAGGTAGAATGTGGCAGTACCTGGGGGTAGGGGAGGCAAAAGGAAAGGGTAGGGGATAAGTGTGGAATTACTTGCATAGCAGTGGTGCCATAAAATGTGCTGGAGGGTGATTTGGGGTGAAGTCAAGGAGAGAGTCGCTTATAGGCTGAGTTCTTACCCCTCCATCAGAGTGATTCTAGTAAATTTTTAGGTCTCGCGACCTATCGATGCGCGCATGCGCATCGAGCGGAGCGAGAATTCAAGCGGCGAAAACATCATGAAACCACCAGCTTTTTGCTGGCGTTTTCATGAAGTTCATGTGAACCACGTGTTCAAACATGAACGCGCATCAGCCTCCCTCCATTTGCCGCAGAGCACATCAAAGGGCTTCGCCCAGCGTGCGCTCTGCGGCTTCTCGGCTTCTCCTCCCCTAATTAGTCATTTTCGCCGCATCCCTGCCCGCCGTGTCGCATTTCTCCTCCCCCCTCCCCTTCTCTGCCTTCTGCCTTCCTTTCCCGGCTTAGTCATTTTCGCCGCTCCCCTGCCCGCCGTGTCGCATTTCTCCTCCCCCCTCCCCTTCTCTGCCTTCTGCCTTCCTTTCCCGGCGCACGCATATTTTTTTTTTTTTACTCCCCCCTCCCCTTCTCTGCCTTCTGCCTTCCTTTCCCGGCGCACGCATTTTTTTTTTTTACAAGCCATAAAATGAGATACTGTTTGTTGGCTTACAACACACAAGTCTCGTAGTACTGTTTCTCCCACCTGAAACCAAAGCAAACAAGAGCCACCTTCGTACCTCGAGTAAGGACGTGCAGGCTGTTTGGCTAATCATCTACACGACCGTTATGAGTCGTATAAGTGATTCATTTTCACCCAAACAGCTTCATGTCAAACTGCTTGATCCTCGTCGCTGTTTAGGCATTAAGCGCTGTGATCTGTTAGCAAGCAGCAGCTCTCTCCAAACAACCCCCGCCTACCCCGCCTTCCAACACAACACAAGCGAGCCTGCTGCCTCAGCGAGCACAGGGTTCAAGGTTGAGAGAGAGCTCATGAAATGAAACGGCTTCTATTAAATGATGCAAGTGTTGAAGCCTGTCGAGCTTGCATGTACCCCGTATCTGCACACTTCTCAGCACGGTGTGTATTGCATTTAAGGAGTTTACCTTACATTTGATCTTCCTTGCTTTTCAGCTTTCAGCCTGGCTCTCTCTGATAGTTCAGCAATCGAGGGAGGGCAGCTGCAGAAACAGCGAACAACCATTGCCAGACTACAGTGGTTCATCGACGCATGGCTTCATTTTCAGCTTCCTGGGATTTGACTTTCCACGTGGGAAGGCAAACACTATTGTTAACAAGCATTGGCATTGCCAATAGGTCTCGCTTGTGGGACCTTATAAGTATTTAGTTTTGCAGCACAATATCCGATTATGCAACAAGGATATTGTGCTGCAAAACTAAATACTTATAAGGTCCCACAAATGCGAGACCTATTGGCAATGCCAATGCTTGTTCACCCTTATGTTAGAAATGATTTTTTCCTTCCTTTTTTAAGTCAGCCTATGCTAAATACATCTTGGTGACTTTTAGAAAGCTTCCCCGGGATTGTATTCCGCCCGTTGCTTACCATTGGCTTTGTGGTTTGTAACTCCAATTTCCTGACTTTCTATTTGGTTGCTTTATTTGTTTTAGGCTATCCAACGTGAGTTTGTCCCTCCCAAGCAGCAAAGCCTTTTAATCTTCTTGTATTCTTCTACTTGTGCTCCTTTATAGGCCTGTAAATTTTGTTCTTGTCATATTTGCTGTGCATTCAAAGACCGAGTCAAATGTCATGCTCTATCTTCCGAGGGAGCTCGGTGTTTACTTTTTTTTCTCTGACTTTAAAATAAGATGATTTGTTACAATCTTGCTGGGTACTGGAAAAATGTTTTTATTTTTAGCACACAATTTAAATGAACTTTGAAAGTATTTCAGAATATATTCGAATTAGCAAAACACTAATGAAGCAACATTTTGTTCTGAAGTGTGTTGGAAACAAATACTTTAATATGATCATTTCTATGCTATATAGCTTTATTAGTAAGACTGTGCGTCTGTGCAAATGTAAGTTCAAGTTCGGGCATTTGTATAGCGCACTACTCACCCAGAGGGTCTCAAGGCGCTTGGGGAAGGGGTTCATTATTTGTCGAATAGCCAGGTTTTAAGTTCTTTTCTGAAGGAGATGTGGTTTTGAGTAAGGCGGAGGTAAGTGGGGAGTGAGTTCCAGGTCTTGGCAGCCAGGAAGGAGAAGGATCTGCCACCCATGGTGGACTTTCGGATGCGCGGGACTGCGGCGAGTGCTTGATTGGACGATCATAGTTGGCGGGTGGGTGTGTAGAAGGACAGTCGAGTGTTGAGGCATTCGGGTCCTAGATTGTAGAGGGCCTTGTGTGCGTGGGTGAGAAGACGGAACGTAATTCTCTTGTTGACGGGAAGCCAGTGGAGGTCTTTTAGGTGTCCGGTGATGTGATCTTGGCGAGGGATGTCCAGTATGAGTCTCGCTGATGCGTTTTGGATGCGTTGGAGTTTTTTCTGTAATTTTGCTGTGATTCCGGCGTATAGTGTGTTACCATAATCCAGTCGACTCGTGACCAGTGCGTGGGTGACAGTCTTTCTTGTCTCGAGGGGGATCCAGCAGAAGATCTTTTTGAGAATGCGAAGTACGTTGAAGCAGGAGGATGAGACTGCGTTGACTTGTCTGGACATCGAGAGAGAGGAGTCTAAGATGAAGCCAAGGTTGCGTGCGTGGTCTGTGGGTGCTGTGCCCAGAGCGGAAGGCCACCAAGAGTCGTCCCAGGCAGAGGGGGAAGGCCCTAGGATGAGCACCTCCGTTTTGTCTGAGTTGAGTTTTAGGCGGCTATGTTTCATCCATTCGGCTACTTCTTTCATGCCTTCGTGAAGATTGGTTTTGGCGGTGTTAGGGTCTTTGGGGAGGGAAAGAATTAACTGGGTGTCGTCGGCGTAAGAGATGATGTTGAGGTTGTGTTGGCGCGCGATGGATGTGAGTGGGCTCATGTATACGTTGAAGAGGGTGGGACTGAGTGATGATCCTTGTGGTACTCCACAGATGACTTCAGTGGCCTCTGAGTTGAATGGGGGAAGTCGGACTCTTTGAGTTCTCCCTGCGAGGAACGAGATGACCCAGCCCAAGGCTTTTCCTTGTATGCCGATGTTGCTGAGGCGTTGTATAAGGGTGCTGTGGCCGACTGTGTCGAAAGCGGCGGAGAGGTCGAGTAGAATGAGGGCCGCTGTTTCTCCGTTATCCAGTAGTGTTCGGATTAATTGTAATGATCATCTCAATTGAAAATGTATTGTCTGTAATGGCAGTGTGCTACCACGCAATGCATACTCCACGCTACTCTGCACCAATCCACGCCACTGCACTCTACTCTGCACCACTCCACTTTTTTCACTCTATGCCATTGCACTCTACAGCCGAGTCTTGCACAGCATGCGAGTTCACAACTTTGAATGTTCTAGTGGTATGCTTTTCAAATTGTGTGAACCAAATCGTTTCCTTTTGCCTGTGAAGGGTGGTGGATTCAGTATAGTGGGTTGCCGAAGCCATTCAGAGACTGAATTCAGAAAGGCCAGTGCCGCGGACGGGTACCTGGATTTAATGAGGGGTTTGAGTCATGGGGTGCTACAGCTTGATTAGGATTTGAGTCTTGGGGTGCTATAGTTTAAAGGCAGCTGACTTTCATTCTTAGAATCTGTTTAAGAATTCTGTGAGGCTGCTGTGCTTGTTGGATTTGGATAAACCGATCCTGTAAATTGGTTCATCTCACCTCTCTCTTGAACACTTTCTGGCTTTCATTGGCTCACCAGCCTGCCTAAAGTAAATTCCAACAGTGGGATTGCTTCAACCTGCCTGAGACAGCTGGTGAAACATTGACTCATCAGTGAACCATTTCTACCTGGGAGCTTGTCTTATGTGCTGGGATACCTAACCTTCTCAGGCCACAAGACCCTTGCATTGCATCCAGAGCCAGCACTAAGAGGACACCTTCCACATCACCATTTTCACTGGTTCCCACACCAGCAGCTACATGAGAGATCCGGGGATACAAACATGAGAACATTGAAATGCTATAAACTGGTACGTAAAAACGAACTCCAATAATGTGAGAAGACACTTACATTGGTAAAGGGAACCTACTAATCAAGCAGCACACATATTCAAGTGAGACAGGGACACACTGTTATTGATTGTGGTAATATACTGACTGTACGACAGGGAGTACGCCGCCACTGACTGGGAGACACCAATACAGACTGTGGCAGCAGAAGTCCATGGCCACTGGCTTAGAGACCGTTATTTTGGCCAGGATAATCCTGACACTAGGAAAAGGAGTCGAATCCTAGAGGCTCCTACGTGGGACATTAAATACACTGGCATTAGGGAAGGGAGCACAAGTAGGCACTTTCCTTATTCCAAGGGATGGCGACACTTGCGGTACCGGGATCACAATGAATGAGGACAAGCACTATTGAAGCAGGGACTCTATGGGTTCTTCTGGGTTCTTCTTACTGTGGTTGAGTGATCTGAAGTGGGGAAGCTCCTGTTACTCGTGATGGGGAATATACGGCGATTGAGGTCCTCCTGATGATTGTGACAAGTTACATTTTCGGGGTGCACCGTGTACTCCCATTTAGAGTGGTGTGAAATAGTTGGGTTATGTAAACCTATTTAAAAATGCATTTAATATATACTTTAATTTGGTGCTCTGGTACAGTCTTATGCATACCCTATTTAACAATTCCGATTACGGTATCTATCTCAGAGGCACACACAATGTTTAAAATCATATACTTTCATAATTACACATTAACTCAAAACATTTTTATACATTTCATAAACATAAAAGTCCCACTGTCGACGCGTTTCGGTGCGTTGGTTACAATTTGGGCACCTTCCTCAGGACGGACGAACGGACGGTGGAAGCAGGACGTTGTTACGAGGCAGTCGGCCGAGGCTTACAAGACCGCAAGGTTGGGAGAGGACAAAAGTAAAAAGACCCCCAAAACCTGATACTATGGTCAACAGCGCTTAAAGAAAAGAAGATAGCGTTTCCTCATTCTCAGGCTGTTAAAGAAAATTGCAGCTAATAATCGGTATCAAGACACCATTCAAGGAGGCGCAGGGAAGAACAGCCTGAAAGTCATCGCCAGATGTAAAACAATTCGGCACAGCAAGATAATCCGCGATAGACGGTGCACATCGTAAGACGTACCTGCTCAAAGACACCATTGAATATGTGTCATCCAGACATCTAATAATTCCTATGATTCCACTAAAACTTGATGTTAGTGGTTCAAATCAGAAATCAAAAGGAGATACAGTTGTCCGGAAAGTTTAAGAGGGACACCAATCCCTATACTTCAAAAAGAAGTAGAAAAACTTTCTATCTTCGTCCGTCCTGAGGAAGGTGCCCAAATTGTAACCAACGCACCGAAACGCGTCGACAGTGGGACTTTTATGTTTATGAAATGTATAAAAATGTTTTGAGTTAATGTGTAATTATGAAAGTATATGATTTTAAACATTGTGTGTGCCTCTGAGATAGATACCGTAATCGGAATTGTTAAATAGGGTATGCATAAGACTGTACCAGAGCACCAAATTAAAGTATATATTGAATGCATTTTTAAATAGGTTTTCATTGAATACCAATGTTTTTATGGAAATAAAATTTGAGTTACCAAAACGATATTTTAGTGTGGAGAACGAATACTTGTGTAGTGTCACGTTATACAGACTCAAAGTTAATGATTTAAATGTGTAGACCTCATGGCCACCAGTAAAAAGTAAAATACACAGAAAGGAATCCTTTTTGATAAACAGTTGATACCCAGTCCTTTCTGGTCCCTGGGAAACTCTCTTTTTGTGGAGAGTGAAATAGTTGGGGACATTTAATACTGCGGTCGACAGTTGCTGTTTTGCATTTTTTAGTTTTTGTTGTGGTTGAAAGGCTATATGTGGTTGCTGTAGACTCCTGGACAGCGTATTTCCTGGCATTTTATAAGCCGTGCGAATGGCTTACCTACCGGTCTACTTAAAGCAGTTGTGGTAACCTACATTGGAGGGCGAGGCAGAGACACTTCTTCAGTATCAAAATGTGCCCAGTCCATTAAATAATTTACAACAAGGGGTGGTGATGGACAGAGTCTCTGAATTAAGCAGAGTACTCTCACCCAGTCAAGAGATCAGGGCTAGATCCAACACCGTTTTTTAGCTCATTGCACCATCCCAGTTTCAGAACCTGGCTGTATGCAAATTAGTCTGTCCCTGGCCCAGTGCATCATGGGAACAGGGCAGACCAGACTACAAAAGCCAATTCTTACACTGGGAAGGAAACAAGCTTCCGGGGACCGGTTTCTGCCATTTCAGGCGTCTTCGGCCCGGCTTGCTTGAATCCTGATGGTGCAATGAGCAAGGGACTCACATCTGAGTATACCCTTCCACGCTTAGGGTGGACAAAATAATTTACAACAAGGGGTGGTGATGGACAGAGTCTCTGAATTAAGCAGAGTACTCTCACCCAGTCAAGAGATCAGGGCTAGATCCAACACCGTTTTTTAGCTCATTGCACCATCCCAGTTTCAGAACCTGGCTGTATGCAAATTAGTCTGTCCCTGGCCCAGTGCATCATGGGAACAGGGCAGACCAGACTACAAAAGCCAATTCTTACACTGGGAAGGAAACAAGCTTCCGGGGACCGGTTTCTGCCATTTCAGGCGTCTTCGGCCCGGCTTGCTTGAATCCTGATGGTGCAATGAGCAAGGGACTCACATCTGAGTATACCCTTCCACGCTTAGGGTGGACAAAATAATTAACAACAAGGGGTGGTGATGGACAGAGTCTCTGAATTAAGCAGAGTACTCTCACCCAGTCAAGAGATCAGGGCTAGATCCAACACCGTTTTTTAGCTCATTGCACCATCCCAGTTTCAGAACCTGGCTGTATGCAAATTAGTCTGTCCCTGGCCCAGTGCATCATGGGAACAGGGCAGACCAGACTACAAAAGCCAATTCTTACACTGGGAAGGAAACAAGCTTCCGGGGACCGGTTTCTGCCATTTCAGGCGTCTTCGGCCCGGCTTGCTTGAATCCTGATGGTGCAATGAGCAAGGGACTCACATCTGAGTATACCCTTCCACGCTTAGGGTGGACAAAATAATTTACAACAAGGGGTTCAAGGATTCAAGCAAGCCGGGCCGAAGAGGCTGAAATGCCAGAAACCGGTCCCCGGTAGCTTGTCTCCTTTCTGGTGAAGAATTGGCTTGGTAGTTTGGTCTACCCTGTTCCCATGATGCACTGGGCCAGGGACAGACTAATTTGCATATAGCCAGGTTCTGAGCTGGGATGGGGCAGTGAGATAAATAACGGTGATGGATCAAGCCCTGATCTTTGGACTGGGTAAGAGTGGTCTGCTTAATTCAGACACTCTGTTCATCACCACCCCCTTTTCTGTATCGTTTTTGGCTACTATAGGTGTGGCAGGATATACTCAGACATGAGTCCCTTTCTCACTGCTCCATCAGGATTCAAGCAAGCCGGGCCGAAGAGGCTGAAATGCCAGAAACCGGTCCCCGGTAGCTTGTCTCCTTTCTGGTGAAGAATTGGCTTGGTAGTTTGGTCTGCCCTGTTCCCATGATGCACTGGGCCAGGGACAGACTAATTTGCATATAGCCAGGTTCTGAGCTGGGATGGGGCAGTGAGATAAATAACGGTGATGGATCAAGCCCTGATCTTTGGACTGGGTAAGAGTGGTCTGCTTAATTCAGACACTCTGTTCATCACCACCCCCTTTTCTGTATCAGTCCATTAAATAGTTTAGCGACCAGATGGCGCTACAAAGCGCGATTTCCAATTTACGTTCCTTTACCCGTGAGAATCTGGGGATGCGGTTTCTGCTGAACCGTTCACGGTTGACTATTAAATTCAATGGAGTCCTTGCTATCTTCACCAGGGAGCTGAACAAATTCTTTGTGCATAAATATGTGCAAAGCCTTACAAGGGGCATTAGTATGGCCTCGTGGCTAAATGGGCTGTTGGAGCAGTGTTATACTGGACCATATTACCAGGTACCAATACTAGTGGGAGGCCGTGGATGAGTCCTTGTTTGCTTTGCTTGATGAGCTGCTTTTGTGCAAACCAGGTGACATGTGATGTTGCAGTGTTGCCCAGGAAGGAGTTCCAGAAAGAGGTGACAGTCAGTGAAGATACTTTGGGTTTTTTTTTACTTGTATTTATTTGTAACATTGCAACATATCACATCATGAACATTTGTCGTATATGTATTACATTGCGGCAATCCTTCTTTCATGTTAGTTTTTCCACACGACAATGTACTGCATCCTCCACTCACATAGTGGATTACTATATACTGCAATGCACTTTAAAGTTTTTATAATAATCATAGAACATAAACAGGACAAAATAAATGTGGCAGGGTCTGTGCCGCATCGTGGACAGGCTGGAGTTAACCTTGGAGTAAACGCGCTCGACGCTGTGGGGATAAATATGTACGATGCAAGTAATGGAATTGGATTAGCTTAAATCTAGCATTACTAGTTGCTTCAGCCACCTGTGCTAGAGCTCTTTTCCAATCCCCATCTGTCAATGGGCTAGGTAAGTCCTCATCCCATTTCCCCCTGCCGATAAGTCGGCCATACGGTCTTCCTTCAGTGCTTTGTGTATGTGCGAAATAAGGCCCCTGCTAGAGCCTGGATCCATCAGTGTCATCAGCGTGCACGACTAGTGAAAATCCTTTTGTGTCTTACCTGTTTTTTTTTTTTAAAACCTATTTTATTCGTCAATTTGCGCATGTGTCTTACCTGTTTTATACACAGTTATGCCTCCTATGATCAGAGTGTGCATGAGGATTGCTATTTGGTCATCTGTTTATGGAGGACATTGGGCTCATTCTGCATAATGCCTTGTGGGTTACATAAAGAGATTTGGCGGGAATTCTGTGGGTAAGTGGAGCATTCTTTTAGGGTGATGGCAATGTGTTATTTGGTCATAAGTGGAGAAGCATTCTATACTTTGAAGTCAGAGGTGGTTTTACCACGTATTGTATGAGCCATGTTATATATGAAAGTAGGTCCAATGCATTTATGATCTGTATGTAGGGCCCACTAGAATTATGCTATAAGGGTGGATCAAATGTTGCTGCAGGGATAGCTAATTTATGAGGCAAAGAAAAATTATGCAACATCAGACTCTAAATTTAATCATAATGAAATTAAGCATCTGAGCAAACTCCATGGACTATCTCACTTATAAAAAGTCCTGTGCAGTATTGTAGAAACTAAGGTGTGGGTTATGTAATCACCCGGATATAGACAGGAGATCCTCCGTTTTGCGCTCTTTTCCCCAAATGATGCTTTTCAATCCCGCCGGCTGTTTAAAATGATGAGTGTTGTTTTGTTTTATTCGTATAAGCAGTGTGCCGTCCCATACCTCGTTACATCTGGGCGCATTTCCTTAAGGAGCAAAGATTTTATTAGTTGTTGGGAGTACAGCAGTAATTGTTTTCGATTAATGTTTATTATATGAACAATTTTTGCTACAAAAAGTCTATGTACTCTCACTTCCCAATCAATCGCTTTTCATTTTTTTAATCTATTCTTCAATTCTGATTGGCTTGTAAGTTTAAAAAGAACAATGCTGGACATTTTACTTAAATCTTTCTCCTTAACGCACTTTTTTGAACAGTCCCAAATTTGTAATGGAAAATGAATCGTGTAAAATTAAAGACCGCGCTGGAAGATAAGTAGTCCTCCCACCAGCAACCCTACCCTACCACCCCGACAACTCCATGATCAGTACATCCACACAAGGAGCTGTAGACAGAGAATAGAGATTGTAATGCACTCTCTGCAGCCACTCCTATTTTCCGAGAGAATACCTGCGGCCCTCTGAAGATTGCGCTGTTTTTGCTGGTTAACTTTTTTGCTAATACGATGCTAATATTTGGAACAGCAACAATGGTATTACTCTTCGGGGGAGATTTACAAAGAATTTCTGACAGTGAGAATTATTAATTTGATCAATCATTTAGTACCCTGTCCGGTGCCAGTCAGAATATAAGCTCTTAATTAACACCTTTAGTATTCCAGTACATCATTATGCATTTAAACTTCTGTGCTGTCCACCGACCCGTAATAAACCCAGAATTGCTGCACAATAGGCTGTCTGTGTTGCTTGTGTATCTTGATATCGGTTTTCAGTGGTGGTTAGTACTGCACACCAGGGGAGTAGATCATTGCGTTAGAGATGCTTGGATAAACTGAAGCCCAAAGACCGTGTGGCCAGTGAGGACGAGAAATTTAAAAATGACAATATTATGACTGTTCTCGCCCCTCGGACACAAATAGGCACACATTCATCACAGTCTAGCCATTCACCCGCTCAATAAATGCACACTTGGATACGTCAGTTACACACATGCTTTTTACATTGTAATTATATAGCGCTTATTACCCCTGGTAAGGAGCAGCAGAGCATTACAGCGAAATAGTATGCTGATCTGAAAGAAACAGGTTAGTATTAGATTCCTTACCTTAGAATATCCCCAGGCGTCAGACAGGATCCCGAAATTTTTGCTTAGCAGTACCCTTGCGCGTCGGTAGGCGTCGTCTGTGGCTCCGCGTCCGTCGTTGGTGCCGGAATGACGTCGCCGGAGTACTTGGACACCGCCCTCGCGCGCTGACATCAGTTCTTCTTTTTTCCGCGCCAGCAAGCGCCGATCCGGAAAAAGTGGTACCCTTAGTCAATTTTTGACTAAACTTTTTCGATCATCTTTGATCTACTTCGAAGTCTGTACGACTCTGACGGTGCCGGTAGGGATGCCCGGGTTCAAACCCTGCGCCGACTGTGACCGACTGATGTCGGTTACCGACCCCCATAGACGGTGTCTTCATTGCCTAGGCCTCGACCACGACGGCAAGGCCTGCTCCGCCTGTCGAGCCTCGATGTGTAAGGCTAGGCGGGAGCGGTCCCGCAAGCGGCTCGAGCTCCGGCAGTCGGACCCGCGCCGCTCGAGGTCCCGGTCCGCGAGGAGGTCGAGGGACCGGTCGCGGCGTCGGAGCCACCATGGGTCCGGGAGTCGTCCACGGTCTTCGGGCTCCTCAAGTAAGCACAAGAAGTCGAAGAGACGTCATCGCTCTTCCGACTCCCCCGACGCTCGCGTGAAGCGGCCGGGGGGGGGTTCGGATGACACCGCCCGCGCTGCTCCGCCTGAGCCACGGGCGTCGCGGCCTGCTCCATACCCGACGGTCCCTGGGCAGCATGCAACGCCGGAGGAGATCGAGGCCTTCCTCTCGGCCATGAGGTCGCTCACTCCTCATTCCGGCTCCGCGGCGCCTTCGGGCTCTGCAACCCCGACTGGGAGTCCCAGCGGGTCGGGTGCTTCGGTCCCGCCGCCGCCAGTGACTTCGGTCCCGGCGCCGCAGGCTCCCGCAGGATCCAGGTCGCCGCCGGTCGAGCTCACGACCTCGCTGGCATCGGATCCTAGGGTGCCCCCACCCGGCGCTGCCTTCGGGCGGCGCCGTCCCCGATCCCTCCCTCGATTCGGGTCCGGCGCCGGTGGGAGATTTCTACTTCTATGACCCGGCCCCATCCTTTGGTCCTGAGTCTCAGGAGATGGGTGGTGAGGGGGATTGGGAGGGGTCTGAAGACCCTCTGGCACGGGAGTGCCAGATTTATCAGTACTGGGCAGGTGAACTAGGGGACGCCAGTGGTCTGGATACCTCGCCAGACACTGGTTATGTCTACCCTCCTACCGTGGCTACGGAGGAGGGGGCTGCTTATAGTGTGGTGTTGACGCGGGCAGCCAAGGCCTTGCACCTTGCTCCTCGTCACAGCCGTGAGGACTAACCTCCTCACTGAGGTCCTTAAACCGCAGGCAAGGTCGGCCGAGCTTCTGCTGCTGTTTAATGAGGCCTTGTCTGAAGTTCTTCTGGGCACCTGGTCCAGGCCCGCTACAGGTCAGCCTGTAGATAGGAACGTGGCCAGACGCCACCGCCCGGCTCCGGGCGACCCTGCTTTCCTGTCCACCCACCCCACCCCCGAGAGCCTGGTCATCCAGGCCTCTAACTCCCAGACCGCGTTCCCGACGGCTCCCCCCGATCGGGAATCCAAGAGGTATGAGCAGTACGGGAAGAAAGTATTCTCATCCCTGAGTTTGGGATTGCAGTCCATCAACACCGCATGCTTCTTGGGCCGCTACACCCACTCTCTGTGGGACACGGTTGCGGACGTGCTGCCACAATGTCCGGAGGAGGTCCGGACTAAACTCACCCAAGCCCTTGCGGAGGGTCGAGATGCGGCACGGTACTCCATCCGGTGTGGGATGGATACCACGGACTCGCTGGGCAGATCGATGGCAACGACGGTGGCGATTCGTCGCCACGCCTGGTTGAGGTCCGCCAACTTCTCGGCTGATGTCCAGAACACTCTTATGGACATGCCGTTTGATGGCCGTCGCCTCTTTGGCGACAAGGCAGACCATGCGCTTGAGCGCTTTAAGGAAACGAGGGCTACGGCCAAGTCCTTGGGCCTCTCGGCCCCGCGCCAGCCATCGGCTGCCTTTCGCTCCTTTCGTGGCCAAGGAAGGGGCACCCCCACACGTGCAGCCAGCCAGGGACCGCAGGCTACCGTCCAGCGCGGTGGCGTACGTGGAAACAGCCGTGGCGGCGGTAGGGGACAACGGCGCGGCCAGTCCATACCTGCCCCTGCATCATTCGCCTCAAAACCTTCCGAGCTTTCAGGCCCATGTGACGCCAGTTGGGGGCAGGGTTCGCCATCACCACCTCCACTGGCGCACTGTTACATCGGACAGGTGGGTGCTGCAAATCGTCCGAAGGGGCTACTCCCTCCCCTTCGAGGCGACCCCTCCAGCCATGCCACCGCAGTACCACCGCGTGTCGGGGATCACTTGGCACTTCTGAGAGAGGAAGTTACCGCACTCTTAGCCAAGGGGGCCATCGAGCGCGTTCCTGGGCCAGAAGTAGGGTGTGGTTGTTACTCCCACTACTTTCTGGTACCCAAGAAGGGGAAAGGGGGCCTACGCCCTATCTTGGTCCTGCGGAACGCCAACGGCTTCCTCCGGCAGGAGAAGTTCAAGATGCTGACAAAAGCTCAGGTCCTAGCTGCCCTGGACCCAGGAGACTGGATGGTAGCTTTGGACTTGCAGGACGCTTATTTTATTATCCCCGTCCTGCCGGCCCACCGGCGTTACCTGCGGTTCATGGTAGGCCACGAGCACTTTCAGTTTACCGTGCTCCCCTTCGGCCTTACCCGTGCCCCACGGGTGTTCACGAAAGTGATGGCGGTGGTCGCAGCTCATCTGCGCAGGTTAGGGGTTTCAGTCTTCCCCTACCTCGACGACTGGTTGTTGAAGGCGGGCTCGCCCCAGACAGTCGTCAACCACCTCCAGACTACGGCCGACCTCCTGCACCTGCTGGGGTTCTCCATCAATGTGCCGAAGTCACACCTGTGTCCCTCTCAGAAGCTCCTCTTCACCAGAGCGGTTCTAGACTCAGCGTGGTTTCGGGTTTATCCTCCCGAACAGCGAGTTCGGGATATTCAGGCTATGATCCCTATCTTTCAGCCGTTATTCCGAGTCTCGGTCAGGTTGACGCTGCGGCTGCTGGGTCTGATGGCCTCCTGGATCCTGCTGGTACATCACGCCAGGTGGCGAATGCGGGCTCTGCAGTGGGACCTGAAGTTTTAGTGGGCCCAGCATCAGGGCAACTTGTCCGACCATGTCTTGATCTCGGAGGGCACTGCAAAACAGTTGCAGTGGTGGCTCACGGACCGCGTTTGGGTCAGCGGCAGATCCCTCTCCCTACCCCAACCGGAGCACGTAGTTGTGACGGACGCGTCCCTCCAGGGCTGGGGGGCCACATGGGAAAGGCGGAGATCATAGGCCTCTGGTCTCCGGCGGAGTCCCGGCTCCATATCAACCTTCTGGAGCTGCGGGCGATCCGACTTGCACTGAAGGCATTCCTCCCCTCTGTCCGGGGGAGTGTAGTGCAGGTGTTCACGGACAACACCACCGCCATGTGGTACTCCAACAAACAGGGTGGGGTGGGGTCGTGGACCCTATGCCAGGAGGCTCTGCGCCTCTGGCAGTGGCTGGAACATCAGGGCGTGACCCTGGTGGTTCAACACCTGGCAGGTTCCCTGAACGCCAGGGCGGACAAACTGAGCCGTCGGTGCATGATGGATCACGAATGGTGTCTGAACTCGGACGTGGCGCAAGGCCTCTTTCATCAGTGGGGAGAGCCTTGGTTAGATCTATTCGCCACCGAAGAGAACGCTCAATGTCATCAGTTCTGCGTGTTGGAATTTCCAAGGCGGCACTCGCTCGGCGACGCTCTTCGTCGCGAGTGGAGCTGCGGTCTGTTGTACGCCTTTCCGCCTATACCACTTCTGCCCAGAGTGCTGAAAAATATCAGGCGCGACCGGGCCCAAGTTATCCTTGTGGCTCCGGACTGGGCACGAAGATACTGGTATGTCTGTTGATCCCCCAATTCGTCTGCCTCTTCAGGGGGACCTTCTGTCGCAGCAGCAGGGGACGGTCCTCCACCCGAACCTGTCCAGTCTCCACCTCATGCTTGGAGAATTAGCGGTGACAGTTGAGGCCATTTGACTTGCCTCCTGAAGTTTGTACTGTGATTCTGGCAGCCATGCGTCCCTCCACAAAGTCGGTATACGCCTGCAGGTGGAACAAATTTGTGGCATGGTGCACAGCAAAGGCTGTGGATCCTCTCTCTGCACCCGTTTCTAAGGTTCTCCTCTTCCTTCTTTCTCTTTTCCAGCTCTGCTCTGGGCACTATCAAGGGCTACCTTTCTGCCCTTTCAGCCTTTTTAAGGCTACCTGATCAGCCATTTTTGTTCAAGTACACAATTGTAAATAGGTTTTTGAAGGGCATCACACACATGT
Organism: Lissotriton helveticus; assembly: GCF_964261635.1. NCBI lineage: Eukaryota > Metazoa > Chordata > Amphibia > Caudata > Salamandridae > Lissotriton > Lissotriton helveticus. The sequence goes on from NC_136065.1 coordinate 468,032,635, forward strand.
TCCCTCCTGTTCCTATCGTGATGCCCCAGTGGGACTTGAACCTTGTACTTACTTATTTGATGTGCGCTCCCTTTGAGCCACTTCATAACTGTCCTCTCCGCCTTCTTACTCTGAAGACTGCTTTCCTGGTTGCCATCACCTCTGCCAGGAGAGTGAGTGAGCTCCAGGCTCTTACCTCTAAACCTCCTTTCCTTTCTGTCCATCCGGACAAAGTTGTGTTGCGGACAAGACCCTCTTTCCTGCCCAAGGTAGTCACAGCTTTCCACATCGGGTAGTCCATCACCTTGCCCACCTTCTTTCCGCCACTGTCGAAAGAGGAAGAGAGGCTCCACCGTCTGGACCCAAAACATGCGCTCTCCTTCTATCTGGGTCGCACTCGCCATTTCCGGGTGGATGACCAACTCTTTGTTGGTTACGTGGGCGCTAAGAAAGGTGGGCTGTGCACAAGCGGACCATCTCTCGGTGGGTCGTCTTGTGCATCAAGGTATGCTACTCCTTGGCTAAGAAGGAGCCTCCTGTTGGCCCGAGGGCCCATTCCACTCGGGCCACGGCGGCTACTACTGCCCTTGGCCGGGGAGTCCCCTTGCAGTACATATGTCAGGCAGCTACGTGGGCCTCGCTGCACACGTTTGCAAGACACTACTGCCTGGACAGCCAAGTCCGGAGGGATGGCTTCTTTGGCCGTTCCGTCCTCCAGGACTTTCTGGTGTGATTATTGGTTCGCAGACCCACCACCGGGGTTGGTATTGCTGGGGTATCTATTCTGAGGTAAGGAATCTAATACTAACCTGTTTCTTTCAGATGCACAAGTTACTTACCTTCGGTAACAATAGATCTGTAAGAAACAGTAGTTAGTATTAGATTCCTTACCGACTCACCCATCCTCCCCGTTCTGCGAACCAATATCTAGGGTTAAGGTCATCCTCTTTCAGGGCCCTAGTTTCATGGC